>NW_019154099.1:27036082-27564226 GCF_002288905.1 Enhydra lutris kenyoni | reverse complement strand
ATATATATATATATATATATATATATATATATATATATATATATATATATAAAATGCAGGTGTTGAAAAGTTAACACAAATGATAAGAAAATGTGAGCTCCGTATTTTTACCAACGCTGTGCATGTTTTTATGGCACATATTTAAGTCTTTTCATCAATTGAGTTCTTGCAAAATTATAACATTTCAGGAATTCACAGGAAAGTTTTCCACTTTTTATAAATGAGGCTTCAAGAAACGGGTTATTCATCTGAAATTTTACATGTAGAACTGCATTGGTTGGGATCTTTGGGAAAATCTGTTTTATACAATATATTACATTTCCAGATATCCAGGGAAAGAAAGGTTCGCCATCTTTATAGAACATTTAATAATTGTATTTTTACTTAAACTTTTCCCCCAAAAGTATATTTAACTTAATAAGGTAGCTTATGCTCAAAACAAACTCCACACACAGAATTGTGTAAGAAAGCACAAATTAATAAGCAAATAGAAAGGCGATAGGACTTTATTAAATATAAAGTGGTGATTAATAGTTTATACTCAGGCTCTATGTGTGCCATTTGAGTGACTCAAGGCCATTCTCAAACCCAGCGGCCTTGTGAGTATCCTTGCTTCTGCCTTAGGATTCTAAATCTCTAATGTCTTATGAGATACAAATCCATATAAGAGATGGAAGAAAAAAGAGTTTCTGAAACCAATTTCAGTTGTTTTAATTTCACTCATGTTTGTCTTAGAAACAAAAAGTCTATCATTTATAAATAATCTGTTAAATAGTTAATTAGCTCTATGTGTTTTAATCTGCTTTTTAGAAATAGATTGCTTTTTCTTTATTTCTCTATAATTTATCTAAGTGTTGAAATTGGTTACAGAGTCTTCTGAGCTCTCTTCTTTCTGGATTATTTTGCCTTTGCTTGTGTCCCGATTTTCCTCTCTCATTCTTTACTTTTGGATAACCCAACGACATGTTTGGAAGAGGGCTTGTTAAAACAATGGGTGTCTATATATTGACAATGTAAGTCCAATATTTATTTTATGTAAAAACAGCAAGGTTAAAAAATGCTAATCTTCTCAAGATGGTCATATTGTTTTAAAATGATTTCCTTTAGCAGCCTAAATGTCAGCCTCTCTAGAGTTGCTGGTGTTAATGCACACAGGTATGTGTTTACTTTCTTCTTGTTTTTTTATCTACCTATCATTGTCCAAACCTGTGCCTACATCAAGAGCAAATGTCACACTCTAGAATTTTTTAAAAATAAAGATATCAAATGAGCATCAGGATTATAAAATTTCTTGTTTCTCTTAGTAAATGATGGTGCTATTTTTCTTCCTTTAGGTTCCTCTTCTTGATAATATATGACCTTAGCAATAAAATAGCTAGATATCTCTCTTTCTCTCTCTTTTTTTCTCTCTCTCTCACACAAACACACACACATATTCAGTCACTCATACTTGTAGCCCAGTATTTCAGCTTTCAAGAATCTCTTATTAACTTTTTATAGGTATAAACTAGCTTTGCTAAATACATTTGCTTAATTATTTTATTTCATAAAAATGTACACATTTATTTCACTGTCTTTTCACTGAGGTCTAATTTCACTGTTTTCTACATTGGCTAGACTGTGGAAAGTAAACGTTGATGATTAAGTTATCTTGACATGAACCGTTTTCATGCTTTGAAAAAACTCACCACGAAGCATTTGATGGTATTTTTTATTAATTGGATAAATGAATTGTGAGATGTGTGATTGCATGATGATGTACTCATTTAGTTGTTGCTTTTTGCTTTTACTAATCTCTGTCATATTGGATTTATAAATGGAATGGAGTGACCTTTGAAACTGTGATGGAAATGAAGAGATAAACACAACTTGAAAGGACAAACCAATTAATATCAATGTGTTTGTTACACATACATGAGGAATTTTAATCCTTTGCTCTCTACAGTAAATTTATGATTCATTTGTTGAGTAAAGGAGCATACTTTTTGGTAGTCACAGATTTTAATCTTTTTTTTCTAAAAATATATAATTTTATATGACATCATTGTGTATATGGCACACAATTAAGTTTTTTTAGTGCATGAATATTGGTATTGCCATAAAAGGCATGACGATCTCCCTTTTTTTTTTTTAATTTTCAGCGTAACAGTATTCATTGTTTTTGCACCACACCCAGTGCTTCATACAATCCGTGCCCTCTCCAATACCCATCACCTGGTTCCCCCAACCCCCCCCCCCCGCCCCTTCAAACCCCTCAGATTGTTTTTCAGAGTTCATAGTCTCTCATGGTTCACCTCCCCTTCCAATTTCCCTCAACTCCCTTCTCCTCTCTAACTCCCCTTGTCCTCCATATCCCTTTTTAATAAGAAAACAGCTATATGTGTGTGTGTGTGTGTGTGTGTATATGTGTATGTGTGTATATATATATGTGTATATACACATATATATATTCAAACATTTGCATATAAGGTATTTATCTACATTAATATTACCTATTTTTAAATAAATATTGTAATCCTGATTATAGTTAATTCTTGAATAGACTTCTCTTGTAAATTTAGACTCATAACTGATCCTTTCCATTGTCCATAGAATAGATTTAGATTTTTTTCTAAAAATCCTGATTTAGGAATTGTAAGTAAAGCATTTAGTGTTTTAACTTGTTGACCTGTAATGTTAAAAAATATTGTTGAAAATCAATAAATATGCTTGAGTATGCTTTTAAAATAAAATATGAGTAGCCATTTATACTTTCTTCTTACTTTGTACTTTCTCCTTTGCCTTCCCATTTTTTACCTAATTGGGTTTATTTTCATTAAACACGCCCCCTCCAAATCAAGTTCTGCTGTGGTGTGAATTTTAGAACACTTGTGCATTCTATCCCCTTTAATAGCTTAATTATAGAATATAATCAATTTAATATACAGGTTTTGAAATATTGCCATTGATGCACAACAAGGAAAAAAGTAATACAAGCTTGACATTTTAAAACACCAGCATTGAAAGACTTTCACTTCTAATTGATTTTTAAAAGAGTTCCCTAGAAATGTGAGCTCAGAAATGTTTATAGCAGCTTTGGCAACATTCCAAAATGTTTACCACAAAGTGTAACTCAGCAGTTTCTGAGTTCTCTCATCAACTAAGAAAGATGTGTCCATAATTGGCTTAATCCATGCTGATATTGAAACCCTCCCCCACCCCACATAGATATTATTTTTTTAAGACATAAATTTAAAAATGATTCCTTCAAAATAAGAAGTGTCTTTACTTTCACCAGAGAAAAATTTTTAAAAAGAAAGTTATGGATGAGCAAAGCATAGATTCCTTTTATATTTTTATGAAATGATGTATTTTCTTCACCCTCACCTTTTTAAAAAATATATCAACCTTCAAAACTGGTAAATCTGACAAAAAGGTGATTTTTTAAAGATATGTTAATATTATAGCCCTTCTTATGGTTGATTGTAGGTATAAAAAAGTTCCTCAGACAGCTAAAAATATTAATGGATATGACAGCCATTCTATTTTAACAAGCAACCAGACCAAAATATGAGGAACATTGACCACAAGCAATTACTTTAAAAGGCTACTGCTAAGTATTTCAGGAAAAATGATTTTGTTGACTAGTTGTTTGTCAGTTCCTGTACTTTTTTTATTGATTGGTTTTGAATATATAGCCCCATGATTGAAAATGTTGCTGGTAATATCTTCTCTTTATAGTGCCAACCCTACTTCCTATGATTGATAAGAAATAAATTTATACACAATGTACATAAAGTTTATTTAGATCTCTGCTTTCTAATAATAATTTTGTAGTGTGAGGCTTCTTTGAAATTAAGTCACAGAGTAATCAGAAACTTTGCAACTCTTTTACTTTTCTGGGTCTTTTATTATTGTGTGTGATTTTCTCAGATGTGATTAGCCGCCATAATGTGATATTTCAAAGTATGATGAACCAGAACAAGACAATTATTTGTAAGCATTTCTTCTGGAGATGAAAACTGCCATAATTGTATAACATCTATTTATTTCCCCCAAGAATCTGGAGTGATTTGTGGTTTGAAATTTCCATATAGAAACTTATACAATACAGGCAGTATTACATTTAGTCAATAACCAGGAATTCGGATTAGTTATATATAGATCACTAATGATGAGAAATAAAGGTGACAAAAATAATGGATAAGAAAAGAAAGAAATTGATAAAAATAGGTAAGGAAGTCATCTAGTAGATAATGTTACTTAATTTATCAAAATAATTCATTACCTAATACAAGTCACATCTGAGAAGAAGGTTTGTGTGAAAATCATATCCCTCAGTATCAAAATCATGTCTGGTTTTCTCCAAATTTAAACTCTAAAACTGTGTTAGAAGTAAACATTTAAATGTCATCATACTTTCTAAGCATGTACACACACACACACACACACACACACACGCATATATATAAATAGATATATTTGCCTACTTTTACAACTATTCAGAACCTACTGGTCTATTTTCAACCATGATTTAGATTAAAAGAAAAGAAAACAAAAACAAAACAAAATGAAAACCTTGAACATAATGCTGTCAAACATCATTTTCACTTTCTTAGAGCCACAGGCACTGTCTCAGTAGAGTCCTCTTTGATTCCAAATTCTAAGATTCACATCTACTCATCTTAATGCCTCCAGTTTGCCACTGATATGCCAATTTCTTTTCTCTTAATTTTCAGACTCCCCCAAACTTTTTAAGTACTGTGTAATATTTACTGCTGTCCTCCAAAGAAGTTTTTGGTGGGAGTGTTTGTGTGGATGTGGAGAGAGGGAAGGAGGGAGAAAATAAGGAGGAGAATTTTGTAAGTGAAAACTGAGAGCCAGCACAACTTTGTGGTTCAGTGTTGAGTCAAGAACACAAAACCTAGTGTGGAACTCCTTGGGTGTAATCCAGGGCTCCATTCTGTATACTCTTCTTAGGACATTTTTGTGTCAAACTCAGCCTATGTTTCAGTTTCCTTATCCCTGTCATAGCTATAATAATTACAAATATTTCATCAGGCTCTTTGGAGATTAACTCTTTGGGTTAAATTTGTTCTCAGAACACAACCTGGCACATTGTAGGCACTAACGTACTATACCAAAGTTTATTAAATAGAAAATAAAAATAAAATAATAGAGTGTACTGACACACACATGCACACGCATATACACACTCACAACTATCTTCTAAAAAGTTGGTAGTTTCTAGTATCCCCAATGTTTTGACATTATTTGGAACCATATATATGTTTCCCCCTACATACCCTCAACATTCCTTACTTATCCAGAATCCTTACTAGTTGACTCTGATTCAGTATTTTTCCAAAGTGTGTTTTATTGATGATTTGCTACAGTTTGATCCTAGAGTTCTGCTTAGGAAATATGCTACCATTTTTAGATGACACAGCTACACTTTTAAAAGGCACATACACATTGAAAGTGGAAAGAAGTAGCTAGTTATTTCATTGGGACATTTTTTTTTTTTTTTAGAAATTGATAATCAGCCTGTAAATTTTTAATTGAAAAGTTTTGTCTCATGTTATCAGACAAATACGTTCTCCAACTCTAAAAACTGACATTACTTTATTCAGTGCACATAAGACTTCCTTTAATTAGCCCTTAATAAGCTTGGTTTAACTGGGATTTATGGAAGAACAGTGGTCATTAACATTAGCCAGATTAAGACTGTGTTAATTACTATTGATAGATAAAATAACGTGCAAAAATGGTTTAAATTATTCCTATACTTATGAATTGAAAATAAGTTTGAAGCTTTTAAGTGGAAGCTATATTTTATTTATACTTTAAAACTGAATATTGCCTTCCATACATGTAGGCATAACAACAGAACACATGATTTCATATTTTAAGTTTTATAACTTCTTTACATTTACTTTGAATTAAAGATAACTGTAAAATATCATTTTGGATAATTTCCTAAGGTTAATGTATGGAAAGTTTTATACTTTTATGATTTATTACATGTGATTTTAGTTAGATACAAATGAGTATCGTAATTATACATTATCTTCAAAAGACATAGTTACTTCCTTTTTTAGTAACTGATAGATCCAAATGATTTCTTCAGTCTTGAGGGGATTTTTATGATTGTGGCAATTTTATGTTAAGGCTATCTTTTATTGTTGATAGCTACCCTTGCTATCCATTTTCCTTATCATATATGGAGTTAATAATAACTTAAGTTTAGCGATTTTTCCCCTCTATGCATCAGTTATTGTGCATTATATCAAGTGAAGGCATTTCTCAGGATTCCTCAAGTAGTTTCTGTGCCACCCATTGTCACACCATTTCCTTGAAATGGCTCTTGTAGAATATATACAATATTGAATATTAGTCAAAGCAAATCAACCAACAATGAGCTCTAGATTGATGGAACTAATGGAATTTGCATAGCTTTCATTCCACAGAAAATTGTGCAACCTAGCAATTAAATTTTATAGGGTTAATATCCTCTCCTCTAAATGATGTAGACTATTCTCTTCCATTTAAAGATCTGTAATATTGCCTGAGTGGCTCAGCGGGTTGAGCTCCCAACTCTTGATTTCAGCAGAGGTCATAATTTCAGGGTCCTGAGATTAAGCACCCTAGTGCTCTGTGCTGGGCATGGAGCCTGCTTAAGATTTTCTCTCTTCCTCTTCTTCTGCGCACCACCCCCCTGACCATACACACGCTTTCAAAAATTAATAAATACCCATAATAAGACTTTTCATATGGTCTCAAGCAAAATGAATGATAAATAAATATAATCTTTTCCCCAGCATGGACTCTGACTCAGTATTTCCCAAGCATAGTAATGTATCAACCTTTTTTAAAAAAAAAATCCACATGCCCAATTTAGAAAATTTAGAGTCACACGTGATGTGTCTCTCTTCCCTTATCCTGCATCTACTTTCATTTATAATACTTCACTCTGTCTGTTTATTCTTCTTCCAAACCGTATGTAGGACTCCTATTCCTCTCTCCATTGCAACTACTACCAGTGTGGTAACCCAAGTTAGCCTAATTCCAGTCTGCCTGATTTTACTCTTTGTCTTTTACATCCTTGCTCCTTATAACAGTTAACTGTGGTGATTGTAAAGCATAAATTAAATCATGAAATTTGCCTTTTAAAAAGCCTTCAGTGGCTTTTTATTGTGCCTTGAAGAAAATTCAACTTCTGGAAAACCCTGCGCAATAAGGAATGTATTCTACCTCTGCTCTCAAAACCCTATAAGTTACGCTTCCCCTTACATTCTCCCCGTGTTTCTTGGGGTCCCCAAATGCACTGTATACCTTTCTTCTTCTAAGTTTTGTTAAGCCTGAGCAGTGAGCCTTTCTTCTCTTTATTCTTGATTTTTGTAACTCCTGCTCGTTGTCCAGCCTCTGCCTAATATCCTTTCCTGATGGGAAATGGGTTAGTTCTCTTGTTCTCTCAACCTGTTACATACCATACCATGCTGTTCTTTCTGCAGCACTTGGAAGAATGTGTAACTTTTATTTGCAAGTCTCTTTGCTTCGTAACCATCCTCCTCCATGAGACAGTCAGGCTGCTGAGGGCAGGGCTGGCTTAGCTGCACTGATGGACATGTGTTGTCAGCATGTGGTTGTACAGCAGATAATCTAGGAGGGAAATGGTGGGATTTGGGAATTAGAAGAAACCTTGAGCTAGCATTTGGTAATGTACACCTATACATTTCAGCAGCAGGTGGTGGCATGCTAGAGCTTGTTCTCAAAAGTCAGTCTTTCAACTGTCAAAGAATTTATAAGCTAATTGTTAAAATAAAGTCTGTTAAAATGAAATCATATGAATCTAGAAATAAATAAAAATAATGGCTCTAAATACTCAAAACTTTAAAAAAATATGAATGCTTAATGAACACGTGCTCTGTTAGGCAAGAATACCTCTGTATAAATATCCATCTTACCACTGGCTTTCTCTTTACTCTTTGAATTCCTCTATACTCTCACCAGTTAGAATATTTTCTTCATTTCAGAGCGAAGTTCAAGCTGCACTTTGCTCAGTGTCAGCGTTCCAGGATTTTACCACGTAAAGTTTTAATTCTCATTTTCACATCTATTTTTTCTTTCCATTTAATCTGAGACATAAAATGTTAATATTGTTGGCATTTCCATTTTACAGATGAGTAAATTGAATCTCAAAGGACATCATTTCTTGCCTGACATTTTGTGACTTAAGGTAGTGTCACTAAAGGCAGGACCCTCTCTTTGGTCTGCTATGTCAGTGTTTATCCCAAGTTATCACAAGAGGGAAAAGAAGGTTCATTCTTTTAAAAAATATGTATTAAATTAGAAATCCAAAAAGTTGATTTCCAGTTTGATTTTACTAGTACTTATCCAGGTGAACTTGAAGACATAATGTAACCTTAATGTATCTTACTCTACTAAGGTTGGTTAGTTGCAGGGATTAGAATTAAAAGCTCTCGATATATACAATTCTGTGATTATATAAAGTAATATTAACATAAGTATATGGTATCACAAAGTCACTCAAATCAACCTCCCTATTATGGAGGGGGAAGTAGGATGTTACTATGGTGATTCGAGAACAGACTGTAGTAAGGGATTTTGATTCCTTAGACATAATTCACAGACTATAGAGAATATGAAAATAAAATTTGAGATGGTACCCTGTCAACTTCATTATTTATCACTTCCCAGTTTTTTACCCTTGACCAACAAATTGCCCTAAAAGATATAACAAAAAAAAAATCTTTTGTGACTCTATATTCTTGTTTATAACTATTTTTTAAGTCATCCTTCTATGATTGTCCCCCAAATAATATGTATTCTCTATATATGAGCTATTTATATGATATGTTCCTTGGATTATGCTATAAACTCTTTGTGGCAGGGACCTTGTCTTTTTATATGCTCTATAAAGTACCATGCATACCTAGGGAATTTTATGAATAATAATAAAAAAGGAGGCCAAAAAAAAAAAAAAAAGCTTTCATCAGCAGTGTTTTATTTTGCATGTGAATTTAAGGATGAATTCATGCTATTGTCCATATTTCTAGAGAAACAGCTGCTTATATTACAAAAGTTGACTATGAAGAAAGCATGGGATATTACATCTGAACATTTACATTGCTGGTAAAGGAAAAATAAATGAAGCAATACAATTTGCTTTTTCCTGTCCATTACAAAAATATTGCCAAGTCTGGCATATGGTTCATAAAAACCAAACATTTTCTAACACAGCTGTGCATGAGGAAATGAAATACTGCAGGTATAAGAAACCACCTGTTTGCCAGAACAGGAGTTTCAAAAAAGATAAATAGCGGAATTTTATACGGGTCCCTGTTGCAGGTCTATTCTACTATTAAATCTGAAGCCTTAGTCCTCGTTCTTCAAACAGGTGCTTTGCATGTGAATTGAAGGCTGGATAAGCCCATGGATGGTTCACTAATAAACACCACTGGTTTTTCTATTCAGTACACAAGATGATATTGAATACAACTGTCAAAGATAATTTTGCAACCAGTTCAGTTTTAAACGCCCCAAATTATAACAAACCACAAATTCCTGTTTACTCAAAATGCTCTCCTTTCTCTCCTTCATCTTAGTTGCAAAACTCTCATGAACTTGACAGTGTTCTCCCTTGATGAAGAGAGAGCCTGAAATATGCCATAAATCATACTGAGCTACCAGGGAAATTCAAATTGCTGTAAGCACAAGTACCGAGGGACCGCTTAGGCACTGCCTGAGCCATAATGCAACATTCACAACGAGATCATTGCGTCATAATCTCATTCTGGCTGTGATTTGCTTTGTGTGTAGGGGCTCAAATGTCAGAGAGAGAGAGAGAGAGAGATGAGAGCTGTTGTCAGGTTAGATTTCTCTCCTATTTTACATTAAGCAAACAATCAGAAAAACACCATCTATCAAATATTTCAGAAACTAAAAGCTTCCTTGAAGTTTTATGTGCATAGGACATTTCTTGATATATGCCATGAAGGTATTTTAGCACCAGCATTTCTAGAGACAGTTAAGAGAGATTTATTTTTGCTTCCTGTTTACTAAGAGTTGTTAAGTAAGTAAACTATTGATACCATTACCACTAAGGTTAATGAAGGTATCTATCAAGCAAACAAAACCCAAGAATATTTCTAATCTGTGTAAAATATCCATATCTGGAAAATTATTGCCAAATTGCAATTATAGTCAATGTTTATGTCTTCGTATTACAATAATATATTGAATTTTTACCTGTGCATGTGTATGCAGAAATAATATGTATATGTATGGTTTTGTGACTTACATGGATGGCCTTTCTCTAGGATTCATCTTTGGCAACTAGGAGATACTTTTGAGTTTGTTTTATGTATAAGAATCCAATTACTAAAAACAAAGACAATTTGCCACATCTTTAATATCTGAATAAAGGGGTATAATCACGGCCTTGAAGTGAAGGTACAGGTACGTGACCATTATTGCTTTCATGTGTAAGCAGTAGAATTTTGCCTTGCATGGTAATATATAACTTAGAATATAATTTAAGCCTCTATAAGCCATATAGGTATAAGCCATATAGGTAGTCCTGCTTTGTTGTCTAGTTCTCATTTCATATCAGAGCAGGTAGTTATTACCTTTTAATTATGCTTAGTAATTAAAACAGTTCACAGATTCCTGCCATGCTGCCCAAACTCTATCTTCTCAACTTGGCAATTCTAAAAAGACAATCGTATAAACTGCAAATGAGAATACTTTTTTCTCTTCTATCCAGATAGTTTTGCTCTTTATTTTTATTTTATATTTTGGTATCTCAACTGAGTGGATTGGCCAGACTTTGAAAACAAAGTTGAATGTTGATTTTCCGCCTTTAGATTTAGAGAGAATGTGTTTCTTTTCTCTCCCTTGTGTAAAATAGTCTCTGAAGGCATCTGAAAGTTTATTTATTAAGATGAGAATTTTTTCTTTTACTAACTTAATGTCAAGAATGTTTTTTGATAATATACCTTTTTTCACATTGCGTTTAGCTCGTTGTGTTTGTTAGAACAGTAGCTAATATTATATAAGTCTATTTCAGCCTTCAAGCTAGAATGAAAGAACATGGTTCCTTTTTTACGGTATGTATGCAGCACTAGGAAAACATCAACGTATCCCTGTATGTATATAACATTGTGATACACATGTGTGTGTTTACAGGATTAACTTATATATGGGCATACATGTATACATACATACACTTCATATTACCTACTCTATCTTATTCAGTAGTGGCTTAGGGTAAACTTTATTATAGTATTAATGTTGCTTAACATCTGTGTTATAAAATGTTACTTGATTTAAAGAAAGAGTTTCTACTTTTCTCCTTTCAAGGTTTAGAAGAAAGGAAAACAAAAACAAAAAACTCAATTCATTCTTCTTCTTGTCCAAATTCCCATGTGGCTTAGAACCCCTTTCATACCTTCCTCAATTACATGGTATCTTTTATTTGTTTTAAGATTTTATTTATTTATTTGACAAGAGAGAGAGAGACAGTGAAAGAAGGAACACAAGCAGGGGGAGTGGGAGAGGGGGAAGCAGGCTTCCCACCAAGCTTCGAGCTCCATGCAGGGCTCAATCCCAGGACCCTGGGATCTTGACCCGAGCAGAAGGCAGATGCTTAAAGACGACACTAACTGGGTACCCCTACACAGTATCTTCTTAAAGGCAGATACAGTTATATCACCCAGATGTTTATACCTTTATTTCCCCAAACCAGTTCTGTATGTTCCATGACATATATTCAGTAAATCTCTGTGGACTGTGCATCTAAAGTTTGCAAAGGCTCCCGTTCTCTCTTTGGCACAGATGACTAACTAGTTATTATAGGAAAACAATAGTGAGAATGAATTTGGCATACTCAAGTCCATGTATTTTCCTTTTGAAGTACCACTGTACATTAGTCCTTATTGACTCTAGAATAATTTAGTTTTAAATTAAATTAAGTGAACAAAAATATCATATTCTTCATTTTGAACAACATTTACTATTGAGCTAATCTGAGACGTTTGTAAATGTGTATTTAATTGACTTGTTTATATTTGAGGACTTGAGGGTAAAGTTTATTATTAAGAATGTTCCAGTAGCCATGTGGTAATAAATACCATTTATGAGTCCAATTTGGAGTGAAAGTCTCATATGGGAGGCATCACAGTCTATAAAATCAGAAGTTCTGAGTTTGAATCCTGTTGTAGCGCTACTTTGTGTTCATAGCCACGCCCACATTTTCCATTTTCTTTCATGTAAGATGGACACAGTGACATTTAGTTAATAGGTTTGATAAGTGAAATATTTTTTAATGTGCATGAAAGGCTTTTGAGGCTGGCTTGTTTTATGTGGATGCCTGAAATGACTGTGAATGTGGTCATTATTCATGTGATTTAAATACATATATGTGATATTGACCAGTCCTATTGTTCAGGAAAAAAACATTTTCCTGATGCATATATAAGGCTGGTTTGTAAATGACTAAATTCTCAGTCCAGCTTTATCTCTTTATCTCTCTTAAGGATAAATTCATGATAGCTAGGTCTTATCCATAAAATAAACTGTTATTTCTATTACAAGTATATTAAAGTTATTTCTCATTCATAATATAAATTTTGTCCATGAATTTGAAAAATTCTGGTAGAGTGGCATGATGATGAGTTAATAATAATAAAACTGTTGTTCTGATGCCCAGAACTAGTGTTCTGGGCATCAGAGTCTTTACTTAGAAAATGAGGGGGGAAGTAATTTTCAAAATTTCTCATTTAAAAATTCTTTGATTTTATATGACTCCTATTCCTTTGAAGATGGTGTACCTGATATGCTTTCTGAATTTTGTTGGTATGTTGCCTCTTACATGTTTTAACTACCCTCCATAAAGTACCAGCCTGCAATAGTAATATATGTATTATTGATGATGAAAATTTTTATATATACTTAGTGAAATAAGTTTATCATAACCTATTAGTTATCAAGAGTATTTTTTCTTAGAATTAAAATGCCAACAACCAAATTTATAAGGGACAAACACTATTCATATTTGATGATAATTGATATATCATCATATTTGATGATAATTGATAATAAACCTGGCTTTTAAAGTCAAACATATTTTAATGCAATATTTTTTACAGACCCCCTTTTTTCCAAGTAACAGTGATATCTGAAATGCATTTATTTAAGGCACTTAGAAAAACTATTTTAGAATTACATGGGTTGGTAATTTTATAACCTAACTCTCTTAATATTAAGATCATAGCATATAAGGTATTACATTTTATACAAAATAATAATGAGCCCGTACAATTGAATTTAGAATGGGAATTTTTAATATCAAATAGAAGACATGCAGTGTAAGGATTAAATTATCATATTGTGAAAAAGTTATGCAGGTGAACACTATGTTTTATGAGTATAAAGTACAGTCTGAATAAATCTATGAAAAGCTCTTTTTTTAAGTGCAATTATTTGCTATAATGTGTAATTTTTCCTGCCCTTATGTTTATTTTAATTTTAATATGAAAGAAATGATCATCCCATTTTCTTTGAAAGTGGTATAAAGGTAAAACCACAAACCTCTTGAAAGAATTCCTTTGTTCCCAATCACATGAATGTTGTTGGAACAAAATTTTGCCACCTGCCAGAGGCTTTAAAAATTAAATCAAAAGGCTCACTGCTTCGAAGTACTCAAACCAAAGGTAGGCTTCTGGATGAAAATGTAATGACTAGATCATTCTCATCATACACTTATTATTGTGCAACAGAAATGATGGCTCTTTTGCTACCTTTCACAAGAGAATAATTCATAAATAAAAATGAAAATATTTAAATCATGAATAATTATTCTTTCGTCCTACCTGAAAAATAGAATCAGGTTCTGAAATTGAGGGTGTCTCACTATGCTCAGTATTAAAACTTCCCAAAAGAAGAAGAGAGGAAAAAAAGGTGAAGTATTTCTAACACTAGTTAAAACAATTCAGTGTTGGCATGCTTCATTAACTGTTTGCATACAAGACAAAAGTGCTTTCTGATGAAGTGGAAAACCAACTTGGGACCAATTTTCCACAACATAAATTCAACACTCATTCTACCTCTTGATACCTTTGTATTCAAACTACCAAGAAGGTTTTTCATATCTGTCGTATCATAATCATTTTTATACTCCTCTTTTGAGTTCTCCAATCCTTGAAAATATTTTTATTTTGGATTATTTCCTGAGAAGAAATTTAAGACTAATATTTACTATTTGTAAAAATAAATGTGAATTAATTGCATTGGCAGTTATCAAACTGATTTAGTAAGAATCAATTCTTCCCATGTAAGAAACATGATAAAAAGAGTTTTTAAATGGACAGCTTAAATAAAATCTTGGTTACACTCAATTTATTTGAGTATTAAACATCACTCAAATTTAACCATCATATACGATAGCATTTTGATACCAACAGAAGAGTTAGCACTTGTGTATACTAGCAAAGGAAGTGGAGGAACACCATTATTGATCATTGTGTCACAGTAATGTGGCTTCTGTGGTAGGTATGTCAGTTCTGTCAGGCCAAAAGAGAATAGCTACAAAGTGCCACCAAACACAGTGAGGTCATCCACCATCCTTCCAGAGTGTAAGTTATCGTTTGGTTTGGTACGTTGTATTTCATCTTCATCAGCAATGTTTCAGAGATCACCTTCCCTTACACAGAGTGAGAACCTGGGAGACAATGTCTGTCTTCACTTCTCGTCTTCTCCAAACTCTTTTCTAGACTGCATGAGGAAGGAAAGGGGCATTGTAAATTTTTTTTATTATTAATAGAAGCATAACTTAGAGTTAGGTGATGAACAGGGAGAATCACATGTTAATTTTTTACATCATACAAATCTCTCTTAAAGTACTATGAGCCAGGGGCGCCTGAGTGGCTCAGTGGGTTAAGCTGCTGCCTTCGGCTCAGGTCATGATCTCAGGGTCCTGGGATCAAGTCCTGCATCGGGCTCTCTGCAGAGCAGGGATCCTCCTTCCCTCCCTCTCTCTCTGCCTGCCTCTCTGTCTACTTGTGATCTCTCTCTGTCAAATAAATAAATAAAATCTTTAAAAAAAAAAAAAAGTACTATGAGCCAGCTTTTTTTGTGGGAAAAATTTCTTTGGTAAAGGCTCAAAAATGTTACATGAATACTTATTTTTAATGTGTGGAAAGGAATCAGTTTCTAAATATTCATGCTATGAAACATTATTTTATCACATTTAATATATTCAGTAGCTATATTTAAAATTCATTTAATTAAAGTTTAGTGTCATATTCACACTACACCAAATATCTTAAATCCTTGAATTTTAAAGTATTTTTAATTACTGATCTTGTGATTTCAGAGAGAGAAATTAATCATACTCAAATATTTCCTTTTGTATTAAAAATCAAATCCGGGGGCGCCTGGGTGGCTCAGTGGGTTAAGCTGCTGCCTTCGGCTCAGGTCATGATCTCAGAGTCCTGGGATCGAGCCCCGCATCGGGCTCTCTGCTCGGCGGAGAGCCTGCTTCCTCCTCTCTCTGCCTGCCTCTCTCCCTACTTGTGATCTCTCTGTCAAATAAATAAATAAAATCTTTAAAAAAAAAAAAAATCAAATCCGTTTTTTAATTTATTTATTTAAAAATGACATCATATTGCATTAAAATCATGTATGATTCAAGTGAGTGACTATCCCTGATATAAAGAATATGTGGAAATAGTAGAAGTTTAGTATTTTAAAAATATGGTTATTGATTCAGTGAACTAAATATATTAAACATAAAAAAACATTAGATTCTTCTAATATACAGAATATTTTAATATTCTTTTAATAATCTAGAGTCTATGGATATTTTTTCTGTAATGTCCCATGTAAATCAGGAGTTTTATCTAATCAAGTTTGAAATCAATCCACTACTTAGGAAACACTTCAATATAATGCATTTTGTTAAAGTGGGCTTCATCTTAGTGGTTCTGGAATTCAAGCCATTTTACATAAATACTGCTTCATACATGTATATGTTTATAGACTACTCTGCCAATAGGAGAAAAAAATAAATGAGATCAAAGGAAGTGTTTCTGTTTATTATTTTGATTAAAATACTAGTGGGCCAAATATCTCCTTTGAAAGTTCCTTTGTTTTGACTTATTAGCAGGATATGATGCTGGAGATAATAAGATAGTGCCTTTGATGTAGGAGGAGCTAAATGAGTGAATAGTTCCATTACCATTTGGCACCTGGGTTCTCTAAGGTATGGAGTTTACTCTCATAATCTACTGGTTGCAATAGTTTCTATTTAGATACCAAGGACAAGCTGGGACAAAATATGTTTTCATTTTTCTGTTTCAGTTATATCACCTTGATTAGTCTTAATTCCTAAAAGGGTCCCAGTTATTGGAAAGTATAAAGCCGGAATTCCTGGGCTTGGATACTTTACTTTTCTAAAGTAATGTGTAATAGTTTGGCCTCATGAGAACTTGTTCATGCTTCTGAGCGCATGGGTGACAAAGTTGGTCGAGTTACAATTAGGATTCTATCTGCAATGGTTCTGTTTGGCCTCTTGAACATCAAAGTGGTTAATTAAGGCCTACTGTGGAAAGTTGAAGGATTTACCTTGTTTGTTTTGTCTTTTAGAACATTTCGTTCATTTTTCACTTTATCTTTTGATTTGATGTTTTTTGATTCGCTATTTTTATGACAACTGTGCATTTAGTTTTTAAGTACCTTTTGAAATATAAGATAAATGAAAAATCAACAAATTAGAAAATAAGATTTGAAAACATCAGTAATCACAGAAGATTGGTAAATTATATGAAGTGGTTTTAATATTGCGCCTCACTATTCATTGAATATGCTGACATTACATTTCACAAGTAGAGTTCTAAAGATACATTTATTATACCAGATAATTCTTGTGACTGTATCATATCAGTGTCCTCATATCTGACATAATGGCTTAAACTACAAGAGACTGAGTAGACATATCATCTCAACTGTTATAGTGTATTTAGCATTGATAGAAATATCAAAGTTGCTATCACATTCTTTTGAAAATACAAATGGGCCTTCATTCTCTTTCATAATAAATTATCACTTTTCATAATCCTATTTATATGGGGTAAACTATATATATATATGGTTTCTCATATATATATATATATATATATATATATATATATATATATGACACATAATTTACTTTAATTGAAACATAACTTTTGGACTAATGTAATGTTTCCAACATATAAATATATATTTCTCACTATGTAACTTTTTTAAAGTATTAGCTGTTAGAACATTATCCCATTTATAACTGGCCAACATATAATGTTTTATTTTTTTAATTTTTTAAAAAAATTTAGAAGATTTTTATTTATTTATTTGACAGAGAGAGACACAGTGAGAGAGGGAACACAGCAGGGGGAGTGGGTGAGGGAGAAGCAGGCTTCCCATGGAGCAGAGAGCCTGATGCAGGGCTCGATCCCAGAACCCTGGGATCATGACCTGAGCTAAAGGCAGACACTTAACCACTGAGCCACCCAGGTGCCCCACATATAATGTTTTAAAAGTGGCCATTTGTATAAACCAGACACTATTGTATTTTAGACTTTGCGTATAATACAGAAAAGAGAACAGTTTATATGCTTCTCAATATGATGGAATTCTTTAGTGCAACTATCCTAGCTTTTCAGAGAGGTGCTTTATTTTCCTAAAATAAACACTGAAAGCTATGCCCAGCCCAGCCACTCAGTGCACACATTTAACACTCACCAGGAGGGAGGTTTGGTGTGCTGAGCCCACTAAGTTTTAGATCTCGGAAGGGGCTTTACACCCTGTGGTGTAGGCACACTTCTTTCAGCAGAAAGTATGTCATTAAAATACTGCCCTCTTGCAGTGACTTCACACTAGTGTAGTTGGAATTGTTTTTAGTCACTACACAGCATGAAAAGCATTTTAGTATTTTCCTAAAGTAATTTACCATTTGTACACAGGTCACAATGGGGGGGAATCAGTTTCTTCATGACAAGCAATAGTGACTTAAATCCAATATGTCAAGAATCATTTTCAATTTTTGCAAAAGAAGGAAAAAAAAGAAGGAAGGAAGGAAGGAAGGAAGGAAGGGAAAGAAAGGAAACCATTGTGCCATGATAATTACACTCATATATTTATGTACCTACATATTTACAAAACAAAAATGAAACTGAGTCATAGAGACATTTATCTTAACCTTTATCAACTCAAAACCCAATTAAATAGATAATTTAAATGATTCACTGTAAATGAAAACATAGACTAGAATACAATATGTTTTACTGGTTAACTTAAAAATGTTAAAACTGCTTCTTTTGGCATCATGGAAACACATTCTCAATGAAAACATTGTGCGTTGTATTATTAACTCACAGCATATGATCTTCATTTCTGCCTCCCTAGATTTCTACCCCCCTGGGATAGAAACAATGTGGACTCACACATTTATTATATTAATTAGAAATCACTACCTAATATAATTATTCTGGCAAGCACATGGTGAGTACTGAAAATATTATTGACAGAATTTCTCCATTTAACTCTGGTGTTAAAAAGATTTGCATGTCTAAAACTGCCTTGATTAGATATTGTTTTTGACGACTGTGCTCAGTGTTTTACTATATGCACATTAAGCATGAGGACTTTTAGCACGTCTGAAGGAACATCTGCTCTGTCTTTTTGTTGCTGGGTTCATGGTATAATTAGCTCTATATTTCACCAAATACAATTTTGCTCCCATGGCGGACAAAGCAGCATGAAGAAAACATAAATAATTGCAGATTAGAGAAACAGAAGGCAAAGTGGGTGTAGATGGCTTTGATAAAAAAGGGTTAAGGAGAATAGAAGGTCAGCTCATTATTAAGAAAAAAAGGAGGCAGTTAAAATTAGATATGGTCTTTGTAATTAAAGAAAACACACACAGATTTTTCTTTTAACAATGTCTGCTATCTGGCCAAATAGCTTAGTGACTTGCAGTGATGTAGTTTGTTTCGTGTTTATTTAGAAAACTCTTTAAGAAATACGCACATTTGATACATACACACAAAATCTGATGATTAGAGGAAATGTTGAAAAGATAGAGGAGGTTTTGTGTTAAGTTTCCCAGAGTGTAAAACACTCTTTTTAAAAAGATAATACCACCTTTATAGAATCAAGTTAGCACACAGAGGCCAGCTTGTCAGGTTTTTATAGCCTGACAGTCCAATTTCACTGTGCCTCCAAACAACCATTAGTCAACATATTTGCATAAGCTAGTAGTATTCCCTTCATGTTAGATTCGTTGTTAAATTTGGGAGTCTTCACTCTGTTAAATATCTGGCTAAGTGTGCCTCATTGTTTAACATTACACAATTATGTAAAAGAATATTACATAATATGTACAAAGTATATAAAAGAGCCAATGTTGAAATAGTGTGTTTTGGCAACTGACAACATAACTCCTTGTACAGTTTTTTAAAATATGCTATATGACCAGTGATTACGTTAGCTTCATAGATGTGAAATGGTATTTTCCTCATCTTTCACTTTTTACTACAAATCATAAAATATTTTGATGTGTTAGTAGAGTACTAACTTAGTACTTATAGTATTTGTATCAGAGAAAGTCCTCAAAAGTCGGTAAAACAAAGTAATAACCTATTTTTGTTTTGTTTAGGAAAAAAAAGATGGACAAAGGAGATTCTGAGCTTAGATGTATGTGTTCATCCAGTAGCATAAAATGGGTGAAAGTATCAAAACATACTTTCTGTTTCATTCTATATCTGAAGCATAAAAATCACATATCAACTCAATTACTACACAATCACAAAAAAATAAAATGCAGAAAGCAATACTAAGTGATAAATTACTATATGGTCCTATGTTGAAGGACAATTTGAAAGGTAACTATACAATGCAGCATAAATAATTCAAAAATAATATATTCTTCTCATAATGATTTCTCCTGTCGAAGAAAGAGAAAATATTTCTGTTCTACAAGAATATTTTTTTCACATAGATAGCAGGCTTAACTTTATTAATCACTCCAAGAATGCCTGGGAGATTTTTCCCTCTCTTCACAGACACCAAAAGTTCTCATCCAGCTTGCCTCAGGCAGGCAAAAAGTTGTATAGGGTCCGGACCGTATGTAAATAAACCATCTCCAGAAGAAAAGTACCACAAAATAGCATGATGTTAGCCTACTAATTCTAAGAATTGTATTGGGTTAAAAGAGGGTATAATGCAAAATTTTACTTTAGCACATACATGATTAGTTAAATTGTACTTTTCCTGGAATCATGAACTCCGAGTCAAAAAGGACTATATAGTTCAGCTAGTTTAGGGCTTTTTAATCCTAATTTCACATTAGAATCTTCTGGGGAGCTTTATTTTTTTTACTTTTTTATTTCAACTCCAGTTAGTTAACATACAGTGTAATATTAGTTTCAGGGTGTACAATAGAACGATTCAACACTTCCATACATCATCTGGTCCTCATCACAGCAAAGTGCACTGCTTAATCCTCATCATCTGTTTTACTCATCCCCCCTCCCCCGCCCCGCCATCTGCCTGCCCTCTGGTAACCATCAGTTTGTTCTCTATAGTTAAGAGTCTATTTCTAGGTTTGCCTCCCTCTCTTTTTTCCCCCTTTACTTATTTGTTTTGTTTCTTAAATTCCACATGTGAGTGAAATCATATGTATTTGCCTTTCTCTGACCGACTTATTTTGCTTAGCGTAATGCTCTCTGGCTCTATCCATGTCATTGGAAATGGCAGGATTTCATTCCTTGTCATGGCTGAGTAATGTTCCATTGTATACATATACCACATCTTCTTTATCCATTCATGAGTCAATGGACATTTGGGCTGTTTCTATAATCTGGCAATTGTAGATAATTGTAGTTACTATGAACTTTGGGGTACATATATAATTTTAAATGAGTATTTTTGTATTCTTTGGGTAAATACCTAGTAGTGCAATTGCTGGATCATAGGTAGTTCTATTATTAACTTTTTGAGGAACTTCCATGCTGATTTCCAAGGTGGCTGCACCAGTTTGCATGCCCAACAACAGTGCATCATTTACCTACATCATTTACCTACATCATTGCCAATACCTGTTGTCTCTTGTTGTTGATTTTAGCCATTCTGATAGGTGTCAGATGATAGCTCATTGCAATTTTGATTTGCATTTCCCTGATGATCAGTGATGTTGAGCATCTTTTCATGTGTCTCTTGGCCATCTGTATGTCTTTGGAAAAATGTCTATTCATGTCTTCTACCTATTTTTAATTGGATTGGCTTTTTTGGGTGTTGAGTTTTATAATTTCTTTATATATTTTGGATACAAACCCTTTATTAGATAGGTGATTTGCAAATATCTTCTCCTATTCCATAGGTTGCCTTTAGTTTTGTTCTTTCCCTCTCTGTGCAGAAGATTTTTATTTTGATGAAGTCCCACTACAAGTAGAGCACATGCAGCACATATTGGAGACACTCTCTAAGGCACCAGGCTCTGGGTGCCACAAGACCTCTTTCCATAAGACCATTGCTTCATAAGACTATTGCTTTCAGGAGTGGGAGCCATAACTGGCTTTTTTAACACAGAAGAAGGCAGGGAGCTTAAAAAAAAATCTAGATTTACATCTAACCAAAATCATAGTCAGTATGAGTAGGATCTGTATACTGATATTTTCTTTTAAGTTGCAGGTAAAGTCAGTTTTGAGAACCACTGAATTCTAGTCTAACTTTTCTTGATTTGAGGCTCATTTACATGTTTTTGTCAATATAAACTTGAAAACCACTAGTTATTTCACATGCATTACACAATTCCATCTGTGGAAAACTTGGTTAGTATTTGTTTAAATTATACACAATGACCACTAAGAATGTGAGAGTCCTTCAGGTTTTTGAGGAAAACTATAGTGGATCCTTCATTTTATTCTGTTCCTTTCCTTGCTTTTTTCTGTATATCATGGTTTCCTGTACCCTCATTTTATGGCTTATAATTTTAAGTACAGACAAAACAAAATCACATGGAGAGGCTTTATTAAACTAAGTATATCTGCCTGTATCTCAAGGTCTGGACATACACAGTTTGAAAACTAGAAAAACTTTTTAGTCAAATTAGCTTATATGGCTATTCTGAATGAATATGTTTTACATATGCCTTGCAGTGAAGAAAGGAATTAAGGAACTAAGGTTCTGTAATTTGTTTTGACTTGGCCAACCTAGTATATAGAAGGATATGAATAGACTAATTTTGATTCCAAAATCCAAGTCTTTCTATGACAGCAGTGTCTTTCTTGTTGGTCATGGAAATCAAGGATATCTGATTCTTTTCATTACATTATATTTGTGACAAATACACAAAAAACCATAATTTCCTTTTCTGGGTATTTCAAATAAATTATTAAAGTCTTGTCATTTGATTTTTTGGCCCTACTCCTTAATGCTAGCGATTATGATTTGATTCTAAGAATGGAAATTATAGTAAAGATTCTTGTTCTGCTTTTTCACTTCAGATATTTTATATATTATTATTCTAAACACATTCTCACATTAGATCTCAGTCCTCTAAATTTCCCTATGTGTGTGTATATGTGTGTGTGTGTCAATGAGTTTGTGTATATAAAGAATTAATACAAAAAAAAAGAACCCTGAAAGTTGTTTTCATTATACACACAAAGGAAATGTTCAATATTAGCATAGTTAGTATGGAATTAATGAGACTGTAACTAACCATCCCCATGTTAATAAAGTTACTGATACAAAATAATATTAATACAGAAAGTAAAAAGGCATATTTTTCAGGGGAGTTGGAATCATTTTTATTTACATGCACACATAATAGTACACACCTGGAGAAACAGATCTTACTTTATCTTTCCTGCTCTACCTTTCCAGATCAAATACATAAGGCTTTGTCAAATTCTCCTTTAAATTAAACTCTGAAGATGGTACATGAGTAGACAGAATACAAAAGTTCTCTCTATTGCTTTTGCTCAGAACGGGGGAGGGAGTATCCTTTTTCTAGCCCTGGAAGCCCAGGAATTGTTTAATAGTGTTTTTGCCATTTGGGTTGCATAGTTCATAAATCTCTTTAATGCCCAAATTACATTACATTTAATGAAATTTTACTCCTAATTCATTTGATTTAGCTACTTGCTTGCCTCTAATTTGTGGGTCAGAGAATTTCAGCAATTTTGTCTGAAGTGGTATTGAATTGTTTTAAATACGTGAATAGTACAGTTCTGTCATCCTATTAAAACTCATTTTTGAAACGAAAGCTCGTATGTCTCTTTATTTATATCATCAGCATGAAACTTCAAATTATAACAATATTGTCAGGTTTTGACTTATTTTATCTTTAGATTTTAATAATAGACTTTTGAGGTTCGGGAAAGTGATATGTTTTGAGCTATATCCTGATATAAATAAGAGAATTATCCAAATATAAGTAAGGAGAATTCTGAGACTAAGATGCTTTCAAAAGATGAGTGCCACCCCTGGTTTGAGAATGAATAATTTATAAGAATAACCGGAGGTAAATTTGTACTAAGACTGTTTTCCTTTACAAATGTGGAAAATTAGCAAATTTCTTGTACTCAGTACAGTTCCCACATAATTTTCATTGCTGCTGAGGGAGATTCTCTGTTGAATTAGAAGTAGAACTATGAAATAGGTTTTCTATTTTAAATATATGGTGAATGATAGTTCAAGTTGAAATGGGACTGCAAATACCATTTTCTAAGTACATAGTGATTTGAATAGGCTTTTGAGATTGGCTTCACAATTAGAACTCTATTGAACGTTAGTTTAAGGGAAATTTATGGTGTAAACCATTTATAAATACAGAGTTATTTCTATATATTTCCCACAACACAAAAACAGTTTATAGAATAGACAAGTAAGCAATAATAAATTTTAAATAGTGAAAGTTATCATATTGTTTAAATCATGTCTCCAACTTTAGATCTTTCTAGGTCCCCAGTGACTACAATTAAATGAAACCAAGTTTCAACTAGTGCATATTGATTGAAGTTGTTTAACTATTTCTGTCCTCATATACCTACCTACCTACCTACCTTCCTTCCTTCCTTTCTTTCTTTCTCTCTTCCTAATTTTATTTATTTATGAGAGAGAGAGAGAAAGAGAGAATGAGCAGGGGGAGTAGCAGAGAGAGAGGGAGAAAGAGGCTCCCCACTGAGCAGGGAGCCACACCTGGGGCTCAATCCCAGGACCTTGGGATCATATCCTAAGCCAAAGGCAGACACTTAACCAACTGAGCCACCCAGACACCCCTGTCCCCCTCTTTCAAGAAAACAACTCTACTCATGTTAATAATGGTGCCCACAATTTACTGAGCACTTAGTATGGATGGACAAACCAGTGTGTTACTTGTGTTAAGCCATTCAATATAACAATGTAATAAGGAGGCAGGGACGGTGATGCTTCTGTCCTGATCTAGTGCAAAACTGAGACAAAAAAAATTCCCCACAATCATGCACTTTGACATGGTTGAACTATGATTTGAATCCTGATTGGATGCCAAAGTTTGCAGCCCAAACTACAAGGTGAACTGTTGAGAACCTGGCAGTGAAATCACAATGTGGGAGGTGGAGTAGCGATTTTGGTAGAGGGCTTTCCCAATAATTTTTGTTTAGGGAAAAAACTAATGTCTATTTAAACCCGTGGGGCAAATGTTAGGTATTACACATTAGCTTACAAATACAAAATAGAAAATAACACCTCAAAGAAGTACAAGAGATTTTAGGTTAGACGGACCCTTGATTCATGCTACTTCACAAAAACGATTCCTTACTTTACTAATTTGAGAAGTAAGCCAATAAATAAATTTGTGATGACTGGTTTATTTGAGTGGTATTTATCATTCAAAATACTAGTTTTCTTTAAGCTTGATTTAGATTTAATTTTAAATCTCTTGGAATTAAAAATGAACGTTAAATTTAAATGCAGTGTTGTTGGACTCTCTTTTTTTTTTTAAGATTTTTTTTTTTTTTTATTTACTTGACAGATAGAGATCACAAATAGGCAGAGAAGCAGGCAGAGAGAGAGAGAGGAGAAAGCAGGCTCTCCGCGGAGCAGAGAGCCCGATGTGGGGCTCGATCCCAGGACCCTGGGATCATGACCCGAGCCAAAGGCAGAGGCTTTAACCCACTGAGCCACCCAGGTGCCCCTGGACTCTCTTTTTTGCCCCACTCCCAGTGCCCTAACTTTTCCTCAAAAGCGCTGGCTATAATTATTTGCCCTACAAAGTTGTGTGTGTATGTGTGTGTATGTGCATGCACAAACTTGCTGTTTGTTCCTTCTGCCAAAAAATGTCACTTTCCCTTCATTAATCTACATTTCCAATGTTCCCTTTTCTATGAAGACCTTCCCCACCTGAGTGAGCACGTGCTTGACCTATGGTGCTTTGTTTATATCTGTAAAATAGCAAATGGAGATTCATCTCTAATACATCATAATAAGATAATTTAACTCTCAGAGCTTTTTGATACCATTGTCTAAATTTTCATAAAACAGTAAATAGTTTTACTTATATTGTCTTTTTATGCTTTCTAAACATCACCTATAGTTCTAGTACAGTTATTACAACTACCGTATGCATTAAACCATTTAGAGGAATGCAGTTCATATAAACCAGACATTTCCATTTTGTGTCTCAAATCCTCAAAGTATATAAACAACCTAAATATCTTTTTCCTCTCTTGGTCATCTATGAGCGCCTCAAGGGCAGAACCATATCCTTTCTGTAGTCCCCAGTATTGGGGGCAGTGACTCCATTTAGTGACCACTCAGTAAATGAATTAAATTAACAAATAAGTTAATAAGTGTGAATCCTGAAAACAAAGAAATATTAAATCAAATTTTATGTTTTTAAGATATACTGTTTCCAATGGAAACCTAAACAGCAAGGTATGAAAGAGGTGTATCATCTGAGACCATCCGCTCATTAGCCATTTGGCTACTCCATATATGAGAAAAATGTTATTTCAGGGTCATTATCTCGCCTGTGGACTCTATCTCTCAAAACTGTTACTTGATGAGGAGGTCAATTTAGGACATCTCAAATTTAAAATTTCTAAAAAGAATTGGTGATCTTAACCCAAACCCACTCATTCAGTCTTGTCATCTCTGTTATTGGTAATTCCATTTTTGTACTCCCTTGTTTGTGCCCCAAACCCTGGAACTATTGTAGAGTCTTTCTTCTCTTCTCTTCTCTTCTCTTCTCTTCTCTTCTCTTCTACCCACATCTGATGTATCCACAAATCTACCCACATCTTACCCCTTTCTCACCTCTTGCCTGGATCACTATGAGGGTGTTTTAACTTGATTTCTTGCTTCCTGCCTTGTCCCATAGAGCTGTCAGAGTAGTCCTGTGAGAGTACCTATGTCAGACCAGGTCACTCTTCAGGGTATACCATCCCCAATTCTTCCTGTTTCATGTAGAGTAAGATAATAAAAGCTCTTGATAACCTTTGATACTGCATAATTGGCTCCTGGAATCTTCTCCACTTTGCTTTTCCTCCTATGCTCACTTTTAGCCACTCCCCTTAGCCATTCGGGCCCCCTGGCCATATCTGAAATATGTCAGGAACACTTTTGCCTCCCAGTCTTTGCATTGCTCTTCCTCCTTTTTGGAATCCTCTTCTTCCAGGGATCCATGGATCTCGTTACCTCATATCCTTCAAATGTTATTTTCTCTTTAAGGCTTTAGCCAACGATCCTATTTTACATTGCACCCTACCTCCTCAATATGTAAATACTCCCTATCCTCTTTCTCTGCTTTTGGTTTTTCTCCATGGTACTTAGCACAGTCTGACAAGTCATGTAATTTTTTGAGCATATAATTATTAGAATGTCAGCCCCATGGGTCCTGGGACTTCGATGTCCCATTTGCTCATTGCTAATCTCTGTGTCTAGAACAGTGCCTGCAACCCATGTTTGTTGAAAGAATGACTTAACAAGAGGTGTAAGTTTTAGAGTCCAAAAATATATTAAAAGCAATATCACTAAACAGATGTAACTAAGAAAAAAATTATGACCATGTCAGTAGTTCTTTAACAAGAGCACTAATTTTTCCAGTGAGTTCTAAGGATTAAGAAAGAGGGCTTCCAAGATTCTTTGCACTGAGAAATGATGGTGAAACAGTTAAAACATTTATTTTCTAAATGTGACATGCTCTAGGAACTACACATCACTTCAGCTCATGTTTACACATTATGCTACTATAACTGCTTAAAATGTAGGGATTTTTAATTGAATTTTATGGCTGGCCTACATTGTTGATAGTAATTTTTATGTTATAGCTTATGAGTTTAGTCATAGAAGGATATAGAGAAATTTCCATTGATGTAATAAAATATCTATAAAAGCAAAATGGTATTTCCTTAGTAGGTAGTTATTTTATATATCTCTAAATCTCTGAGCACTCAATTATAAAAAATGCATTTTGAGAATGAATATTTAGTAAATTAAATAACTTTCTTTAAAACAATAAGAATTAATGATATATTTCTGGATCTTTTACAGAGAATATATATTTTTAATAAACCGTTCTGTTTTTTCAAAGTACCATAGTAATATATTGACAGGTAGGAACCCAAAACTTGCCCCAAATTTCTTATTAGTTGTATCCATAATCAAGCAGATTATTTATTTTAACACATGGCATTTAAAAATATATTTAAGGGTGCCTGGGTGGCTCAGTGGGTTAAGCCGCTGCCTTCAGCTCAGGTCATGATCCCAGGGTCCTGGGATCGAGTCCCGCATCGGGCTCTCTGCTCAGCAGGGAGCCTGCTTCCCTTCCTCTCTCTCTGCCTGCCTCTCTGCCTACTTGTGATCTCTGTCTGTCAAATAAATAAATAAAATCTTAAAAAAAAAATAAAAATAAATAAAAATAAAAATATATTTAATATTTACGCTTTATCAGTTGGATTTTATTTAGTGCACCAAGAGAGTTATGAAAAGCTGTACTTACGTTCTTTCATATTGTTATTGTCTTCATTAAACAATTTTATTTTAATTTGGTAGAACCACTTAACATGAGATTCACCCTCTTTAATTTTTAAGTGTCCAATACAGTATTATTGACTATAGGTACAATGTTGCACAGAAATTCTCTAGTGCTTATTCATCTTGCTTAACTAAAACTTTATGCTCATTGATTAGCAGCTCTTTATTTTCTCCTCACCCCAGATAAGTGAAATAAGCCAACTCAGAGAGACAAATACTACATGATTCCATTTATGTGACATATCTAAAATAATCAAATTTATGTAATTGTCTGTTATAAAGTTTGTTGTTAAGATGGCCAAACAGGCTTTTTTAATTGGATATTATATTATTAACCTATACTTAAGATAATCAAATAATTAACTGAAATTTTCAGAACTCTATTTTCCTTAGGAACACCTCAAATTTTATATTTTCAAAAAGCATATGCATTAATCAAATTTAATGTGAACTCAAATTGACTCTTTTTCATAGTTAGTAATAGTAAAATATCATTTTACTTATTTCATCATGGGAAATGATGTTGAAAAATGGGAATGTTCCGTTATTATTGACCTTTAAAATCTCTTAAGTTAAGGATTATGAATACTTTTGGCTGAAAGCGTACATAATCTTGCTATTTTCTTTTTCTTCTATATATTCCCACTCAACAGCACTTTCTTGAATTTTAAAATGGATAACATTCATTTGACATTTTGCAGTCTAAAAATTAAATTTTCATGCTTGCTTTGAATGCATCTGGGAAGCTAGAAATGAAATTTTGATAGAAATAAAAATGCCACTGGGAATATTATTGATTACCTGGATTGTGTGGCATTCATTTACCAATTAAAACAAATTAGCCAAGTCATCTGGAAGTGGATTGGTATCTATTTTTTCAATCATTGACATAATAGATAATTTAGATCAGTTGTTTATAAAAAGCTTTCAGCTGATCTTAAAATATTAAAATATAAATGTTCTCATTAATTTTGTAGAATTTAGACAATTAGAAAAATGTTTTCGGAATGTATTAATATCTCTGAATTATAAAATGAGTACTCACAAAGATTGGTTTGAACATTTATACTATCCTTAGTATTCCTCTCCTTTTTTAACTGCTAATTTAAAAATAATTTTTATATTGTCTCAATCTAATTCCTGCCTTTCGTTATCCCAACATTATATTTAAAATTCCCTGCTAGAAACTGATCCATAAATGCAGAGAACAAACGGATCCTTGCCAGAGGGGAGGGGGCAGAAGGATGGACAAAACTGGGGAAAGGGATTGGGAGTTACAGGCTTCCATTTATGGAATGAATAAATCATGGGGATGAAAGGTATAGCATAAGGAATAGAGTAAATGGTATTGTAATAGCATTGCGTGGTGACAGATGGCAGCTACACTTGTGGTGAGCGTGGCATAATGTATAGAGTTGTCAAAAAAAACTATGCTGTACACTTGAGACTAATATAACATTGTGTACCAACTATACATCAATAAATACAACTTAAAAAAAAATAAAATCCCCTGATAATTTTTCCTATTGCTCTGTGGCAATGTGCTCTTATTCATTACTATTATGCACTATTTTTTTTTAAAGATTTATTTATTTTAGGGAGAGAGAGGGAGAGAATGAGTGGGGGAGGGGGAAGCAAGCAGACTCCACTTTGAGCATGGAGCCCAACATGGGATCTGATCCCAGGACCCTGAGGTCTTGACCTGAGCTGAAATCAGGTGTCAGATGTCTAACTGACTGAGCCACCCAGGTGCCCCTGTGCACTCTTCTTGTTTCTAAAACTCTAAACTCTCAGGTAGCTCCCTAGCAAGCTCATTTGTTGTTAAATGCTATTGATAAGTCCAAATCATCATACAAATGTTAATTATAATTCATCGCTTTCTTTCTGCATGCCAGTTCACTGAATGCCTATTCTCACCCTTGTACTGGGTTCCATTAGGCAACGTAGAGACTAAAGGTGGAGATTTTACCTTTAAAGAACTTAAGGAGCCCCTTGAAGGAATGTTGCACTTTTCTTTGGTAAAACTAAGATGGTCAAGTTCTACTTGGGTTCTTAGACCTTTCTAGTTTCAAATTATATTCCTTTTTTCTTTTAATATTCATGGCGTATTCATCATTTCTCTATTTGTTTTGAAATGTGCTTCTCTTAGGTATAATATTTCTTAAGGATTGTCATGCTTTCCTTTCTATAATTTTATAAACCCCAAATTGACACAGTGAAATTATCCTTTTTTTTTCAGGCACTTCCTCCTCCTTCCCCTCCTCTTCCTCATATGAGTTATATGTCAGGTACATCGTATATGCTTATTATCTACTCAGAGTGCTAATTTGATACTTATCCTTGATTATTGGTACATTATACATGACAGACTGAGGTCACATAGCTTCTTGAACATCTTGTCCCTGTCACATTTCTGTCTGACCTCAACACCTGTGATCTCACCCTTGACTTTTCTACTTAATAATAGCTCTCTTTATTAATTATCTAGTTCTATGTACTTTATGCTTCATGTACATCATCTTACTTAATTCTATGCTTACCCTTGAACAGGTGCTATCCCCACTTTCCAGATGAAGTGTTTGAAGTACAGAGTGAGTCTTTATGCTCAGGAAGGCAAAGGCAATATCAAAAGCCACCTCTAACTTACCAACTTCTACGCTTCCTCTGCCACCTAACTGTGAATACTAACTAGTCATTCCTTGTGAGCTAAATTTAAGTCTAGAGAAAAGAGTTCACTTTCTTATTCCTGCTTAAAAAAAAAAAATTCCATTGTTGGCATGGAAGTAATGACTTTTCTGTAAGAAATTTTAGAGCAAGTTTTCTAGTCTTGTTCTTATTGACTGGAGTCATATTAGGATATCATTTGATTTACTAAATTAATACATATCCAGATGTTCTAAAATGTCCTAAAATGTTATCTGGTGTAGGAGCAGTGTGGTTCCATGATTCATTGAGGGAAGGGCTCTCAAAACACTTTCAGGGAGTCCAAGAAATCAAAATATTTTTCATAATAATACTGAAACCTTATTTACCTTTTAAAAACTTCATTCTCTCATGAGTATACTGGAGCTTTTAAAGGCTACATGTTTTGTGCATTGCAACAAATAAAAATATATATGTATACATAAACATGAATATAGAAGTAATATGAAAATCCAAATAATTTCTCACAAGCCAGACATTGAAGAATTTTGCAAAAATGTATTTTTTGGGAAAATATTTCTTATTAAAACATGGTATTTATACTAATATGCAATGAATTTATAGTTATTTTTAATAAAAAATAAATATTTTTATTCCTGATTTCCTTTTCTGATATAAATATTGATATATGACCAATGTGTGCAAAGAGATCCTGAAACCATTGTGTTTGAAAATCACTGCTATATACAGCTCTATATTATAAATAAAAATCCTGATTTTTTAGAATCTGTATTAAGAAACCTTAACATATGTACAATACATTTTCTCTAGAATTTTCTTTAAAAATGCTTATAGTCAGTGGTGATAGTGAGAAGGAGAATGAAGTAGTTTCAAATGAGAAACATGACGGTCTTAGACACCGTGAAGCGATACAGTGGTCTCAGGAAGGTTGATAATGAAGGTGAACAAAAATGTATTTTCAAAGTCTGTTGATTTTTAAATGATTATTATTTATCTCCAATTTTACCTTTCCTGTTTTTGCAAATAAAACTTCAGTGCTTCCAGATGTCTTGCTAAAATTTTTGTATGCATCTCATTCATTCAGTTAGCATTTGAGGAGAGTAGTCTCTGTGCAAGGCTTTCTAGTCTACGGTGAATTCCAAAGTGAGTATGAAAAAATACTCATGACTTTTATTCTGAACTGTGGAGTAAATGGCAGAGCTGAGATTCAAGTCTATGGTCCAACCAATGAGGCCAGTTTATATATTTATCTATCAAATTTTAATTATTTGGAACTGAGAAATGTAGTCCAATAAACACATATTGAATATGTGTTATCCACAAAGAAGTCCCATATTTCTAGTGAAAGCAAGATTTTACTTCATTAAGACATTTCTCTTCTCTAAATATTTAAAAATACAAAATGAATGGAAGTACGACTTTATTGCTAAAACCAGGGGAACCATTTTGCTTTCACCCTCTTCGTCGATTCATATTGGGGTGTGGCATTTAGTGACATTGAAGATTTTGTGTGTATTTATAAAAGGTTTTCTTTCTCTTTTTGATATGTGATGTTTAAAGTCTACTGTATGGCTTGTGAATCTAAGAATACTTTATGTTTTTTAATCTGAAGAACAGCCATAATGTTTTTTTTAAATATTAATTTGCACCTCTTTAGATTTCCACAGAGGACATTTCTAAAATTTATGTGTAGCATAAACACTTCTTTTAGTTAATTGTAGAAGTTTAACACTGACTATATTTACAGCCCCGTAGGTATAGTTGAAAATTTACATATTAAACAGAGATGCTCTCTGGCATGGTTTAAGAAAATGATCTGTGTTTCTTAATTACACCTTTAGCATAAATGTGTGAATGTCATTTACTGAAATGTAAAGAGGAAATCTATGATGATGAAGATAATGATGATGATAATATAAAACATATTAATTATATTAAATTGGCAAATTTTGTGTTTTTTTAGTATATGATTTTTTTATATTTAATGAGGCTATGAGTTGTGGTTTATTTCAATATGATAAAAATTCTAGACTTACAATTAGTGTCATAGCTGTTTTATATGTTTTAGATGAATGAAAACTATCAATGAATTTCAAAGCTGTATTTCCAAACTACTCTAAGGAAGGATGTAACCGTATTTACACTTTTCATAGTAATTGATTTTATTCCTAGAGTCAAATACTGATTTATAGTATACAAAATGAGTATATAATTTGTCTTAATGAAATGAGTTGGTTGTTCATTTACTATGTATAGCAAAATTAAAATTTCCTGTTTTTAAGAGACAGTCTAGCAAAAGCTGGAAAGAAATAACCTCTTACGATATTTAACGCATAAGGATAATAATTATCAATATTTTCCAATTAATATTTGTCCTTTCCTTAAGCAGTTTTAAGGATACTTAAAGCATAGCCCAAAATTAGAGTTGACAATTGCAAATACGAACCAACCAACACAGTAATAAAATCAATACTTACATTTCCCTTGAGGCCACTATTTACTGTTTGCTGCACCATTTCCTTAATGGAATGGCAGTTATGTTTGCAGAAACCTTGTAACTACCATTTTTATGTTTTAACTAAAAGCAGCTTTCTTGAAGAACTATGATAAAGAAATTCTTGAGCTACTCTTAAAGTTGTCATAACCATTTAATAGTTAATATGAGTGCAGAGAAGGCAACCTTTCTTTTTAAAATCTTTTCCAGATAAACGTTATAGCCTTTTCCATTCAGTGCTGTTTTTCTGATAACGGGAATGTGTCTTTGTGTGTTCATGATGATGGACATTGACTTCATATTTAAACATCTCACTATACTTAACCCACTTGCCTAGTTTAAACAGACATATGCAATTACTAGGGTACATTTCATTTTGGGGTTGATTTTGACAGTGTACTGAAAAAAATTTTTTTTAAATGGAGGGAAGTTAGCACTTTGTTTTATTCTAAATATTAAAATTAATTTTGGGGCGCCTGAGTGGCTCAGTGGGTTAAGCCTCTGACTTTGGCTCAGGTCGTGATCCCAGAGTCTTAGAATCGAGCCCCGCATCTGGCTCTCTGCTCGGCAGGGAGCCTGCTTCCTCCTCTCTCTCTGCCTGCCTCTCCACCTACTTGTGATCTCTCTCTGTCAAATAAATAAATAAAATCTTTAAAAATATAAATAAAATTAATTTCAAAATATAGTTGCCAAAATCACTTAACTAATCTCCTTCAGTTGATTTTTCTTCTCTTGTTGTTTTGATGGGATAGTAATTTCCCGGGGCGCCTGGGTGGCTCAGTGGGTTAAAGCCTCTGCCTTCGGCTCAGGTCATGATCCCAGGGTCCTGGGATCAAGCCCCGCATCGGGCTCTCTGCTCAGCAGAGAGTCTGCTTCCTCCTATCTCTCTCTGCCTGCTTCTCTGCCTACTTGTGATCTCTGTCAAATAAATAAATAAAATCTTTAAAAAAAAAAGTTGGATAGTAATTTCCCTTCTTTTATTCATTATTTTGTATTTCTCATGAAGTTATCTCAGATTGATCTAGCATTTTAATGTCAATTATTTTAGCATATTTACATTTGTATAGGATTTAATCTAAGTTAAAAGTTAATTTATCTCCTCATTTTCTTCCAGTTTTTTTTCTTAAAGGTAATAGTAGCATAAGAATCATTCAAGACGGAAAGGTACATTTTACCTGCCAGAGGAATTTCTGCCTGGCCTAACTTCGCTTTTATATTAGTCACTATCCAAACTAAAACAGAGAAGTCGTGTGAACAGAATGCATGGCCCTTTGTAGAGAACCCGCTTTGAAACAGGATATTGAAAATAAAGTCCATTGGCCAACTCAGGTCTTTTTACATGATGATGTCAGCAACTATGTCGTGTGATAAAGCTGCGATATTTTCATGACAAAGAAAAATTCATATCCACATCTTTAATAAATGAAGGGGGGAAAAACCCATCCTTACTGGATTCATATATTCCCCTCAGAACCTTTGTAGCTTCTCTCAACTGTAAATATTGAGAGTAAGATCAGAATGGAAGTGGTGTTGCATCAAAATTAATCGCTGAAGTTATTACTTACGGTGTCACTTGTATCCCATATTCAGGCTTTGCACACAGAGCTTTGAAGAGCCCTACAGGACCCACCAAACGTAATTGATACAGAATCACTGCCTCCCAGCAGCTGTGGTAACAAGGTGCTGCAGCTTTTACTTTAATCTACCTTTCTTTCTGAGAGTTTATTATGTTTTTGAATTTATTCTTTTGTAGATCTGGGAGCTATCTTTTTTATGGAAATTAATCTTTTTAGAAGATTTGTACTCTCTTTTTCAAACACTAATACATTCATTCAAGTATCCTATTATTCAGATCCAGCTGGCTTTTATCTGGTGATATTTACTTCAAAAAGCCAAGTTAAATGGTATCATAGATTAATTCTCAGGGCACAGGAAGGCTTTTTTGGAGAAAAACATGATTTGGTAATTACTTGAAATATCATAATAAAAATCACAGAAAATGTCAAAAATGTATTGTATAATCTGTCATAATAGGAACCTTCAAGAAGTTGTTTCATTAGAAAGGTGGTATTCTGAGTCTCTTGTAAGTTTTCATTTCAGTCAAACATGATATAACTCGAAAGTTTGCTTTGGGTTCTAATAAACTGTATTATGAATTTTAGGTTTATATTGTTTGTTCGCACAAAGCAGTGAAACTTCAAAAGGGACATTATCCACTGCTATCTCTTACATAAATCAAACTGGAAATAAGACACATTTTACAATTCAATTTAAGATCCCACTGAGACAATAATGTTGCAAGCTGTGCATTTTGCGAAGTAATATAGTAATGTCTAGTTTGCATTTTTGAAAAACCAAATTAATCACACTTTATTGAATATGTTGGAGCAAACCTAAAATTCATCTATTATTAAAAACTTGTGCAACAAACACAAACTATATTTTATACATAAAGGACAAACTCATTTATTCATTAGGATAAAACACTTGGAGTTTGCATTTTGTAACTATGAAAGAAATGACATTTGCTATGGGGGATGTTTTGAATTTTTAAAAGCAGTCTATACATAGTAAGCTGTTTGAAAATTTGTTTTAGCATGCTAAATTGTACTAGGTTTCAAATCATTCGGACAAAAATAGAATTTAACTTGAAAAGTTTGGAGTAGGACAACAAAAATCGTCCAATTAAATGATCTGCTTTATAAAGACATCTCATACGGATAAAAAAATCACATTGTGCTTTAGTTCATATGTGCACAACTTAATATAATATGATCCCTTTATGATTTTGATAAGAAAAATAAAACTCTCCTCAGGCAAAAAAGGCTTATCATGGCCTATGATTTTATCAGGCTCAAGAAAGTAAGTACTTTTTGTATGCATACATTTGGATATACAATTCCCGTAAGCTATTATATATAGTATTGCAAATCAAGTTTTTGTGGCATCATTTAGACATTATTACCTACATGACATATATTATATATTGTTATTTTTGAGGCATACTAGTAAACCCAAGAATTGTGAACAGTGACAAAAACTGAAGAATAGCAAAAATAGTGGCTAAGGTGGGGGTGTTTATTTTACTGCCGTATATTTTTCAATGTCAGGCTAGTAAACACTGTTTTGCTCTCTGCTGATGTGTATAATATTCTGTATGATAACAGTTATTTGAGGTGCTACAGAACGGTAATATGCACTTTGCACAGAATAGAAATAGCAATATTAAAACACATTTCCAGATTTAATTTTTCAATAAAATAGTAAAGTCAAGCTTGTCTTATTTCAGAAACCTTATGATTAAATCATTAATTTTAGGGGAATATTTCCTTTCTGCCTCTCTAATTGTGTCATTTGGGGAGGGTCTTAAAAAAAGGCCAAAACTCATATCCACTGGTAAGCTGTTGCCCTCTGTTGTATCTCTTTATGTGAAGACTTCCATAGTTTTCCTTTTATTTGGGAAAAATATTTGGTACATATATAAAAGGAACTAGTTTACAAGCTATGGGATTTAGATATAGGGAAGAGTATGCAGTAGGTCCTCACTCAACATAATTGTTTTGTCATGTCTGGCTCTGGAAACCAATTTTGTTCTTCAATCATCATCTTAGAAAACTCTACTGATAGAGAACACAAGATTTTTTTTTCTGTTTTATCCATTTTCCAGTGGCATGAAATATGAGAATCAGGATTCCTGCCCTGGTCACATCAATGTCAATGTGGTGGATGACAGAACTTGTGATGATTATTCCTGATGATGAGTTCCTTCTCCTCCTTCTGACCATCTGATACATTGCTTTAATCATATCTCTCGCCTGCCTAAGATGATGACCAAACTCATCATCCTGACATCTGAGAACTTCCATAATCTGGTCCTAGTCTACCTAATTCTTTCCGACTTCTGATGCTTTCCTAATATGTACTTTTTTCTCCATCAGTGGAGCTACCAGCTGTCAGCCAGACCCACCATTTATGTTTATCTTTGCCTTGTTTAACAGTTCAGGCAATTCTCTTGACTTGGTGTGCTCTGTTGTGCAGTAGAAAGGATTTAGGACCAAGGTTCCGGCAAAAAATGTATTGCAAGTCCAGCTCTTATCCTGAAGAGTTATATGGCCTCACAAGTGTCATTTAATCATTCTGAACCCATGTCCTCTGCTGCAAAATGAGAGGACTGTGCCTGATGGTGAGGTCTTCTCAGAGAAGTCTTTCTAGTATTAGCTCTCCTAACTCACAAGCTAACATGCATCACATATGTTCAAAAATTCTTGGGGCACCTGGGTGACAGATGGTTAACTGATCTCAGGTCCTGGGATCGAGCCCCATGTTGGGCTCACAGATCAGCAGGGAGTCTGTTTCTCCCTCTCCCTCTGCCTCTCCCCTGGCCTATGCTCTCTCCATCTCTCTGTTTCTCTCTCAAATGAATAATTAAAATCTTAAAAAAAATTATTTCAACCTTCTGGAATGATGTCTCATTTAATGTATCATGTCACTTTATTTATTTATTTGCTCATTATTTTCTCTACTCACCTCCCAACTAGAATATAAAGTCCATGAGGATGCAGACTTTATTTCCTTTCTTTACTGCTCTAGTCCCAGTGCTTACAACAATGCCTGATACATAATAGGTGTTGGATATGTGTTAAAAAATGAGTGAATGATTTCTGTGTCTGCTTTGTACTCTAACATTCTATGTATATTTGATTCTATTCAAATATATAAATAAAAATAAAGTGTATGTTGTAGAGTGGTGTTTTAAATATAATTTCTTGCTCCTTGTCTTGTATACTGTAACATTCTTGGCATCTGGTTCTCTTTATATGATTATATATTGATATTTTAAAAATTTATTTGTGTTTTCTGTTCTACTTCCATTTTTTTTCTATTCAATATGGCTGCATCAAAATCTTAATAGTGTGCTGATTTCTTCCTGTTTCCTCTCCAAGATTTTCAATATGCAGTATTAACTTGACTTTTGGATAGACAAGAATATGAAATCTTTTTCAAAGCCAGAATTTAAACATGTCTTAATATTAACCTGAGCAAATTCATGTAAGAATGATTTTCAGAAATTATTTTCACAGTAAATAGAAATTTGACATATTTTAAAATTAAGCCTTTTATTCTTAAACTCTTAATACTTTTGTAGATTTTTTAAATTTAAAATAGCTAATGTATACAATCCCACATTGTATTACATATATAGCCATTAAACAATAAATTATTTTTGAATTTTTATTGGTATGTCCATAACAGAATTAGAATTCTTGGTGAAAATAATCCAAGTACATGATAAAGTATAAATTATACTCAAGAGGTTTCTTTGTGAAAAGCCACTCTTCATAGAAAGCGCACAGAATAAAATTTCAAAATTTACCAAAGTGGAAAAGCATTTCTATACAGACCATGTAAACTAAACAAAGTTCTTGAGGTATTTAATTTGGTTTGAAAAATTGTGTCGTAGCCTACTAACTGAAGTTTTAAGTAGTTATTTAATATAAATTATTTTAATTAAGAGCAACATTTAACAAGGTGTATTTACCCAGGTGTTAGGCCAGGTATATCTAAATGAGAGCATCTGTGTACTGTTGACAATGGTTCTAACATTCCCTGTGTAATAATGTGAGAGAACATGTGTGGTAGAACAGAGAAAAAAAGAAATAGTGCAAATTTTAATGTTGGAGGAGATATTGAAATTATTTAAGACAGATTTTTGATCACAAGGGAAAATAACAGATCATAATAATTTTTTTTATTACAGATAGTATTTTCTACAATTAGATAGCTAGTTATGATTAAGTAATTAAGGATCCCTCCCTAGAAGATATTTTTTTTAATAGGCACAGTTCCCTTTACACTGAAAACATGTGAAATACAATATCCTGAGTATAGATAAAGACAATTTGTATAGGTTTTGTTTTTATAGACTTTTAAAAATTCTGTCTCTCCATTTGAGCACTTTAGACAAGGCGGTAATTTCATCATTCATTATTTATTTTTTAACAAGGTATGCATCTTTTTAGTATTGATGTTGGGAAAATTTTATGGAAGAAAAATAATGAATATGATTTATCCAAATACTAACATGTGTGTGTGCGTGTTTGTGTGTGTGTTTAAATGAACATACAACCTATGTTTAGCACTTAATTCTGATACTGAATCATTGTGTAACCTTAGGTTGGTTGTATTCTCCCTTACATTCTTCATTGGTCATACTGTGGTTCTAAGAGTTTAACCAGATATTTTTTTAAATAAAAAAATGAATAAGGATGTTTAAATTTTACTTTATATTGACCTAAGTGTGTTGATATAATCAGAAAAATCAGTCCTCATTTCAAAACACATTTTCTAACCATTTTTCTTATTCTAATTCACATTGTAGAAAGCATATTGTATGCATTTATTCTTGGGAGAAAAATAAGTGCTTATACTTAATTCCTGAATTGGAGTTAAAATGTAGAAATGAAATTATACTCATTAAATGCTAATCTTCTTAAGTATTTTTTTCATTGCTAGCAACTGAAATTTTAGTGGTCATTTTGACCTTGAAAATCACCTGCCATGTCTGCCCATGAAAAACTGATGAAAAGTGCTTTGAATAGTATGTCTTCACTACATATAATAAAAGCTATGGAAAGAATGATTTGGTTTCACATAAACAGTAGCTTTCAACAGGCCTGCCATCTGCATGTAATCTACCACTATAATATAATATTATTTCAGTGGCCCTTCAGATGTGCTGAGTTACTTGTGATATGTAGTCTTTTGATTTAAAGCTGCCTCTCTCCATAATGTTCTTAAGCGGATCTTGTAATTGCTTGATATTGTAATTATTTATCATGTTAGAAATTGGACTAATGGCACCTCTTGGAGCTATGCTTAGCTGTGTCTATTTGTGTGTGTGTGTGTGTGTGTGTGTGTGTGTGTGTGTGGTCTCTGTTCTGTCTGTTTACTTAAATGGGATTGTTAAAACTTTTTGTTCAATCATAATATCCTACATTCATTCATTCGGTATTCATTGAGGACCCAAGATCTGTCAGGTGTTCATGTTGATTTTCTTATTAAAAAGAATGTTATAGCTTCGAAGTAAGTGGAGAGACTTGAACGTTATAAACAGACATTGATACTCTTTTGTGCTAAGAACTTATTGTAGGAGTCATATATCAATATTTGCTTAATCCTGCTCAATGTCTCAGACTTCTTTTTCTTCTCCTTGTTTTGTTTTGAAGTCATTCAGCTGCCTTATTTGGGACTTATTCTGTGGATTACAGTAGAAATACACTTTTAGTAGAAATGCCTTTATGCTTTCTATACCATCTTGAAGCATCACGGCTTAATCTCCCAGCTATGAATCAAAGACATCAAAATCTACCTCATTGGGTATCTGCTTTGTTTCCCAAATTTCAATTCCGTATTTCTAATTGCTTGTTGTCAATCTCTATTGGACTGTTCCTGAAATATCTCATATATAGTAAGTCCAAAATTGAACTCATTTTTATTTATTGTCAAGTCAGATATTCCTCATTTGTCAATTCAAAGTTTGGATTGCATGTTCAGAATTCCAGAATCTAAATCTTGGGGTAGATGAAGCCAACCTTTATAACAGTAATGTGGATCTACCTCTGAGTTTCCTAAGATTCATTGGGTAGTACATATAAAAACTTACCTCATTGCCTGGCACATTAAGAGTCGATGATACATGGTAGGTATCATCACCATCATCCTCGTTAATGATATCACCACACAGCCCATTGTTAGTCTAGATACTCAAGTCATCTTTCACATTTTACTCTCTCCATCCCCTTTTGTACCCAAATGGTTAACAACTTCTATCAAGTTTATTTCCAAAATGTCAAACATACTTCCTCTTCTTCATCTTCTCTTTTTTATTCCCAAGGATAAAATTAGGTACATATTTGCTATATTTGTGTATCTCTCTCCCACACTGTAAGTTGCTCAAGAGCAAAGGCTATAGCTCAGCATTTTTAAAAGCCACACTGAAGTTTACCTCATATAAATTTAAGAATTGGTCTGAGAATTGCACCTCTAAACTCAAGAACTGACTGAAAATTAGTCCTACTTCATTAAAAGCTGGGGATACAATGATGAACAAAAGAAACATAGGGCCAACCGTGTGGTGCTTAGATTGAGACGTGAAATGTTGGGTCTTTCTTTAATAACAATGGGAAACAACTGAAGTCCCCCAAGCAGGAGAGTGACAGTATAAGATTTGTACTTAAAAGTAATGATGATCTTTGAATCTGATTACAGGGGCAGATATAGAAGTAGAGGTAAATTATACAGATGAAATCAACAGGACACAAAATGGATATTTGTGGCACACAGTGAGAGAGGAGGAGATAAAGATGATCCCTAGGTTTTTGGTTTATAAATTGGGGTGATGTCATTCTTTAAGGCCAGCCAGGTTTGGACAAAGATAATTTAAGATGTACATACATACAAATGAGAAATACTGAGATAATTCCCATGAGTATGCCATCCTACCTATGAGGGTTTTATGCTTTTTGGAAAATTTAATAGCAGTTTTGGCTCAAGTGAGAAGAAGGTTTTTTGATTTCAACATAAATAGTTTAAGCCTGAAAAACATTGCATTAAAACAATGGAAATTAAAACTGATGTCAGCTGACAATGAGCAACACTTACCCATGAACATAAAGTTGTTAATATTATATACCATGACATTGATTACTCTACTAACAGTATATAAAGTATATTAACTTGAAATTTTATTTGATGTAATTGTAAATCTATAGGGAAATTACAGTATCCTTAGAGAGAATTTCTAGTTCATTTGTTTGCCTAATGGAAAAATAATTTGATGAGTTAAAGTGGGAAAGGTAGAAATTCATTGACATTGGCAATGAGAAAGGTTAAAAGATGCAGTTAAATTAACATAGATACATTATAGCCAACTGCTTTATTTTGAAGAATTTCATGAACATGTTTTAGATTGGAAAACATATACGTGTTTTTAGTATTGTTATTTCTACACTGTCCGTAATAGCATTATACTTTCACTGTGCAAATTAACAATCTGTTGCAACATGATCATTTCCACTGAATAAAAACATTTGGCTCTTGCTTCCAATCATCTTATAGTCCATATTAGCAAAACATCAAAATATTTAGTCTATACAAATTAATCTGGCTACTATTTATTTCCTTGTATTGAGTCCTGTGTAACTGTTTACTCTGAGTCTGCTTTTGTTTTGTTTTGTTTTGGGGATCCATTTTACCTGGTTAACACTTAGAGCATGGTGCTAATGAGTCCAGAGAAAACAAAAGCATCAAAAAGCGAAGTGTTTTCTGATATAATTATCTGTCTTCTCCACGTAAAGTATTTAACCTTTTATCTTTATAGTAATGGCCTTCCTTCTTTTATTTTAAGTTGTATCAAAACTTTCTGGAATTTGGTACGAAATAAGGGAAACTATATAAAGTATTTCATTCTGTATCTAACAATTCGTTCTAATAATTTTTATGAGTTTGAAATCAAGACTTTTCAAACCTAAGCCATTATCTATCGTTAAGTTACCTAATGCTGTTCGGGGTTTCCATGATTCCTCAAGGATTCTCAGGATAATTGTTTTTTATATGTCTCCCGGTTCTTTAAATACCCTTTTTTGTATTCCATTTGGTCTTAGTGACTTGAACTCCAGTTCTGATTTTGCAATTTGTTCCTCAGTCTTTCTAGTACAATAATCGTTAACAGTGGTGAAGGACATTCAACTAATTAAAAAAAAAGAAAGAAAAGAAATAAGCAGTCCTGATTTCCAGTATTTTGTATGTCATTTTGTGTAGGCTGTTAACTTATGCCACTTTCAGCAACACTGCAGAATATGTAAGGAAATAGAAATATCTCAACTTGGTGAAGAAATATAGCTATTAGCCTTGTTCTGATGAGTCCATGGACTTTAATAACACTGGTGTGATAGTCTCACCATTAAATATATCAAATTAAATGTATCAAAGTAGCTCTGCATTCAAAAGAATACATCACAGGTAAAAATAGAAGCTTTCTTGTATGGCAACTTTTAAATTCCTAATTAACAAATACCACTCAGGTAACACAGAGTAAGGTTTAGTTAATGATAGAGAGCTAAAGAAAATAGGTCTATTTCTGGGAGAGTAACATGTTTACTAAATGACTCATATTTATTGGTAGTAGAATAGTTAAAATTCATCACAATACTATTCTTTCTAAGAAAAAAAAAATAAGTTGATGTAAGAACATCAGCTAAGCAGGATTGGTTACATGATAGCCAACCAGTTTTGTTTTTTGCCAGCAATTCCAAATCAAACATGAGATGTGTACATATACAAATTTTGGTCTCTAGAAATGGCCTTCTTTTGGGGCATTAAAACCTAGGCATTCGTGGTATTTTTGTTTTTGCTAAACCACGATACCTAAACTGGAATATTTTATTTTGGTTTGTTTTATTTTTAAAATTGTGCCTATAATTAATTGTACCTGGAAAAGATGACTTCTTCTTCATTTTAAAATAATTTGATGAAGTTGAACCAAAACACCAAAAGATTTCAGTGTTTTTTTAAGCTAATGTAGATCAACTGAGCTCAGACATTATCCAGAAAAAGATTTAAAGATTGCATTACAGTAACTCATGAGAGGACTGTTTCTCCTGTTTATGCAAAGCACTAGGAGTAGAGCTGACAATTTGTATCTCATTTTTCACCAGGGTGAAGTTAACCCTCTGACAGATAATAACTTGTTTATTCTCACTACCTTTGGAATAACAACTGAACGTCCATAGTGTCTGTGACTAGTATTTACTCTTACTGAATAGTCTTGTCTCCATTGTTAAGATGGCGTTGACATCCTTCTAAGTGGTCTCCAATGGTATGGAGTAAATGCCTGCTCTTGCCATCATTTTCATTGTAAACCAATCTTGACAATGTCAGGTTCCCGTCACAGTCTATCAGCGTCACTCACTAAGCAGTGGTGTGACCGTTAGTCTCTCGGAGATTTGCCTCCTTTATCAGGGTCAGCCTGTGGGAAAATCTGAATGAATAGTTACATGTTATCTAGATATAAAGGACAATAACATTTACGTGTACTTTTACTATTATAATGCATGATAGTTTAAAGGTGTTTGTTTTCTTACAGATAACTTTAATTTTGTGTTTGGTTATTTTACATGTACTCTATCCAAAATTCATTAAAAATACTATGGGCTTCCCTTTTGGAATCTGTTTCTCATTAGATATATGCAAGATAAAATAATAAATATGATTATCTGGGCTAGGCTACTTGGTGCCACTCATATACATACCTAAAGTTTGTGGGGGGTTTTTTTGTTTGTTTCTTAAAAAGAAACAGTGCTTCCCCAAAACATTTTGCATTTCCTTTTCTACTTAAAAAATTGTGTTCCAAAAAACAAAGTGATCCTGTCTTCTTTGCTAATGATTATCTCCACATTTAATATGGTAATCTTTTTTTTGAACATCTGTCTTAATCGATAATTTAATGTTTCAGTTGATTTGCAAAATAGCATTCCAAATGCTAAACATCCACATTTCTTTCCCTTCATTTCAGTTTAATTGGCAAGAATCTGTTACTAAAATTTCATTTATAATACAGCCATATTTGTCATTGGTTCTATTGAATATACCACGTAACAAGATATGGAATAGAATTTTTCCTGTGGTCTCACGCAAGAACAAAAGGTATCAGGCGTTCCTCATTATAAGGAAAGTAACAAGCAGCTACTACTTATTTATAGCCCTCTGAACCAGCTTATTCTATCACTCCAGACCCTACAAATCTCCTCCTCCTGCATTACTAGAGGGTACGACCATAGGTAGAGGGGAGTTATGGAAATGCTTGTAGTGAAGAGACGGCATCTGATGGGGAGGGAGGCTCACTGACACCCTTTTTGAGAGCGTTTCTTCACACCAGGTAAAGGGAAGGGGGGGGAGTTCCAGGAGAACGATTCAAGGATTATGGGTGACTCCACCTCATTTCAAAGCTGAATGTCTTATTTTTTAATAACCTCTTCTTCTTTTATAGTATATAAAAGTTATAGTGTTTCTTAAATCTTTGTGTGGGCATTAATTAAAATTTGAAAATATCTTTCCTGAATTATCTGGTATCTTTCAAATTAGTTGCTCTATTCATTTTGGACCTTCTTTTTCATGGTGTTGCTTTTCCTCAAATTTTGTTCATCTTGTTTTCTCTTTTGCTATGGATTTTTGCCCAGTGACTGTTGATTATCTGTCATATACAGAATGGAGACCTAGACTAATTAAGAAATGTAACCAGTACGAAAAAAAAAAAGGGTGCATTTCTGTTTTGATGTGAACTGCTGCTCTGTTTTCTGTATGTATCTGAGCATGGGGATAAAGAATTGAGAAGTGGTAGGGTAGAGAGAATGGACATAATTGGAACAAGAGGACCCACACCAAGAGAAGGACCTTAGGTTCAAAGGCAATGGCAGTTCTGGGAGTTTAGAAGAAGAGGAAGCTGAGGGAGATTTCCAGAAGTTCCTTTGGAAGGGCCCCTTTAAAGGATCAGACATGGCTTAGGAGATTCTTAGCATTTAGGTACCTGCCATGTGGAAGATGTAGATGGTGGATAGGCAGAGTTATAGTACAGTGCAGGGAGGACTTGAGCAGAAACTGGTAGGGTAGGAGGCCTTTATCCTACTATTCAGGAGAAAGAAAGGAGGAGGATGGATAAAAAAACTAGCCAAGCCCATGTCTTCCAGACGACCTAGGCTCTAGGGCTGGCCAATGTTGATGGGGAAGGGGAAAGAGAGATGAGTGTTAACTGGAATGAATTTTTTTGTTTGTTTTTGTGAGGTTTTTGTTGTTGTGGTTGTTGTTTTTGTGGGAGAGAGCATGTGTGCCCACAGGGGAGGAGCAGAGGGTGAGGGAGAGAGAGAATCTCAAGCAGACTCCACACTGAACATGGGTCCCAATCTCATGATCCTGAGATTATGACCTGAGCAAAAATCAAGTCAGTTGTTGAATCAACTGAGCCACCCAGGCACCCCCAGAATGGATTTTTTTATTCTAGGAGGCTATTAAGGGGCTTAAAAGGGAGCCTTGACAAAACATGTTTGAAGACACTAATTAGAGGAAAACCAAAGCCATTTTATATTTGTAACCTATCAGTTCTGACTGTCCTATAATCTGATTACCTTTAGAGTAGAGATAGCTTTCAAAATTTAAGGGTTTCTCCTCAAAGCAGTATATTTCTGAATTCAAAACTTGGTCCATCACAAAATATGTATCCCAAAAGATGTTAAAATATAAAATAGGGGCAAGCCAAGATAAGTCATCTGAGCTCATAGACAGACTGAGACAGTGCATCAAGCCATCCGCTTTTTTTCAGAATCTGAACTATTTTGAAATGTTGAGGTGGAGAGAGTAGAAGGTGGGAGAGAATCTCCCATACTTGGTCTTTACAGATTCACATTTCAGCTACACTGAATCCGAAGATCACCTTGCTTATTCCTGAAGAACATACATCTTTTTACAGAAAGTCACTTTGTGTAAAAAACACACACAGTCACTTTTTTGTAAATAGGTTCCATATGTTTGTATACATTTTTGTTGATAAATTCTTAATATCTATATAATTAGGCAGGAGAATGGAATTGTTTCAGGTTATATAAAATGCATAATTAACAGCTTTTAGCTAGAGACAGAATTAGTAATCAGGCGTTAATTTCAATTTTCTTTCATTTATGTACCTACTTACCTCTGGCTATTGTAAGACTGTACATTTATTAATTTTCACTCCACCAAAATCATGCTGTAGCTTTCGTGGCTGGCCTTGATTGTGCTTGTAGTTACACTCTTAACATCAGCATGTAGGGCTGCCTGTTGTGCTCTACCCTCAGCTTAACCTATGTAAGCAGATGTCTATCCTGAGACTGTTTCTGCCCTTCTCCACAATCTGTGTGTATGACCAGGTATGGGAGATCCTCTCTCCCTGCCACTCCCTATCCCCAACATAAAAGTATGATTACAGATCCCAAGTAATCAACAGCTGGATACACTCTCTGAGTCTTTTCATAAACTCATGACCAGTTTCCTTGGCTTAAACCATTTTATAGTTTTATTTTATGAGTTTTTGCATACATGCCTTAACAACCTATTACAGTATGTGTTCTTTGAGGATACAAGGGCTATATCAAGTTCATCTTGTTCTTCCATTATAAAGTCAAGAAACACTGTGATTCCATAGAATGGGGAAGGAGAAATTCATCAGTTCTTTTCTGTTTCTCTCTAACTCTCCTTAGCAAATATAAGAATATAAGAATTTTTCTTACATCTTTAATCTTCTGTCTCTTGCAAGATTTCATGTAGGCATGGTAGTACACTTTACTTTTAAAGGTATATATGTGTATATGTGTGTATATGTATTTGTATGTAGGCATAGTGTGTGTGTGTGTGTGTGTGTGTGTGTGTATAGGTTATATCAATCCCACTGAATATATTGGCTTAAACCAAAGCACCTGAAATTATACATTTAATAACTATGGGTAAGTCTTGTTCTGAAATGGCCTATTTTCAATTCTTATTTATTCATGCTAACAGAAGAAAAGGATGTTATAAATAATGCAAAAATCACTTACAGCTGATTTAGTTATATATTGTATATTTTTCATCAGACTTAGTTTCTTAATTGTTTGCTCTATTTATTACCCAAATGAGCTAACATCATGAGTATTTAACAAATGATGATTGGCGGAGATGGCTAGGAGCATTTTATGTAGTGGGAAAATCCAATCTAGTGTTATAAATTTGCTATGGAAAATTCACATATGGATGATTGATATTTACCTTACACAAGGGACTAATATTCTGTGATGCAAAAGAGATGTGAAAATAGATGGTATTTTGTCTATAATCTGTTTCTGAATGATTCAGTCAGAATTTTGGCTTAATATTTTATATAATGTGAAAAACAGAGTTACAGTGCTTCTCTACTATGACAGTAAAACTGAAATGTACTTGGAAAAATCACTTCTTCCAACTTATTAACTGGCAATCAGAATTCAAATAAAAGAAGAAATTGGTTCAAGTGAACAGAAAAGCAAAAGTGGGTAATAGATATAAACAGAGCTCAAACTGAATCTAAAATAATGAATGTGAATATTTTTCTACACTCCATATATTAATTGCCCATATAAGCAAAATACTATGAAAATATAAAGCTTGCTTTTGTTGGATATTGTAAATGAAATATGTAGAGAAGGTTATCCATTAATTACAAATTCCCAATTCAGTTTTCATATTCAAATAGCATTCACTCCAAAATATTATTTCTATATCAACTGTCGGTGATTATGCCTCAATTTTTGTTTTAACTGATACTATGAAAAGTAAAAATGTAAAGAAAAAATTTGACCATTCATTGATAAAGGTGTTGTAGAGTGGAGATTTTAAAAATGTTTTATCACTCAATGTTTATGTGATACCATACCTTTGAAAAATTCATACTTACAATTTTTACATATTTGACTAGGACCTTGGCATAAGTGTCAAAAAAGGCATAAGTAGAAAAGTAAAGTACCTCAATTTGAGAATATGGAAGTGAACTTTTATATCACAGTGTAGGAACAAGTTGGAGAAATTTCTTTTATGAGTCATTTCTGGATGAAACTATAAACTTTTTTTTAGCCAAAAGCTGTCATGGTTTCTTATAAAATAATAAAGATATCCATTTTAATTGATTCTTTTCATTGTTTAATAAAATTGCTTTGTTTGATTGCTGAAGAATTTGAATTGAGTTTTCATTACCCACTTCTGAACAATTTACTCTAAGATCCAGACAGTATTGAGCTAATGAGTTTGAATATATATTGAACCTTAACTGTCTTCATGAAGTAAATGGAAAAAAATCATGGCAGTAACTAAGTATTCTTCATTAAAAACTATGTCGTAGAGATTTTACAATGAGGTTTTTAATAGAGCTAAAGCATTGAAATTGGAGTTTTACCAACTTTACTGTTTCTAAGCACATTACAAGAAATATGATTTCCTTTTTTAAGAAATGAAAACTCATAAACTGATGGGGGACATTACAGAAATTTTCTTTCAAGTGGGTAGTTTGTATATTCAACAGATTCAGTTAAACAATAAGTTAATTTAATTTGGGGACATATCTAAATTCAAATTATTCATAAACACCTTCTAAGATATATTCTATTAGGGTGTTTCAGAATCTACTGAAATCTAAGACATGGCCATCATTATTAAGATGCCAGCCCACAAATGTACTGTTTTGACTTTGATACTATATCGCCATAATCATCAACTTTTGTTTCTCTGTAGTTGGAAAAAGGTGATATATTTATTGATACACACACATTTCATTTATAAACCTTTGTAAAGTTGTCTCTTATGTTCTTTGTACTATTTCTAACCAAGTGGGGGCATTTAATGATTCCATGTTTAGGATTTGTGGTGGAATTCCACGAGGAACTTTAATTCTAAATGGTGGCTAGAATATCCCTTAATATAAGGATAAGTCTACAATTACCAGGGGTCTTCTGTTCCACAAAGTAATTAATTCTCTAGGTATATAACAGAACCCATTGTAACTTAATTTGGTTAGTCAAACTAGATTAGACTCCAAAAATAGGCTAAATATTGTAGAATTTTTTTTTTTTTTAATTGAGGACCTATGTAAGATAAAAACAAAAAAGAAAATATGGTTTGGGGGAAATTTACTTACTTGAGATTATATCCCCAGAAGTTGCTTGGCCAATATCCAAATGGGGTATACTTTTTAAAACCTCATTTCAAAATAAATAAGTAAGTAAGTAAGTAAGTAAATAAATAAATAAAACCTCATTTCAAATTAATCATTAGAAAACTTGGAATAATATAGTATCCGAATGTATATATCCATTCACCACAAGCAGCAGTGATGTCTCCTGGGATAAGGAAACATCTTACTCTTGCCCACCCTAGGGTTCTCATGCTTCTCTTACCCCACTCTGCATGCCTGGACCTCGCAGCCTTGCACTTAGTCATCCTCTCCACCCCCTTCAGCAGAACCACCTTCTGCCAAATTGTATAATGGCATGTCTTAGCACTAAAAGTAGTTGCACAGAAAAAAGAATCTAATTATTGGATAGTAAAATATAGGACAGAATAAAGAGATAATTAATTGTGATAAGCTAAAAAAAAAAAAACCCTCATATTTTAAACAAGAATTAGACTGATCAGAAGAATAATACAACAAGAAATTGACCATTTGTATGAAACACATGAAGCGTGGTGACAGGATAAAACATGGCACCGAACTAGTTAGCCTTAAAATTAATTCCCTTGAGTGGTGAGTGGATATTGTTGCCTAAAAGGGGACAAATATTTTTCCTTTAGCAATCATTATTAGAACATTTTTTAAATGCTTAAATTTTCAATGATTTATGTTCTTTGCCATTTTAATAAATGAGATATACCATGTTTCATAGTTTTCATAGTTTTATTTGGCCAGAGCAGTGATGATATATGTGTATTTTTTATAGGACTGGAACTTCCTTTCATGATGATGCCCCATCCTCTAATCCCTGTCAGCCTACCTCCAGCATCTGTCACCATGGCAATGAGCCAGATGAACCATCTCAGCACCATTGCAAATATGGCAGCAGCGGCCCAAGTTCAGAGTCCCCCATCCAGAGTTGAGACATCTGTTATTAAGGTAACTGTTTTCTTACATGATTGTTTCGGCCTGTACCAAACATCATCTTAAACCATCATCTCTTAATCTGTGATTTTATTACACAACTCTAACTTCAAAACAGCTAGGTGATAGGAAATAAATTATGAGGAAAAATCACTTACAGTAATTAGAACCAGGTAGAAACAGGGGTATAATACTAAACCATATTAGGTTAGGCTACCCTTACATTCGGTGTTGTATCTATTAAGAGAAAGATGAACATAGGAAATTAATTGATATATTTCAAATAATGAGTGTGTTTAAATGGTTGTATTAGCAGGGCATGCATGTGTATACACATGTGGTCTCATGAGCCTTAAGGTGTGGAAAAGTATTTGATTTGTTTTTAGAAGACAAGAAGTGTTAAATTATGGTTTTGCCACTTAATAGCTGTGTTGCCTTGGGCATGCGACTCATTCTTTCTAATTCTATTCTACATATAAAAAATAGATAATATGGTGTAGGTGAAAAAACTAAACAAAATGATAAAATTCATTGTTTTTTATAAATTCAAAAATACACTATATGTGGAAGATAACATTGTTGTTATACAAAAATCACATGTGTGTATATACACAATTTTTTCTCTCCCTCCCCTTGTGTGGGAAGGTATGTGTATACCTCTATATGTGTATGGGTATACTTTTCACTTATTTTATAATGTGTATTTATATCAAATTACTTTAAGTGCACTGTCAGAATATATTATTAATTTTTAAACTAAAAGATACCTCATGCTCATCTTTATCTGACATAATCATTACCTTGTTTTCCTGAATATAATACACTTGAGTTTAAGGGAGCCTCTGGAGCATGTCTTACATAAAAGGTCCTGTTAACAATTCTTATTCATTGCTGGTAAAAATGCAAAATGATATAGCCATTTTGGGAGATAGTTTTGTGGTTTCTTGCAAAACTAAACTTACTCTAACCATATGATTGTATATTTTGCCACCTCCTTGGTATTTACCCAAAGAAGTAGAAAATTTATGTCTACACAAAAACTTGCACATGGGTATTTATAGCAGCTTTTTAAAAAATAATTGCCCAAATTTGGAAACCACCAAGATGTCTTTTAATAGGTGAAAGGATAAAAAAAAAAAATGGTACCTCGTTACTTTGTTAAATTAACATTTGTTAAATGGACCGTAGGGTGCTTGATGGTGAATCATGGTCCAACGACAGACTATAAGAAAAACTGAAGTAGAGAACTTTATTACTCATGAGTCCTAGAGGAAGTACCCAGAGGTGTACCTCAAGGGATCACATGATGAGGTCAAGGCAGAGTTCAAAAAGAACAAGGCAGGATCTGGGGCAGATGCCTGTATTAAGGTCCATGGGTAGAATACTTTAAGGTTCCTTGGCTAGGCCTAGATTGGTCCATTAAAACCAGAAGAGCTGCATTTTGGTAAACCCCACAGGGGTCCTATGTAAGAGGAGACTGCTAATCTCACATGCTGTTGGGGGAGATCCTATCAGGGACTTACATTTGTCTGTGACTCTGTGGTTGCTATCTGGGGCATGTATGTGTTTGCAAGTCCCTCCAGGACAGTTGGCCAAACAAAATGGATACCCAGGCAGCAATACCATGGAGTAGCTTAGCTAAATTCTTGATGCCATATAATGGAATTATTATTCAGAACCGCAAGGAAATGAGCTATCAAGCCGTGAAAAGACATGAAGAAAACTTAAATGTATACTGGTAAGTTAAAGAAGCCAGACCAAAAAGATTACACACTATGATTCTAAGTGTATGACACTCCAGAAAAGGCAAAACTATGGAGATACTAAAAAGATCAGTGGTTCCAGGGCACGACAGGGATGAATAGGGAGAGAATAAGGATTTTTTAGGACAATTATAATGCTCTGTATGACACTAAATGATGGGTAATGTCATTATACATTAAAAAGAAAAAAGGACTTGTGACTACTTATATAGAACGTTGAATAATATGCTAATAGCAGTTTTTCTTACAATAATGGCTCTATAAACAAAGATGTATACTAGTCCCTCATATCATTTTTGGAAGTATCCATATCAGAAAAATTATAGATAGACAAATAGATTATAATATATAATTATATTATTTCTATATTATGATATATAGATATTACATTATTTTCTATAAATATATATATATTACAGAAGACCCAGATCATCTTAAAAATCTTTAGCTGAGAAAATGCCAGTGAACACTACATAAAAAGAAAAAAAAGAAAAAGAAAAGGTACTAAGTATTATAGAATGTGATTATTCTAATTTTTGAAAATTTAGTAATGATTACTATAGAGAATCACCCTCATAATATTAATTATATAATGTTCACTCTTGAAACTGGGAATTTTTATAATTTCTCATTTAGACAAGATTTAGATTAATAGTTAAAGGAAAAATATGGCAGAAGAGCAGAATTTAGCAGTTTAAAATCTTATTTTTCCTAAGGATTTATTTATTTATTTATTTATTTATTTGATAGATATCACAAGTAGGCAGAAAGGCAGAGAGAGAGGGAGAAGCAGACCCCCAGCTGAGCAGAGAGCCAGATATGGGGCTCGATCCCAGGACCCTGGGATCATGACCTGAGCTGAAGGCAGAGGCTTTAACCCATTGAGCCACCCAGGCGCCCCAGCAGTTTAAAATCTTAATGGGTGACTTTGTTATAAACTCTATCTAGGTAAATTGGACATCAGCTAGTAGCACATGGATCCAGAAGACTCCAATTACATTAGAAGCTTGGTTTGTTTTATATTTTCAATACAGATATATATATATATATTTAAAGATTTGTTTATTTATTTGACTGACAGAGATCACAAGTAGGCAGAGAGGCAGACAGAGAGAGAGGAGGAGGAAGCAGGCTCCCCGCTGAGCAGAGAGCCCGACTCGGGGCTCGATCCCAGGACCCTGAGATCATGACCGGAGCCTAAGGCAGAGGCTTTAACCCACTGAGCCACCCAGGCACCCCCAGATATATTTTTAAAATAGTTTGTGTTTTATCAGATGTTGATTAGAATACTTAAGTGAAACTTCCTTTAATAAATCCTTTATCGTCAGAGTTAAGGTAAGTAAGAGGAAGGAGTTGGGTTTCCTCCGAAAGGCATCTATAGAAAACAATCTAGATTACTGAAAAGTCAGCAACATTCCTGTGGTTTCTTAAATTAAGGTTGGCAGTGGAAAGGGGGGAGATAGGGAAAAAGGAAGGAAATATGCAAAAAGGTAATAAGAAAGGGATGGAGCTCTGTGTCTTGAAATGTGTGCCAACACCTCCCACATTATAGTGATATCGCATTTCCTAGTCTCTTGGGGCAAATATTTTCAGAAACTTGGCTGTGGATAGATTAAAGGAAATTATGGACTTTTGAATGCACTGGTGGTATAAATGGTCATAGTAGTTAAATAAGAAACAATGGCTCCAATTAAGAATGATTAGAGAAAATAAAAACTGATAGTTTTTAATTTATTATTTATCATTAGTAAAACAAAGCTGGTAGCTTTAATTGCCAATGTCAAAGTGAAGTTCCGTTGGTCATTGTGAAGTTCTGAAGGGCCTATCCGCCCCTTTCCTCTGATGCTGGCCACCTATATACTTTCAAATTTGATGCTGACAGGTAAGGATCATAGAGAACAAACAGTTTCAAGAAAAGCATGAGACAATTCTAGTAATTTTTGTAAAAAAAAATAGCCAGACTGGTAAAAAATAGCCAGACTGAGAATGGCCTCAGATAATAAGGGTGAGGAATAGGTTCTTTACAGAATTCTAAATATTAGGGGAAACAAGTTAATAAATCAACCTTCTAAATTTCTACGCAATAGACTTTGTAGCAAAACCAGTAAACTCCCGTGATATGTATCAGTTAAACTTAATGAGGGAAGTTTTATTTTCCCCAAGAAAATGTTTGACTCCTCTGTCATATTAAATAGTATGAAACCCAAGTGGGCAATTAGAATAATGCTTGCAACTTTGTTTGCTTGAAAAGATTCTAATTGTGAAGACCTATTAAAAGTGAAATGTTAAATGCTAGAGAAGAAGATATACCCCCATCTGAAGGAATGATGGAACTAGGGAAGTAGCCTTGAAGGGAAAATAGAAGTTTGAGGGGTTTTTCATGTGCTGGAACATACCATTTATATTTTTGAGAGTAATGATAAGACTTAAAATGATAGCTCAACCTACAAGAGAATGGCAGTAATTTATAGGACAGCGGTGCCTGGGTGGCTCAGTGGGTTAAGCCTCCATCTTTAGCTTAAGTCATGATCTCAGAGTCTTGGGATCAAGCCCCACATCCGCTCTCTGCTCAGCAGGGAGCCTGCTTCCCCCCTCTCTGTCGGCTGCTCTGCCTGCTTGTGATCTCTCTCTCTGTCCAATAAATAAATAAAATCCTTTAAAAAAAGAATTTATAGAACAGACGAGAAGTGAAAACAAAACTCTTAGAGTTACATATTTTAAAGCATTCTATACTTACCTGTTTCTAGAAGGTAAAGGAGCTTCAATGACTTTCTCATAAACTTATTTATGAGAAGGTACATACTAGTACATGCAATGGAACAGTGTCCAAAAGTTGTTTCCTTGGGTAACATTCACCCTGCTTCCCCAGTTTTGGCATGGACTGTGAGTTAAGAATGGCTTTATACTTTTAAGTGGACGGGGAAAAATATCATAGGAAGGAGAATTTTTCGTGACACATGAAAATTCTATGAAATTCAAATTTTAGTGTCCATAAATAAAATGTGTTTGTAACTTAGCTACTCTCTTTATATAATGTCTATGGCTATAATCACATACAGAGCAGAATTGAATAAAATATTTACTAGCTGGCTTTTTACAGAAAGTGATAGCTGATACCCACATTAGAGCTGTTGATTAACTCAAATACATGTGAATCTTAGGCTATGGATAATTGATGCAGCTAAAGCTAAACTCTCAAACATTATGGGACCACAGGATTTGGTGTGGAAAAATCAAAGAAACTAAAAGGACTGAGGAAGAGAAAAGTACATAGACATAGATGAAGATAATACCACTGTAACATTGTAAATAGCTTTGAAGGCAAAGCGTCATGATGGAGTCTGCCAAAATTAAACTTAGATTTTCTCTTGCTGATTGGTTTGAACTACTGGAAAAAATATAGTAAGATAACTTTTTTTTTTTTAAAGATTATATTTATTTATTTGACAGAGAGAGAGATCACAAGTAGATGGAGAGGCAGGCAGAGAGAGAAAGAGAGAGGGAAGCAGGCTCCCTGCTGAGCAGAGAGCCCGATGCGGGACTCGATCCCAGGTCCCTGAGATCATGACCCGAGCCGAAGGCAGCGGCTTAACCCATTGAGCCACCCAGGCGCCCCTATAGTAAGATAACTTTGAGGAGGAAATGGGCATATATTGTTTACACAATAATTCTAATTTAAATCCCTAATAGCCAATTGCCTGTAAGTATATACATTGAATTACTATAAGCTCTATATTAGTCTATTATGTATCAGTGAGACTCATATATTTTTGCTGTTTAATGTTCTATGAATGTTACGAATGAAGAGACATAGACTTGAGATGTCAGATGTTACATAATCCAGCTTTCCCTGCGGTGGAGTAACAATTCTTGCATCATCCCTAGCCATTTTTATATATCTAAGCTTTTGTGGAAAGCCTACTCTATTTTTAGCAAATTCAAGAGTGAGGAGGGGCTAGATTTGCTTCTACCTTAACTTTATTACATTCTCCGTGAAGAAACAAGTCTACTAATTCTTCTGTGTTCTAGCCATTTAAATAAACAAATCCTCTGCTATAGTACCTATAATACCTCTGCTATAGGTACTACAGTACTATAGTACCTATAGCAGAGGTACTGTACCTATAGTTTAGTACCTCTGCTATAGTACCTATTTGGTCCTCCAAATATCCTCATTTCCTTTGACCACTCCTCATCTCTTCTTGGCTGACCATTTTTTAAAGCACCCCCTGTCCCCAACTCTTCCCATACAATATTCTAGAAGTGAACAGGCTAGTGAAGAGACACTGGAACAAACATAAGCCTCAGTTTGGAGAATAGTTTATACATGTCATCATAATTCATAAAACTGTTTTGCTAGCTGAATGTGTGACTCATTAAGTGACATGCCTTTTCAATATAAAATTTTATTAAGCCAATTTGATTAAGCCAATTCTTTGTTTCTTTTACTAGGAATTTGCATTTGTCCATATTAATTGTGTTTCCCAGTCCACTGATTTAGGCTTTTTAGATAATTAACTTTTTTAAAAAAATTTGAGTATTGTTGACAATATAACACACAATGTTATATTAGTTTCAGTACAACATGGTGATTCAACTTCTCTATACTCTATGCTATAATCACCACGAGTGTAGCTACCATATGTCACCATGCAACACTGCTACAGTATCATTGACTATATTCCCAATGCTGTGTCTTTTGTTTCTGTGAGTTATCTATTCTATAACTGGAGGCTATTCTTCAGATACTTTTGAGTCTTGACATTCTAAACTATCATATTAGCTATTTATACAATCTTTGTATCATTTCCAAATTGTAAAAGGATGTATTACTTGTACTACCTTAAATCATTGAGGAAAATAAACAGTATAAATCAAGAGATCAATTCTTCTTGTCATTAGAGAATTCCTAATAGGCTGAAATGTTCTACTAATTGATTCTCTTTAGGTATCATTCATCAAGTAACCCCAAATCTCCCTGAATGAATCAATATTTTTCTCACATTTTATTTAATAAATTCACACTGATATCATAAGGACTTAGAAAAAATAGTTCTTGTTGAAAAAAAAATAAAATTAAAAAAGAAAGGCAGAATATTTTAGTGGTTTAAAACATAGGTTATGGAGGAAAGATTCTTGGGTTGATAGTCCAGTTCTACCACCTCTTTGTGATGGTGACCTCAGACAAGTTACTTAATATCTTTGTCACAGTGGGTTAGTGACATTCCTACCTCATCAGGTTGTTGACTGATTGAATTAGTGTTTATAAATAACATCATTAGAAGTTTTTGTACACTGACATTATCTTCTCCCCAAATATTCACAAACATCTGTTTAAATAGGTTCTAGAATCTTATAAGGAATTTGTGTCAAGCTTCTGAAATAGAGTCAAAATCATAAAGAAGAACTTTTTTTTTTCTTTTTCAGCCCTCTTCACCTAAGAAAAGCACTGCAGTTTGCATGGGGGGGGCGGTTGTAATGCAATGGTATACAAAGCAGATTTTTAAATGCATTTTTTCCAGATTTCATTCTTTTCAGGGTTAATATAGAATTGTTTTTGAGAAAATTGGCAATATTCAAATTACTCCACATTCTTGATAAACATCTTTCTTTCTTGCCACATTATAGGGATTCCTGAGAACAAGGAATATGACTTAAATTTGTTAGTCTTCTCCACCAACCTCTTGTGTGTGTGTGTGCGAGAGAGACAGAGACAGAGACAGAGACAGAGACACCTTAGGACAATCTCATTTAAAGAATTAAACATTGAAAAAAATGAAATACAATGTATAGGGGCGCCTGGGTGGCTCAGTGGGTTAAAGCCGCTGCCTTCGGCTCAGGTCATGATCCCAGGATCCTGGGATCGAGCCCCGCATCAGGCTCTCTGCTCAGCAGGGAGCCTGCTTCCCTTCCTCTCTCTCTCTGCCTGCCTCTCTGCCTACTTGTGATCTCTGTCAAATAAATAAATAAAATCTTTAAAAAAAAAAAAAAAAAGAAATACAATGTATAAATTTCCATTCCCTAATACTTCTCTTCAAAGTAGGTCCTTAAAGTACTATTCAGTAAATAGGACTTTATGTGCATGAAGTTTAAAATGTTTAAATATTATGAAAACTAGAACTGGAGTGACCTGATTCTCAGAGTACATGAAAATCCTAGAGCAATGTCATGTCCCTTATGTTTGTTTTTAGGTACAGAATAGCTTATTTTGGGGCAATCATAAATAACTCTAGATGTATGCATGACTTTTAGACATTTTTCACAGAAAAGTTGACTTTGTATAGTTTTTACTTGGATTTAGAAAAAACAAGTATATTCTCTTAATGTTTATTTGGGTGTTAATATTAAATATGAAGAGGATGCTCACAAGAAAAAGAAAGTGTTAAAATATAACCACTGCTAAGTATACCTGCATCAATGTACTTAAACAAATCACATTTATTTATTTTTTTAAGATTTTATTTATTATTTGACAGAGAGAGACACAGAGAGAGAGGGAACACAAGCAGGGGGCGTGGGAGAGGGAGAAGCTGGCTTCTTGCTGAGCAGGGAGCTGGATGCAGGACTCCCAGGACCCTGGGATCATGACTTGAGCCAAAGGCAGATGCTAAACAACTGAGCCACAGAGGCACCCCAAAAACACATTTATTTAAACCCATATGTTGTTAATAATACTAATTAACAAACTCATAGTTCACCTTTGAAATCTGGGGAATTGACTTTTTAAAGGACAAATAAATGTTTAAACAAAGGATGCATTAAAGGGTGGAATCCTGCATTTTCCTGGGTTTCCCATACAAACTGTTCCTCAGAATAATCATTAATTCAGTAGGGGAACTTTCTGTTTATATAAATCGTCTAGCCAAAACAAAACAAAACAAAACAAAAACAAAAAACAAACAAACGAATAAGGAATGATATATATAGAATGTCACCAAATTGCCAGTCCTAAGGAAGTAGAGTCTAGGCCATGATCATCAGTGTGAGCCAGCATCATAAAATGCAACCAAGGAGACAGCATGGGGCATGTAGAACCATCTACGAGGCGGTCTTGCCCCAAGCTCAACTTGAATCAAGTATCCAGATTTAACTATGTAGGACATTCAGGGTACAGAGGAACATAGAGATAAATTACACCCTTAAGGAACTGCATATGGCCAGTTCGGTGTGGTTATAGCCTGTAAGAACATATACAGTGCCATAACTAGATAAAAATTTGGCGTTAAACATTTGCCATGCACAGAGAGAATGACGCCACTTAAGAAATAGCAGTGTTGACCAAGACAGAACTTAGCTTTTTCTCCTTCCTCTCCTCCCTCTGCGCCCCCTTCCTTGAGTGTGGGAAAGGAGGAAGTCCTATATTTTCATTAGGTTGCTAGTATTTATTCTTACATAGGGATGCATTATGTCCCTGAGCCAAGACCGTATGCTGTTTAAACTAACTGTAAGACTTTATATTAACAAACAGTAATCTGAAATTATGAGGCTACCTGAATTTTCATACAGATACAGGAAAAAATATAGTCCCCTACCTCCACTGAATAAGTTTGAAGAGACAGCCGGAGAATAAAACTAAGTTGTTTATGATTATATTCGTGGGTCCTACCAGTTTCACATTCAGCAACATTAAGTATTTCTTGTGTATCATCACCAAAACAAATAAAAAGAGCTATGTAAATATTCCTTGAAGCCTCGCTTTAGAACTTTGAGTCATGGAGTTTTGATGGTGTCCTGCCTGGTTCTCTACAGATGCAAGTATATTAGCATCATTTACTATGTCTTCCAAAATTCCTTGTTAACACTTTCCTGGGTCCAGAAACCTATTTCTACTATTTGTTTTCTCTGATAATTTTCACCAGAACAAGGGAATTTAGATGTCATGCTTAATCAGTGTACATATATGTTTCTGAACTCTGCTAACATTTCCTAGTTTATGATAGATGCTCCATGAGGGAAAGGATTTCCATCAGTTCTGTTTAGTTACATATAACCAGAGCCCAAGACACTGGTACAGATTAGATGGTTCAGTAAATATGCTTTGAATAAATGAATTTAAGTGTGAGTTGTCTTAAAGCTCTGGAGTTTGGGTTATATAAAGTATTAGTCAACTTCAATTTTGTAAGTTAACAGTTATATCAAGATAACATTTAATGTTAGAAATATCTTCTCCCCAGTCCTACAACATATTCAGTCAGGGAATCTCAGACTCGATAAACTTATGAAAATCCAGATAATTAGAAAGAGAGCAACATAAAGTAAAGCTAGGTAAAATAATTCTTCAGAGAAATCCATTGTGATTGGGGTTGTAATCATTTGATCTTACACTAAGAAAATATTTTAAGTTAATAAAATATAATGCATTTTGTGAGGAGAGGAGACAATATAATTTTTAAATATTCAACTGCACATGTGTAATACTAAACATTTTATACTTTTTATTTTAAAATTTTGGAATACATTATTTTGAATGCCACCTTTGATTCTGAATTATCTTAGAGACTAATGCTTCTTGTTCTGCCCAGAGGCAATAAATGTAGCCTTTTCTTTATTGTTATCCTGCTACCATTAGTTTATTAGTATGACCTTTTTTTTTTTTTTTGTGAGAGGGTATTCCTCTTAAATTTTCATTTATTATTGTGGCTGGTTTTATAAAGATGGAACATTGCAAAGGATTGTGTTTTATTGATTGGTGGAGTTATGATGCAGGACTATAAAGCAGTGTGTTGAAGTATTAAATTAAATATTCTTCCTCTTTGTCCTACTTCAGGCCCATCTTGGAGGTTAAAGGGTATTACACAAATGAAATGATAAATCCAGTTTACATAGTTTCCCTATAGACATTGAACTGCTTCTTTCTTATTATGTCTGAATAAAACTCATTATCTATTTTGTTTCAGTAATAATTATGAGATTCTCTCCTAAGCAATTCTTTACTGTCTCCATTATTCTCCATCTTATAGCATACTCTGGAAAGGCAAGCATATAAATATGATAAAAGAATTAAGCTGTTGAAATAAATTAATTTATTGTGCAACAATGTATTCAAATCTTACTTGCTCAGTGGATTTTACTTTAATGAAATTCTTCAAAGAACAATACATCATGTTCCAAAGATTGAAATTATACATTAAGTGAAATGACTGAATATGTTGTGTCTCAATTTATAGAAAGTTTCAATTGAATACTTAGCTTTTAAATAATAAAAATTTGCATAAATTAAAATATTTTCTTTAAATGAAAGTATTAAGTATTGTCTTTTTATCCTTTGTTCTTAGACAGTTATAATTAAATTAAAAATAAGCTAAAGCTAAATTAAATACACTTTCATCTACATTTTCTAAGCCTTAAATTATGCCTTTAAGATGTATTAGATTTAAATCTAGTTTATTTTTTTACCTGGTTTATTATATGATGTTTTAGAGTATTTTGAATGTATAAATGATTAAGTAAATAATGCATGAATGAAAAGAATCATTAAGGAAAGCTTTGACAGTTAAACATATAGTCTAATGAAATAATTTTTATACTTCTGTGGAAAATAAAACAACTAATTGTTTTTAATGGCATAATCATTGTTGCTAGAATTTTACACATTAAATATTTAAGTATTTTATGAGTTAAATATCTCAGGAAAAAAATCAGTTTCTCATGCTTTCCATTAGCACCAGTAAGAAGTCTGTTACGACAGGAAACTCAAGACTTGCAAAATAACTTCAGAGGGATTGATTTATTTCAAGATCTCACTTTGTCTCTGTGCCTCCAAACGTGTGCCACTGCATATATGATCACTTACATAACTATTATGACAAATATTAAAATGTAATAATGAATAAACCTTGATATCAGTGACTTTTTCAAGAAAATAGAATGGTTAAGCTAGAAAACTGTTTTTTTGTCAATTAAAAGTATAGAGCTTTCTTTTTCAAATACTTACCATGTAGTTTTGTGTAATCCAAGTGTTGAGAACCAGACGTATTAGGGATTACCTTCCAAGTTTAGACTCATTTGCCTTTTTATTAAAATTTTTAGAAATCAAGGTTAGACTCCTTAGAGTTTTTCTCTGGTCATTTATGCCATTAACATTAGCATAAATTATTAATACATATACACAGACTATATAAGAATTCTATATAGTAAATTCTATACAGTATACTGAATTCTATATAGTATTATATGTAAAGGATTAAGAACACCTCTTCCAAGACCTATCTGAGCTGCTACTCGAAAGACGCATTAAGCACAGTGTTGTTTCAAGTAGTTAAGTACATGACCTAATTGGCATTTTGGGAGCGGTGAGAGGATTAACAAATTGTGGGATATCTGTGCAGTTGAATATATTCAACAGTAGAAAAAAATAAACTAATGGCACATGAAATAACTTGGATGAATCTCAAAAAAGGTTTGTTGCTGTGAAGAAGTCAGACACAAATATGTACTATATGGTTTCATTTTTATGAAATTCTAGAACCAGCAAGTCTATTTTATGGTGATAGAAGTCAGAAAGTGGTTGCTTATAGGAATCGAGAGGAATTGACTGGAAAGGGACAGGAGAAGTCTTTCTGGAGTTATAGGAATGTTCTAGATCTTGACAACTCATCAAACTGAACACATAATAAATGCATGGTTTGCTTCATAATTTAGGGTAGGTGTGAATGTCAAGAAAAAGGATTTGTAATATCAGCTGCTTTTAAAATTATGATGAAAAGATTGGAAGTAACATCAACATCCAGATGTGAAGTCTCTATTCTTTTAAATCATATGTGTTTGTTTCTTAGAAACTTAGGTCATTTGTAAGCAGGTGGACTAAAGAACTCATATCATTTAGAAGTTTATCTTCTTTGGGGAGCCTGGGTGGCTCATTTGGTTAAGTGTCTGCCTTCAACTCAGGTCATGATCTCAGGGTTCTGGGATGGAGTCTCCTGGTGGTCTCCTTGCTCAGTGGGGAGTCTGCTTCTTTCTCTGTCCCATGCCCTGCTCGTTCTCTTTCTCTCTTATTCTTTTATTCTCTCTTATTCTCAAATAAATAAATAAAGTCTTTTTTTTTTAAAGTATACCTCCTTTGATTTATTTAGTTTGGAAAAATAACTGATAATATGTTCATGTTTGTGTGTTATTTGAGACATCAATTGCAAAATATTTAATCTCCAAATTGTGCAGTTGGATACCATCTTTCTTTAGTATCCCTTAGTATAGGAAATGCATGACATGTCGTAAACTTCCCTGAACAATCTAACAGTAAATTTTAGCTCTGGAGGATGTGTGTCTCCCTCTTTCCCTGTTTTCTGCCCCATCTCTCTCTCTCCCTCATTTGCTTATTTTTAGTCTTTCAAATGTAACCCCACATGACTTGGGTAGGAAAATATATTGTGTGATGCTTACATTTACCTACATACCAGTCTGTGTTGCTGTTTGCAGAAAATAGAGCACTTAATTCTTAACCTATGATCAATTAAGGTAAAGGGCGAGTGTTATTTGGTACAATATTGATAATACATCTCTCCTTTGGGAGGTTTTAATTGTCTTTTACAGAAACCAATCCACACATTTTAGACCAGTCCAAAAGCTCCTAAAATACAAAAAATTATCTTTACAATAAGATTCTAATATGCATTGCAACTTTTGGAAGAATTTAGGTTTTTTTTTTCCTTTGTTTTGGTTACAGTATTGATTGATCTTGCAAATCTTCTGTCATGAACTTTCTTATGGGCCTTTTTTTATTCCATGGAATATATAATGGGAAACTGGTTCGTGCATGGATTTTGCAGAAGGCTTGGTCATTTTTCTGCTTATTTTCATTTTATTTGTCATGCTTTTCCCAAATTAAGTCTCCACATATCTGTGGAAGATGTTTATCAACAGTGTTCAGGATTGAAAAATTAAATGGGTGTGAGACAAGTGGTGCTCAATTTTGGACACACATTAAAATCACCTGGAGTCCTAAAAAGTGAAGTCTAGGCTCCATTTCTGATTCAGTGCATGGGACTGTTGTAACAAAGTATCATAAACTGAGTGGTTTGAAGCTACCCAAATGTGTCTACTCACATTTGTAGAGACTGGAAGTCTGAAATCAAGATGTCGGCAGTGTCATGCTCCCTCTGAGCTCCCAGGTAGAACCCTTGCTTACCTCTCCATCACTTCTGGTGGTGCCTGGTCATCCTTGGCATTCTTGCCTGGCAGCTGTGTAATTCTAATCTCTACCTCTATACGTGACATTTTCTCTCATATCTTCACAATGTCTCTTGTAAGGGCACCAGTCATGTTGGATTAAAAGCCCACTCTACTCCAGTAGGACCTCATTGTAACTAATTTCAGCTGCCAAGACCCTTTGTCCAAATGAAGTTCACATTCACAGGTACTGGGGATCAGGACTTCATTTTTTCTGGAGACATGATTCAACCCCTCATACTCAGCAAGACAGAATCTCTGGGAAGGAAGCCCAGGCACAGGAATGTTACAAATTTCCCAGGTGATTCTAATGCAAAGCAAGATTGGGAACCATCACGGGACTAATAGAACCCCTGAGACCGACAGGAGGTACTACAGACCCTCATTCTCAATGGTCGATTGACCTCCTACAAGTCAATTACATTTTAGAACTTTTTTCTTTTAAATTTCTTAAAGTCTGCTCTTTCAAAATTTGCATTTTTGTACCCAAATAAAGAACTATTGATTTATTCCATATCATGTAGTTTACTTCTAACCTTTCAAATATTTATTAATTATTGAAAAGACAGTTCTTCAAGGCCTATGTGCCTTGCTATCTGAGGGCATAAATATCATGTTGCTCAAAGAAGAAAATGTTAATAAGTGGAGTATCTTATTTCTTAATCTGTAACTCCATTTATAATAGCTCATTGGAGACAGTTATACAATATATTTGCACATTAGTCTAATGGGGAAGGTTCAGAACTTAGCGGGAAAGACAGGGATGGGACCTAATTGTTAATACAATAGAATTAGGAAACATGATACCAACTTTCCCCAGGATACAACTAATATATATTTCATGAATTTCCTCTAATACATAATACTGGGTTGTAGCTGAGAGAAACAGGTAGTCTGAAAATTATTAGGATCAAAAAAATTATTCCAATGTTAAATAATAATCGATTTCTATGACGCCTTAAAATGTGACCATCCAGGTGTGTCCAGAGCAGGGCCATGATGAAAAAGCTGTTAATAACTCCTCTAGTGTTTTTATTATGGTCTGTCACATTGATAATTTGTGTGCTAAATGATCCTTACACACTTGCTACAGCAATAGAACATAGAGAATTCTTTAAATTGATAGTTGTCTGGACTTGATACCTGCTTTGTTCTGTTATTTTGTTGTTGTTCTAATGGGTTCTAAAAGGGTCTTCTTTGCTGACCTCCCTTTTTATCCAGAGAGGGGATCCACATTTGCTGTTATTGCTTGCCTGTAGAACTTGTTTCCTAACTAGTCTTTCCCTACTTTGGCTTTGCTCAAGATAAAGGGTTAAAATGCCAGTGAAAGATGAATCTATTTCCTTTACATTTCTACAGTACTGCATGAACAAAAATCAACATTAAGTAACGTTCCCATGTATTTACCTCTTTTCTCCCCCAATTCCTTCCCGTGGTGCCACAGGAGCGTGTCCCAGACAGCCCTTCACCTGCCCCCTCTCTGGAGGAGGGCCGGAGGCCTGGCAGCCACCCATCATCCCATCGGAGCAGCAGCGTGTCCAGCTCCCCAGCAAGGACTGAGAGCTCCTCGGACAGAATCCGTAGGTCTCATACTTTTACTTGTCACCATTTTAAACTTTATTAGGTGCAGCTGGCTTTTCTAATCAAAATGCCCTCATTCCAAATAGATCTCAGATGTATCATGTTCTGAAGCTCTGTAGCAATAGCCATCTCTCAAAATTATGTTTCCCAGTTTGCAGTATCATGAGGTATGGTGCTACATTAAAAGGTTCTGATATAAACTCCCTCTCTTTGATGCCACACATAAAGGTCTGAGCTATGAAACAGAGAGTAAGCTTCTAGATTAGTTTCTGAAGTAAACACCTCCAACTCAACAGTTATCTAGTGGCTAAGGATATGATTTGGGGATTACTCAACTTCATTCTTCAGTCCCACCCTTTGCTAGGTTTTGAAATTTATCAATTTTCAAAATTCACCATTGCATTGACAAACATAGCCACAAAGAGGAATTTAAAAAATGAAATTCATAGCAATTGACTTTAAAAAGAATGTCTTCGTCATTCTTATAGTCAGTGGATTGAAGAATTTTAAATTGCTTGAGTTTTAGAATTTGAATTAGTACATCAGTAATGCATATTGTTGTCAGATATTATTGTTGTTAAATTCTAAATTGTAGGGGCTCTTTTATTTCGTGATCACATTTTCAGATATTTAACCAAGAAAATGAAGAGTAAACTTAAAAATGCGATTCAATTAACTGGTTATTTTGTATCTGTATTTTGTGTCGAGAATCTAATATTGTTTTTCCAATATAACATATTAGCAGTGATTGTGTTGGTTGACAAAATCAATATCATTGTATCCTTTCCAGGATTTACTTTATTTTAGGAAATCGTGTTTGTGATATAAACTTCATCTAATTACACATAACTGGCTGAAGTTATTTGGTTGTTGAGAATATTTTTATAATAGGAAAAACATTTGCTAGAAAGTATATTTATAAGTCATTAAGCAGAAATTTATTTATTTATTCTTATTTATTTGCATAAAGCAAGAATCCTCAGGATGAATGCTATTGAGGTAGATAATAAATAGTAGGTTGATTAAATTGTATACAATTATTTTTAAAAATAGTTAATTATTGAAAGTTATATAGTTCAACATAATTCTATGTTTGGCCTGTCTAAAACATATTTTCCTAATTTTGTAAGAGATGAATATAGCTGTGTATTAGTAAAAGTGATTATAACCATTCCCAAACCAATGACATTTTCTGGGGCTGGCAAATCTTGGCTCCCACTACCTCAAACCATCTTTCATATAAAATATTTTCTGTAAAACTTATAGGCCATGCTGACACTAGAACCAGAAATTTCATGATGCATACTGGTTTCATTTTTAATGCTTTTATAAGATGTCATCATTGAAAAGACACTGTCCTTCTAGAGAAAGTAAAATTTTTTTTCACAACACTTAAATCGAAATTATGGGCAGATAGGGAACAATTTGAAAGAATTTTGTCATACATTCATGTTTTAAATTAATCATTGTGTCTTTTTTATTCTTGATAGAACAAAGGAGAAATTTTTGCATATTTGGACTACCATAATTGTCCAAGTGGAAATACATACACTTGCACACAAATTCATGCACACACACACACACACACACGTAAATACATGTTCATGCATATGCGTATTTTAATTTTTTTTTTTGCAAATTAGACTGGCATAGACATTTAAAAAATAATACAAAGAATCCTTTCACACTCATCAGTCAGATGCACCAAGTCAACAATGTCTCTGAAAAAGCTATCTTGATTAAGGCATAATGGCACGTTAATGTCCGGAGGCATGATGACACAGACACCATGTTCCTTCACCTCAAATACGTCATTGTTTGTCTTCTCAAAACAAGGAATTTCTCTTATTCAATCACAAAACAATGATCAAAATCAGGAAATTAAAATTATGATAGTATATTGTCTAAACTATAAATCTTTTTCAAGTTACACCAACTTTCCTACTAATATAATTTTTTATTTTTTTCTTCTAATGTTTTTAATAGCAAAAGATTTTTCCTTACTGGTCCAAAAGCCAATCCAGGATCACATATTGAAATTACTTGTCATATTCCTTTAGTCTCTTTTAATCTGGAACAGTTCTTTGGTTTTTTTTTTTTTTTTTTTTTTGTCTTTCAGTATCTTGACAATCATTTTTTGAAGAATATAGGTCATTTATTTTGTAGAATTTCCTTCAGATTGGATGTTTTTGTTTTCTCATGATTAAACGTTCCTTGAATTATGAATTTTTGGCAGGAATCACAGAGGCATGATCATGTGTCTTTCTCAGTACATTGTTCCAAGAGACATGATATTCCTCCAATACTTGTCATAACTATCTCTTGGTTAAGGTGGTGACTACCAGACTTCTGTACTGTAATGTTACTCTTTTTTTAAACCTTTGTAAATAATAAGTTGTAATAATAAGTCTTGTGAGGAGATATATTAAGACTATATAAGTATTATATTTTTCATCAGACTTCCATTCCACTCCTCTAGAATCATCTGTTGAAGACACTTCCCTCACACAGTTATTGCTATGGTGATTTCCAAATGATAATTCCTAATATATTCTTATGGTATTTTCAAAAAAATCTCTTTTTTCTAGAGAAGGAAAGTTTTTATGGAATGAGTTCTCATCCAGTTTTATACACAAAACTAAGATTTTCATGGGCAATTTAGTAGGAAATTTATTGACTGGATTTTGAAAATCATAAGGGTGTTTTGTCATCTACTTTATTATTTCAATAGTGACATGTTACTGTTAATAGTTCAGGAAAGCAATTATAGTTTTTATTCATTCAACCATTCAATAGATATCAATTGGGGACTTGTATTTTCAAGTCTGAGTTCAAACCCAATTTTTAAAGAAATACTTTGGTGTCTGAAACCTTATGTTTTATTGACTAGAATAGGATATGAATATTGAAATTACATTAGCACCTTAAAGTTAAAAGTTAATAGCTTTTAGTGGTTGTAGTGGTAAGGCCATTCAGAAGTATTCTAGATATATAAAAATATATATATTCACTGTGAAATAAAAACAAGACAGAATGTTTTCAATTCTAATATTTTTCTGCTTTAAACATTTTCATAGTTCTCAATTCTCAGAGTTCTTAGAGATAGATTAAAACATTAAGTTAGACCATTATATTTTATTTATTTTTGAGTCCAATTGAGTTTAAATAATTTGTTTGAATATTGTGTGTTATGGTGTTTTTGTCTTTTTTTCTTTTGTTTTGGGCTTCACAGCTGTCCATCAGAATGGATTGTCCATGAACCAGATGCTGATGGGTTTATCACCAAACGTACTCCCTGGGCCCAAAGAGGGAGATTTGGCTGGTCATGATATGGGACATGAATCAAAAAGGATGCATATTGAAAAAGGTAATATATGATTATGTGGCCTTGTTTTTTTTTCCTGCTCAACATGTGGGCTAGATTTTAATCACAGAATGAGGTATACTTCTACCTCAAAAGCTGGTATAAAAACATTGAAAAAACCTACAGTATTAGGTAAAACTTAAGCCTTTTCAGCAAAGAGGAAGTGAACGAAGATCTGCTTTTCCTTACACGACAGGTAGGTGATAATTTACTTTCCAATACATGGAAAAAGTGGACAATTGTTTGTTTTAATTGTTATCACTGAGTTTCTAAAGACCTACTATTAGTCTTTCTCAATGCCGTTAGGGCCAAATGTCATTTTTCTATAACCTGATAGAGCTCAAAATATACAAAGGATTATTATTAATATTTTTGGATTAAAATATATATCGTCATCTGACCAATCAGGAGATAGAAGTGAATCTAACCAAACAATGTACTAGTTGTTTCAAAATTATACATAACAAATAGCAAAGCCCAGATGGCAGGAAGCTGAAAGTTTTCTCTTTGTATTACATTTGTATCAGCTCAATTCATTTTCACAGGCAAATATTGGTATTTTCATGCCCTATTTCACAAAGGACTTTCATGAAGAAATTGAAATATTATTTTGATATGCATGTTAAAAATTTGTGCTAGTAGATGTAAATTTATTTTTTTCAAATAGTAAGGTTTAGATTGTGAATATAAGAGCCCTTCCAAATATTTTCATCTTAATTTAATATTTTTAAATCTTATTAATATAGAATGGGTACTTTGAGTGTCTTTTTTAACATGAATACCAAATCATCAGTGTTATGAAAAGGATCACTTCTTTGGAAAACATAATTACACAAAAAGCACAACTAGCTGTCAAAAAGGAAAATAAATAAAATTGGATATTTAATAATTAATGAAGCAGAAAGAAATGATTAGAGGAAGATCAAGTTAAGGTGGGGCATTTTTTTCCTCCAAAAGTAAGAAAATTTATATAAAATCTTTTCCCATCCAACATAAAAACAGTCATGCTGAGAGCCCTCAGGGAGAAAGAATACCATATTTCTACAAATTAGATTATCTGCATTATGGAATGTGAATGAGAAAATGATAATCTTTTCTAGGTGCTAATATGTCAAAATCTAGGTATAAGTGAGAGCAGTATTAAGACAACTTTCTAATTTGTTATTTTGAAATTTGATATCAAATGTTATTACTAAGCTAGGTAAATGCTATGCAATGTATCAGTGAGCCAGATGGTACCTAAATACTTAATTCTAGTTTTTTCACAAGCTGTTCTTCAACAATGAATAAAAATATATATATTGTCCCTTACATATATTTTGACATATACCTTTTATATTTGATCAAAACCTATTTGTAGAAATACAAAAATTAGCATCATGAGAAAATATAAACCTTCATAAAACTTTTTAAATTTAAGTAATAATATTTAAATAAAAGAATTCATCGTCTAGGTGAAGCAGCCATTCTCCATCAAGGTTCTGCATAAGAATAAAGCCCTAGGGGCGCCTGAGTGGCTCAGTGGGTTGGAGCCTCTGCCTTTGGCTCAGGTCATGATCTCAGGGTCCAGAGATTGAGACCCACATCGGGCTCTCTGCTCTGCGGGGAGCCTGCTTCCCCCTGTCTCTGCCTGCCTCTCAGCCTACTTGTGATCTCTCTCTCTCTGTCAAATAAATAAATAAAATCTTAAAAAAAAAAAAAAGAATAAAGCCCTAGAAGAAAATAATGCGAGTGACTCATTTTTCAGTTTTCCCGTGGATATTACATAAATCGTTTCACTTGGAATGTATAAGAGGGAAGTTAATTTATGACATACAATGGATGTCAGGATATTAGGGCTTAATTCTTTTGCAGCACCTAGTGGAGAAGAGCTGGGAGTAAAAAAGCAAAAGCCCAAAGATGGTGGCGAGGACACCATCAAAGTCATGATCAGTGGCATAATTGGAATGAGTTGCACTGGAATTTTAGGTAAATAGCTTCGTGCAACTGATGCTTCAAGCTGAGTGTGCTACTATTTTCCTATTACTTTTTTCATGGGTTATGTCTATCCATTTATCTATTTTTAAAATTATTATTACAATTTTGCCATCATGGAGCCTCTCCTGAAATACCATATTAGGTTGTTTGAGGGGAACTACTTCTGTTTTTTCCATAGGCCTGCTCCAGAAATCTTCACTACAATATTTGCCTTGTTGTTCGGAAATTATATCTCAGTTGGTCTAATCCCAATACTAGACCATAAACTCCTTGGAGTCATCTGTGTAATTCCATTTGCTTTAAACAGACTAAGCAATCTATGAATACATACTGATCTGGGCTGAATCATTAGGAGATTCTAAGAGATGGTGAGAGAAAGTTAAAACAACTATAAAGATTACACTCTTTAAGTATTAGTAGGTAAAAGGTGGAATTATATAACTTTTAGAAGGTACATTTACATGAAATAGCAGGATGTTCTGACGATGAGTATACACAAAAACTTTCTATATCAATAACAGTACTTCTCCTATCGAAGTTTTTAAAAATGATTTTGCTGTCAGAATAAAGACGTTGGCTATATGCCAATGGTTTTCCAATATTTTAATGTATATTTTATAAGGGAAAATGAATGTTTATTTTAATGTTCTTCCTAGGAATATAAAACTACCATTGAATGTGTGATTTCCAATGTAGTTATGTAATCCTAGAAATTGTGGTATTGATACTAATTTGTAATATGCTGCTCTTTCTTTTCTATACACTCTCTTTTATCTATTTTTCAGCATAATGAATTAACAGTAAATATTCATGGCTTTCTAGATTGATAGAGTCTACTAAATTAAAAATTGTTTTCTTTCATGACTACATATATCATGTGCCTCATACTAGCCCTGCAACTTTCTTACTACACATTCTATATTAAAACAAGTGACTTAATTTAGAGACATTGGTAGAGAAATTAATTATATGTTTGTGTCACTTTAGGCTCAAACTTCTTATATGTAATTTGCTGCTTACCACTTTAAATCATTCAAAGCATAATAATTCTTTAGAAAACATTGATTTTAAAAATAGATACCAAAATTAATTTGTATGCTGAGAATCACTGTGGTTTAAAATCTTAATCATCTGTAACTTTTAAGTATTTTTAAATCTTCTTAATATTAAAAAGCTATTAACTCCTCTCCATTAGAATATTTAAGCCCCCATGAGCTGAAGGCATTCTAATTCAGAAGTACTAACTGCTGAGTAAATTCACTTCTTGTTTTTAAAAACAGTGATAGATTTTTGAATCTCGGAAGAGTTTAAGGTACATTCAAAATGTAAATGTGAAACCGAGTTAGTATATCAGAAGGAATAGACATAATATCGTATCAGTCATCCCAAGTTTAAGGAGAAATGCTTTTAGTATTATAAACTTTGACTAAAATAAGTAATCAGTCAAAGATATGTACTGAGGAAAACTGTGGTATAGCGCAAAGCTTCAGACCCAATTTTATGTCTTCTAAACTTTTATAAACAGATTCCAAGTTCTCTAAAGCTCTCTGGACCTTAAAATCATGGCTGATCTTTTCCCTCAGTCACAATTTAATGGAAGAGGCAGTAATAATTGACATCTGGGTTATATAAATAGATTCACTGTTCCTTTATGCGGCACCTTTCTGTTTATTCCCTGCATATTTGTCCATTGATGCTAATTTACAGTATTTCTCACGTATAATTTGTTCCTTGGTGTTGCTTAAATTGCTACTTTTTTCAACACATTTTTGAGCATGTTTTACACCTTCGTGTTGTTCCATAGTCACATTTTTTTATTATTATGGAATGTATCTAATTTTTAATTTACCAAAAATTAAATGTATGATACAGATAAGCTTATAGTATCAGCTTTTTCTGATTATAGAAAACTTAAGTGTATATAGTGGACCTATGAAATACTAATTAATGTTGAATTTCAGTCTTGGACTAAGTGTACTGAAATGACATAATCAATGGATAAATATTTACAGAATGTCAGGTATGTGAAATAAACATGAAATACAAAAGCATTTCCTTTCTCCCTTTCTCTCCTCCTCTCTCTCTTTTTGCTGTATTTTTTTTCTTAATACATATCCTAGTTTTCCTTGTAGTTGAATCTTTCCCCTTTATTTGTTTTCATAAAAAATATGAAAGCATTCTTTCATTGGTGACTCCTGAGGACTTTCTTTCATTGGTGACTCCTGCCATTTTAGAAGCAGAAATAATTTAAGAAGCAGCAGGAAATACAGGGGATTTGCCTCAGGCCATGAAACATTTCTTTGGTGGCATATTCTGTTCAGTTGGCAGTGCTCAAGATTTCCAATGGCTAACATACTTGTACAAAAGGTTTCTTTTTGGTACTCTGAATTTGAGGACAGGGCACTAAAGGCAATAAAGTAGTTTGCAGGCTGGCCATATTGGGATTTCCTCTCGTTAATGGTTTACTCTTAGCTTCCAACCTTGTGGACTATTTTCCTCAAAAACACCTTTTTGAATGACTATGTCATCCCTTTTCTCAAGTTTGTGGAAATCATTTTTTGAAGTATATTTCCTTTTGTACATTTCTCAATATTTAAAAAATTTGAATTTTACTTGAATTAGGATTGAGTCTTCAAGAATGGCCTTCTTCTTTTAAATTCTAGATTGATATCAACAAATTAATTAATAGTAAATATTATTTTGCTGTATACACCTATATCACAAATCTTAACCTGTTAGTATCTCATGTAACTATTTGGATGTGTATAGAGTAAAAGCCCCTTTTCTTTAGAGATTCCTATATTTTGATTATGTTAACACACGTATAGGGCCATGAGTATTTTCATTTTAAAATTCTCTAACAACGTAACTCTTCCTTCACTTTTATTCCTAAGATATAATTTCTCTTGGCATATCTCAAAGTCTTTTGTAAAATATTCTCCCTAAATACTTACTAATGTGGGTTTACTCTTTGTTTTTCCATGCCTATGAAATAAAGGTATTAAACTTAATGCAGATACTTTTAATTCTGTGATTTGTAACACTAGACAACAAATTTCTCTGAATTTCAGAGCTCTTTCTTAAGCAGATGGCAGATTTCACATGTAAAGTCACATAAAGTGAAACTTTATGAAGGCACTGGTTTATTATTTTATGAATTATAATTCAAGAAGCAGAGCTTGCCGTAACACTTCAATGACAACTCAAGAAAATTTTTACTATGAGAATCCCATGACAAACCTATAATGCTGGGCAACTGGTATAAAATGGGTTTTAATGTTTATTTTCTCCCCCATGAACCTTCTGACCATCCTGTCACACTGAACTTTCAGGTTTCTCAAACATCTTCTGTCCTTTCCCAGATGATCCAGTTTCTTCCTTTACCTGGGGTGTATATGCCTCCTATTCATTAGTGCTCAACCCTAAACTGTGCTGGGCAAAAGCTATGTCTTCTCATCATCTTTGTATACCTAGCACAGAGTCTGCCATTCGTAGGTACAAAAATTTCTTTTCAGAGTTAAATGAGATAATATGTGCCTGGAGTGCTTGACCTACGTAAATATGTTCCCTGAAATCAGTAGTAGTATCAAATTAGGTAATGGGTATGTGGCTTGATTTGATAGATGCAAAAATATACTTAGTGAATCACTGAATTAGAATATTATCTGTTTATCATTCATAATATCACAGTTATCATGACTTAGGGTTGATTCTAAATAGAAATATTGAAACCACAGTGTTTTAGAGAATGTTTCAACTTCATTGACAACATTGTAAAATGCACAGTTTCAGAAGGGAAAAAGTAGTAAAGTAACTATGTTAGGTATTTTCTATATCAATGATTGTGAAGGTAATTGCCCAAATAAATTTTTATGACATTAAAAAGTTTTAACTTATTCAAATCAATTTTATTGACCCTGGATTTATTTGATGAATGTGTTGAGGAGAAACAAAGATGCTTGGCATGTAAGGCATAGGAGAGAATGAGTGTTGTATATGGGCCACCATTGAAGAAATCCCAAATTAGTTGAAATCCTCTGATGGGCCAGAATTTCATCTTTGAACCACTCACACATGTCACTTATAAACTAAACTATTTTAATTCCACCTAGGGTAAAATTTACATTTTCTAAGAGCTATTTTATGTAATTTATATGGATATCATTAAAAGATATAGAGCTATTTATTGATGCAGAAAACCCCAGTGCCTTCTCCAGGATACTTGTAACTTTAGGTTTTGGTAACTTTTCTGGATACTTAAGAAGTTGAATCATGTTAGTATTTCCTAATGATTTTCATGAACTATGCATGAGAAAGATTAGAGGATATCTAGTCTTGGATACGTTATATGTAATAATACATATTTGTAGTAGTTTTGCTTGTAGTCAGATAAAATATCTTTTCCTCATGGAAAACCCATAACAGGCTATTAATTATTCCACTTATTCTGCTTTTTTTTTCTTGAGCCCTTTTGATAGGTATGGAATGACTCACTTCCTCACTGTTTAAGAAATATTTTTACATAGTTATGCTGATAGCTAATATTTTATAACATTAAAAGGGAAGTAGAAAGTAAATTACTAGTAGATTATTAACATACTATTTCCACATATAAATTTGCTTCATGTAATGATTTATTTATGAATCATCATAAATGCCTTTATTTCCTTCATTTAAGTAGTTTATGGTCTTACTGAATTGGTTATTTCAAATTTTTTGTGCTGCAATTTATTATCATATTGCCTAAACCATGGATTTCTAGTTTTTCTGAAGTTTCTGAAGCGAGTTTCTGTTAAACTAGCAAAGTGTAAGTAGTTTCAGGTTAAAGTTTTACATAGTCTGGTATGGAAGTGATCTGAAGGGGATGTGTACCTTCTTCTATGTGTCTATTTGAGAATTTATTCCAAATTGAAACTTCATTTTGGAAATATTAGCTTATAATCCAATATTTTTTGGAGGAGCTGAAACTGGTTTTATTTTGCACATTTTTATTCTGTGAATGGACAGATACATATTTTTTCCTTAAAGAACTGTTACAATACTTCACTTTCTTCCCTAATTAGACATATTTAGAAATGGACCCAAAAGAAGTCACTGACAGTTCAGTGACTTGGAAGCTTTCTTAAAATTTTTAAAATTTCAAGTCATACCAAAATATAAATGCTGCATTTCCACATTCTTCGTATGGTATTATTGTTTTTATAGAACAAAACAATAGACTATCTACAATGTTATATATTTCAACCTAATATTTTTGAACAGTTTTAATCTGAGATGTTAAATTAGAATCTCTGCTAAGTAGCAGAACAAAAAAAGAAAAAAAAAGAAATAATTTCCATTTAAAAATATTTTGTGTTCAATCTTGCCTAAGAAACGGTCTGTTTTTATTGAAACTTTTTTAATATTTTTTACACGTGCGTACATGTGCCCTGGTGCATGCACAAACACACGCCACTTTACCTTCATTTGATAGATGACGAAGTGATCTTACTTTGAATGCTGTGTTATGGGTTAAGAAGCAGAGTAATAGCCCTCTTGTCTCTTGTGCTTGAAGCAGTTTGAATTCCTCCATCAACTTGATGGAGTGATTTAACACATCCATTCAGCCTCGTTTGCAGGAACTGTAAGATGATAGCAAAGCTCAGGTAAATCTTCAAGATCCTAGAACTAATTTGGAGGATTTTATATGACACATTAGATCAAGAGTTGGCATGGAATTCGTGGCTATGATGATTAAATGCATAATAACCTGAGAGTATTTTTAACGTATTTTTAAAGAGATACAGCTCACCTATTCTGGGGAACTGGTGCAATGTTTTCCTTTGACTTTTCCTTATCTAGTACCACTTAATCTTGTACCTTAGGGCAAACTATTCCTAGAAATGTATGTGATAACTTCATATAGCAGTCTGTTTTGTTCCGGTAGAAGTCATATTTTAAACTTTCCTTAAATTTTTACATTACCACTGTTTCTAGTATCTTATGCTACAGTTTCAGAATATTAAACAAGTACAATTGTTTTAACTACTGTGAAATTGACAGATGAAGCTGAAAACCAAAAGCACCTTTCATGGGATTTTAAACACTATTTTCCTCCATATGCCATCCCAATTATTATTTAGATATTACATTCCTAATTTACTGTTAAGGTTGATTAGAATTCAAGCCTCTCAAAAGCATGCACCAAAGGTCTTGGGCTGTGGAAAACATTTTTATAAAATAATCCATTAATGCAGAGGAGTGCAACTAAATTAGTTAGCAATTTGCTGAGCATGAATTAATGAACAGAGCTTCTTCCAGCTCCCAGAGTTGTAATTTTCATAATAACCTCAGACCTTTATTTGGCAGGTTGTTTAGTTTTTTCGTTTGAAGGTTTTCATTAGTCTAATGAGGACTGTGCAAGGGCGAGCAGTCAGCACAATTTACATGGGGAAGCTATCATAATAAATGAAGCAATTTGAATAACACGCAAGGGTTTATGCAACAAGATAAGAAGAGATTGTAGAGCGAGATTTAGAGGTAACCAATACATTAGACCAACTAATAACTGAAGTAATCCCAATAAAAGGCTTAAGTGAAAGGAATGAAATTAATGATATATACAAAGTTGTAATGATATGATACATGATTCATTAGATTAATAAAATAAGTATTCAATTGTTTTTAGTGCTTTTCGTCTAAGCTTTGTTTGTATCAGGCATTTTAATTAGGATTGTTCACTGGATCACTTTGCTTAGTTAACTTTTAGACCATAGCTGAGGTTTTTAATGATATTTTCTCTTTCTTATTTAATCTTTATAGCCTTGATAGTTCATTGAATTAATTATATGCAGTATATTGTATATGGAGATGCTTTTAAATAGTAATTGCATATAGTCCTACCTAAGTGGTGATTAAACTTTAAGAATGAATGCACAATATGTCTCCAAATTTTTAAAAACAACTGTTTTTTCTTCCATTCTAAGTTGATAAATTACCTCGATAAGTAATAAAGGTGGTAATGTCTTATAACCTCATATCAAAAGTGTAATAGTGTTCTTTTATTACTAAATTCCCGGATTAAGAAGAGCCATTTATAAAAATATCATTAGAAGTTATTCATTTATATCCATTGTAAATCTTTAAGATACAAGATAGAAAATGTGTATTAAAAATAGATGTAAATTAATTTTCTCCTTTACATAGCCTTCTTTTGAAAAGTGAAATTTTGTTCACACTGACTTGAGAATTATACTTTTGTGCAGGTAACTCGGTCTGAATGTCCTTTGTGCTTCTATAAGACCATGAGATGTAGAAAGTCGTAGGATATATATATATATTTTTTTAATTATTGTAAGAAACATAAACCTTAGAAAGTGGTTTCATGTTTGACATGCAGAACCAAATTACTTTAAAACTAAGTAAATGTAATTTTCAACGTCAGTATGTATCAGCCTTTATGAGGTTACACCTTGGGAGAATTCCTCTTCTAGTCAAATATCTGTGATCAGTGACCAAAACTAATGGACTTCTATGAAATTTTTGCCATTCTATTCTCTTCTTCCAAGTTTGAAAGTACTGGCATGCTGCTCTGCCCAATTTCAAATCATATCATCTTTTCATATAGTTAAATTAATGGATAATTATCTTCCTCATTGTTTATGGAAGAAACATGTGACTAAACCTTCACTTCAATATGTTAAAAAAGGGTTAGGATACATTTAAAAAATGGTGAGAGCTATATATTTCAAATTTGTAATTATGTTTATCTTTAAGGGTTATCATTTGAAAAGAAGCAAAATTGAATCTTTTGTGGAGTATGTTTTGTTAATTTTTTTCAGTAAGAACTAATTCCAAGCAAATGAGTTTTCCCTCCCTCCCTTCCTTTCTCCCCCTGCCTCCTTCCTTCTTTCCTTCCTTCCTTCCTTCCTGCACTTAAAGTATATGGATACAGATTTAAATATAATTTGATCTCTTAATATTATCTTTATATTAATTATAAAATTGGAATAACTATTAAATATTTTGTGGTTGTTAGTAGAGCATGGAAACAAATATATCATTCTTGGAGTTACAGTTTGTGAATTTCTTATATAGTCAACTTTGTTACTTATTTAGTATTTATAATTATTATTCATTATTATCTGTTCTATTACAGCAAATGTAATATAAAGCTATTACAAAAAAAGCTTACATTCACAAAATCATTGCATATTTATCTAAGAAACAATTATCACTGGAACACCCGAGCAAGGGGCAGATAGCATAGCCTAGGAATTAGAACTTTTTGTATTCAAGTCCTAGTTAAAGTTGTAAACTTGGTTAAGTTATATGACACCCTTGGCCTTCAGTTTTCATCTTTAAAAATTGGGTAAGTAGTACCTGGGAAATAGCCACAAAGTTTTGTTTTTAGAATCAAGTCCTCAGCCTGTATAGATATATTGCATACATGTTGGGTCTCATTAGGAAAGAAACGGTGCATAGAAACTGATTCGAGTGTGGCTGGAGAGGATAATGCAGTAATCCAGGGCTTAATAGAAGCCAATCTGTCATGTATTGGTGCTGCATCTGATCTGCTGCCTGGGGCTTCCAAATGACTGACCCATCCAGAGGACATGGAAGTGTCTTGAAATCACAAGGAATGAGGCAAGAAGGGTGACAGTGAATCTGGAGCAGCCTGATAGAAATCATAATTCACTACACTATAAGCTCAGTGAACGTGAGGTTGGGTCTGTTGTTTACAACAGATCTTCAGTATCTGTCACAATGACTGGTACACTGTAGTGTGCTGAATAAATGAGTGAATGATTTATCTGATCAGTTGTCATTTGATCTAAATAATAGCACCAAGAAGAAGAATATAATTCCAAGAAACATTTGTGGAAGGATAAGGAATAGTTTTATAGTCGTAATTTTATTCCTTTAAATAAATCACTGTAAATGATTTCTTAACAGCAGTCTAACAAAGTGACCATTTATAAAAAAGTAAGCCATTTTCTCTTTATTTCTGCTTTTATTTATTCATTCAACAAACGATTTGTGATTACCAACAATGTGGCAGGCAGTATGTGTGTTGCTGAGAATTCGGAGATGTATTTTAAGTGAAGGAGCTTAAAACATTGTAATTTTAAGACATACTAATAAGAAACTTTCAAATAAAGGTGGTGATCCTCAGGGACACACCTATTTATAGGAGTTATTAAATCTTCTTTGCCTAAATTGTAAACTCTCTTAAAAAATGGCCGTGTGTCTAATGGCTTACCTCTTCCCTTCCACTTTAAGGGCCCTGATGAATACACAGGAAGATTTCCATTCCAGCTCCTCCATAGTCACACAATATGTATTGTTCTTCACCCACGGCTAGGCTGAGGATTGTCTTAGGCAGTTGTGTGCATTGCCTTACTGGTAACAATGAGATAATTTTAGGAAAAAGAGGTGCAGTGTATCACTATCCTGTTAAGGGATGTTATCCTGTTACTCTCATGATAAGGGAGAAGATGTGGCATTTCTAGGGGACCTTTAGTGGAAATACTCTGCTTAAACCTAGAACTGAGGATAGAATGTCTTTCTGAATTCTGCTATTAGGCAGATAGGATGGAAGACTGGAAAGTCCTGTGTCATAAGTTAAGAGTTGTCATCAAGGGGAGAACTTCTGAAGACAAATAGTGCTATACTGTCCAACTCAGTGTTCTCCTGCCTTAATTGTATCAAAGAAAATCCAGATCAAGACAGGTGAGGAATCCAAGGGCCACAGATCTCCTTACCTCACAAAATTGAAGTTGGATACTCTGTCCGTCATTTACAAAAGTATTTGGCACAAAGTTGTCTGCTCAAAAATATTAGTTCCCTTCATCTATTGAGAAAGAAATCAGGAATTTAACTATGTCTCTATTCGTGGAAATAGAAGTATTACGCATATCAAGTTTTTTTGTAGTTTTCCTTTGAACTGCAATTACGTCTTTGTTCTTGAAGTTTTGTTGTCCTTGTTGTTTTAATCTAAATATTTTAATTGTTTAGTTCATAGGATCTTTACTAGGATCCTCTTTGAAGAAAAAAACAACTTTGGGATCTAAATCGATTAAAGATTGCAGTGAAGAATGTGTGCTGATTCCAGTGTATCCTTCAAACTACTCAGAGACAAAAGGCAACAGAATTAAAATTTGCTTTTGTTGCTTTTGAGTTTCTGATGGTGAACCTAAGTTCTTCTTATCCCGTCATAATCACAGTCCATGCTATATCTAAACTTCTATACAATAGTCAAATTTAACCAAAGGGTGAAAGCAGAGAGAATTCTATTCCAATAATATTGGAGATAGCCTCCTTTTTACCGTTAATTTCTATTTCTCCACCATCTCCAATCATTTATGTCATATATGTTTTATTCTGCTATCACCCTTTTTATTCTAAGAACCTTCATATGCTTGGAATAATTGCTAATAATAGAAGTAGCTGAGATTTTAATCCTCCCCAAATGCCCATTTGTTTTCCAGATTAAACCCTACTTTTGACTTCAAATAGTCGAAACTCAAGGTCTCCTTCTTAGAGATATACTGGTTTAAGATTTTTTTTCCCTCTCTTTGGTTCATAGAAGGAACAGTGAGGAATCCTAAAGTTCAAATTTAGATTAGAGTTTGTATTTTCTCTTTGCAGAAAAATATGTCTTCTTATACTATTCATGTATGACATACTCAGGGACCAAACATTGTCGATGTTTCATGAATCATGGCAGTGGATAGAGATGAGATAAACCTATTCTCATTTGGTTTAGATCAGCCCCTGAACAGATACTTATTAGGCAAGAATTTTAAGAGGGAAGTTTGAAATAATGAAAATGGCATTATCAATAGTCAATAGAAAACTGTCAACAAAGGTATTTCTCTCTTTCTTCTATTTATGATTAATAACTTAAGTCTAATTTAAAGTGTCCACTGCCAAATGAGGAAACATAGCATATATGAAATTAACTCAGATGATTAAAAATAAGCTATATTTTCTCATTTTCATATAATAGGTCTCTCTCTGTACAATGACACATTTTTCATACTTCATGTACAATTTTGCAATTTGTAATGTGAAAAAAAAAAGAACTGGGCAAAGATCAGTGATTTTGCCATAAATGTCAATAACTTTTTAAAAGGATATTAAACTAAAGGACAGTAAATGCTTTAAAAACTTCACAGAATACTGTAGTAACTTATTTTCAGAACCCATTGAATCAACATAATTAAAGTCAATTGCAAAGCAAATTTCTCAGTGTATATTTTCTTTAAATAACAAAGTTTTAACTCTTAATATCATATAGAAGTGTCACTGATATTCCAAGCAGAACTATTGTGCTTTTACATTGTTTTTAATTATAGCAGACCTCTGTTCAATGACAGCAAATAATTCCTGTATTGTCAATAACAATATAATGAAAATGTTCTAAATAGTTTATAGAAAATGAAACATATAAAATATGTATACAAATTACAAACCTAATATCCTTCTTGTAAAGAAAAAAAGTTAGTTTCAATCTTAAATAGCCAAACAGTGCTCCTGTTTTCTTTTTCTATTTTCTATTTTCTTTTTCTGTTTTCTAACAATTACCTTTTTATTGAAGGTATAGTGTAGTTTATTTGCATATTAAATATTAGGTAAACTGTACCAGTTTTTTTTTTAATCATAGCCATTAAGAGAAATTAAGTCAGGCATGAAAGAATGTTTAAAAGCTAGTAAAAAGTTATTCCAGGAAGCCATAAAAATACTTCTTTGAGTAACTGATACTCAGTATCACCTAAAGAAGCAGTTTTTCTTTGCTTAAAATAGTGTTAGCTAGTAAATCTTGTGCACCCAGTTGCAAATCATTCTAGTGTGAAATGCTATGGAACCATTATATATCAGTTTTAAAAAATAAAATTATCAGTGAACTTCATTATCTACAAATATTTGCATCATAATGTTTACATATTCCTTACAAAAATGTTTGTAGGGAAATAAGGTAATTCAAGATTACAGAATACTATATCTTTCCTACTTTATGAAAACTTATGAAATATAATTTATATTTAACAAAACTTAAAATAAGGAACATGGCATTTCCTTTACTATATATATATTAATAGGATATGTATGTGTGTAAAGAAAGGGTTTATGGAATTGATAACCAGCTGTGAAGATTTTTATTCATCATGGTGATCATTTAAAAGATAACTTGGAAAAAAGTCTTCTGATTTTAGCTTAGGTAATATTCTAGATCTTTATTAGTGACTTTGCTAAATATGGTATTTTTATGGTAGACCAGTATTCTAATTTGTGCAACATAAATACAAATAAAACCAGAACTTACAAGTTGCCATCATGTCCGTAGCTCTATAAGATTCCAAAATGACTTTTTATTGAATCATAAGAATTATGATGTTATATAGATGAAAGCACCATAAAAAAATCTGGATTTTTTGATATGTAGTATCAGTTCCATTTATTAATGATAGTTATGGTGATATATGCTTCTGTGATAACCCACATATAATATCTGTCCCAAGAATGACATGACCAAAGGCATTTGTAATTATATTTACTTCTGAAAGATTATGGTTTATAGTTAAAACAAAAGAGGCATCCTGTCATTTTCTAAACCCGTTAAATGTGACAGAATCTATTTTTCTGCCAACTTGTGAGGACCAGGCAGAGAGCAAATTTGCTGTGGTCAGCTAAGTGTAACCACTGAGCAGGAAAGTGAATTTAATAATGCATTATTGTTCTTCACTGAAGGTGAACTGTTACAGTGCCTTTGTTATAGCAGACTTTGCCTCTGCTTAGGTTTCCAGATGCTGTGTAGATTACCTGATTAAAATCTCTAATGCATGATAAAATGTACCAGGTATACTTTTATATTAACATAAATGCATCCATTTTAGGGCCATAATGCTGAATCTAATTGGAAATATTTTCCAATTATATTGCTTGTGAATTCATATTATAAATAAGCATTTGCTATGGAGTATAGAATAAATGACATGAAAGCAGAAATTCATAAAGCTTATCTTATACCAATGCTGAATTATTTTGTTGATACCAAAGAGAGATTTCTAATATTTTATGATGTAATTAAGAATATGATCTTTTAAATCAGGTTGATTTTATTTTGCATATTTTAAAACAGGCAAAAATATGTAGATTCAATTCTTTCACAGTTATATTTTAAAATGTTCTTTCTTTTCCAGGTCTATCTTCTTTTGGTGCTTTCTCTTATCAATACATTGATTAACTGTAGAATTTCATAACATTCTTACCTCTCATTGGGTTGAAAAATGAACAGCCCAAGAAGTAGAGTTTGGTGTAATTTTTTTTCTCTTTTTTTCCCTACATTGAATTCATTTAAAAAAAAAAAGGTATCAAATATTACTTTAAGAGAACTAGAAAGAAATGCAAACTCCATTGAGTTAACCAAAGTACATGGGGAATCTGCACAGATAACTTTTATCATTGTAAATTCTTATATCAATAGATGTGTCCATCATTAAGATTTTCTAAGAGTTTATGAAATTTGCAGGTTGTAAGCTTCAGTTAACCAAATATATTATAGATCCATGGAAGAGAATCAGTTAATTTTGAAGTTATTTCTCAAAGAATTTGCTTTCATCTAGTGAGTGTTTCAAAGGAAATATTTCTTGTAATTCATAACTGAAAGGTCACACACAACCTAATCTTTGGTGTCACTGCTGAACTTTATGGTAAAGAGGCAAAGAAAAGCATTTTTCTGAATATCAGGAGCACCCATCAATGAATATCACTACGGGCCATAGAACATGCAAGAACAACCAAGAGTGGGATAAAAAAACAATAATCATATAACAGCTAGACCTATGTGAGAATGTTTTTTATAGAACAGTGAATGAGAAAATCATTTCCACCATCTCTTCCCTCTTAACAAACAGAGCTGTGCGAGTATGGCAGAACTGTGACAACCTCAGCTGCATTTGCACTTGAATATATAGACATTAAACATTTTCATTCTATTCAGTGGATTACAAAATAAAATATGGTCAACTATGCAATACTGAGGGAAGAGAAATGAACTATAGTGTGATAATAAACATAAATATGTAATTACTACCTAAAAAAATTTAAACTCTTTAATTACTCTGTTGACAATGTTAGTCACTCCTTTAGAAGAAAAGGTGGAAGAAAATTAAAATGCAAAAAAAACAAAAAAGCAAAAAACAAAAAACCATGTTCTACCTGACCCTAAAATATTGATTTAATTTAAAAAAAAAAAAAAAAAAGTAAAGTAAAGACCTCTGTAGGATAGGTTCCAAACATTTCATACTGCAGTCACTTTTAAAGACGTTTTTAAAAAACTGGATAACTATTGCCTGTATTTCCTAAAATTCTTCAGAAACTCCTGCAAGTTGATGTTCGGTGCTCCCCTGAAGAAATTCATGTGAAGGTTTTAGTATTTAAGAATGTGGATTTTATTAAACTTGAGAATCCATTTTTCCCCACAGATTTAGTGTTAAAAAATGAGCCACATGGATCCAGACCTTTCAGGGCCCATCTTCAGGGGTATTTCCTCCCTTGTTAGGTTTTAGTAGCAAGGTTCACTTATGTTGACATGGGAGTCATTTATAGCCCACTGGTAGGGTTATGGTGGGAATTAAGGAATTATATTCTCTTATTTAATAACATAAGAGAATGAAAGGCTATTATAGTGAGAAAAGTAATAATTCTATACTTTCCAGACTAAATAACAATTTCTTTAATTGTGTCAACATAACTTACTATCGGAATTATGTGATTCTTTGTTTGCCTGAGTTCACAGTCTCCTAACTGTGCTCTCCCTAATCCTTCTCCTCCCTCAGAATTCTTATCTCAGTAGGGAAGACCTTCCAAGGTTTCTTTGACTATTCCTGCTTCTTCAAACACTCCAAACAAAATCACTTTTACATGAAGCAATTCCCCTTGGAGGAAAACAAACAAACAAATACAAAACAAAAAACTCACAGCACTACACTTATGTATCACCTCCGTGTGCGATAATGAAATTGAAGATGGCCTTAGACATTTTGTCTTATAACTTCAAATAATTAGGTCTTTAACCTTAGTATTATTTAAATCCCTTCTATTCGCTAGCCTTGAGAAACAATCAATGTGGAATGTCTAAAAGCAGTGGCCTGGGGTGGGGCATATAGCTTTAAAGGTCAAGAAACAATAGTGTAATGTGAGATCCCCTTTGTGAGTGATTGTGTTTGCAAGTCTAGAGAAGTAGGAAAGGGTTCAGTGAAAATTCAGAGGCTGGCATATCTTATGCATACAATGAGTTGGATTTTTGTGCATTATATTGAAACTCATAGCGAAAATGTCAGTATTGCTCATGTATTTATGATTTCAGTAGAAAGAACTTTATAGACAAGAATACACACACACACACACACACATATATATCTAATATATGAATATTTACTTTGCTATGCCTTTCTCGAAGACAGTTAATGTTTTATTGAGCAGCTACTGTGGATCAGGCGTCATACCAGATATTGGAGATACAAAGAAGAGCAGAGCACCTCAGAGCACAATTTCTAGGCTTTAATGCCCACTGGTTGCAAGAACACATGAAATGCAGCCCCTCTCATTTTCCAAGCCAAAAGCTTTGGGAAAACATTCTACTTATACATTCCCTTATGTGACTCTCTCTCTCTGTCCTTTTCTCTCTCTCTCTCCCTCTTCAGCAACCACAGCTGACATGTATTCACTCAACAAACACTTTGAGTGTTTTATCTGTATGAGGGCTAAACTGTGTGATGGCCTGAAAGTGGTACCTAGGATGGACTTCACAAATGGCTCACACCTTAGTGTAACAAGAGATTCCCTGATTGCTCTTTTTGTGTCACCCTTCTGTCCATTAACACCATTCTAAGCCATCCATTTCTCTTCATTTCACTACTAACACTCTAGTCAAAGTCACCATTTCTCACCTACTCTATTTAATAACCACTTAACCGGTTTCTTCTTCTATTTTTAGCTCCTACCCCATTATATATCTGCAACACAAAAGCCAAAGAGAATTACATTATCCCCCCCTCCTTTTAAAAAAGATTTTATTTGCTTATTTGTGATAGGGAGAGCATGAGTGGGGGGAGGGGCAGAGAGAGGGAGAAGCAGACTTCCACTGAGCGGGAAGCCCAAAGCCCGGCTCAGCTTCATCCCAGGACTCTGAGATCCTTAGCCAAAGTCATCTTTAAGTAATCTCTACCCCAAACGTATTGGGGGTTGAATTTACAACCTCAAGATTAAGAGTTACACACTCTACTGACTGAGCCAGCCAGGCACCCCTGTCATTCCCTGGTTTAAATCCTCAACGGACGCTCATAAACTACAAACTTCTTACCACAGAATACAAAGACCACCATGACCTGGTCTCTCCCTACTTTTATGACTTCTTAACCATGTTGTCTGCCCTAATCTTTGTGATCCAGCCACCCAGTTTCATGTCAGGCTCATACTGCTTCAGCCCTGAGGACTGGCTGGTTCCTCTGCCTAAACTGCTCCCTCCACAACTCCTTTACCTCCCCCGGCTACCAGTCACTGTCCACTCATTCAGTCCTCAGTTCCAGGACTACCCCACAGAGGCCTCCTGTGACCACTTTATCTTATGATGCCCTGCCTTGTTCTATCACATTATCTCCTTAGGTGCCGCTGATAGCCCAAAATAGCATCCATACAAATGTGAAGCATTGTTCAAGACACTTTGTTTTTTAAGATTTATTTATTCTTTTGAGAGAAAGAGAGCAGGGCGAGGGGCAGAGGGAGACAATCTCCAAGCAGACTCCCCACTGAGTGGGGAACCCAACAGACGGACACAGGGCTCAATCTCTCCACCCATGAGATCATGACCTGAACCAAAACCAAGAGTCGGACACTTAACTGACTGAGCCACCCAGGCGCCCCTGTTCAAGACACATTTTAAACAAATCTAGATCTCTTACTAAATCTTCAGAATACTTATACAAATATTTTCAATTGCCCTAAAATTCCACTAACATTTATTTATTTTGGGAAATAATCAGAAATATATAAAATGAAGATTGGTGATCTTGACTTCAGTAAAGTAAATAAAGTAAGTGCATGAATAAGCTAAGCCATAGAAGCATTTATTACAAATATTTTCATGCAAAGTATGTTCAGCATCAAAGCACTGACTTAGTGAAAAAAGATACTCATCTGACTTAATTTTAACCCTTTATAATCCACAGAACCTGGGAAGGAGTTTACCATGCCTGTAAAATAAGACAGATTTACTGTGTTACTTTCCATATTAAATTTTCTAAGTTTATCTCATTATTTCATCATCAAAATTTGATAATCACTTTCTCTCCTTTATTTTTGATTACTTAGTTAATAAAAAATTTCCAAGCTGCAATTGAAAATATTAGTGATATGTTATTTGGGAAATTCTTAAGCTCCCTACAAGCCATTTGGAAGTTTTAATTTGTGTAAAGAAAATTTACATCTATGTGCCTTTTATTACATGTACAATTCTAAAAATACAACTAATGTCTATAAGAAAACTTAAAGTTTTCATATACCAAATTGGTCCACTGATGGATGAATGAATAAAGAAATTGTGAGATGGATAGATAGATAGATACAGAGATACATAGCAAGGGCCTTATGCTAGGTGGAATAAATCAGACAGAGAAAGACAAATACTACATCATTTCTCTTATATGTGGAATCAAAAAGAAAGAAAGGAAGAGAGGAACAGAGAAAGGGGGGAAGGAAGGGAAGGAGAGAGGGAGGGAGGAAGGAAGGAAAGAAAAAATGGAGGGAGAGAGGGAGGGAAGAAGGGAGGGAGAGAAGAGAAGGAGAAAGGAAGAAAGAAACCAAGCTCATACATACAGAGAATAGTAGATTGGTGGTTGTCAGAGTCAGGGAGGTGGGATAGGGGGTGGGAGAAATGGAAAATGGGTGAAAGAAGTATAAGAGTATTTAAAAAAAAAAAAGAAAACTTCTTTAATGTTTTCTTAGGTTAAATTTTATTCATTTTTTCTCATACTACATTTTATTCATTTTTTTCTTATACTAAGTTTTATATATCATACACAATACATTATTGTGTATGTTATAACAAAAATAGTAATATATTGCTAATGGTAAGCTTAGTTTTCTAAATATTATTTTCCTGCATTGTAAAATTTACCAAATTACACAATACATTTAAACTTACTATAATTATGATGCTCAGATATGTTAAATATTCTGTTGGGAGTTAAGGAGTCAAAATTCTTTTTCCAAGTGATTTTTAGCTTGTCATTCCTCACATCTTTAGATGAAGAGAAAATTATCTAGAATTTATCTGGATAATTTATCAAAAATTTCAAGAGCATTATTTGTATTGAAAAACTTATTTAGACATTGACAGGAACAAAACTCAAGGTGCAATTTGATTTTAGTGAGTCCATTTAGAGTTAAATTTAAAACATTCCTTCTTTTCAGTAGTATATATGCCTTTAGAAATTAGTTATAACTTTAATATTTTATGATACTGACAATGGAATTTACAGTTTTTATTATTATAAACATTACTATATTACCTCGTCTTTGTCATCCTCTCCCTCTTTCAGAAGTTTTTTTTTTTTTTTTCCCCACCCTAGGATTTACAATGGTGTTTTATATTTTGTTTTAAAACCCAGACACTGTTTCTTCATTTCTTCTGTTTCTCATGTAGCTGCAATTCCCAAATTTGAATACCATCAAAATATTGTTTATTTCTTAGAAGCTAAAAGATCTGCTGTTGATATTTTGGCGAACTTCACAAATAGAACTTAAATATAATTTAAAAATTTTTTTCCTTTATGATTTATGTAGATATTATGAAGGTAATGAATAGTATTCAATGATTCCAAATCCTCCACAAAGTAAGCACACAGCTAAATTAATAAGGATAGTTAGATCTTAAAAATACTTAACTGTTTGTTTGTTTGTTTGTTTGTTTTAAATCTGGTCCTTTCTTATTTGCTGTTGATATTTGTATTTTTCTTTCAATTTCTGTGCTCCAAGTTTAGTACACCTTCAGTCTCTCAAGAAAGTAAACAATAATAAAAATGTAAATCCACATCAAAAATGTTGCCTTACATTGAGAGAACATTTCAACAATTTTTTTAACCAGTTGTTCATTTTCCCCTGTCAGATGTTGAAATCTTTTACTACCCCTCATATTACACAGAAATGCAAGTCTACTGATACTGTCTTCTTGTAGCTAAGCGGTGAAGAAGTCAAAATTTCATTTTGTAAAGGCAGTTATTATGAAGAGTGCTGCAGTCCTAGGTTATTGGTCTTTACTTAGCAGACCCAAAGATAAGATGTCTAATTTCCTGACCAAGCTTCTAGTGTGTTTATGTGAGTCTCTCTGACGGTGCGTGCCACTGGGGATGGGGTAGGGAGGGAGAGAAAGGGTTCTTGTTGAAATGCCAATAAAAAATATCCAGGCTGATACTCTTCTTCATACTCTTTTATTCTGGATACCAATACGTTTTGTAAAATGTATGAGACAGGAGGAGGAGAGGAGAGACAGACAGAAAGGCAGACCTAATAACTATGTAGACAAGGAGAATTTCTTTCTTTTTTTTTTTTTTAAGATTTTATTTATTTATTTGAGAGAGAGACAGTGAGAGAGCATGAGCGAGGAGAAGGTCAGAGAGAGAAGCAGACTCCCTGTGGAGCTGGGAGCCCAATGCAGGACTCAATCCCGGGATTCCCAGGATCATGACCTGAGCCGAAGGCAGTCGTCCAACCAACTGAGCCACCCAGGCGTCCCACAAGGAGAATTTCATAGTACTATACAGAGAGGGAAAAGTCAAAGTTATAAAACTTAAAATATGTTTTATTTTATAAAACATAAAATGTTGAAAAATGTTGGAAACACCTTTAAAGTAATTTTAATGATATTATTTACAATGGCATATTAGAATTCAATATAGGCTTCAAATAATTGTAGTCAAGTTTTTATAATGATTTCAGTTTTGGTATTTAAGCTTAATTTAAAGCATTGAGAAAAAGTAGGCAATTAAGTAATAGAGTTTTCTCTGAACGGATTTAAGTTTCTCTGTCACATTTCTTTTTCATTTTCTCATGCTGATTTTTAGATTTGAAATAAAAAAGAATTACATATGATACATTAAAAAGATACAATAAAAAGAATTACTCCGTTGAAAATTGATCTCCAAATGGACTGATGGAGGAAATAGAGGAAAATTGCTGTAACTGCAATTCAGGGAAAATGCAGAAAAACAATCTTAAGAAATATGGTTTGAAGAGCTTTTCTGTGACTTAGTTTCCATTATATACTAATCATTTTAAAATGTTATTGATACTGCTTTTTCAAATAAAAATTTTATAGAAATATTCTGATCAGTTGCTCTAAAAACAGTGGTTTACTGGTGAAAGTAGTTTATTCCAAAATATGTTGTTTGTAATAGGATAAAAATATATCCCACTGTTTTTTGGATTCCCTTGTCACTCATTTTTTCTAAATATCATGTATATGTAGGAAAATGTATTATATTATTTGAAATTAGACATAGCCTTGTACATTTGTTAACCTGAAAATTTCATTTGACTCATGAAAATAAAATTAATAGAGAAATATATTCATATATAACTTGCCATCATCACATGTATCCCAATTTCTTTTAAGATGCTACAGCAAATACAAGGTAGAAGAGATAATTAGAGCTTGTCATGGATTATTAAGACAGAAGTTCTCTTTTTTGAAGCTATTATTATTCTCATGATTCAGTCAATAACAGAAAAGAGATATAAGTCCATGGGTATTTACCAAATGCCTACTTTATACCAGGGATCTTTAAGCATATGAAAACATTAGATCTTTTCTTTTTCATTCAGTTATCCTCAGTATCTCATTCTTCATCTACAGTACAAACTTTTCATAATCAACTACTGTAAGGGATAGATTAGTTTTACTTGGTAAAGATTTTCCAGTTACTTTTGTGTATCAATGTTGAAAAAACCCTCCCAGATTGCTTTTGGTGGAACAGTATAACATGTAAATTAGTAAATGTTAAAAGGCAGGGTATGAATATCTGAAAAATTAAATTGACTTAAAAATTTTATAAGTATTTTCTTTTCTGTTTTTCCTCTCACCCCACCCCAGTTTTCTAAAGTTAAAACAGATTCTTAGACAGAAATGAAATGTATCCTCAAACTTTCTTGCAGGGTTACATTTTAATAATATATTCTAATAAAGCCATATATTTAAAAATCCCAAAGAACTATTGTTAGTTAGCTAAATTATCTTTCCAAAATGATAAAAATCTAAAGGCTTAACAATTGTCAGTGTTCAAACCAAGGATTTTATTATTATTTGGTTATCATAGGACTTATAAAATGTAATTCCCAATATGATTAGCTTATTTTCTGCTTTCTGAGTGAAAGAGGAAAAATGAACATTTTAATAATAGCAAGAGAAAATTGACCTACTATGTGTCAGACAGAGTATACATTTACATTTAGGTTAATATGGTTCTTTCTCAAAACAACTATATAAAAATATGTTATTATATTCGTTTCAGGAGCGAGGCCTAAAAACTCAGTGTGATGGAATGGGTATTGAAAGAGCCTTTGTTTTCCATTTACCATCCTGTTTCAAGTACAACATCTCTGAGAACAAATAGCTGCATGAAATGACAATATTTATAACAAAATTACTTAAAACCACTAAATTTAGAAATTTAACACATTTTCCCATAATGTTAGCTTTGCCTTTATGTATCAGGGACTGATTTTCTTACCCATCCTTTCTTCCTTTTTTTTTTTTCTTTCTTCCTTTGTTTTACTATTTCAATAGTTAACATGCCGAGTCCTATTTCTGAGTTCATTAAAAACAAAAAGATGATCTCATGATGCAAATCGCATTTATTAAACAGAGTTTTACTTTGTGCATTTCATTTAAGGTTTTTGAGTTTCAGAATTCATTCTAAAGGTCTTCAGCCAGGGTACCTGGGTGGCTCAGTTGGTTAAGCGACTGCCTTCTGCTGAGGTCATGATCTCAGCGTTCTGGAATTGAGCCCCAGAGCCCCAGAGTAAGTCCACACACTCCTGGCTCAGTGGGGAGCAGGCTTCTCCCTCTCCCTCTGCAGCTCCCCCTGCTTGGGCTTTTTCTTTCTCTCCCTCCCTCTGTCTGTCAAATAAATAAAATCTTAAAAAAAAAACTTTAGCCATAGTTTTACAAACTCTTAATGATTTAGCATTTGAGTTTTTCTTCTAATCCCATGTGTTTGTGCAAGGACAAACATCTCTTCTTTGTTTATAAAGTTATAAGCTCCTCCTAGCACTTTCATCATTAGGAACATGTGAACAAGTTCATGTGAATATATATGTGAACATATATATGAAATTCAGTTATGTTCTGAAATAATCTGAGTGAATTCAACAATTTACATTTATACATTCATAACAAATATAGCATATTTAATAAAACAAAACCAAAATAAAACTTATCCCCTGTTAAACTACATAATCCTTCTTGAAAATCTAGAAGTACTTTTTTCCTAATAGAAAGAAGTCAAATGTTCATATTGACAGGATGCCTGTTGTTTATTATCTATCAAGAGGAAGATACCTACTTAAGCTGTAAATTTACCTAAACAAACTATTTTATTTTTGTTATTGTTATTATATATGTTTTTCTAGCTTACTTTACACCTCCTACCATCTCCATCTGTCCTCCACCCCTTATGTTGATCATAGGGAGAGAATAAAACCTGAAAATGATCATCAAAAGCCAACCTAGAAATATCTTGAGAAATTCTTTTTTTCTTCTCTTTTATTCAGAGGAAAATAACATGGGGATGAAATGAAAATTATTTTTACAAACATAAGATCTGATTTAAGTCTTTACCTTTTTAATTCTACTTGCTTAGTAATTATTTATCGAATGTGGCTTATTTAACTTACTTTGATGTTAAAGTATTAATTTCTGATATTAAGGATTTGACTTTTTGAACTACAATATAATCAGAAAGTATGATTTGCTTTGTCCTCTCTTTTCTCTTTCCTCTGCGAAGTAATTAGAGATTCCTAAGTTAACAAAAGAAATCAGAAGACAGGAGACTGAGAAAGTAGGTCCAGTAGACAACCTACAAACAAATGACTTCCTTAGGAAGGGGCTCCAAGCTTACCTTCTCCCCTAGAGATTCTCTGCCAGCCCTTTTCCTTTTCTAAAAAGAACAATGTTGTAACCTTTTTTAAAAGTTCCAGTAAGTTTTATAAAATCTATTTGACTTTGTCGAAAGAATGTAGGACAACCTTCAGGCATTAATAAAGAAGAAAATAAAATAGTATGTTTTAAAACAATTGTTCTGCATGAGTTAGAAAATTCAAGACTAAACAAAGAAACATATGAGCAATGATCAAAACAATGATCAAAAAAATATTTTTTCCTTTCTGCAAGGGCGACATGAACTAGCATTGATAACATAGCAGTTAGGAGAGTTTTAGGTATTGTCCCACACCCTTCTCTAAGCAGGAAAATAAGTAACATTAATTTTTCCTCAGTGTTTCAAGGCATGTGAATCCAAAAACTATTACATGTTTTCACTGGTTGCGTCGTGTTGCTTATTCAAACTTTTACTACTTCCATTTTTCCATCTTTCCATTGTTTTGTATTTATCTTTTATGGTTTGCTTTAAAATATCTTTCAAAAAAATCTGCAACAGAAAAAGAGCCAACATAATGCAAATGTTCCTAACTACTACCTAATTTGACAGAAAAGGTCTATATGTGGGTCTTTTTCTTTGAGTATTTATAAATTGAAGTTTATTGATGGGATCTAATTGCTTACTCTTTAATGGCCATTTTACTAAAATGTTGGACCCCAAATTTCGTTTTCCAAAGTCTTTTTTTCTACCGTATCAGTTACTTTGGGTCTTATCTTTGGAAAGAGTATAAAATATTTACAGACAGGATGCAGACTGTTTGAAACTTTATAATCACAATTAATGTGTTTAAGGAATCATGATTGGCTCAATTTGCATTTAAAATGAATGGTGATATACAGATGCAGGTAGATTATACCCCTTGACAAAATAATACATCATAAAGTTTTCTGATGTCTTTAGTAGATATTTTTGAAAGTCATTTTCCAGCAATGTAGCATAGGAGAGAAGATACAGACCTGGAAGCAGGTGGGTCTGGCTCTGACTCCCAGTTACCTCCCCCGTGAGTGGTTTGGTAATAGACTAATAGAAATATCCAAATCAAAAATATTGTTTGAAGCACTTCGTGAAATCACCGTTAACAATAAAATTAGTGCTGCTTTTGGCACATAATAATAAATGCTTTATTTATTCCTCACCTCCTATTTCCGTATTCCCACTCTTATTTGTGGTAAGCATATCCATTTCCATTATCATTATCTATTATAGTTAAAGGTCTCTTCTTAGCTGTATGGTTGCCAATTAATAAAATTCACTATGTGCGAGACTTCATAAGAATGTACATGCTTATAGGCATGCGTATAGGAATGACACTAATTTAACTTTTTAAAAAAAATATCAGTGTTAACAGCTACCATTTATAGAACATTTAACATGGGACAGTCACTTAGTTCCCTATCTCATCTCTAATCCTCCCAGTTGACTTGCGAGGTGATATTATTATCCTTTACTGATGAGGCTTTGGGAGGTTAAATGACTTGTTCAGGTTGACACGAGTATCCTGCAGGGAAACTGGAATCGAAATCAAGTTTTATGTTTCTAAAACCTACTTTTTCCAGAAGCAGTATTATTTATTGAAGGAAGAAATTAGCATAAACGGGTGAAGCGAATGTATTGATTTGAATTCTAAATTCCAGTCTCTTCATCTAAATCTATTAATTTTATTTTTGTGTACTTAAAATAGTCCCTGGGATAATTATTGAATTGCTCTAGTCAGAATCACTCATGTTCTTATATTGGAATGAATTCTGTATCAGAACTGAGCTTTGGAAATATACCAGCATATTTCTGTCTTTCTGTGCTTAATCACCTTGAAAACTTTAATTGAAATGTTGGGTTATTCTTGAAATTTTGTATTAGTTTTGCAATTCACGAAGAATTAATGGTAAACTGAACCTACATTTTAATACTCGCATCATTGTTTGCCATATAATTTTTATGCATCATCTTGAATTATTTGATTGTATGGATAAGAGCTAAGGGATCCTTGGGGCACCTGGGTGGCTCAGTGGGTTAAAGCCTCTGCCTTCGGCTCGGGTCATGATCCCAGAGTCCTGGGATCGAGCCCCACATCGGGCTCTCTGTTCGGCGGGGAGCCTGCTTCCTCCTCTCTCTCTCTGCCTGCCTCTCTGCCTACTTGTGATCTCTGTCTGTCAAATAAATAAAATCTTTAAAAAAAAAAAAAAGAGCTAAGGGATCCTTTTAAAAAGTGTTAACAAATTTACCAAGCACAGTCCAAGGAACTTTATCTTTTTTTTTTACTAGTAACTTCCATTTTCGTGTCATTTGTTTTAGTTTTTACTACCTTATTCATCCAGAAAAATAAGTAAAAGCCAATGTTGCTTTTGAAATGGAAAAATTGTTTCAAATCATTGGCAAAGCTTAATGACTTCTGACTGCTGAGATATGTTAATTTAAGTCAGACCAAATGTTCCTCAGCTGCAAATATTTGGTGTTGTTCACTGGGAACTGGCAAGATTTATGAGGGCCCAGTGGCAAAGACTCTGTGCTCACAAACCTCTCATTGTAATTGTTTCCCGTATTCAATGATGAAGGACTGTTAGGGAAGAAAAAAATCAACTTTTCAGGGACTAGTCACTTAGACTCAAATTAGATGCTATTTTACCTTTGATTTGCTATGGCATCCTCATGCTATCTAAGTTATCAAAGTCCTTTCAACTTTTCTACCCCAATTCCAGGAAAATATAATTGGTGACTTTTCAAGGTGTTTTGAAGTGGCAAAGCAAAAGAGAAAATGTTTCTGTTTCAGAATTTGTAACTCTAAGATATTTAATTTAACTTATATTTTTAAAAAATCTTATAGCTAAATATCTTATTTAACTAAAAGATATTTAAATTATTTTATCAGTTACTTGTAATGAAAATACATACACTTACAACTTTAACAGCATTTTAACATCCTTTTACCAAATCAGTTGAGTTAGACATGTAATAGTAACCAAATGTATTTTAACCTTCCATATTTATGAATTTATATTAGATGGATTTAATGCACATAGTTGGAACCAAGTACCATTCTCAAAAAAAGAATTAGTATTAAATACACATGCATATTGATTTACAATTACTATTTACTACTTAGAAGTATGAATGAAGGAGAGTAAATATCTCATGAAGCTATCTCACAGATGTTAATAACAGTTCTAATACCAGATGAATAGTCAAAATTTAAGCTTCCCATGGAAGAATTGAGCCTTAGGCAGATTTTAAACCTGAAAGTAATAGCCAGCCCCAGAAGACTTCACTGAGAAGACAGGATTTTGATTCAAAGGAAGTCTTAAATGTCTGACAAGAATTGCCAACAAATAGCTTTGTAATACTAGCACAAACCACTGCATTCTTTCATAACAGCAAATGTTTAAGTATTTCTTGTAATAGCCATTAAACGTATTTACATGATCACAGAAGAATAAGACTTCCTTCAAACCCACTGCATTTAAACCGAAGTTACAATCTAACCTGTATATGCTGCTTATTATGTGTCAGGCACTATTTGAAGTTGACGTGTGCCCACTTGCTTCGTTCTAAAATGACTTTGGAGATAGATGATAGTATTATTTATCCCATTTTACAGATAAAGAAATGCATGTGCAGGCAGCATCTGGAGTCAGTACTTGTGAGTCTGATGTTGTCTTTTGGGAACCATGTCAACAATTATTTGCTTCAATTATAATATGATAAGAAAATGAGACTGCTGATGATAAGAAAAAAGACCTTATTTGTTCAAATGCTTTATCACATATTCTGAAATTTTATCCATATAAGGATGGGCTCTGTTAGTAAAATATATAGTGCTTGAAAAAGGATGAATGTATTTGCATTTTTCTTGTGTTTTAGCATGTAATATCACAAGACTGGCTGTGTATTGTTGGAGGGTCAGCCTCTGCATTATTCCATATTGAACTCCTTAATTATGTATCTCTGTATAATAAAAGGAAAAGTGCTGACAGAATACGAAGAAAAATCTAAATTCTTTTCTTGCAATGAATGTGACACAGATTGTATAAAGCAATATTTTTGCCCTTGAAATGTTTAGAAGTATTGACATTCTGTCCACTAAATTGTCAGCTTGTCTTTAAGGTTAGAGCTTCTAAGTTCTTAGCATTTAACAGACTGACATTGATCTCTTGGTTCTTCAAACTTGTATACCACCAGCAAGCGGGACTTGATTTTGAATCGGGGCATTTAAAATGTTGCCCTTGATGATGATATCTCATAATTTCCATCTGTTATGTTAGGATTTTTGCACTGAATTTCCAACCTCTAAGAATGATTCCAAATGTACTCTCAATCTTAAAGTTTTGGATAAACTCAATGTTAGAAAATGTCTTAGGTATTAGACAATTTAACAAAATACCGATACAAAAGCAAAAGAAAGTAACCAGTTGTTTCTAGTCTGACATGTACTTCGGAAACCATATGTATAAGGTTGTCCAAAATGCTCATTATTATCATTTTGTTTTGAGTACTTAGGTAGTTACCATGTCTTCAATAACTTCCCTACTTCCGGAAGTATTTCTAAGAAAAAAAAATGGCAGACTTTCATTTGTTACTTTGTAGTTAAAATGTGTCTGTGGGGAAAAAAAATAATTTATAGGATTTTGAATAATATTTATTAATTCATGGCAACTGAAATTTCCAGATAGTATTTTCATTGTTCCCTGAGTTGGTTAAGGAATCACAACAAGAAATGGCAGTGGAATTTTTTTTTTAAAGATTTCTTTGACTCTCTCCACCCACAGGCTCTGAGCAAGGCAGTAAATAGTCCATTTTTGTTAATGAAGCTTCCCTCATACAGCTGGGATTGTTTAATATTTTACGAGTGTTACTTTGTTTTGCTCTCAACGATCTCAGGCAGTTAAGGATTTATGAATCGTGTTTTTCTCAGCCCATCTGCGGTTTCCTATCTTCCCTGGCCTTGAGAATATGTTTAAATTTATTAAAGCGAAGCAAAGGCTCATTATTTCAAAGGAGAGCCAAAGTGACACAGTGAATTGGTTATTAATGGAAAGGCACTGCCATAGGGCGATTGAAATTTAATGATATCCTACAAGAAAAAAATGAGGGTGTCACTTTCCAAAAAGTCATGCTAAATGCCAGCCTTTTTAAGGTCCTGCCGCTAATTTTATGCCTGCGCACAGTAATGTTTTCAAAAGCGTTTAGGAAACACGGACCAGTGACTGTACTGATTATCCTTTTCACCTTCGCGCCTGTTCCAAATGGGTTTGTGCAGTGAGCGATTTAATCTCTAAATATAGGGAACGTTAAAAAAAAAATAACATTGCTGTTTTTCACAAGCTAAGGGCCTTTTGCAATCCTCCAGAGATGGACTTGCAAATATGCTATCTACATATGCTCTCAGTAAGCTCTCAAACTGGCAGATCACCAAAAAAGAAAAAAAAAAAAAATCAATCCCTTAATTTTTATTTCTGTCATTCAAAAGATGTTTTAATGTCATAGTCGATAAACTGTATTTATTAATATTCAGATAACATTCCATTTGAGCTTCAAAATAGGACTTGGGGTGATTTTAAGTTTTCCTTACTTAACGTAGGCTCTTCATTGAATTACATTGTTGAAGCACCAAAATACCACTTCATCTTGCCCCATTTAATGCAAACCAGAGACACCTATCTATTAGCAAGAACACCGTTGATATATCGAACCATTCCTTAGAGTTACTGACTCAGTGATTTCCTGTATTAATTGAAATACCCATAAATTATTTGTAAAGTTATTTGAGATTCTTCTAGGAAAAAAGAAAAAAAAAACTGTTGATGTGAAAATATACCAGTCATGCTTCAGGATGTTTGACTATATTTCATAAGGATTCTTGAAAGCATGCTGTTTCTTTCACGGTTTTTGCTTTATTTGAATTATTCTGCCCGTGTAGTAATTATGGTCCTAATATTTTGCCTCTGTATCTCTTTCAAATATGTTATTGCTATTCGAAGAGGGTTGACTGGGTACTTTCCTAAAAATGGCACCAATCGGGTTTAGGGTTGTTCTTGTTCAATTAGACTTGAGATTTAGCAACTTAAGCAATGCATTAATTACACGAAGTAAATATGAACATTTTTAAGGCAGAAACAGCCATGAGTCCAGTTTTTATGCGTCTTTACTTACTACTACTGAATATAAACTAAAATGTAAATGGTGCGTTTGACAGGCACTGTAGTAACATATAATTTTCTCATACTGCATATGGTAATATTAAATTGTCTACTGGTGGCAAACATACTTCTGGATGTAGAACAGTATGAGTTATTTTCCCTGTTTTATAGCAAAATATGTTATTCAAGAATTCCTAAAATTAATTTTTAAAAATTAAATCTACACCCCATTCAAAATTACGTTAACAAGATTTTATAACTTGTGATCACACTTTGGGGAACTTTTCATTTATTCCAGGTCAGAGTGTGAATCTGAATAGATGAGAAAAATGTTCATATCTAAGAGACAGTAATGCGTCTTGTAGGAGAAAAATCACTTGGAAGAGGGTGTCAAGGATCCACAATTTAAGTTTCTCTGGGTCCTTCCTCTCCTTTAACAGAAACTTATCATTGTATAATCTTCGTAACAAAGACATAAACACTTCAGCTACATATATTTTGATTGGAGGCTGAGCAATGACAGATTTCTTCATTGTCTTTTTGCCAAAATTTGTCCTTTAAGTCATTTTTGTTGACTGCCCCTTTTAGCAGCTCACCTCACAATGAGAGAGAAGACAATTAATGGGAGGGTGATTTATCACTGCCAAAAACTGTCAAGGACTTCAGTTGTAGCTAGAGAAAAAGCAATTTCACATTATGGCATTTCATTCTGAATACATTGTATTTACAGCTCACAGTTTTATTTTCAGAGCCTATTATCAGGTGAAACAGTTGCATCTGAAATGTTGTTTGTGACATAGGTGACCTGTTAGGATTTGATAAGTATTTACGCCAGAGCACAAGGGGCTCACACATCTGCTGTTGGCAGAAGCAATGGAAAAAAATAACCTGGAAATGAGGCGTTTGATTTTTCTGGTTCCTACACTCGAGCATCTGTTGCTATAATTAAGTGGCATTCAGTAATTGCAGAGCAATGGTGAAATAAACATATGCATTCTTGCCAGCTTTTAGGATTTGGTGTCCTTACAGTAGGAGAGACAAGCAAAGTGACTTCAATAAGAACAAAGGGTTTTGTAGCAAAGTTTAACAATTAACTTTTAGGTGGAAGAGAAAAGAAAAATTCAGGTTGGTCAGTGAACAATTTCATTAGAAAGTAAAACAGTGCACAGTTTTAGAATAAGGAAGTCCGTGCAACATTCAACCTTTGGGATGAACTTTTCATCTGTAAGACTTGTCAAAATGGGTTAAAGACCATATCTGATTAAGTTATATCATGGAGGAATAAAAGAATAATAAAAATGTGGTTATTATTGATCTTAATGGTACTGTGCCATGAAAAGGTGATACAGTGAAATCTATTTAATAAGCTAAAGATTTTACATATTTGTTTGGTAAGTTGTAAGATATCAGTGTATTTGCATTGGAGTTTGACTTTAAAAGGAACGTGATGGGTTATTTGGGGTCAAAGTAGTGTTCTCATCAAAAGAGTCAGAAAATGATGTTCAAGAAGGGGACAAGTGTTGGGAAGATTCATAGGGAAACTTGAAGCACTTTTTTTTGAATTACAACCCATACGCCCTACTTCGGTTCTCCATGTGCTTCTAGATTCATATGTCCATGTGAAGGTAACAGTTTAGAAAAGCTCCGAAGATGTGTCCCAGGGTATTCTTATCCCCACTTCCTTTGTAGGCGTGTCTTGCCTATGAAACAAATAATCATTTATATTAGCAAAGCTTGAAAATGCTCTGCTTTTGAATACTGTATACATTGGCTGCAGTTCTACAGTCAATATGTTTTATGTTCCATTAGTTATTTAGAACAATCCAGTTTCTTCCACACCGCAGAACAATTTGGATTTCGTTGTTTTACTGTAGTAGTTTGCAGTTTCCTGGAACAGTCACATGACAGCTTCTATTGTGCTATAAATACCTACAAAACAATGACTTTTGAAATGAGAAGAAAATGTGAACCTGAAGCTCCCTTGAAATTAAAGTATTAATGTTTATTTTTTTTTTTTAAGTCTTAAATGGATTTTGTTAGCAGTAGTAAGGACAGTATGGCGGTGAAGTACTAAGCTAAGTGTAAGTGTGAGGGTCTTCCTTTGCAGGCCATTTGAGAGGGAATGTGGGGTTAAGTATCCTGTAGAAGCTGACCACATATGTGATTTGACATTTTTATCTGATACTTTGGCATCGGATGATTACTTAACTTTCTGGGTGAAGCAAAGACATGAGGAGTCAACCATGAAGAGATGAAAATGATGGATTATGGCTTCAGAATGTCAACAAATGTTGAGTCTGCTTACAAGAGAGCCTATATGAACAACAGTTTTCCATGAGTGTGAAAGATTAAAAGATTATCGTTTAGGGTTTTTTTTCCCCTAAGAGGTGGCTTTAGAGTATGTTTTAGGGTATGGTTAGTATTTTTAATTCCCATTGAACTTGTACTAAATAGTTATGAGATTTAAAGCTATAATAAAGCCACATGCATTTATATATTTTATATCTATTATCTAATCTATATATATCTATATCCATATTCACACATAGATTACAAATGGGAAAGTCATAAACTGTTTTAGAAAAAAACAGAAAGAATATCATCTCTGCTCCCATTTGCTTTCAAAATATTTGTTAATCCCAGAAAACGTTTATATACTACATCCTATATGCCAAGAACTGCTCTAACTACTGAAGGCATAATAACTCAGTCCTCTTGGCTACTTTTAAGGACTACTATTATTATCTCCATTTTACAGAAAAGGGGAACAAGACAGAGACCAAGGTCACATGGCTCATGGGTAGCGGGTAGGTTTCCCTCCAGAGACCCTGCTCCTAATCAAAATGCCATTTCTTTAACATAATAACTGAGACAGACGTGTTCATTGGATCCACATAACAAGAGCTTGGAATCAAACTTCAGTGTATTCATGCTTCGCAAGCGAGGAATAGAGGATGTGTGTGTACCCCATCTGTACAAGAATATTATTTTGTCTATTATATACATGCCTGCCAATTTACCTCCTTACCTGACTCCCCCATGTTATATTATTGGAACAAACATTATGTTAATACTGATTACAAATTTTCCTCCTTGCTTTCTACAAATGTATGGCTCTCTGTGGTTTTACATGCTTTCTATTAGTATTAGAGGACAAACTCCTATTAGTTTAATTTCCTTTTAAATCTGACTGTCTTCCTTGGATGAACTATTCCCTGATACATATTGTCTGATTTTATATATAATTGTTTAATAGTTCAATCTGTCTATATTTAAATCAGTTATTTTTCTTATAACCAATAATTTATTCCCACCATTTTCTTTTTTGTGTCTGTTTTTACTAGATTTCTGGAACTTTGTTAACTTGTCCTTTCAATCATATATATGATTATCTCCTCTACTTTTCCTTCAAATTTCTTTTTTATTTCTTCTTCCCTAAATTCTTGTTTACACTTTTGGGGACAAGTCTCACCTTATTCCTACGTTGTCCACCTATGGCTCGATTTGATTCTCCAACCCCGTGAGGTTGTGATTTGGTGGTAAGAGCATGGCATTATCACATTTAATCCTAACAATAAGTTTCTTCAATTGGTACCATTTTATCTCCATTCTAACAGTGATGAAATTGAGGTTTAGAGAGGATTGATAGATTGTTTGAGACTCAGAGCTTGAGAATGACATAATTAGAAAGAAACCCAAGTTTGACCTCCTCTGGCATTTTTTTCTCTCTAAATTGCCTTACTGTACCTTTAAAGTTATTTCAATTTATTGTTAAAATCCTCTTATTACATGGAAACATTAGAAACAATAAGTAATGGTGTTGTGGTAGCCAGAAAAATTTGCTAATTTAGGGGCATATCAATTCCTGTGCCAAAGTTTAATCTTGTACATACATGTGGGCTATGCTGGTCAGGACTGAAACATTTGAACAAGAAACTGATCTGAAACATAATTGCTAAAGTACTACAAGTCCTCAGAAGTACTGCTTTTATCAATTTTGAATCGAATTGGGATCCCTTTAATCAAAACTTTAAAATTCACCGTTTTGGACTTAGGTTATTTTTAGAATAACCTAGAATAACCCCTGGCATCTCTTCCCACTCAAAGGCATAGTGTATAATATTGGATTGTAATGGCTACTTAGCCACATTAATCCTCGTTTTCCAAATGTGAAAAATGGGAATAATAAGTTTCTGCTTAAGGGAGAAGTTGTAAGAATAATTGAATAAAGTAGAGATGTGGCTATCTCTTGTTCCTATCATCTTTCTTCATCATCAGTCATCTCTGAACCAGGTAGCCACAAATTTACCAACAGGTTATGTTCCCCAAACTCACTTGTGAATTGTTTGAAAGTTGAAACACCCTTTTCCCCATAGAATAACATCATAAATATAGGTTAGAGCTAATGGAAAGAATACTATCAGCTCATTAGTGATACTCTATAAATTTGTTATGGGTTAAATAGGCTCCCTGGAAAAACCAGAGCTAGACTATTTGACACAATTATAATAAAGGATGCCACTGATCCTATTGTATAAAACAGGAGTCAGCAAACTTTCTCTGTCAAAAGCCAGATAGTAAATATCTTAGGCTTTCTGGGCCATATGGTATCTGTCACAACTCCTCGAATCTACTCTTACAGTTTTAAAAGACAATGGATTATATACAAATGAGTGACTGTGGCTCTGTTCCAATAAAACTTTATGGACACCAAAATTTGAATTTCATATAATTTTTAGGTATCACAAAATATCATCCCTCTTTTTATTTTATTCCTCAAATCATTTCAAAATGCCAAAACCATTCTTTGCTCACAGGCTATTCAAGGCTGGATTTGGCCTATGGTCCATAGTTTGCATATGTCTGATCAGAAATAGGATACTGTCTCTTCTGAACTTTTTCCCTAAAATATTTCACTCCACTTAACTTTGTCAACATTTTATCTCCCAGGGATCTAAGAGGTTTAAGATTTGAAAATTGATTATTTATACCAAACGTTTAAAGAGACCCATGGTCTAGAACAGAGTGTTGATAACTTAGAACTTGATCCAGAAGTCTGGGTACAAGACCACCATTATAACTTCACAGTCTTCTTCTTTGACACAAGCCAGTAAAACTCCCCAACCTTTCTTATATTGAATGTGAAGGTTGCTGTAAGGAGCAAATGGAATACTATTTTCAGTGATCACTAATAAAGGAGAACTGTAGAATGTGAGAAATGAGTACCCTACTTTAGGATGGTTTGCAGTATCTGTGCTGTGGTTCCTGTGTCAGTTTGCTAGAGCTCCCAGAACAAAATACCATAGACAGGATGACTTAAACAAGAGAAATTTATTTTCTTACAGTGATGGCGGCCAGAAGTCCAAAATCAGGTTGTGGCAGTTTACTGTTCCCTGAAGCCTGAGTTATCTTGGCTTGGAGACACCACCTTCTCACTGTGTCTTCACCTAGCCTTCCCACGTGTGCTGGCACCCCTGGCATCTCTTCCTCTTTTTTTCTTTTTTTTTTTTTAAGATTTTTAAAATTTATTTATTTGAGAGAGAGAAAGAGTGAGCACGAAAAGGGGGAGGTGCAGAGGGAGATGGAGAAACAGACTCCCAGGTGGGCATAGAGCCTGATGCAGGATTATCCCAAGACCCTGAGATCATGACCTGGGCTAAAGACAGATGCTTAACTAACTGAGTCACCCAAGTGCCCCCTCTTCCTCTTTTTATGAGGACACCAGTCCTATTGGATAAGACTCCCACTCTTGTAATCTCATTTAACCTTAATTACCCCTTTACAAGCCCATCTCCAAATATAGTCACAATGAAGATTAGGGCTTCAGCACATAAATTTTGGGGAGAAATAGCTCTAAAACAGCCTATAATAGTCCGATATTAATGATTAAATTGCCCATAAATGAAGGTAGGTAACCAAGGTAAATCCCCTTAGCTAAAAGACACAGTGTAGAAGAATAGGCAATGTTACCATAAGGATGCATTCTAATAGCCGCCTTAATCTCAAAATTCAACATCTGGGTTATTTCAGTCTGAGATAAATCTAATACAGTTATATTGCTTAAAATTTTTTTTTTTTTTTTTGCATCTGCTGTAGGAAAATATAGTGCCAAGGAGTAAAATTAATTTCCTTTATAGAGATTGATTTTTGACCTGAGTAAGTTTAAAACAGCAAAAGCTTTTAACTCCAGGAATAATGAGTATTGCTTCAGGACTTCTGGCTATTTATATGGAAAAGTTTTGCCAAGGTATACAGTATTGTTTTCCCGAATGCTCTTTACTCGTTCTTACTTTTCTTCCCCGAAGATCAGATTATTTCCTAAATGTTTGTTTTCTATCTATCATGTAGACCTTTCTGTTTGCCCTTAGTTGAATAAGTTATGTGTCAAATTCTGTTCATGGTATTGCTTTGGTGGACTAAAACAGATTGCTTTGGAAATCATCAACCTTGGGGGAATTGACATGGTATGATTTTGATACTATACAAAAATTTTTAAATCGTGATTATTCTCTACCATTACTTTTGTGAATTCGTCTTCATATATTTCAGAATGTTTTTGTTTTTCATGAACAGATGCATCCAATGTTAGTTTAATCCATATGTATTTGGTTTCTAGAAAAGGCATGGTGGAAGATAATGTAGTCTTAAAAATGTAGAAGTCCCACAAAAAGCATAGACTGACAGGTGTTTAATGGACACACATTTATAATCAAGTCCCTGTTGACAACCATTACTTGAAGAGTCAGTTAGATAGTTAATTTCTAAATTCTCTTAAGCCAAAAAGTGGCAGTTGAGTTAATTTTGTCAATAACGTGTAGATTCATGTTATGGGATGTAGTTCGCTAAGAACCTAGTGGAGGCCATAGAAGTAATTTTAATTGAGATTTTTACAACCATTTGATAACAGTGTTTTGATCACTGTAGTTAGGGCAGGATTCCAACAGTGGCTATAAAATCTGTGACTAATCCACTGAGTCACCCAGTCCCTGTCATATATTGTTTAATGGCCCATGCTACCAGGAATTATTATCACTTTCTAGTGATAATTTTTAAAGAGAGAAACTTGGTGGACACAAAAGATAAATATAAGACGAAAACTTATGTTTGTAAAGGCAGTTAATAAAACATCTCTTCACTAAGTATATGATAGAGTGTACTCCTTTATAGGGACTTTTCGGATTCTTAAATAGTATATATCAATATAAACAGGTATTTGTGTATATGTGCATATACGATACCAATGAATATTCTAACTTTCCTTGGTTAATGTTTGCAGGGCACTTACAGATGCTAGAATAATCTCTAATGTTTTTGCTCAATCTGCTCTGGAGATGGATGAAATAAATAGTTTAAACTAATTAATGTAACACCAGCTGTTACAAGTGCTTGGCAGACGTCTGTGCGTTTTGATGGGCAGAGAGCGGCTGTTGTACTTGACTTTATTTTAGTACAATGTTGATCACAGTGTAAGCTGGAATAAATGACAAGCCAAAAGAAGGAACAGAGGATGAATTTCATGTAATGCAAAATAAAAACCATCTTCTCTAAAAATTTATAATTTTTAAAGCTAAGGGATAGAGAGATGGTTGCGCCGGGATTCATTAAGTCATAAGACCTTTGATAGCTGCTAGGTTAAGTATGCCCAATAATTCTACACTGCAAATAAAAAGCTGCTAAAATATAGGTACGTGATCTTGGACACTGTCCTTGGTTTTTCCAAAGGGTCTATTATAGTTACATGTATGCAGTGTCAGCTATATGTTTGAGACCCTCTTTCTGCTAATTAAATGTCTTTAGAAAAAAAAAAATAAGAGAGGTTGTAGTCATCTGGAACAGGTTGGGAAATTATTGTAATTATATTATTTTAGCAAGTGGGAAGGTATTGAGCTTTATTGCTTGGCGATTATGAATGTTATTATTTTTAAGTTTCTATGGGGGTACAGGCACATACTTCTTATATATCTGATTCCCTCATGGAGAAAAAAAAAAGAAATTCACAGCTCACAAACACTAAGCAGGGATCATCCATTGGGATGACCTCCTTATGAGGTGAGTTTCATTTGTGGTCCTACAGTGGAGAAAAATGTTTCTGCCCATATGCTTGTAGTTTCTGGAGACTTAAGAAGTTTAAACAGCCTCCTAACTTTTGTCTTAAAGTTGGAGGGAGGAATCCTTGGGCTCTGACAGTGGATTGAAGCAGTGGTTGTTATCTCAGTATGTGCCAGCATTAAGATAACAGTGTCATTGTACAGATTGTTACCCTGTGAATTTGTCTAATAAGTTATTACAACGTGTGCTGAGCAGATGGCAAGTATGCTCCTGAAAGACCTGATGGATGGGATATGATGTCATCAATGAGATGACAAGGTTCACAAGGTACTTGACCTACAAGAATAAGTCCTAACTGGTTAGAATTCTAAATGGTGAACTTTGGTGACACTAGCTAAATGGGAAATATGTGCAATTTGTATTTCTTTATGGTGGTGTTTACCCCTTTCACTGAACTCCACATAATGGGATTTTGTCCCTGAAGACTCAGAGATATTGTTGGAGGGTTGCACCCTGTAACCTTCTGAGGATTTCAAATAAAAATGCACACATCTAAACTTTAACAAAATCACAGTGAATGTTATTTATGAAGTCAGGTTCAGAGCTTTCCCTTTTTTATATGTATATATGCAGAAAAGAACTTAGTTAAGACATCCCATTAATTTTAACATGTTATCACAAAATAGCAAAGTGCTGACTCCATGGAAATATTCAGTGCATAAAATTAAACTTTTATATTTTCATTAAAATATGTTTCTATATATACAAGCCTAAAATAAGCTGTCAGAGATCCTGATGTTATCTTTATATTTTAATTATGACTTTGCTTGCACTCACAGGTGACAAACCTAAACACATTAACATTTTTATTTCAATATTATCATTTTAAAATTTCAAATGACTTCAGAATCTATTTCGTATCACCTATGTGATATGATCTCGGAATTTACATTGGCCTGGCAAATACATTCTGGATAGAGATCATAACAAGTATGGTTACAGATACAGGGACTCAGAGGAAAATGGGCAAAACATGATAATAGGATATGTGCTTAGTATGGAATCAAATTATAAAAAGAACCCGACTATTTATAATTGTTTTGTGGAGAAAAGGTTGACTGATTGAAAGACACGTCCAAGAAGAAACCACTGAACTATATTAAAGAAAGAACGAAGCAACAAAGCATGAACTCCCTCTTGTGAACATTCTCACATCAGATCTCATACGTAAGCTTACAAGAATTCCAAGGCCTAACAAAAATAAATTGCCATAAGTATGGTGGTCTGCATTGTTGTTTTTGTTCACTTTGAATAACTGAACTTGAGTTATTAAATAATGAAGATGTTTTAAAAAATGAGACAAGTATCTTTTCATGGATGGAGACGAAAGAAATATCCATACATAGCTATAACTAACATAAAGGATATGCATGTTTCTGTGGCATATTCTGGAAGTTGTTAAGTGCTTGGAATAATAATTTGATGATGGGGTATATCATCATAATGTATCAGGTCATACAATGCTACCAGGTGTTGAAGACAAAACAAAGAGATGGTATGTCTGTCTCGGAAGTAAATGGAGTTATAAAAATAATGAATTTTATCAACTAAATGAATTTACACTGAAATAAATTACCCCCACAAAGTTTATTCACTTGGTACCTTTATAAGAATCTGTAATGTCAGTAGAAGATGCAGAAATGTAGTATTTTTAATTTTTCCACATTTTTCACGTAAATTCTAATTTTAAATAAAGTACTTGGGGTTCTTCATTACTTTAAGTTGACAGCAAAAGTTTAGCCTATAGTTGCAAATGTTATAGCAATGACTTAATCTTAGAGCAATTACTATGGTAGTATAGATTATAATTTAGATTCAGTCTTATCTCTTTGGATATATCAAAACCTATATGTTTAAACCAGTTCTGAACTTTATAAGCTTATACTATCATGTGTTAATATTGCCTAGATGATTAGCATAATTAAATGGTATCCTGTCCATGTATATCAAGTGATCAAAAGAGCTTATGAAATTATTTGATAAATTATTCAAATGGATTTGCTATTTTTAATATCAGTGAAATAACAGAACCCATATCTCATACCACATTGACACTCAGTATTGATTATATGGCTAAACCATTTTCAGGGGCTGACTTTCCTTAATCTGATCTCTTTTTCTGTCTGAGGCAGATAAAATATTAATACAAGGTAAATGAGTGCTCACTGAACTTGCCATATGGCCCCTGTGGAGGACAGAGGGGCCTGGGCAGCCTATGGACTTGCCATATGGGCCTAGAGGGAAAAGGTAAGTATTACACAGAGAACAAATCTACCATATGGACTGGGTGGAGCCCTTGAGACTCTAAATACTTCCTTCTACTGGGGCATTTTCACCAAAGAATAAAAAACACATAAATAATACATTATACAAAAACCCTTGAAAATGGATCAATTGTTTAGATTTAATATGATGCTTTCAAGCAATGTCCAGAGCATATAAATAATCATGGTTTACTTTGAAATGGCAAAGAGGATCATCAATCATTTACCCCTGACATTTTTACATTGCATTTAACATCTGTTCCGTAATAGCATGGTACAGTAATATACTTAACATCGTATTACACACTGAACCTAAACAAATAAATATAACACTAAATTAGAGTTTCTGAAAGTTTGCCTTGCTTCTACTAATATTTTTGCAAATACTGAATTATCTACCCCTTCCATCACTTGAATTTTTTGTTATTATATACAGCAGATGAAATTAAGCAAATGGCAAAAGCAATTTTCTTGGTACAATCAAACCTCATTAATTTGGTTTCTGCTAATATGGAATTTATGATAATTTAGCTTGGGCTTGATAAAGTTTACCTTTGTACTAGATATAAAGAAAAGATTTGCTAAGCCAATTATTAGTATAAACAAGATTACAATGAACATGTTTAACCCACTTAAGAGAGTATACTTTTAAAGGATTTTAACACATTAATTGAATGCAAATATATACTGCTAATAACAAATGAGTCCAATTTAGTCTTTGAAACAGGTCTTGTAGTACCTGTATTTGTTAGCAGATGGTTCCAATTACTGTATATACTTCTAAGTCTGTGCATATTTCTTATACTCTTGTTGAATTTAAGCGTAGCCTTTTCCACTAATCACTGTCTCGCTTTATTTTCCAAAATATCTATGTCTTTGTTTTTATTTTTGTATTTTTTCTCTAGGAAGAATAATCCTTAAAAAAGGAGCGAGAGAGAGATTACTGTTTTAGATGTTCTTAAAAGGCATAATGATTCTTCTGTGGGTTTCCTAAATTAGATTTTTATAATTGAAACAACAAAAAGCCTCTAAGAATCAATTCAGAAGCACAACAATTTGGCAAATGTGGAAACATTTGAAACTGCATTTGAAGTTGTACTGTGCAATTCTTTATGGCTAATTTACACAAAAAAACATTAACATTTATTCATATAGGATTTTCATATCTTCAGGATTTGTAAGCATTTTACTGAGTTTATTCACACTTTGGAATCTGAGGAAAGTTTGTCAGAGAACAAAATTATCCAAATCTTTGGACTATATTGGTCTATTGACTAAATACTTAATGTTTCCTGCCACTTCAGTGGTTTTTACTCAACCCTCATAGTTGGCATTTGACTTTTTCCTGTTTTAATATTTTTCTCTTCTGTGTTTGCCTCCTATTTCTCTAGAGGAGGACAAGGGATTCTCTCTCCATGCCATTAACTTTTCTCCTTCTACATAATGGGTGCTTGTTAGTTCATGTGGTAAGCCAAAAGTCATAGTATTCAAATTCTAAAAATCTTTAGGTATGAGGAACAGGATGTAGAGAAGACTAAACAGTAGTTAGGATGTTGAAACAGACAAGAAAATTCTGGCAGGCGGTAGGTAACAAATAGAGGGCTGTAAACCGTAGGCAAAAGTGAAGTTCTAGGGGCTCCTGGGTGGCTCAGTGGGTTAAAGCCTCTGACTTCGGCTCAGGTCCTGATCTCAGGGTCCTGGGATGGAGCCCCGCATCGGGCTCTCTGCTCAGCAGGGAACTACTTCTCCCTCTCTCTCTCTGACTGCCTCTCTGCCTACTTGTGATCTCTGTCTGTCAAATAAATAAATAAAATATTTAAAAAAAAAAGTAAGCTCTGGGGGGAAAAATACACACACACACACACACACACACACACACACACATAAATACATGCATATATTGGGGACACCTGACCATGGAGAATTGGCTTTTGGGTTGGATTTCCAAAAACAGAAAATGCTGAAATGGAAAACAGAAGAACTATAGGCCAAGGGAAACCAGGACATTGAACATGGAACCAAGGTTCAGGTTCTTGAGCAGGATAGGCCCCGGTTACAACATTCGGAATAAATCCTGTAGGTAAACAAGGCAAGAATACAATTTTTTCTTAATTAATTAATTTATTTGAGAGAGAAAGCAAATGTGTGAGTGGAGGGAGGGGCGGGGGAGAGTGGGAGGGGAAGTAGATGCCTCGCTGAACATGGAGCCCAATGTGGGGCTAACCTCACAACCCTGAGATCATGACCTGACCCAAAACCAAGAGTTGGACACTTCACTGACTGAGCCACCCAGGCACCCCAGGAATACAATTATTAAAAGCAATATTCAAGGCCAGAGCAGATCAGTAAAGACAAATTGATACTGCATTTTTATTGTTTAATCTCTTAGCTTGATATGCTTTCTATTATTCCTTCTGCCGATACTAATGATCGATTTCAGTCATTGCTGATGATTGAATCTCTAGCTGGAAGCTAAATGACATGCATACGGAGGCAAGGGAAAGAAGAAAAGTATCACTTTTCTAGATTTGTATCTATAAGGAGGCAGCATGGTGTGCTACTTTTCTTTTTCCTATGTGCTATTTACTTCTTGATCTTTTTTCTTATTGAGTAGGCAAATAGGAATTATTGGCTTACTTAAAGTCTTTGATAAGTAAAACATCAAAAGGAACATCAACAAGTACTTAAGTTCCCTCCACCCTGTACCTTGCCCCATCCTATCTTTCTAATTTTCTCAGTTTGGTTAATATCAAGTATTTTTCCATGGGTCTCAATCACACCAACTAAAACTTTCTATTTGACTTCTGCTTCTTCCTCAGGCCACACTTGAGTCACCAGTTCCTATGAATTTCTTGGCAGTAGCTCTAGAACTGGAATGCCTAACGAGTTGATAACAAGGCTTTAAACGGTAGATTTCTAAATGGGGCTGCCACTACTATACTCCTATTTCTCCCATACTAGTGCTCTCATTGCCCACTCATGATTTTCTAGAATTCTCATTGAAGCAAAGATAAGGACTTGTCATGGGCCTCTCTCATTGTTTCCTATTACTGTCAGTGTTATTCCTACAAAGATTTCATTCATGGGATTTAGAACCAGATAAATTAGTGCAGTAGGAGTATCTGGATGGTGAAATGGCATAAATGTGATTTCAAATTCTGTCTGTGTCCTTGACAAACTGTGTGACATTAGGAAAATTACACAATCTCTTTAAGATTCAGTCTTTTTTTCTTTTTGAGCAGTGTAGTAGTGCTCTTTATTTTTTCTTTAATTTTTTAAATTTATTTTCAGCGTAACAGTATTCATTGTTTTTGCATCACACCCAGTGCTCCATGCAATCCGTGCCCTCTCCAGTGTCTTTTTTTTATGGTGAAAGAGGATAATACTATCAAGATTGTTCTGTGAGAATAACATAAAATAAGGCATGCAAAGGCCTAGTACATAGATAAAATAAGTATTTTACTGCAACATTGTTTATAATACCAAACATTTTGGAACCGATTGAAGAGTGCAATAGAAGAATGAATAAATAAAAGATAGCATAGTTGGATGATGTAATTTCATACAGCACTTCAAATGAATAAATAGATGTATGGGAACCATCTTAGAGAAGTCTCACAAACACAATAAAAGTTGGAAAAAAGATATTAACAGCATGATGTTATTTATGTAAGCTCAACTCAAAAATATGCTACATATTTCTGAAGGTTGCACACATATATATATTCAGATCTGTGTTTCTATGTATCATCTAGAGCTGTATGAACTAGAATGAAACACTACAAATTCATCATTTTAGTTGACTCTGAGAAGAAAGTGAGTGGAATGGGACAGAGATTAACAAGATGATAGAAGGAGCAGCTGTGGAATTGGGTAATTAAGTGTTCGTTTTTTTGGACATGTGAATTTCAGGATGCCTATTAGAGATCCCAGTGGAGATGTGAGTCCAGAGATGAGGGCAGTTCAGGCAAAAGGTCTGAGCTAAAGATATAAATTTTGGAGCCATCAGCATATAGATGGTATTTAAAGGTGTGGGTCTGAATGAGATCATGAGGGAACGCATATAGCAAAGAGAAAAGGTCAGAAGGTACCCTGTAATGCTTTGAGCTTAAAAAGATTGGATAAAAAAGAAAAGCAATAAAGAGAATAAGAAGAAGCTGCCATTGAGGTTTGGGGAAAAGAGAGACAGAATGGTGTTTTGGAAACCAAGTGAAGAAAGAGTTTCAGGTTGAAGGAATGATCAACATCTTCAGGGCTGCTGATAAGTAAGGGGAGGTCTGAGAATTGACACTCCAATATGGCAATATTGACTTCACAGTTGATTTTGAAAAAAGTAGTTTTATTAGAAAGGGAGAAATAAAAAATTGACTAGAATGAGTTCAAGATTAAGTCATGGGGAGATGAGGTTACAGAATATACATAACACTTGAAAAGGGATAGGAAAAACTGGGACAGTAATTGAAGGGAAGAATGGTAACAAGAGAGATTTTCTTTTTTAGAATAGATGGGATATATTACAAAATAGTTACATGCATTTAGAATTATTCAGTAAAAGGGGGAAAGTCTATAAAGTGGGCACAGTTGCAGGCATTATATCCTAATTATTTAGTAAACAAGACAGAAAAAAGAATGACTTCCTCAGAATTATTAATTTTTTTGAAAACTTGATCTAGAATCCAGATTGGAAAGTGTAGAGTAACTGTAAGCCAGCTCTTCCCCTTAAAATTTGAAACTCCATGTTTGGGATACAGATAAAGTAAAATTACATCAAGTAATCAAGTAACAATATAACATTTAGTGTATTCTCATCTTTGAGTATATATGGCAAGCATCCAAAATGATACAAAGAAATATGTTATTCTTTTGTTTTCATCTTTCTAAGAGAAAATAAAAATAGTGAGAGTAAGTATCATGAGAGCCCAAGATACATGAAGAAATGGAAAGAAAAGTCTTGGCTATTTTAAATGAATTCAGGCCATATGAATTATGTTTTAAGATATTTGAACTAAATTGCACTTGAATTTGTTGGCCCATAGACAAGAGAGGTAATGGATGAGTAAACAAGCTAATGCAGTTAATGATTTAAAAAAGAAAGAAAGAAAGAAAGAAAGAAAGAAAGAAAGAAAGAAAGAATACATACAGCATAAGAAGCCCCTTGAATATGACCCTAAAGAAGATTCTAAATCATTTTGTAAAAGAATTTCTCAGAAAACAAGATGGTAATCACTAGGAATGGCATGGGCTCACTGGGATAACTTGCAACCTAGACTTATTGCCTACCAGGGCAGTGTGGGAATAATTGGATGAAGAATTTCAGTAAACATTGATAAACAAGCGTTGTTTTGTGTTTTTTTTTAATGTTTAATAAATAGATGACAGAGAAAACATATTAATATTTGAAGAAGTTAATCTAAAGTAGAAGGCAAGTTTAGACCCTTGATATAAGGTTTGAGACATTAAATAATCTCTTTTTCCAAAATTTAGGTCTTAGCCATGCCTTAAGATTTTGTATCCTGATTATCCTTGATTCTGAACTTGGATTTCTCTTCCTCTAGGAAGTCCATGGATGAACTAAATATCCTTACTTGCTCCAATACTCCTCTCTATATTGAATTTGTTCTTCATCTAAAAATAATTCCAGAAAGACTAACCTCTAATTTGGCTGATTTACCAACTAAACCAATTGGCAAGATATATTCATATTTCAGGATTAATCTGGTTTCCTAAAAAGTCTCAGTGAAATTTATGATTGAATATAACAGTTCTGAAAATAATTTTGAATGAAGGAAGTAATTTTCTTTAGAGTATCATGATCTTTTTGAAACTCTTGTTATGCTAGGCACTGTATTCAAATTTCTGTGGAGAATTTGCATCCTGCCCAATAAAAGTTAGAGAATAGATTTTAGAATACATTATAAGAGAAGCAATGAGGATACTATTTTTGTGATGATTCCCAACTAAAAGGAAGTGACTCCAGTGTACATTCTCCTTCCAAAACTACTGTCCTGAGCAGTCCTAGGTGGGGACATACCAGAAACTTGAGTTTTGTGTGAATTTTGAAAGTGCATATAAATGTACTCTTTTTACTTATTTCTTGTTATGGTATTTCTTTAATTTTTCTTTTTTTTTCCTTTAAATTTTCTAATGTAAAATGATATTAAGGGGCAATGTGAGTTTTTCATGTATATCAAGAATGCAGGAGCAAAACTTGCATGTTTGATTTGCTTGCTCAAATATGAAGCACTTTTTTTCTCTTATGTCATGTTAGTCAACCATACGGTACATCGTTAGTTTTTGATTCATGATTCATTATTTGCCTATAACACCCAGTACTCATTACAACATATGCCTTCCTTAATACACATCACTGGGCTACCCCATCCCTCCATCCCTGTCCCCTCTGATAACCTCAGATTGTTTCCCAGAGGTCATTAGGGGAAGGAAAGGAAAACTGAAGGGGGGAAAACAGAGGGGAAGATGAGCTATGAAGCACCTTCTAATAAAGTTGAGTATTTTAATTGTTTTCAAGTTTTCCATTAGTTTTAAGTCATTCATGAAATCATGTTTCAATACATGTGCTAGTTATAATTCGTTCATCTTAAAGTGTATGAGACAAAATAAAAGGTAGTAGTAAAACTTTCAGGTTCTTTCTGGGTTTTCCATTCTTTTGAAATCTTATTATAGGCGGACAAGGAATAAGTAATGAAAGATAATTTACTATGTCAAATAACAAACCTATTTATATTTGCCTAAAGCTTCTGGTGATAGTTTTTAAAGTAAATTAATTATCTCAATATAGAATAGTTACTGACTGACTAAATATGGAAGAGTTCTATTTACCTATAACCCATATGTTCCTCGAATTTACATTACTATGTGTGTATGTATACATATATATACACATGACTAAATACACATACATATAAAATAAAATATACTTTTCTTTGAATTTCCTTCAAATGCATTAGATACTATAGGGTTATTTTATTTATAATTAACTTATCTCAATCCTTCTTCATATGTTGTTAAGAAGAATCTTTAATGTATATGCTTATAAACTTGATAATTCTGAGTAAAACTAAATACACAGAGTTAGCCTAAGAGATTAATTTATTTCATTTTGAAATACTTTTTAAACATTTGTTTATTTACTCCACACGTATTTCTTGAGAGCCTAATAAATGCAAAGCACCATTTGAGATAGAAGAAACACAATACCAACCATATATAGAGAAATTTTATTCTTAAGGAGCTTGCATTTAATTAGGATTGAGAATAAGGAAATATACACAAAAATATTAAGTAGCCATGATGCTAGTGTGATTTGAATTGAACATGCCGAGGAAATGAAGAGTTACATGGGCATCTAAGGCTAAAATAGTTCCACATTCTCATGAGACTACACGGTTGGAAAGAAGTGCCGTTTCTACAGGATGATCAGTTCCTGAGCATGGTGGGCCACAACCTCATGTCTGGCCTACAGGAGCTCCGGCAATATGAACCCCGCTAACTTCTCTGACACGTGTACCAGCCATCTCTTCTCACATTCTCTGGGTCTCATCCCCTGCCCTTCCTCATGTGTCTTAACACATGTTTCCTTTCCAGCTCAGCTTTTTTTTAAAAAAAATTTTTAAGTCCATTTTTTTTTAATTTTAATTTTTAAAAAAAAAATTTTTTTTTAAACACACCACACTGTGTGTGGAGCCCAATGTGGTGATTGAACTTACAACCTTGAGAACAAGACCCGAGCTGAAATCAAGAATTGGACACTTTTTTTTTTTTTTAAAGATTTCATTTATTTATTTGTGAGACAGTGAGAGGGAGACAGAGAGCACAGCAGGAGGAAGGGCAGAGGGAGAAGCAGACTTCCCCCTGAGTGGGAAGCCTGATGCAGGGCTTGATCCCAGGGCCCCGGGATCATGACCTGAGCCAAAGACAGATGCTTAACGACTGAGCCACCCAGGCACCCCGCAGCTAAGATTCTTTATCTGTGCTGTCTTCTACCTTGAATGCATAAATTCTTTATGATATAAAAAAATTCCTCAAAATGAATCTGAGGCATCCATGCTATTAGACATAGAGCATATAAAGTGGAAGATAACAGAAAATAGTTTAATGGCAAAAAAAATGATTGGTGTTTTTTAATTTGGAATTTAAAGCCATGTTAAAATTTCCAATAGTTTTTCGAATTAAATTTAAAAACAGGTGATATAAAGGAAAACTTAGGCATCACGTCTCATTTCTATATTCACTTTTTTATTTCTTCTGTGCCAACAGATGTGTTTTTCTTAAATATAACACATTAAAAAGCTAGTAACAACAATTTTATAAATCTGACAATGTCATCTTTTTTCTTTGCTACGGAGAACAAGTGGTTATAAATTGGAAATCAATGTTTTAAAACTTGTATGTAGTAAAGGTCCGGGAATTTGCATTATGTTTTTATGCTCTGAGAGTTGCAAAATAGCAGCTGTGCTGTTCAAGAATCCCCTTCTCGCCAAGGGAAGAGTGCTGACTTTGACATAAACATACACTCTTAACTTTTTATATTTCCCTAAATCCTAAAAATTAGTGCTCTCCTTTGCATTTTTATATGACTGTGTTAGAAAGCAGTTAGTTTTAAAGGAAGAAGTTGTAAAATCTCAATAGGTAAAAGGGATATAAAGGTCATTTAGTTTAACCTCCTATCAATTTCTAGAGAGGAGTTTCTATAATATTCTTGACAGGATGCTTATCAACCTTTGCATAGACCCTCTGTCATGGTATGTCCACTATTGCCAAAAAGCAGCCAACATCACTTTTAGATAGATGAATCAAATCTTAATGTTTCCTTACACATAGTCACTAGTCCCTTTTCTGTACTAATAGCCAAAAAGGTATTCACTCAATTTTTAAAAATTGAGGTTTTAAAACTTAGATTAAAATATCACAAATAAAGTAGCATAATACTTTTTTATGCTGGATTCACATTTCTAAAAAGGCAACCCAGACTAAAAGCATTTTATATTACATATCTTCCCAGTCAGATTCAGCTAATTTAAAATGTAGACTAACCTCAGCTAAAACTTATCTTTATTAATATAAGAACAAAGGGCTTAACAAATTAACTAGTTTTGAAGGTAAATTATATCAGATATTCAACCAATTAATGATAAATTTGTGTCATGTGCCAGGCAGGGAGGTTACACAGGTGAGCAAGATGGACAGAATTACTGCCCTCACAGCTTTTCACGTTACAGACACTTAAGGAAACAAACCTGCAAAAAAAAATTTTGGTTAGAATTTTCGCTGAAGTTGATCATTTGAAAGCATCTTGGTGAAATGTTTTAATTGTTAGTTGTTATGAATGGGAGGGAAAACGCGAATTGGTTCAAGCCAGTGAAGCTGAAGGTATAGAATTCCTATTAGGTCATCCCCTCAGGAGACTTTTCACATCCACATGCCATGCTTTCCATCTCAAGAGATCGTGGTGAGGGAAGTAGGAAGAAAGCGACATACGAAAACACACCTGTGGCTTGGAAGGAGTCATTACTGGTGATAAATTAGTAGACTTAAAGAAGTCAATTTCTCTAGATCTGCAAGCTAATGTCTAGGGTGGCATCTCGGCAGCCTGGTACGCGATAGCTTACCAGAGTGGGGTAGTAGTCCAGAACTCGGGAGCTTCCGGCGTGAGCATGCAGCACTCTGATGGAGTCACAGTGTGGCTGGGCTGGTATTGGGAAGCTAAACACAGATCTTATGGTGGAAAGTGAGGGAAGTTCATGGCTGGGGTTATATGATGAGGAAATTCAGGAGAAGCTGAATTGGAACAAGTACAGAAGACAATTTGTGGCGATATCCAAGGTTGAACTATAGCTGATGGATGGGTAAGGCATGGGACTAACTCTTTCTGAAGTGAATCCTTTGGCCAGTAATTTTTTGTTTTAGGAATCTTTAAGTAGGCCTTTTTTTTTTTTTTTTACACCTCATGGAATGCATGTGCCAATTTAAAAGTGATACTTGCGTGGTTAAATATTTCTCACAAAGAAAGTATAGACTCTGTCAGTACGGCTGACATTTAGTAAAGGTGTAGAGTGGGGAAATTTGTAGGAGGTAATTGTGTGGGCCACCTAAATTAAGGATGATATTAAGTGTCAGTTAAACTCATGGCTGCGGTTCTCTAGTTCCACGTGGTGAGAATCTGGTATTTCACTTCTAAGATAGGTATCTTTGATTAAAAGTGAACCGTCACCAGTGAGACAGTACAAATCGCCAATCTGGATGAATCTTGGCTGCCTTGGATGACCAGTGGCTAGGTCTTAAGGAGTAAGTCAAGTCTTAATTAAGAAGGAATGGGATACAAGTGTCTAAGTTTTCTTTCTGGTCTGAGATAAAATAATTACAAAATTATTGCCTTTTTTGGAATGTATGCCTCTTATACTTGAACACATGTAACAATACATTTTAAAAATTCTTACGGATAATTTATATTCCTTGTGTTTAAAGGCTCTGGAGCAAGGCTACTTGGGTTCGAATTTGGCTCCTCTCCTTACTAGCCGAGTTATCTTGGCAAGTTAATTAACTTATTTTTACTTCTTTCTACTCATGCATAAAATGAGTATAAGACTAGTAACAATGTAACAGAATTATTGAGAGGATTAAATTAGTTAATGGATGCAAAGTGCTTGGAACATTGCTTTGCATACGTAGAAAGCACTCAATATATGCTAGTTATTTTGATGATAATGTTGATGATCATCATCATACCAATGCCTCCGACTTTTGAAAGAAAAATGAGTTAATAGAATTTTTACTGCATAGCATTATTTTTATGTTAAAACTTTTTTGTTGTAGAAAATTTCAAACAAGCATAAAGTTAGTATAATGAACCACCCATATACCTACCCATCATTTGGCTTTAACAATGACTTGTGTCCTAAATTCCCCCACCTAATTTCTCCTCTACCCCATAGAATTTTTTCAAAGTTTTTTTTTTTTTTTAAGATTTTATTTATTTATTTGACAGAGTGTACAAGCAGGGAGGAATCTCAGGGAGAGGGAGGAGTAGGCTCTCACTGAGCATAGAGCCTGGCACGAGGCTAGATCCCAGGACCCTGGGGTCATGACCTGAACTGAAGGCAGACCCTTAACTGACTGAGCGACCCACGTGTCCTGCCCCCCCCGAGAATTTTGAAGTCAATCCCAAACATATTTTACTTAATCTGTAAATATATTTTTTCTTTATTTTCAGTCTGTATCTCTTAAACATAAGGGCTCTTGTCTTTAAACCACAATCACATTATTATTACCACCCCTAAAAATCCTTAATATTTCTTAAGTATCCTTCCATGTTTCATATTTGATCAATTGTCTTAAATGTATATATATTTGTGGGTATGCTTACCCTTGCAAGCATTCGAAATATTCTTTCCCAGTATTTCCTCTAAATTGACACTATAACTTTCAATGAAGAAAGAAGTGAGAATTTACAAACTTGGGTTTGAAGAACTGTTGGTCAGTCACTTACTGGACTTCTTTTGTCTGAAAAATGAGAACTTATACCCAATGATGTCCAAAGACATCTCACCTTTTACCTTTCCATGCTAATTTTAGTCTAAAAACTATGTGCAGATCCAAGTGTAAGTAATTCACAATACCAGAGCTCCTTTATCTTTCGGGGGGATAATTTGGGAATTGTTCCATTTTATTTACTCAGCAGAAGATTCATTTTCAGCTTGGAGACTCATAAATGAAACAGACCCGTGCAGGGATGACAAGAAGAAACCAGGATCTCAAAGTATGGCACTGTGTGAGGGTGCCCCATGTTCTCCTCTTTTTCTCTTTACTTCTGAAGTCTTATTAATTTTGAAAAGGCCTTGAATTGATGTGACAACTCCTCCCCCCCCCACCCCCCGAAAATTCTCAAAGCACATTTCAGAAACTCATTTTTGGCAGATGTAAATTTAAGTAAATTGGCCAAGGTCACAGCACAATAAGGGCAGAGTTATCAAGGGAATGCAGTTTCCTGCTTTTTCCACCATCCATGAAATTAGAGTAACTCCACCCCTTAAAATGAAAGGGTCTAGTTTTTTTTTTTTCTTTTGGAAATTACAAACCACGATTTGGAAACGTTTTTTACCATTAACTCAGGCTCTCCTAAGTGGTCTTTTAGAATTATGAGATATTTGTGCACATTTTAACTGCCCTTACTGTATATATCGCAACCAAGACAATTTGCTACAAAAGAATAGTGCATTTTTTGTTTGACCTGAACCATCAGATTTTCTTTTCATGCAGTGTGACATGATGAAGCAGCTATCTGTAGGAACAAAACTAGTTCACTTTCTATGGGCAAGCACAGACTGTAAAGTAGATTATTAAAGTACACAGAAATAGAAAATTAGATCAGAAGTGATGTTTTACTGTGAGGTCTTCTTTGGGCCTTATAAAATGAGAAAGAACTAACCTTGTTCTATTTCTGAGTCCTAAAAAAAGCTTCATAGCAGGCATATCACCTTTAATTAGGTTTCTGCTTTGGGGAAGCATTTTACCAGCCCCCTTTCATTTATTTTTAATGATGTTATCACTAACAGGCAAACAGTCCCTTAATAAAACAAAAACAGTTTCTATATAAAGCCTGGTGTACATGTCCTGAGTCAGTCATCTAAAAACAAATGTTATGATTGTTTCCGTTGTGCTCTTAGAACCCTTAATGGCCCTACTGTGCAGATATGCAAAACATCAACCAAGGAAATATAACCATGTCTGTTATGCAGCTTTCAATAAATGTTTTCCCATATTCACTTGCAGTATCAGCAGTGAGGTTAAACCTACAGGGTCATGGAAAAGACAGAAAGGTCAATTAAGTGGATCTTTTCAGCATAGCATGCCAGCTCTCTCACAAACACTATGACTTATGACTTTAACAAACAAGCAGGGGTAAAAGCCACCGACAATGTTTTAAAGGTACGTGTGTGTGTGTGTGTGTGTGTGTGTGTGTATGTGTGTGTGTGTGTGTGTGTTTAATGTTCAGTACTGTTCCATTTTTTCTAAGAAATCCCAAGCTGTGGGAAGAAAAAAAAAAAAAAATGTAAGCGCAGCTCTCAGAGTCCTTCATTTCCATCTTGTCAGGTGCCAGAGACCGTGAGGAGTCTGCTGTCAAGGCTATGTTTGGAAATATAAACCTTGGTAGAGAGTTTCCTTCATACATAGATTTTCGAAATACAAATGTAGAATAGTCAGAAATTAAAGACTGTCTTGAGAATAATGGTTGAAAATAAGCTTACCATTTAAAAATACAAAGTTTCGGGGCACCTGGGTAGCTCAGTGGGTTAAAGTCTCTGCCTTTGGCTCAGGTCATGATCCCAGGGTTCTGGGATCCAGCCCCGAGTCGGGCCCTCTGCTCAGCAGGAAGCCTGTTTCCCCCTCTCTCTCTGCTTGCCTCTCTGCCTACTTGTGATCTCTGTCTGTCAAATAAATAAAAAAAAAAAATCTTTAAAAAAAATACAAAGTTTCTTCAGAGCACTTAGGATCCCTGCTTTCCTTGAAAGATCATCCCTGCACACTTTCCTTATACGACTGCTGAACCTCCTCCTGTCTAAATCTTTCCCAATATTCCATGCTGATTTCTAATGTGCCGTACCATGAAATTTTATTTTTCTTCACTCTGATCTCAACATGTATCATCGAAATGTAATCTCTTCTTTTCCTAAGTAACCACTGGGTGCTATTGGAATCAGTCTTTTGCACATGACCTTATTGAGATTATATTGTATGCATTTTTTCTTTATCTTCTTCGTAGAGCTTCCTCCTAACTCAACATAATGCCTATTATGTTAAGACTATATTATGTTAAGACTATATTAAGACTCTATTGGTCTTGTAATCAATAGAGTGGTTTTCCAATAGAAGGTATTTTTAGCTTTGCTATCATGGATGTGGCATAACCTCAGGGTGAGCAAGAGACTACATCCTTCTCATTTTTGCCTTGTTAACTGCTTCAGCTTTTGTCTCCACTCATCTCATTCACATATTCCTTCAACAGACATTAATAAGTGCTTACCCTGGCTAGGGAGCTGAGACTCTGTTCTATTTCTGCCTCTAAGGAGTGGTCCCTAACTTCCATCAGCATCCCAAAGGTAAACCTACGCAAAAGGCAATAACCACGGATAAAGATAATTGCATCTGTTGCAATACATCCTTTAAAATGCACTCAATTAGGCAGAATTGTGAATTTGGTGTACATCTTGGCACACCTACGGCATTCCGCCAAACACACGCTTGCAAGGATCTTTCCATATCAAGTCCTTTTCTTCATTCACCCAAACTCAAAATCCAGATACGGCTTCAAGTATATCCAAGGAAACTCAGAAGGGTTTTTATGCTTCTGACAGTCTATTTCTCCAAGATCTGTACTGTTTTCTTTCTGTGTAAGTCACCTTATCCATTTCCTCTAGGTGCTGCTGCCCAAAGAGAAGTTGATAAACTAGTTCATATCCTTTTGCCCTTTCTCAAGTTATTTCTATCCTAGTTAATTTTAACTGTTCGCTGAACTAATTCAGGGTTAGTTTGTAGAAGGCAACTATAATAATGTAGAGTAATAATTTCATTATCAGCACGATACTTCATCATCACAAGCCTCATTAGAGAGAAAGAGTGCAGTGGTCTCAAGCTTATGGTACAGCCAGCATTCCCTCTGTGGCACACTGAAGCCAAGTTTACAAAATGAAATGTGTAATACAGTTAGTTATTTGTTACTTCCTGATAGTTTATTAGCATTTTATATTTTACGAAGCACTTTCATATACACAATCTAATTGGATATAAGGTACAATCCTTTGAGTTTGTAATCATCTTTTTAGTAAATAAATCAAATGAGGCTCATAGACTCTAAGAGATGGATTTTTTTGCTCTACTATTTGCTAATACTTGCTAGAGCCAGGGCTTGAACTCACACTTTCTGAATTTAGCCTGGCTTGCTTTTCAATTTACCAGAGCTGTATCCAAAATTTGAAAAGTAGGTTTAAAGTTAAATACAGGAAATTAGCTTCATTCTATCATACTCCTGGATATTTTATAAGAACTGAAATAGATACATGAAATTCATGCAAATAAATTTTAATGTGATATTTTGGAATTCGTTATTTTATGAGAAGATGAAAATAGAAAGAAAAAGATTTACATGACCATTTCTAATTTAAGATTACATTCTGGATCACGTTATTCAACTTTATTATTAGTTTCCATTGCCAAATTAAAGCCAGAGTCCTATAGTAGGATTGAACTAAGATTGAGGATATGGTTGAACTCATATGACTACATTTTATGTTTGGATATAAGTTTCAAAACATTTTTTAAACACCAGTCCTTAATATTTTAGATTATTCGTGCCTGTACTTCAGTCGAATAATGTGGCTGATGAGTTTACAAAAACACCAATAAATTTAAGTTTCTAGATAATTGTAATGGAAATTTATCAAAATGCCAAAGAAGAGTTCATATTTTTATAAATAACTAATCATAGAGATTACCATATTTTCTAGAACCTTTGTCAACATTTTTTCACTTTTCCAGTACAAAAATATAATATTTGCAATGCAAAATCCCAGATCACTTGTAAACATTAAATATGGAGACTTTTTTATTTTAATAATGTTGCTATCTACTTTACATCAAAATGAATAAATGTGAATTCCCTTGGAACATATGGTTTTCTAAAAGTGAACATTTTTCTACTTGGAATTTATGGTATAATAAAAGACATCAGACACAAAAAGACACACACACACACACACACACACACAAGAACTTGAAAGAGAATATATAATTCAAACCCAAAGGGATTAGTTATGAAAATAACAACTGAGTTAGATTTTATTAACAGGAAAGAAAACATTTTAAAAGTAGAGGCCCATTATTTTTTTAAACAACATTGTTCCTTAGGATATCCTGCTAAATTGTTACGTGTGATAAGATTGGATGGAAAAAAAAGCTGTCCTACAGAGACATCAATCTTACTGATAGTCATTTATTGATACGTGACTTAAACTATGAGGAGAATCATGAGATGAAATGATGAGAAGAAAGAAATAACATTTTTTCATACTTTATTGATTTTGGATTTTTAAACACATTTTCTTTTCTTCTATTTTTATCTTGCCCGTCATATCCTAAATGATATTAATTGATCGTATGGTGTTATATCTGTCATTATATTTCTCATATAATTATAAAAATGGTCATTGGTATTTCTTCTGGTCAACAGATGAAATCATGTGTGAGATGGTAATGTGTGTGCTTCTATTTTCCTTAAGAAAGCCACTGTGGTTCCCTGTAACTAAATTAAAATACAAGAAAGTTAAAAACCATCCTTTCTTAGGAATTTAAAAATAACAAGAACTCCATTGAGAACTGGCATAACTACTAGTCCCCTATGGATATGGAGTCCTTAAAAAAAATTGTACCCTAGTTAATGCAGCTTTCAAAAGTGCTTCCTTTATTTTTAGGAGGACGCGCCCTTCCCTGCATCTAATTTGCCGTCCTGGGTGTGGGGAGTGCCTGTCTTATAAATGGCTAAACATTTCCTAATTTGATAAAATGAAGCAAGAAAACTCAAGAATCCTTGTAAAATGGAGTTTGTAAACCTAAAGAATCAAGAGCTTGCTCTGAAATTTTGTGTTTATGTGACTCAATTCTTTTGCAGTCAATACAGGCAAAACCTCTAGTCGATATAGGTGAAATATCCACTCAACTAATTTTTAAGAATTTTTATAAGAAATAACTACATGAAACTTTAGATTTGCATGACACTAGAGCTTGTGTCATTCAACCTGCTATTTTTTTTTTTTTTTAACTTGAGGAAATTGAAGCCCGAGAAGTTGTTACCTGTCCAAAGTAGCTGATACTCACCGGACACTAAGACATTTTCTTTATATATTTCAAAGTATACAAAGTGTTATGTCCTATTTTCATCATCTATGGCCATGTAACAAGTCACACCAACATTTAGTGGTTTAAACTATCAAACATTTAAAATCTCAGTTTCTGTGGATCAGGATCTGGGTGCAACTTAGCTGGGTGGTTCTCGTTTAAGATCTCTCATGAGGTTTCAGTTCTGCTGTCAGCTGAGGCTACAGCCTCATCAAAAGGTTCCACGGGGCAGGGGGACTCTGATTTCAAGCCAACTCACATGATTTTTGGAAGGCCTCAGTCCCTGGTCATGTGCACCTCCACACGGCTGTCCCATGACATGACAGCTGGTTTTCCCCAGGACAAGAAATGCAAGAGAAAGAAAGAGAGAGAGAGACAAATGGAAATTATAAACTTTTTATAACAAAATCTTGGAAGTGACATTCCATCACATTTGTTTTTCTCTGTTAGATCTGACTCAGACTAAGGGCAAGGTTCTAGATAGGATGTGAATAATAGGAAGGAGGAATCATCAGAGGCCATCTTAGAGGCTATCCATACCTACCACAAGCCCAGAGAAAATATTCTCCAAGTACTTGTCAAGTAAATTAAAAGATATATTAGTTATTTAACTCTTTCCAGTAAAATATCTTACATGATAAAATTGGAATATGAACTCTTAATTAAACAGTAGTATTCTGTGTGTGTTATTCTTGTTGATCTTATACTTGCAGTGGTCATATAAGAGAGTGTTTTACACTTAGGAGATATGCAGTGAAGTTTTAGGATTAAAAGGGAAGATGGTTCAAACATATGCACACACACATAGAACAAGAGAGGGAGAGAGAAATAATTTAAAAGCAAACATGGCAAAATGCATACGATTGGTGAATTGAAGTAAAGAGTTGAATTAGTTTTCTAGGGCTGATTTTTAACAAATTGTCCATGATCTTGATGGCTTTAAATAACTTTCTTACTGGAGTCTTGAAAGACAGAGGTCTAAAATCAAGGTATTATCAGGGAGAAGCTCCCTCCAAGAGGCTATAAAGGAGAATCCATTCTTTACCTCTTGTAGCATTTGGTGGCTATCAGCAGGATGCATTGACTATGACTGGGAGATCCTGATCTCTGTCTCTATCTCCCCTCTGCCTCCCACTCTTCACTGCGGATCTCTTCTGTCTCCCTCAAGTCTCACTCTGCCTTTCTCTTATAAGGATACCTGTCACTGGATTTAGCACCCATCCTAAACCAAGATGATGATCTCATCTCAAGATGTTTAATTTAATCACATCTATAAAAACCCTCTTTCCAAGGAAGCTAACATTACTAGGTTCCAGGGATTAGGCATGGACATATATTTTTGGGGGCTGCCAGACAACCCACTGTATGAGTATAGAGAAGTTCTTTTTACAATTCTTGCAACTGTTCCGTAAGTTTAAAATTACTTGAAAGCAAACTATTCAAGAAGAAAAAACAGATTATGTTGTCAAGTGCTGTAATAATCCAGAGAATATGGCATCTGATAAGCTTTCTTTTAAAGATAAAAAATATGTACAGATCTATCAAATTGGAATAAGGTGTTTTGTGAATTTGCACCTCATCATCATTCATTGTTTGAAGTCAGTGGAGATTATGTAATGTCAAAACTCTTTACAATGTTGTCTGGCCTCTCAAACATTTGCTTTAATCTTCATGGAACATTTAGGATATCAAAGGTCACTTTTCTTTCAAAAGGAAGAACTGTGTTCCTGATTTTGCTATCTTTGTAAGAAGACTAAATGAGACTTTCCATGATGTTAATTGCCATAAGATGACAACTTTTCAGTAGGGTCTTGAAGCCCAAAGGAATATTTTTGTTTTGTATGTTTGATCTTGATTAGTTTGTCTTCTTTTCAAAAATGTATATTGATCTTAAGAATCACCCCTTTTTAAAATTTCTTTAGTCATCATTGTGCCCTAAATTTGATTGTTTCTTAGCTACATGTTGAGTTAAAGTGGCCTTATGCAGTATCTCTGCTGTATAAAATGATGAGTGAATGAATCCAATCATGTAAGTCTATACTAAATGATAGTTGAAACCTTGAGGACCAAGGTGTGCATTCCATTTAAGCAACTGCAGAAAAAAATATCTCTCTCTCTCACACACACACACACACACACAGTCACACTCACATATACCTAGAACAATTTTAATCCCAGGGGATTGGGGGGTGGGGAATGGAGTGGCTAATGGGATAATGATGGAAGACAAAATGTTTTGCTAACTATAGGAATTGACTACTTAACAATTGGGATCAGTCACTCCAGTTCAGATAAGCTACTTGAAGTTTGCAGATTGTGTTTTTCAGTGTTCTATCCTTAGCACATTGTTTATGTAAAGTAAATATTGGCTTTGTAGATGTATGTATCATGAGTGATTTGAGGAATTAATTCACACAACAGCCAAACGTAGCCAAGCATAAATGTACTGGAGTTAAATCAAATCGTCATGGGGATGATGGAACTTACCATCAAATGTGTGTGCGTGTACATGCATGTGTGTCTACACATTCGTATGGCGCTTTTTTCTTGGACATTCTTTAAAGGATTGTGGAATCATTCTCTAAAGCTGAAAGCAAACTCAGGTGGTCATCTGGTTCCATGCCTTTTTTCAAGAGACAAGCAATTATTATCCCCATGATCTATTAAGCCACATTTTCTTTAGCATGTGACAGCTAAGGTGATGCTGATCGAAAAATATTGCTCTCCATTCTTAAACAATTTCACATGCACATAGATGTTTAACAAGCGCCTTTTTGGAGCTATTATGAGAAAGCACTAGCAGCCTTGGTGTGGAGGAGTAATTTATGACAGCGAGGTAAAGGGTGTCCAAGATCATCTTGATCGCATTAGCCATGCAGTAGCCCTACCCCTGCACGGCGGTCTCTCTTTAACCCTGGTGACAAGAGTGATAAAAAAAATAACGACACAGTGAGTCTTCCTTTAGCTGCTCACTGCGTTGCTGCTTCTAGTACCTGCCGCCTCAGATCGCCTGTCAGTAAGTGAACGGGAAAGGGAGTGGAAGGAGAAACTTCCGAGGAGTGGGTGTGTGATATTAGAGGCAGCTAATGGATGGCTTGTGTCCCATACTCTCCTCCCCAGCCTTTCTTTCCTTTTGGTTTGTTAACTAGAAATGTGGAACAGTGAGGGAGATGAATTTAACTTGTTCTGACATTAGTTAGAGACAGAGAAGTGTGGCTACTTCCGTAATATTTCTGCCCCACAGAGAGGTAATTGGAAAACGTGTTGTGTGGTTAGGTGTTGTAATGAAAAATAAAGGAATGATCGAGAACAGTGGAATCAAATTATAAGCATAAAGGCAAGTGTGCTGAAGTTTTTAGCCACTTGCAAAATTGAGAGATACTATCAGGACTGTGCAAATACATTGCTCTGATTAATTTTCCTGGGGTGAAATATGAAAATATTTATAAAATTGAGAATCCTGCCATGAATAAAATTTTCTCTGTGATATAATAAACTAAGCCATAACTTGTATCTATCTTAAATGAAACTGTAAAAATGTTTAAATAATAAAGAACTGAATGAAAAGATTTCACTGGGTGAGTAAAAAGAATTCATATCAGGACATTACTCCAGGTTGCTTAAAATATTGAAAAATATTCAATAAATAAAGACTAATTTATCTTAGAGGGTTTTATATTTGATTTTCTAAATATTGTTATGGAAGTTGTGTTTTATTCCCCTTTCTTTAGACTCCTTTTTCATGTATAAAGGACTAGTTTTTTAGTACGAAGGTAAAAGGGATTCAGGATCAAAGAATTAGATCTTTAATTTTAATGATATTAAGTAATTCAGTTTTACTTTAGGGAGAAAATATTTGATTTCAGTTTTTCTTTTTAGTTGTAAAATGACAAATTTCAGTTGTACATTCTTTTAGAGATTCTTTAGGAATATATTTGAACAAATCATTGATATAAAGGAAGGGTTAATTGAGAAACAAACATACTAATATACAAAGCATTTCTTTTATATGAAGCTCTAGAAATATTCTATTGTCAATCCAAACAAAACAAACTAAAATGAGATAATTGGGAAGGTGCCCATAAAGTCAGCCTGAGTATATTATCACAACTATATGTGAGATAATATTTGTTTTAAAAAGATTCTATGGCACTGTAAACTCAGTCTCATTAGAGACTGCATTTAAAAGGCTTATAAAGTTACTCATTAATGTTATCTTGTTGTATCTCCACAGCTTTTTCATTAAAGAAAATTCAGCAGAAAGCATTTTCTCCTGATAGCAGGAACCAATTTGCAATAAATGTTCTGGAAACCACTAGGGAAGCCATTACTGAGGTCTAATAAAAACAGACAAGCGTAACTTGTTCTATATTTTTGTTTCAATCACATACAGATGAGACCCCGCTTTCCACACCAACCGCAAGAGACAGCCTCGACAAACTTTCTCTAACTGGGCATGGACAACCACTACCTCCAGGTTTTCCACCTCCTTTCCTGTTTCCTGATGGACTGTCTTCCATAGAGACCCTTCTGACTAACATACAGGTAGGCCTTGTTTGTCATCTGGAAGGTAAACACGTGGAAGACCCAGCTGTAGATTTTTCCCAGATTCCTACAATTCCAACTTAATCTGTTCATGGGTTTGACCGAAACATGGCATTGGACCGTTTCCAGCAATTTAAGATTTTAAACTTGCTACGCTAATCAGGTTGGTTTAGAAATACTGATATATGTATATTCAGCCTTAATAAAAACTTCGATGAAAATGACCTGGGCATTGGAAAAATCATTCTGCCTAAATGTTCTCCTTATTGCCAGCTTGATGGGAGGAATCTAACTGTTTAAGCTTGTCTGATTTACTCAACGACGGCACACCAGTTCTAATAAATATTTAGTTATTTTTAAATTGCTGGCCTTCCAGTGAGGAAATGATATGTTTAGTCACTTAGAATATGTCTAATATAGAAGAATCCAAAAAATCCCTTCTTTCGTAAATAAGTTTGTTTCAGTTAATGGGATTTCTTCAAAGAATAGACTTCAAAAAGCTATACAAAACTTTTCACGGATTTCCTATGTAGTCCTCAGGATGTATATTTTACGTACAGTACATTATGAATCAAAAATACTTACAGTTAACAATAACATAGCGCATGGAGCCAAAATAAGAGTGTTTGGGATACAAGAAAGCATAATTTTCTTGCCCACACATGAAGCGATCATGTGGATCCCAGATGGAGATTTTGGCCATCTACTTCTCCATATTTGGAGTAGCTAATAATAAGAATGTGCTTGCAGATATTGTGCTGTTAATTTTTGTTTTTTAAGTTTTACTCTAGCTCTTGATTCTTAGTGGATATTTTTCTGTACACATTTCCTACCATATTAAATTTTCTCCCAGTAGAAATGTAATTAATTTTATTTACCTCTCCAAGGACATAACAGAAGGCCTTTAATGTAACATATCTTCTCATCTATTAATGTGGCATTTTTAATACTAATGTAATTAGAGTCTCCAGAACTGTATTCAACTTTAAGGTTTTATATCTCGGTAATTGAAATAAATCATCAATCTAGCCTTAACTTAATCAAGGCCAAATAATTGATTATATTTAAAAATAAACATAGACTTGGGGTGCCTGGATGGCTCAGTGGGTTAAGCCTCTGCCTTCGGCTCAGGTCATGATCTCAGTGTCCTGGGATTGAGCCCCACATCGGGCTCTCTGCTCAGTGGGGAGCCTGCTTCCTTTTCTCTCTGCCTGCCTCTCTGCCTACTTGTGATCTCTCTGTCAAATAAATAAACAAAATCTTTAAAATAAAATAAAATAAACATAGACTTTTTTTTTTCTAAATTTGACCCATATTATTATTTTCTTATGTGGTAGAATTTTTAATGAATTTCTCTTTTGTGAAATTAAATGATTTCAGAAAATATACCTCAACATTTCTGAATTTATACTCTGAAAGGAGGAAATAATTAATTTTGTTATGTTTACAGTTCCATATGAAGCAAAGAAAAAGCTAAGGGTTTACATAAAATTCTCTATCCAGTTGTATGTATCTTCATTAACTAAAACGTCTTTAAGCAGGAAAGTGGTCATTTAATTTAAGTTTCAATGGAGAAAACATTTCTGGGTTTTATCAGTATACCCCAGCTTGCCCATCTGAAAAGTGGGTGTACACATGGACTTTGGCATTTTAAGTCAGATGCTGTCTGTTTGGGTGTATTATCCACCATCCTACCCCCCACCACACACACTGGAAATGAATCTGCATCACCTCAAACTATAATTATTTCTTAAAAAAAGAAGAAGAAAGAAAAGAAAACCCCAGTTTTAAAAAATGTATATATTTTAGACAAATATCTTACTGAAGGTATCTCTAGACTTAATATACTCTCCTTTCTGACCTTCCAACCAGTCTTGTGGACATATTTTAGCAAGAGTTGATGATGGGACAATAGTCAAGGCAAACTACATTGTTTGTTGCTAGTCTCAAATCACAGGGATCTGGGTTCATCAAAGTTAAAACACCTACAGTAAGAATACTTTGTTAAGAATAAATTATGCTTGTCCCTTTCAGTGCATTCACATATGTGTACATAAGATGAAGTAAAAATTAAAAATTTTACTGAGTTCCATGCATAGGAATACATACATATACACAGTACATGCATGTACACATATACACATGTACACATATATACATGTACACATATATACATATACACATATATATGGGATTTATGTTTAGTAATGGTTTCACATCATTTTTCAAAAGGTTATGAATGCTAGCTTTTATTATTGCCACATTTATTGAGTTATAGTAATATCCTAGGAATGGTATAGAATATTTAAGTAGTCATGACCCTGGCTTATTGGGCATACAGTATAAATGTGTTTGCTGCCCAAATTCTAATTTGAGTAATTACATTCTGCCTACCTCAATTTCCTCTGCAGTTTCAATTATATATAACAGGGTTCTCTGCTTTCTATTTCAAAATGGTAGCATACTTTTTGTGTAGTAAATTTAAAGATCCATATTTCTTTTGGAGCTATTTTATCAGGGTGGCAATGAAAAACATTTGAGTTAAAAATGTTTGCATGTTTCAAATCATACAATACCATATATGGAATTAAAGCTTTATTATGTATTCTTACTATTTTAATTAAATCAAAGACATTGAGTCAGATTTAAATTTAATGTTTAGATGTCTCTTTTTCTTATAATTAATGACCAAAAGCCCTTTAAAACATGTTTAAGTGTTTATTGTTCCAATATTAAATAATTTAATCTTCTGATACTCTATAATTTGATAAATCTCAATTTTAAAATTGATAATGGTTGGTACAGTTGTCCCTGCCATGACATATCAAAATTGAATTTTCATAAATTTTTTTTCTTTCTGTTTTCAAGGAGGACCTGTAGAAAAAGACTACATACTAGTATTTTAAATATACCATATATACTATACATACTAAGTATATATCTACAGTATAATAATTTCACTTTAGTGAGTGATATGGAATCATTCCAGGTTTTCTTTTTTAGGATTTTAAAAAATTTTGTTTTATGTGGAATTTTTTTTTTCTCAGTGGGCAATCTTTTATTATGCCTTCCTTATTTAAACATGTCCATGGAGAGCTCCCTGTGAAATTTTAGGGGAGGATACTAGAATTTTAGTGTCAATTTACTGAATGTGACCCCTTCAAACATTGACTACCCAATTAACAAACACACTTAAAGAAGGATTTTACTCTCTTTTCTTAATCTGAGCTTTCATGCTGTAAATCAGAGCTACAATCTGTTTGTGCACAGGATTGGGAACAAATAATTTACATTGTTTGTCTTATTATAAGAATTAATTAAAATGACTTACAAATATTAAAATAGGAATAGGTAAATAAATAAAAAAAGAAAGGTAAAATAAGGCAGAGAATATAAAAATTAGTTATAAATGAGGTTAACATTGAACATATATGCCGTAGGGGGTATATGATGAGAGTTTGGTTCACTATGATTTGTCTCTCTGGAGGAATTAAATAAATAAAGGAAGACCTAAAAGGATAAAAATTGTTAAAACCACAGTATATGGCAAGTCACATATTGAATCACTATGGTCTAATAAATACGCATAATACAACTATGGTACTTACGAAGTACTCTCTAATTTCTGTGTTTGACAAAAGAAAATGAAGAAGAATCTGACTTAGTGTTAAAACCAAAATACTCGGATTATGCATCTTCCAATCTTGACATTTCAATGTTATGGCCAATGATATTATATTTTATACATTTAAAAGAAGTTAATAGTTTTGTATTTGCATTTTTCATACATCGTTTTAATTATAACAGAGTTAGACAAAATACTCAGGAGGAAACTTTCAAAAAGATAAACAACAAAATAGGATATTGGCTTCAAAGTATGGGTAGACTAAGATCAGATATATTGGTGTTACATTATATCTTTTTATGTTTAATCATACTTACATATTCTGTCTGTTTTTTTCTCATTACCAATTTGTGAAGAGTTCATTAACAAAAAAACAGTGAAATATGTCTAATATTCTAAAAATACAGTTTACTCTGGTAAAGAGAATAGCATTAATCTTTTAAAAGTCTGAATTATATACCATACTCACTAATGTATATTGTATACCATTTCAATAATAATAATGATAATAGTAAACACTAATATTTATGGAACAATCTTCCTGTGTCATTATATAGGAAAACTACTCCTGTGTGTGTTTTCTGCTCTCAGTAGAAACATCACTTCCCTTCTTACATTTCTCACCAAATGTCTGGTAGTTGTTTCCACATCAAGCCATTCTGCAACACCGGTTGGATTCCCTACAATTTAACTCAGTTCTGATACTGTCTACCTGGAGATAGCCTCAGCTCCCACAGGGTATGAGTTCAGTCCTACGAGATTGCCACTTACCCAAATGTCAGATGCCAGTTGCAAATCCAGGTTGCAGTCTGTGCTCCTGACCAACTGGCTATTGATCAGAAGTTCCCATCACCCCCTCCTTGGGTTCAGTTAATTTATTAGAGCAGCTCACAAAATTTAGGAAAACATTGTACTTGCTAGGTTACCAGTTTATTTTCAAGGGATATAACTCAGGAACAGTCAGATGGAAGGTATGCATATGGCAAGGTACGTGGGAAGGGGTGAAGAGCTCTCATGTCTTCTCTGAGCACACGACCTCCCCAGTACTTCCATGGGATGACCAAACCAGAAACTCTTTGAACTCTGCCCCTTTGAGTTTTCCTAGAGGTTTCATTAGATATGATTGATTAAACCACCCATAGTTGGTGATTAATTCAACCTCAACCCCTCTGTCCTCCCAGAGGTCAGGGAGGTGGGGGTGAAAGTTCCAACCCTCCAATCACAGAGTTGGTTTCCCTGACAACCAGCCCCCATCCCTAGGGCTTTCCAAAAGTCACCTTATTAAAATAAACTTACGTGTAGTTGGGGTGGGGTTTATGAATAACAAAAGACAGTCATTTCATCTTTTCACTCTTACCAGTTAGGAAATGCCACCCATTGTAGGATCTTTGTGCCCGATTGGGATGAAGACCAAATATGTATGTTTCTTTCTTCTTTCCTTTCTTGCTTTCTTTTTTTAAAAATATTATTTATTTGGGAGAGAGCAAGAGCTAGAGAGCAAGCACATAAGTAGTGGGGAGGGCAGAGAGAGAGAGGGAGAAGCAGAGTCCCCTCCGAGCAGGGAGCCTATGTGGAACCCATGACCCTGGAATCATGACCTGAGCTGAAGGTAGACACTTAACCACCTGAGCCAGCCAAATATGTTTCTCATTATAAACCACAATATCTACAGTCCATCTCTATGCTAATTCTATATGATATTACACTGTATCATCTTCATAATCCTATACAGTGGATTTCATGATCATCCACATTTTACAGATGAGTCAAATGGAGTATTGTACGATCAAGGTCATACGATGGTGGTGGAGTCTGGATTTAAACATAGGCAGGATAATTACAGAGCCCATGTTGCTATATCGCCATACATGATCGCCTTACATGATCCTATGAATCACAAGATGGGTTTTATACCTGGAAGTGCTTTTGAGGGAGTACCCATTATTGACTGATTTTTGAGAACAAGAGTCATAGCATTAAACTAAGAATTGTTGTATCTTTTGTTATAAGGCCTCCTGTGAACATGCGTTAATTGATGCTGCTCCAGTGTACATTTGTTTCTCTATAAAAGTTCCTGGTTTCCAGGGACACCATTGCTTCTCATCCTGGAAAGAAACATTAAAAGGAAAAACATAAATAAGCTTGGTAACTCTCACCTAAGCTTAGTCAGTTTACTAGTTTGGGATTTTGAGCTAGTCATCTGATCTTTCTGAACCTTGTTTTTTTTTTTTTTTTCAGCTTTCAAAGGTTTTAATCGGAATGAGCAAATCACTGAAATCAACTTCAACTTAGATATTTACTCTCATTAGAAGTAATGCATTCTTGAGCAGAATTTTGTCACATTAATTCCAGTGACACTCAAAGAACTTCAGTGACCATATGATTCTGAAAAATTTTTGTAGAAAAACCAAACATGGCCAAGTAAACTTTTCCTCTAGGATCCAACTAGTAAATTAAGAAATGTTCGCCTTCGTTATCAGTATCACTTTAACGTCTCTTATACAAGAAGATACTTGCACTATCTAGGCTATAGAAGTTAGTTGAAAACTTGTTAAGTCAGTTACAATGCCCTTCTGAAAAGAAATATGTATAGACTCGTTCCTTGGGAAATGCTTAAAATAATCTAATTTACAAGGTAGATCATTTTAGAAAATGAAAACATTTGTGTATATGACCACAATTATGTCTCACCTATGGGAGAGAAATTTGAGGCCAACCGACCATTGCCTCTCATTGCCATGCCACAGAGTAAGCTTAAAACGCATTTCTTCGGAATTGTCATCGTCGAACATCATAACTGACCTCCCCCTGGAGAAAAATTCATGTTTTAAACCTTGTGTCTTTTGCTGTAATTCATCATCACAGAATTGTCATTGCAGAATTTTGCTCAATACGGCATGTCCACATGAGACTCAGCATTTAGTGTGACCTTTGCATATGGTCTACCTGGAAAATTTACAGAAGTTACACAAATCTGAAAGTACTATTATCACTGATGGTTAAAATGGTGTCCTCATGATTTGTGGACGTTTCGAACACTACTTGCTCTTGCTTTTCCCAGCCCCCTGCTGCACTGAAATTTAATCGGTTTTTCTGTGTTTTTACAGCAAAGCTGTCACAGGCAATAACATATTTTTGCATACGTATCAGTTTGGCTCTGGTGCAGATTTTTGTTCACACTGGACTCCTACTGATATGCACTGATTTAAAGTCTAAAAATGAAACAATTTTATATAGCTTATAAGGAGTCCCTGGAGAGTATTGGATCTTAAAGCTAGTATTTTTCAGACATAATCAGCAGGAATAGGTAATGTATTACCATTAGGGACATTAGCAGCAACTGTAACAAAAGAAAACAGTAAACATAAATGCTCTTAGCAACTTCATACGTTACAACAGATATTAATGTAAAATTACACAAATTAGAGATGCAGTTTAACATTATTCAACATATTTATTCATAATGATTGTTTCATATTTAAAGAACACCAAAATATTGTGTTTTGTCAGCCAAGGACAATAATAGTTTAATAGTAATTTATTTTAAACAGCTACTGATAATACAACCAATCAACACATTAAGTGGTGCCAACATTGGCATCTTGCTAAATAATCTCTAGACATTGCACAGAGAGTACATCTTTCAAAGATAAGTCAACAAGAGCAATCAGAGCAGAAAATTAGAATTTGGTATCTTAGAATTAAAATACAGCTAAACTAAAGTTTTAATTGGGGTGATCTAAAAGGGCACTTGATGTAATGATCTCTTTCATTTGTTACTAATTGTTTGTTCCTGATGAAGAAGAAACATACACAGGAATGTTGCTGAATTGAGTTAAGATGGCAGTTTCCTTAGCAGCTATGTTTTATTATTAAAAACAAAAGAGTAGGGAGGGGCAAACAACCATGTAGAAACCCTCCAGCTCGTTTCATATCACAAGAATTATACCAGGAAGTTCAGGGTCAGGTATAACAAACATGAAATAATTTATATATGCTTGAAAACAGATTAAATGGCTTATGATAATGTTACATAGGTGAGCCGATCTAAAGGGACACCTCTGTCCGGCTAACAAGTCAAGCCAGAGTAGAAATTCCCAGTTCAGACTGCTTATGTTGTCTCCTGCAAGAGGGGTCGTATTCTAGAGTATATCTATAAATGGCCCCACTTCCGCTTCATTTATAATTTCAGTTGAAAATTTTAGTCTCCGTGGGGCACCTGGGTGGCTCAGTCTATTAAACATCCAACTTTTGATTTCAGTTCAGTTCATGATCTGCACTCAGTGTGGAGTCTGCTTGAGATTCTCTCTCCCTTACCCTGGGTCTCTTCCTGGGTCTCTCCCCTGCTTGTGCTCTCTCTCTCAAAGAAAATCTTTCAGAAAGAAAGAAAGGGGGCGCCTGGGTGGCTCAGTGAGTTAAGCCTCTGCCTTCAGTTCAGGTCATGATCTCAGGGTTCCGGGATCGAGTCCCGCATTGGGCTCTCTGCTCAGCAGTGAGCCTGCTTCCCCCTCTCTCTGCCTGTCTCTCTGCCTACTTGTGATCTCTCTCTCTCTGTCAATAAATAAATAAAATCTTTAAAAAAAAAAAAGAAAGAAAGAAAGAAAGAAAATTTTAGTCTCTGATGTTCACAGACCAAATATCTCCTACTTCAAAAAGGTATTTTGTATTGCTGAGTTGATAAGGATAGAAATTTTAGCTCTAATTTTTATTAATGATTTTCTAAAGGATTTTAGGAGAAAGCATGTGTAGAACACTTGTTCTGTGCTTTACATGTTCTTATAATCTTGTTTTCAAGAATCTCAGAATATTACAAAATTCTTTGTTTAGCAAAGAGTAAATCAATGTACATGTATACCTCTTATACAAGAAATTCTATTATGTATTGTATAAATAAACTTTACTTTTACCATATACTCTTGAGATATACTGTCAAATAGTCCCCTAAAAGTTATTCTCAGTTTATTATAACCATTTTAAATTACTTTTTTAAAATAATGCACTATTAACACACTAGGTTTGGGATCCCTTGCATATATTATATACCTCAAGAAAAATATACCAGTACTGTAATTTCTAGTCAACAAATTTTTAAAATCTACTATAAGTAAGCACTCTCTGGACTCCACAGGACAAAGGACCATATGAGAGAAAATGTCCCTGCCTCAGAGAGTTTACATTTAGTGCAGAAGACCCTGCATAAAGTGATAAAAAAAATATATGAATACATGAATGACACGATATTACACAATAATAAATGATAGGAAGAATTCTAAGCAGGGAATAACAGAAGGCTATTCCAGATAGGGTGGTAAAAAAAGACCTTTCTTCTTCTTTTTTTTTTTTTTTAAGATTTTATTTATTTATCTGAGAGAGTGAGTGAAATAAAGAGCACATAAACAGGGCAGAGGAAGTAAGCAGACTCCCCCGTTGAGCAGGGAGCCCGACACGGCGCTCGATCCCAGGACCCCAGGATCATGACCCTAGCCTAAGATAGATGCTCAACCGACTAACCCTCCCAGGTGCACCAGAAAAGACCTTTGTTGAGTGGTGACTGAACAAAGGTGAAATGAAGTGAGGGCATGAGCCACACAAAAATTGGGAGGAAAAGCATTAAGGAGAATGAAAAGAGAAAATCTCTGGTGCAGAAGTCGATTTTCTTGAGAAATGGAAAGATGAGCATTGTGTCCAGTGTGATCTCAGTAGGGACTGGTGGAGACTGAGCTCCAAGAGATAGATGGGTCTTACCAGAATCATTTGGGATTATATAAACCATATCTGATTATCACTTATGTAAGAGCTTCAGTAGAATTTTCTTCTCGGTTCTTTTTTTTTTTTTTCCGGTTCTTAGTTTTTAGCATGCTTATGTGCTGCCCTCATTTAGCTTTAGATTTAGATATTCTAATTAGAAGCTATTAAACCTGCCTGGCAAAAACATCAGTCTTCCTACGAGAGTTTAATTAGATTTAGAAATTTTGTGCTTTAGTTGAAGTGCTTGTCCTAGTGAATACGGAGTGAATATACAGGAATGAAAGAATTTGATAAGTTGGTTCTTTTTTAAAAATGTTTTTAAGTAATAATGAAATGTGCTTTGCACCAAAATATTACAATTCTGAATGCCTTCTTTGTACAGGGGCTCTTGAAAGTTGCCATAGATAATGCCAGAGCTCAAGAAAAACAAGTCCAACTGGAAAAAACAGAGCTGAAGATGGATTTTTTAAGGGAAAGAGAACTGAGGGAAACACTCGAGAAGCAGTTGGCTATGGAACAAAAGAATAGAGGTATTTCTGAATTTCCAAATAAGCCTAGTACTTTCTATAAAACATATAACAGAACAGTACTCTATGTTTGGTGATTTACTATGAGACTACAGCTTTTTTGTTAATTTACTTATAGCTGAGGTTTGCAGCAGGATTTGAATCCTGGGCTCATTGTGCTTTTTCATCTCCAGAGTATAGAAGAGTTTCTCTTCTATTCATACCTCAGGGAATTGAAATATATGTTATATCATTAGTCACATAATTTTTATTGCTGATAGAGCTTAACAAATAATTTTAAGATAAGAGTGAGCTCTGATGAGAGCCATGAGAAAAAATTTTATATTCATTCACAATTGCCTTTGAAAAACTTAAGAGTAAAAGTCATAGAGCTAACATAGAAAATACTGATTAGTCAAGCGAAGCAGATTTAGTAAGATATTTATCAACTGAAATTGAAGACTGATGAATATCTGAACAAATGACCAAAGTCGAGTGTTTGTATAATTTTCTTTCTGAATGCCTCATTTTCATCCAACAAGGTCAACTACACATTAGTGTAGAAACCAATATGAATTTTTATTGGGTAAAAATAATGATATTACCAATCTATGAATTGCTTCTTCTAACACACTTTACAGCGCATGTATAGATAATTTTGAAGGTCATTCATATTTGTGTGTTTATATTATGTATGAGATTAACATCTAGGTTCTTTCCATAGTTTGGCTAGAGATTAAAAGTATTTTCTTTACAACCAACTTTCCCATTGCCTCAACTATACGATTCTCCTAAGTACTCTAGAGGAGGAGCACCTATTCCCGCATTTAATAAGTATCCAATAAGAATATTCCACATGTTCTCCTTTTATATGTTTGATACTGTCATTTGAAAATCATTGTTCCTGTTTTGTTTTTCAAACCAGCAAGATTTGGTAGGTTTTTACATTAGTTTTTATAAAGCAATAGCTAGTGGGTTCCTGGAATGAGGCTGATTTGGGAAAACCATCATCACCCATGTATAGCACTCATCTAGATAATGTGGTTTCACATAGATTTAGGTACTAAAGTAATGAAAACAAGATAAACATTAATAATGGGATGTGTTCTTTGTGGGTAATGAAGACTGGCCAAAGGGTTCATTATATAGAACCATCTTTCATGAGACAGCCATGTCTTGATTTTGTTCTCACCTGGAAAAGTCTTCTTTCTTTTCTTTTTTTCTTTCTAACAAGACTTAAAGGTAGACACTTAAATTCATAAAGTAATTCTTGGTTACTTGAGAGAACTTTAGAATTTTATTGGTTTGAATCATTTGGAAGACTTACGTTGTTTTTTTCTTTAACCACTAGAGGGCAAAACACTTCACAGATCACATCATGCACCTCCCATTTAATTAATTGTGAACAATAAATTAAAGGTAATAGCTATCAATAATTATCTATTATAAATGTGTCCACTGAAGCAGTGTACTACCCTGAAGAGAGAACATGACAGTGCTATTCGATTCAATCACGGAAGAGGAAATAATAAGCACTCAATGGCAAGACACTGGGTATTGAGATTTTAGTCCCGTGGAAGTATACAATTCAAATAAGTAATTCAGAAATTACTGTGTTTTTTTTTTTCAAAGAGACTTATAAACAATCATCTTTGGAAAGGGATACAGCAGGCAAATGATTTTTGTTAAACATACGATTTTCACTCTACTAAGTAAAGGAATTAACATTTATTCAAAACCAGTTTTGTTTTTATTATAAGACTGTAGCCAACATGTATTTTGATTTTAAAAAAGTCTCTATTAATATATGTTACCAGCAGCAATAAACTCAACAAGTTAATGGTCTGCCACCTTAATAGTATTAATAATTATAAAAACGGGACACATGAAGATTAGAAATTAAAACAAATTCTTACTTGAACCTTTATTATCTTATTTTATATTTTGACTAAATACTGCATTAAATAAAAACGTTATCCTTTCATCTGTAGTAAGAAATCAAAGAGTAAACTTGGAATGACTACTCCCTATGACTAATTCTACCAAAAGGATATTCTCTTACTGATTCTGTCATATTCACATTCACATCCACAATGTTTATCAACCAGGAAAAAGAAGATTCCAAAGAAAAACATTTGTGTGCTCCCCTTAGGCTAACTGGTTACCTCATATGCATTGTGAAAACTAAAATAATGATCATACTGAAAGTATAGTTAACATATATTTGAACAGCATTTATTTGTTACTATTTATTGATTACATATTATATACAAATACTTAAATTGTCAAGTAGGAGAAAATATAATAATTAACTTTTTGTATCATAATCTGGTTTTGTATATCAACCCCACATTATTGTCAGCTGTAGCACATTCTTATCAATAAGGTTTCATACTCTACCAGATTTCAGCAGAGTAAAAGATAATTTTCTTGAAATATATTATAGCGCATATATATTTGCTTTGAAGAAATTGTTGATATCTCTGAGCAAATTACATTAGCTTTGTTCCCCCTAAAAGACAGCTCCTATGTTAATAATTAAGAATATTTGCCCCTTATAGACAATCATATTTATTGCATTTTTTTTTTAATTTCAAGAAAAAATTCTTAAAAACCCAACTGGTATAACTATTTAGTAAAATAGCTACAGGGGAAATGCTCCATTTACTATTCAAAATTGGTGCTTCATTAAAAGATAGAAGACATGCTTATAAAGGTTTGTATTATTCTAACTACTCTGCACTATTCTGATTTATTCTGATTCAAGGGCAGAGACTAATCCACAAAATTCATTTAATCAGCCTTCCTTTATCAGTGTATATAAATATTTACTAAAATTAATTTCCCCTTAAATCAGTCTCTCATTTGACAATTAAAGGCATCTTTGTAATAAGATAGTTCAAGGTTAAGTAAAAATTGGCCTCCTTGGATATTTTTCTGGGATTTATTTTAGGTAACGGTGGGATTTTTTGAACTTCCTCTGCATAGGTAGACTCTGTCAAGGAGGGGAGAAAAGGAAAAAAAAGAATATTATTAAAAAAACATAGATTATTTGTAAGCATTGGTAATTTGGAGCATGGCAAAAACTTTTTAAAATATAATATATTAACTCTCTTTTCTAGCCATAGTTCAAAAGAGACTAAAGAAGGAGAAGAAGGCAAAGAGAAAATTACAGGAAGCCCTGGAATTTGAGACAAAGCGGCGTGAGCAAGCAGAACAAACACTAAAACAGGCAGCTTCTACGGATAGTCTCAGGGTCTTAAATGGTAAGAGGGGGCATCTTTATGCATGGCTAACTAACATTCACTTATTAGCACTAAAAAGACAATTTCAACCTGTGTTTGTCGATATATATATATATTTATATATATATATAGAGAGAGAGAGAGAGAGAGAGAGAGAGATCTGTGTATCTACTATCTAGTGACTCATTCAACTGTGCTTCTAGCAGAAAGCCTGGTGGGCAGTCATCCCCCATGCTGGGCAATGCTTAATTTCATAGACGCCTTCACCCGCCTGTTACTACTTAACTCGATTATCTGGAAACTGACATCGCTTTCCCGTGTAGCTAAGTCTGTTTCTACCAAAATAGGATAAATATTACTCGGAGAACGTCCCAACCCCATCCCATGTCATGAACAATTTTGCGTTACTTATTGATCTCTCCAAATATTTTGACCATTCTTATGGTTCTAGTCTTTGTTAAACCTTTACAAGATGCCAAAGATTTATGTAATTTTAATACAGCACCCAAGTAACAGGTTGCTCTTTTTTTAAAGGACAACAGCATCAAATGAAATATGTGTCACTCTTACCTTTCTGTGCTTTTAGACTCTCTGACCCCAGAGATAGAAGCTGACCGCAGCGGCAGCCGAACAGATGCTGAAAGGACAATACAAGGTAGGAATTCGCAAAAGGCTATAAATCTAGATCTTGCTATATGAGTTTTTCTTCAGCTTTAGCCTGCTATTCAAGCATGTAGCCTACCATCTGGGCCACATCAAAACAAGTTCAAGCAAGGTCAAGTTCATCTTGCTTGTTTATATGAGTGAATTCATTTTGTGCTGATAGATTTTCTTTAAATTAATGGGTCATTTCTGTTTATACAATGCAATTAAAAAGGAATAATTAATTTTAAACAATGTATGATTTAATCTTGGACACAGTAAATGTGCTTTGTTGAATGCTTGAAGCCCAGTCTAACGTGGGAAGGGTTTATAATTTCTATACCATCTGAATAAAAGCATGGGTTAATCAGGTAGGTAGTTCTTAAATTTGAAAATTTCTCCTTCTCATTTTTGTGACAGATACTGCAAGGTACATGCAAAATAGACTGGTTGAATGTTAACAATAAATAAGATTGTTTAGTCCTCTGTGGATTTTCTGAATGTTCTCTATGCCATTATATACATTTTAATAACACAAATCTGCTGAGCAAAATCATATATAGAATACTAAAGGGAGTTGTATTAAACACTCAGAAGAACTAAATATGTATATTGCCGAGACCATACTATTAGGAAAGAACAAAATCTGAAGGTAACATTTATAGTCTAACATCTATTCTAGGCAATAAACTCAGTCTAACAACATGAATACTAAACAGTAAAAAGAGCATTTGTTTTCTATTTTAAATGAAGATGGTTCTTCAAAGGGAAGCCTAAAATGATTAACTGCTATAATCCTCCCAATTGCTTTTATTTTGCATTTTAAGCTCAATCATTTTGGGGATATTGTTTGACATTAATTGTGCTACTTAATCAGCTCCGAAAGTGTCAACTTTGGTTTAGTGTAAAAGAAATATACTTTTGTAAAGTATCAAATATCCAATAAGTAAAAATCAGAAACTTGCAGGAACATTCCTGAAGAACATTTTTGCCTATATTTATTTTACCCGAAACCATGATAATTATTTTTTAAATCCTGAGGCTCAAACCATATGTTATTATGAGATATCTCCTTGGATATACAAGATTAATGCAATTGTAGATGTAGAAAAGACTTTTTTTTTAGAGCATTATGGATATTAGCAAAATTATATGTGTGTGTTCATGTATAATCTTGTTAAAATCATAAGATTTCTGTTGCATCTCTTTTAAAAGTCGCATACACATGTTAACAAATGAGTAGTAGCAAAGCCGGTCCTCTTTATCAGGGATGATAACCTCAATCAGGCCAATATAAATATCAGCCCTGATTTGTGTGTTCAGGGACCACTCATGCATTAACTTAGCTAGTGGCCAAAGGAGGTCTAAAAAAGCCCATGAGTCTCCAGGTAGATGTGATATATAAATTATCTGTTATCTACAGAATCCTCAGGGTTGTCAAATCAATCCAAGAAAAATTATAGACAATACATTCCTGCATATTAAGGGAAGATTTGTTTTCAATGTTAAGAAGTGATTAGTCAATGGTTAAACACCTTGCATAAGTGACATAATGTTTATTCCAGGAATTTGCTATCCGTAAAATTTTGGTCATCAATAAGGCTAGGGTTATTTTAATTTGAATTTGTAAAATTCACGTATATTCAAATATACACATTAATATGCATAAACTCTTGCTGTATAAGGTTGAAGTTTTGACAAGTCCTCTTTTCTATTGTGATTTGCTTATTCCAAGTAAAATTTTAAATCATAAATTGCCTTTCTTTTGCTATCCAAAGTGTTCTCAGTTGGGTAACAAAGAAAACCCACCCAAACAACTTTATAATTAAGGCAATAAAACATTTGAAGAATAGTTATACATAGTGATTTAAAGCCAAATATAAATGGTTATGGAGTTATTTAATGCTTTGCTTTAGCTGTAATATAAAATCGTAATCATTGAATTCATTTGTTCAGCCAGTCAATTAAAAATATGTTCCTTAATTCTAATGTGAACAATTAGCAATACTCTACTTCTTGTATACTTCAAAATGCATAATTAGTTTTCAGTAAAACCCCTAACAGGTTCATGGTTTTAATTAGATAATAGGATTTTTTCTCAAATGTAAGAAAAAATATGGATGAATCTGTATTTTTATATTTTAGTGGCTAAAAAGGTCTTTTACCAGGAGTTGAACCACCCAAGACTTTTAAAATATCAGGCAGACCCAAGAGATCATCTTTTGCTACTCTAACATCACTAAATAGTTCTTTCAGCCCTCTGAGCCTTTTTTTTTTTCAAACCTAAGTCTAAATGAATACATTTCGAAGCCAAAAGAACAAAATTAGCTGTGAACAGAAGAAATCAAAGATAATAAACTAGTTAGTTAAGTTCCTAGTTGAAGCACAACAATGGGAAAGGCAAAGAAGAAAGAACCGGAACTCATTGCTAATTTGTGAAATGGACTACGTCATGCATTTGGGAGCCATGAGCACCTGCCGCGTCACGGTGTAAAAACAACACAAACGTGGCCTGTTCCTCCTTTTGCTTTCTCCGTTTTGGGGTCCCCAAGCCTAGGTGTTAATGATACTCTGTGTTCTTTCTTGCTCCTGGTCCAACCATAAGTGAAATTATTCTGTGTTCCAAAATAAACTGAACTTAGGAAAAACAAAGGAAACCCACATTTCTCTATGCTTGTCATGTATTTATTTATTTTTAACATTCTGGCAATAAATAAATGCCATGCTTGGCCCAAGAGTTAGTCACCTAGCAGTTGGGCACTTAAATACTGCTCAAGTGCCAGGTAATTACCCCCAAATAAGCACCTCAGGTTAGTTAGACTAAACATTGCCTCATTGGCATTTAATACCACCGTTTCTGTAAAACTATAGAGGAGGGGAGGAGAGAACCAGACAGTAGTTTAGAAAATATTCCTGAGCGAAGAGGCCCTAAATAATGACTTACTTGTGATAAGTAAAGTAAATCAGCTCATCCTACATAGGGATAAATTCTTCATTGTTGATATTTCTAGTAGCTAACTCAAAAATTCATGAGTTTGGTGGTGATATTATGGATAGAGAATAAATATCAAAAAATTAAAAAAAAAAAACAACTTGTTTCGGGAGCTGAATTATATGGTGATTAACTCTCATGCCTTGAATCTTGCAGATTTATATGGCATGATTTGTGTTGGAAAATTTTATCTTACTTTAAAGTTTTTTGTAAGATCTTTTGAATATGAAGAGTAGACTGAGTTCATATAAATACTCGTTGGACGCTGTTTTGGACTAGTTAATAAATACCCTCCAAAACCCTTTCTGCCCCCACACATATGAATGCCCATCCCCACACTGTCTGTAGCCAAATCTATAATATGATGGCTTTCTGGAGCTATGTTCTAATTTCTTTTTAATCTCTCTCCCTGGCAATTGCACCCACTTAGATGGTTTGTTTAACTTATATGTTTCGACAATTAAAAAAAATACATCTCTCTCCAGACCATTCAGACATTTCTTAAGAGGTCCAGGTTATACCCAACTTTTATTTGGTTGTCTCGCAGACACTGCAAGGTCCAGTGCACAAAACCAAAAGGATCGTTCACTCCCAGCAAACCTCTCTTCATCCAGTGTTCCTTCCCTATGGAACTGTTATCTGCCCAGTCCGGCATCCTCCATCTATACTAAGGGAGAGCAGAGCACACATTTCCCTCTCTCATCCTCCACACCCAGTTACAGCTCTTCCCCTTGTCCTGGAACCCTCTCTTCTTTTTTTATTTTTTTATTTCCTGAAAGCCCCACAACTTCCTCCACCTATCAGGGACATAATTCCTTCCTCCTTGTCTTTACTTACCCAACGTTGAAATCTCATTTTTAGAAGCTACTGCTTCCAGGAATGCTTCCTTGAGACTCCACCCCCACCCCTGCAGGACTTCCAATTTTAGTATATGTGCTGCCGAAGCAAGCACATCCTGCAGGACTTCCCTGCCGCCAGGGTCTAATTCAGCCTCTGGAGGTTCTTATCATACCTCTCACTTCTCCACAGTCTCCTGCTGGGCATTTGTAGTTCCTTGTTCAATGTCTTCTTCCTCTCTCTGGAAGGTAGCCAAGAGGGTGTGAACCATGTCTATTTTGGTCACTACTGTGACCTGTATGTTTGACACATATATATGAATGTGTCACGTGTTTGTACCCCATTTACAGTGCTGAATGTTTGCTATACCGTGAAAGAAGGTTATCTGCCTTTGATGACTTAGGACCTGATTGATTTTGTGAATGCCAAGGGTTCTCATTGTTCTGACATTTCTCAGACTTTGGTTGGAGAGACAGATGTAAGGAAGTAAAGGATAATATAATTTTACCTCAGAAAGTCAGAATTACAAATTTGGGTAGAATTAATTTTCATTTATCTGATTGCTGCATTAACAGTATGTGTTTAGGCTTCTTGTATGTGTGCATAATGTTACTTTTTTGTTTGTACATTCGACATAAGATTTGGATTCTGTAAATATGCACTTATACCCACTTTTTTCCATTTTAAATATATATTTAATTTAACACGATGTCACATTTCTTAAATAATACTTTCATCTGTTGTTTAATGTACGTTAACCTTAAGCTTCTTTTTTAATTGCTTATAATTTTACATGAACTAAATATTCTTTATAAGTTATTTAGGTTATCAATATATTGATGAACTATAACATAGGACAATCATGGGTTAGTGCTGTTTCATCTATGTCTTTTATCAATTTTAAGAGTTGGAAAGTTCACTTTCAAAATAGTAACTTTGACTTCTTTTTAAGAAAACCTGTCTTTTTAAACCAAAAAAGAATTGGTAGAATCAATGGAAATGTAGACCATAGTTCCTCTGACATCTTAGAATATCTGCAAGTTATGCTTGCAAAATTTTGACTTCACTTGAAAGTACATCTCTTTTATTTATGTCCAATGGCCATAATCAAAACTGTTTGGCTTTTTATTCTTTTTTTGACTGATCTCAGATCATAGAAAATCAAATATTCTTCCAATAAAAGGACATAAAAGGCGTGCCTTCACATTAACAATCTTTTTTTTCCAATTTAAAAAAAAAACTCCTTTCTGCTTCCTAGACATTTGAAGATACATGCTGAATTTAAAAATTGTTTATTTTTCAACAATATTTATTGAACACTGAGGATATGCCAAGTATGCTTTTATGATGTTGTTGCCTTAGCTCTAGGAAATGACTTTAAAGATCAATTAAATCTCTTCATTTTGCAAACAAGGAAAGTGAGACTTAGGGAGGAAACCTGACTTGTTAAAGGTTATATCATGAGTTAACCAGAGTTGGGAATGGAATTTAGTTCAGTTGCTTTTCACATTCCCTTATTTTCTTCCTGATTATTTTGAGATTAGGATTGTTAAAATGTGCTCTTCTTGCTCTTTTAAAATATGTGATTATTTGTTTAGTCATTTACAGTTCCAAAGCATCATCATGCATATCATTTTTATGAGTGGAATTTATATCATTTATCAGAATTTTTTATTGACTTGGAAACTGTTATTTTTTGAGACTTTCCTATATGTATGTATTATAATTTAAAGGTGAGATAACTAAAGCTCAGAGTGGCTAATTAATATTCTCACATTTACACTCTGAGTTAGTGGGGTCACAGACATTTGAATCCATATTTATGACTCCAGAGTCCTTGTTCTATCCTCCATGCATTTCTGTCTAGACTTCTATCTCTTCTAAAATAACTACTTCCATGCCCATCACCCAGTTTGAACAGTTAGCACATTGTTAATGACTTAAGAAGTTCAAAGCAGTCTACTGACAGGAACTAGAGAATGGTATATAATTGGGGGAAAAAAAAGGTTTCTTTTCCAGCTTTTTACTTTTCAATTCATCATTATGCCTATACCATGTTTATAGACACTTCCAGACACACTGGGGAAAACTCACTCTTTAGTGAAGAAAACAAAGGATCAATAAAAGATACTAAGAAATTAATCATATTTAGATAAAAGATTTATCCACATCCCTACCACTTAACATGCAATGAGCTTAAGATAAATTTGAAATCAGACAAAAATCTAATTGCGACTTAATGTAAGACATTTAGAGAGCCTCTTCATTTCTTCTGTGGTATGTGTTTGAACAGAGTTACTAAATGATATTCCAAGATTTTTACCCTGTAATGGGCTTAACTTGAAGCTTACTTAAACTTATCACTTCTAAAACCTTTTTGAAAGGATTGTTTAAATTTAATTTCATATAATTGTCTTATGCGCATTTCTATTTTTAATACTCAAAAAAAGACCCTTACGTTTAATGTAGAAGTAGGGGTTCTTTTAGGCACAGCTACAGAACTAACAATTAAGAAAGATCGGAGTCAGGTCTAGATTCAAATTTCTGTCCCACTATTTTTTTTTCCCTTTAGTAATTGCTTAACCTCAGAGAGTTGTTAGAAGGATTAAATAAATTAATCCATGTAAGGCACTCAACATCTACTAGACAATAGTATGCATACAGTTAAGTTTTAGCTGTTAATATTACATTTTATTATTATGAGTTAACATATTTACAGTGCCTAGCAACTGATAAATGCTGAAGCTATTATTACTCTGATATATAATTTACTTTTCTTTTTTCAGAAAATTGGTCTTTATAACATCATGTTGATTTAGTCTCTTAGTAAAGTGTTTGTAGAAATTTATAAGAATGTTGGAAACAAACAGGATTTGTACACACAAATATGAACCTAACTTTTCATATTTGAAGATGTTTTTATTTAGCTTAAAAGTGGGAAGGGGGGGCACCTGGGTGGCTCAGTGGGTTAAAGCCTCTGCCTTCAGCTCAGGTCATGATCCCAGGGTCCTGGGATCGAGCTCCGCATCGGGCTCTCTGCTCAGCGGGGAGCCTGCTTCCCTTCCTCTCTCTCTGCCTACCTGGGGTCTCTGTCTGTCAGATAAATACATTAAAAAAAAAAAAAAGTGGGAAGGGGGAGGGTTTTATGGAAAGAAAGAAAGACAAAAGGAAAAAATGAGAAGGTTCATCAAAACTGGTTTCCAGACTGCTTGCACTGTATATTAACTATTGTTGAGTCACAAATAATGTAATTACCATCAGGATCACCTCAAACTCTTTTTCTTGATCTTAAAAAAATAAATATTGGAATTATGTTACTATGAACAACACAAAACAATAATAAATTGACTTCTAGTCTCTTGGCACTGGTTTCTGGTGTTTGGCAGCATTTCAATACAGCTAATCAATTTGAGACAGCATTGATTAAGTTGAACAAAAGATGATATTGATTGCAGCCTGTAGCCAATAAACAAGCTATTGTTCCATAGTTATCATAGGTCATTGTTAACTACTCATTTAACTAGACAGAGTTATTATTATTAAATAGAAAGTCTCAGAGACACTCATGAATTGGATATTTTATAAAATTTTAGAATAATGTTTTCTTATAATTGCATATATTATTCTTTTAAGAAATACGTAATAAAGGAAATCTTGTTTTTGAACATTGGTGGCTGTGTTTAAACACCAAATGCTGAAGGCCTTTTTATAGGTTTTTGTTGGAAATGGTTCCTTCATAATTTAAACTCATTATACATGAAATGAGACCTAGCAGGCAGTTTAGTATGAAGTTGCTGAAAATAGTAAGATATAGTTCGCTATAATTATTACTTATAAAACATTATTTTCAGTGTATTATTTCCATAGACCTAACTTTCTAAACCCTCGGTTCTGATGGGGAAAAAGCATGATTCTCATTATTATGTTCGTGTTGAGCTGTGACATAACACAAGGTTTTGTCCTGTCATTTCAATTCTTACTCCATTGCCCAAACATTATGCAGATTAAATTAAGGCAAAATGATTGGGCTTGGTTTGTAATGTAGTTGACATCATTTTCCTTAGTAAATGCAATATAATAGGTGGTAGCTTCTGTGACAATTCAGAGGATATAGGGAATATCAGGAATAATTAATTAGAATTGGAGATTTAGAGAGGGTAAAAAGGACATTGTACAACAAAATTAGGATTAAATATTGACACAGACCAATTATTTATAGAAAATACAGTGTTTTGTTAGCATAGATACAACTGAATTAAATTGGCTTTTTCATAAATGTGTTTGTGGCTTCGCTTGAATACTGTCTGAAGACCATAATCAAAGAACAGTGATAAATGGAAATTGGGAAAGGTATTAGCAGGGGGCCTGAAAGATCAATGCTAGATCCATTTTGATTTAACATCATAATTAGTGATATGGAACAGTGGTTAAACAGAGTGTATCAATGAAATTCACAGATGATCCTAATTTAGAAGGCGTAACATACATCTGTGTGGACGGTGTAAGTATGCAATAGAAATTTAGGGAATTTAGGAATCTCAGGATGAATGAAATGAAATTACCTTTTTAAGAAAGAAAATTTAATTTTAAGATCTGTGGGGTTTAAAAAAATGTTAAAATTCAAAAAATGTCAATGGCAGTATGTGTCCACTTATATCTTTTCTTAGTTCTGTACTAACAGTGAATGGCTATAGGACTGAGAGAAAGGTCAGAAGATGGGTAGAAAAATAAGCCTCTGTCATTTTAATATTATATATTTTTATTAATGATACTTTTTACTATTATGAATACCAGACAGTTGAAGAAATTGGTTTTTCATTGTGATCAGTACATGCCATTAATTTCTTATTTAGATAGTATATTCTCATCTTTGGTTTTAAGAAAAATTTATTTAAAATAAGTTTTTGCTTTGAATCTTCTTACCTTTATTATCAAAAGAAAAAATTGACAACGATTATATCCAATTAACTTGCTCACTTACGATTGTTGCAATAGAAACTGTATGTAATGTCTACCAAAGCTGAAGAGGGTTGCCATTTTGAAATATAGATTAGAACTAACTCCAGTGGTTCATTTTCATATAGCCTGCTTCCTCTTTTTGTATCCACTCTTAGACAGTGAAAGTAACCTGGCCATCTAAGAGTACCTTTAATATTCACAGTAATTTCTTTGAGACAAAACAGAAATAGATTTTTATTTTCTGAAAAAATATTATTTCTTTTTAATTATTTATTTAAAAATATTATTTATACTCTAGGAATTATAAAAGTTAACTGAAAATATTTAAATTACAGAAAAAGAACCCCCACTTTAAGGTCTATTCAATAAATTACAGAATTTGTGTGCACACACACGCACAAAAAATTAGTACATAAACACCTGGTGATGGGAAGCATGCCATCAATTTTGATAGCAGGTATATATGTCGACATTCAAGTTATATAACACCCTTTGCTATATATTCTTCTTTAAGAAAATAAGACATCATCATTCAGACTATAAATGTAAAAATGCTTATGGTGCATTATTCCACCTCCCATGGTTAGGGACAGAATGCAGACATGCCACAATAATGTTTTTTATTTCGACTGTTCGAACCATATTAATGAGAACATCATTTTGGAGAACTAATTATTTCTATTTGTCTTGTGTCACACTTTCTAATTCCCCTATATTAGCACAGCCAAAGCAAATTAATTGCTTTTCCAGCAGTTGAACCTTGTCCAAGAATGAGCTCACATTCCCTTCCAGTTTCCTTGTTTCTGGGAGTGCATTGTGTCAGAAATTTCTCTTGATACTAAACATAGTCTAGAGAATATCTTTACAGATTTCTGTGCACTCACTTGATGAAATTTATAAGTTTAAGTGACCCGCCAGGAAAGATAAAGTTCTTAGCTGCAAGATTATACATCAAAACAGTTAAAGTGAAATTAAAATTAAATGAATGAATCTCACTGAAGCAAAAAAAGCAGTAATTAATGGTTCCCTTAATTGTCTTCATAAAATATTTGCATGGGTCTAATTTGCATAATTTGCATGTATTAATTAATCTTTCAAAGGAATTTTGTGCTGAGAGAAGCCAAAAAATCTCTTTGTTTTATTTAACATCTAATGAAATATTTATCTTCTTTAATGAACTTCTCATCTTCATTAAAATAAAAATTGCACAAGTTTGTATGTTTTAAATGTTTTTATAATTGAAGTATTCAAAAAATCTCTTTAGACTTACAACAGCTGAAAACAAACACATTATTTAACATTCAGTATCATTTTAACAACAGCAACACTTTAAAAAAAAAAGTCCAATTCCACTTTCTCAAAGGTGGCAGAGCATTTGGTAAATGAATAAATGAATATAGCTATTTGGTTTTAAAAGTAAGATTTAGAAAGGCCCGATCATTTCTTTCAATGGTAATCGATTTTTATGGCTGAAATAGTGGGCAACTAGAGGGTATATATGAGAAAAATCAGTATGTTTAATTGTTTGGGAAATGGTTCACTGGTTGAAAATATTTTAACTGGTTCAAAGAAATTAGTCCATTAAAAATCCACTCACTATTATTAACAATTCCTAGATTGACTGACAATATTTCCTGGCAGGAGCTATACAGTCTCAACTTTATTCTAAATCTGACTGCTGGAGATTTGCAGCAGGGGCTTCTCCTCTCACAAACTGAGATCGTAGTGAAGACCAAGAAACGTGTCTTGGAAGGGATGAAATTCAAAATTTCATCAAGTGCCAAATAGTACATATTCACAAAAGCTGGGGAAGAGCGTGGGGAGAGAGCCCAGAAGTTAAACAGACATAAGGGAAGGGAAATTGATGATTCGTTAATGGTGTTCATTCTTTTTGATGCCACAGTCCTACAGAACATTCCAAAGAAGATCATCGGTTAACATTTTCTAAAGCAATTTCAAGTTTGCACAGGTTTTTCACATACATCATTTTTGTTGATCTTCACTTCAAGCCCATTTTATATTTGAGAAAACTAAGGCACACGAACATAAAGCAGATTTGCCTGGAATCAAACTGTGAGCTCAGGACCTCCGAGTCCTTTTGACTCCAAATGCCTTGATCCTATGTGACATCAATCTTTTTATCTCATGATGATTTATGAAGTGGCTATGAGTGGCTAAATATTAAGTCAGATAATGAGGGTGGCATAAATTTATAAGGATTAAGATTCGAAATGCAAATATATAGTTCTTTCCATGTAAAGTTTGGTAATGAGATAAAATCAATTAAATTGACTTTGGTTTCTTCTAGGATCATCTTTATGCAAGTAAAAAGGCATTTTCGTTAAGCCATGGACATTTCTTAGCCCTGCAACCACTCTCATGATTTGCAATTTCTCATGAAGTTTTCCCTAACATAAAAGGAAAAATTAAATCTATTAGATGACAGAAATAATCAGTTACAAAATAAATGCCAATACAGATTTTTCCCTAACAGTGATAATTTATTTAATAAATAACTGATTTCTAAAGGATTAAAATTGAACATAAAATGACTTAGTTCTAGGAGTGATAGAATGAGAACCATAATCTACTGTCAAAACTATCATTCATTAATGTTGTGACCCCGATAACTCACTTCACCTGCTAAGACTTGTCCTAATACTGATATTTTTACCCTGTTAAAATGTCAAAGGCATTTCACTTTTTATGAGTGTAGACATAACACACATAGACACCGCATGTGTCGTGCTCCTTTATGGATAAATTGGATTCTGGATTCAGACTGCCTAGGTTCAGATCACCACACTCACTGTGGATTATCTGTATAACACAGAGTGTGTAACTTAAACTTTTTGATTTTTGGAGTTCCTCATCTGTAAAACACAGAAAATGATCACAATATCCACCTCACAGAACTGTTATGAAATTAAATGAATTAATACATGTGAAGAACTTAGAACAGTGCTCAGTAGACACTAAAAGCTAAAAAGACTTTGCTATTTTTACAATTACGCACAAATTTAAATATAATAATACAATAGTATTCATTCTTGGTAAAAATTAAACATGCTTTGGATCTAAAAGATTATTTTAAGCCAATAATTTTTTCCCCATATGTGATACATACTTTTTCTTTTAGCATGTTTTAAGCTGGAAAATGCAAATTATATTTACCAGATTTTCCAGGGCATTTATAAAATTCATGACAGAGTGTGAATTTCAATATTTATGTCAATTTAAATAATATGGTTTGAGGAGATTTATTTACAGCCACATATACTGTGTGATTATTTATCTCTTTGCAAATTAAATAAAAGATAAACTGATTATTCTTGACTCATTTAAGATGGAAGTGTTAGAGCATCTTAATTTTTTTTATTATATTTGACAAATTTCTCTTAATATGGTTTGTATTTTCATATAGTGTGGAGTAACTGCAGACTCTTCTAATTCATATATAATCATACTCGAGAGATAGTAAATCTCCACTTAAGCTTACTAATTACACCTATAAAACCATGAATGATGGCTACAAATTATTGGATCTGACTCTCGTTCTTTATTTATTTCTCCCTGGCAGAAAGAGCACTGGATAGGGAGATTTTAGTCCATAAATTATTCCCATACATAATCAGGTTTGCTGTGTTTAACTTTGATTTCATACTATTTTTTTATATTAACTGATGAAATTTCCATTTTTATAGATTAAGAGCTAATTAATTGATTTCCATGATAAAATTATATTTACTTATAGCTATAATTTCAATGTCTTTATTTTTTCTTAATGGATTTTACTGATTACTCTAGTTCTATTTTGTTTTAAGCTACCACAGTCTTTTCACTTGTTTTTATACATTCTCTAGCAATCTTATATGAAATGTCACAGTAAGGCCTTATCCTTAGTTAAAGTGTTGGGAATGGAAAAGAATTTTGCAAATGAGAAAAGATTAGATGTGAGACAACAGGCACAGAAAGTACATTCCTCTGCTAAATCCAACAGATGGTTCCGAGTTCCAGCCCAAGTGGGACCATAAACTCAATTACTACTATATTGTTTTTCCTTAGAGAACTCCAAAAATATTTACTTTTATGTAAAAGTGTAGATTTTTAAAAAATACTGTGGAAGCCTAAATAACATCAGTGTTTATTAACAGTCTTTGATAATAGTAAGAGTAAAGTTCTCTCAATGTAAAAAACTCATATAATGTCAGATTATGTCAACACAAACTAAACTGAAAATAGCAATTAGAACAACGGTTCTCTAAGCTTTTTTTAGAATGAATACAATGATATCCCCTAACTACTTTGATTACAGACCTGGTTTTGAGATAGAATTTTGAGACTCCCTTGCTCACATCTTTCTTCAATTTTTTGCAATTCAGATTAATCCCATTGTGTTAGGCACTTCATTGATATGATTATTGCAAAGGATTAAAAATACCCAGTAACTTACTTTGTAAATTTTAATTGTACTTCTTAAATTATTAGAATGAGTAGTATTTCAAGAAATTGCAAAAGATCTTTACTATAGAGGGTTGATGAATTATATGCTATAGCTCATAGGCTGTATTTCCCTAAGAATTCAGAATCAATTCTGGTTAACAAATCTCAAAGACTCAGTGAGTGAAAACAGTGAAGTAAATATGGTAGGTAAAAAGAAAAATATTCATGGCATAGCACTCATGCTTATGGTCTTTTGAAGTAAATTTCTTACAATTCTTATTTTTCCCAGGGGACCTCATTGAGATTTGTGACATATTTGCGCTAACTTTCTAAGGGTTACTGGCAGCAGAATCAAAATATGGTTCTAAAAAAACTATTTCTCCATACCATATTATCCCACTATTTGTAGATATTTTATTGTAGTCTTACAGTAGTCTTTATTGTAGTCTTACACTAGTCTTATTGTAGTCTTACAGTAAGATTTTTAAATGCAGGCAAAATTCAACTAGTGACTTACTGCTCCTTGTTACACCTAATAATAGAGCAAATGAGAGCAGTGAGTCAATTGCACCAAAATGATTTGTGTTTAAATTAGAGAGAAACCTCACTGGCTTCAAAAAGTTACCCTTGTCGAGTCATCAACATTCTACAGCTCAAACCCCAACAGACCATCTATCCTAAAGAAGGGTAAGGACCCTGAAGAATATGAGCTATCATGTTAACAGGAGAGCAAATGTCATTTTGATACAAAGCTGACAACAGTGCTTAGTTTGCTCATTCTCTCATCTCATAATTTCACATTCACAATAAAGTCCCAACTAATTCCAAAAATACTGATAGCATTCATCTACAGACTAAAAATGTTATTAAAATTAATGCTTGAGTGGTCATAAAGAAACATACCAAAATTAGGTCAATATTTTTAGGGTTTTTATATACTTAAGTTTCAGTATAGCTAGATTTTTATGTTTTTGTTTTTGAAAGTCACATATGAATTGATTTCTAAGTTAATGTTTAAATATTTAGTTGGTGGGTAATTGCGCATTTTGATCTCAAATGCAGTTTTTGGTTGCCTTGTTTTGAATAGTGTTTCAATGTGTGATTCTATTCCTTTGTGAGAAAATTGGAACACAGACATTTATTTAAATCCAACAATTCACGCAGAAAGGCTGTGAATTATCACAACTCAATAGGCTCTTTTGCAAGTTGTTTGTACAAAACACAGGAAATACAAAAACATTTCCAAATATTTTCTTAAAGTTAAATTGTATAGCGACAAAAGAGGTGAATTTTTTTCATTATTCCAAAACTATAGGCTTTTATATTTTAACAGTTGCAGAGTGCTTTAAATGGAATATTAGGGAACAAGTATATATGAGTTTTAGCAATATTTAATGGATCAATGACTGGTTAGAATTCTGAGACTTGAGGGGCGCCTGGATGGCTCAGGCGTTAGGCATCTGCCTTCCGCTGAGGTCATGATCCTGAGGTCCTGGGATTGAGCCCTGCATTGGGCTCCATGCTTCATGGGAAGCCTGCTTCTTCTTCTCCCACTCCCCCTGCTGCTTGTGTTCCTGCTCCTACCTGTCTTTAAATTTAAAAAAAAAAAAAAAAAAAAAAATCTGAGACTTGGAAATAATTACTTTTTTTAAGATCTTAAAATTTATTTGGGGGCCGGGCAGAGGAAGAGGGAACCTTGAGCAGACTCCCTGCTGAGCACAGATCCCAACACAGGGCTGGATCCTGTGACCCTGAGATCATGACCTGAGCTGAAATCAAGCGTGGCTTAACCGACTCAGTTACCTGGGGAACCCCGAAAATAATGACTCGGATTTGTTTTTTATGCTTGGCAGCATTTACGATTTCTGAATAAAATGAGTTAACAATGTGACAAATATGTGAACATATAAAACTAGACATTTTAAAATCATTTTTTTAAAGATTTTATTTATTTATTTGAGAGAGAGCCTGAGTAGAGGGAGTGGCAGAGGGAGAAGCACACTCCGCGCTGAGTAGGGAGCCCGAAGTGGGGCTCGTAGGGGTTCCAGGATCATAATCTGAGCTGAAGGCAGACACTTAATCAACTGAGCCACATAGGTGTCCCTTAAAATCATTTTTGTGATTTATTTAAATTTAATTTCTTCTTTACTGTTTTCTTTAACCACTAACTGGAGATGCTTCCTTCCTTCCTCCCTCCCTCCCTCTTTCTTTCTTTCTTTCAAAAAATAAATAAAATATAAAAAAAATTAAACCTGAGTAAGGTTTAAACAAATTCCTAAATACTATTTAGGAATACTATTTATCTGCTTCTCTTTGTTTTATGTCTGGTCTCCCTTGTTTTATATATGAAATCAATATATTAAGTCCTAAATCCAATATGAATATTGCATGGGAAGTGTTGATCTAGAATGAGAATAAGGAAGAATATAATAAATTTAGAAAGGAAGTAGTGAGAATCTAAGTTCTGGTATTGTGCAAGGAATAAGTGGGAATGAACAGTGAAGGATAAGGAGAAAATCAACTCATAGGGCATAGAAAACAGCAGTGGGTAATTTGAAGTAGGTATTCTGGGAAAGAGATCCAGGCCAATGGGGCATTTAGATAGAGTTGAAGAGTGATCGATCATCCAGGTGAACGTGGAGCTTGAGTGTGAGGCAGCTTGAATATGAAGTCCAGACAAGAGATACAGCTTTGGATACCACTAAAACCAATGCAGAAATAGAGAATCTCTTTGCTTAATCTTGAAATTGTCATTCTTCTGAAGAGGCTAGAATGTCAAGTCACCTCTCCCCCAAGAAAAGAGTTGTAATAAGTGTAATAAATGCAACATAAAGAAGCAAAGAATGTTCAAATGACTATGAGTTAATACATTTCTCTACCATCCCTATTTGTAATGAATGACCTAATATTTCTTAAAAACAATAGAGAAAACATTAAGTCGCCTTTTTTTAAAAATATTTTATTTATTTATTTGACAGAGAGAGATCACAAGTAGACAGAGAGGCAGGCAGAGAGACAGAGAGAAGGGAGCAGGCTCCCTGCTGAGCAGAGAGCCCGATGCGGCACTCGATCCCAGGACCCCGAGATCATGACCTGAGCCGAAGGCAGCGGCTTAACCCACTGAGCCACCCAGGCGCCCAAGTCGCCTATTTTTTTAATGGCAGTAAGAAAGAATGGATGACTCGGCATTGAATTCTGTCCATTAAAGTGAGTGTAATAAAGCTGGGACCCAAAGATTTACAGTGCTAGATTATATACATAAAATTAGAATAGAAAATGCTAAAAATCCATAGTGGTATATTAGATAATTCATATGTTGACTTATTTATTTTGCATCTTGTTGATTCTGCAGATTTTTACCTATGACAAACTGTCAATTCAACTCTTGCATTAAGAGACGTGTATTTTTCATGATATTGTTTCATATGGCAATATGTTGGCTATCAGTCCTTTCAAGTAATCAAACAACATTGAATAGAGCCATAAACAAAAAAAGCAACAATAATTTACTTGCATTGTTAGCTTTCCCTCTGATGCATACATATTCTTTACAATCATTTGAACAGTATAATACATTCTTGTTTTCATGAAGGGAAAGTAAAAATTATAGTTTAGACTTGGTAAGTAAATAAAAAATGCCCATGTAATAATGTTTTGAATTATCACAACAAAGTATGTTTTATACCAAAATAATACTAGTCCTACACCATATTTTAAGCTTTTGGAGCATCAGATTTTTCAATACATAAGATATTTGGTAATAAAGTAATCAAATGTCTGGTTAGAGTTTGAAGCATTGAGAAAATTCTCATCTGAGCCCTGAGCTAGCAAAGAACCAGCCCTATTAAAGAGGGCTGATAAATTGAGCTCTTCATAGAGACACCATAATGCTATCATGATGGGAAAATGGGCAGTATTTATTAATCAAGACCTACAAGTTAATATTCTTATAGCTATACCAGTAAGTTTCCTTAAAAAGAGATAGAACTGAAGTCTGTCCAATTGAAATGAATCAAGGATAATTATTACAAAATTAGGCATTCGTGGTTGAGCAATTTAGTATTGTCTAAGTGCAACTGTGAGTTAGCTCTAAAAGAGTAGTAAACAGTTTCTCTGGCGGGAGAATAGAGATTTTATTATAAAGTGGTTTTGACGTAGGCCTCAGTGAGTTCCTTAAATTCATAATGTTTCTCGAAATCTAACCTTAATTCAGGATATAATGATCTACATGGTGACATAAGTTAATTTTATTCATGTCACAATTGGTAGCGATGGGAAAATAAGGAAATACTGACAGTAACCACAGCCACAAGCTATTAATTTTAATGGAAATGGTGGCCTATGTTACCATGACCCAGGGCAGAATTTCACAGTAGGCATGAAATATACATATATCGGCATTTATCTTTTCTTCCTAAATATATGCACATTTATTATAATATACTTTAAATGTTTATTTGTAGAGTTTTTGTGTTTATTTTTTGAAATTGAATTAAAGAAATTTGACAATCTCATGGAATTTGATATATGCTGAGAACAAATTAGAACTTAAACATAAACTGTAAGTCCAGAACGCTTAGTTGTGCCCTGAAATTCTTTACATCTAGAGACAGAGACAATTTGTAAAATGCGGAGTTATCTATTAGCATTGGTTATTTTTGCAATAGCACATTTTGTCTTTTTTGTTTGTTTTTTCGTTGTTCTCCACTTTAGAAACCATTTAGTGGCTTACATTTGTCATTGTTTGTGACTGGTTTTGTTGATATTTTCCTGATTAATTTGCAAGGAATTTTGTCTTTTTCTTTGGAAAACATGCAGTATGATATACAACAGTTTCAAATATTGCAAGATACGAGATTTAATCAAAATTGAACTTAACCAGTCACCACTACTGAATCAAAAGTTTGAAGGGACATTAAAAAGATTGTCTGGGGACGCCTGGGTGGCTCAGTTGGTTAAGCAGCTGCCTTCGGCTCAGGTCATGATCCCAGCGTCCTGGGATCAAGTCCCACATCGGGCTCCTTGCTCATCAGGGAGCCTGCTTCTCCCTCTGCCTCTGCCTGCCATTCTGTCTGCCTGTGCTTGCTCTCTCTCCCTCTCTCTCTCTGACAAATAATTAAATAAAATCTTAAAAAAAAAAAAAAAAAAAAAAAAGAAAAAAAAAAGAAAAAAAAAAAGATTGTCTGGCTTCTTCTTCACTCTAGTATCTTTCTAAGTGCTTTTAATAGAGAGATCTAGATTTTTTTTTTTTGAGGGGGGAAGGGGTCCTTCTTTCTTTTTCAGTAATTTCTTAAATGGTAATAACTTCAGCAGTATGGAGCTATATGATTTCCTGGGATGGTTACTTCTATCACAATGCATCAAGTATCTGATGTAATCAGCTATTATTCTGAGAGAAGTTTAGTATAAGAATTAGACTATTAGCAATGATAATTTTTATTTCTGCTATATCATATATCATGAAACAAGATCATCAATCTTTACGGAAAATCTATTTTTTTTTCTTCCCAGTAGAATCAAATTGCCCTAAGGTAATATAGGTAAAGTTACTTCCACTTAACAGAAGATAGACATATTTAATATATATTTTATATCTAATATCTATATTTAAAAGACAAAACAAAGTTGTGAAAATATTCTGTGATTTAGAATAGTTTATTCCATTAGTAGCAAATCAGAGAGGTGTTTTGTTTCGTTGTTTTTTTTTTTAATTATTTTGATATAGGGGCACCTGGATGGCTCACTCAAGCAGCTGACCCTTGGTTTCAGCTCTTACGGTCCTGAGATCCAGCCCCATGTAGCCCCCAGCCTCACTCAGCGGGGAATCTGGGTGAGAGTGTGTCTTCCTCTCCCTCTGCCCCTCTCCCACCCCTGGCACACAGTCTCTCTCTAAAATAAATAAATCAAAAGAAAAAAAAAGATTAAAACATTATTTTGATGTAGTAAGACAGATATTGTACTGGCAAACACACAGGTTGGTTTTTCTATTTCTCTGAAGTGTAGGCAAGCTTCCAAGAGAACTCACAAAGTGGCACTTGGCAGGGTGAATTCACATGACCCAGAGTCGGGTCATCAATCTTGTTCTGGGTTTCAGAGGAAAGCGAACGGAGGTAGTATACTAAAACACTATAAGTCACAAGAACTGAAATATTTTGTTGTGACATTGACCAGCACATGTTTCTTACGAAGGAAGGAGTATTAATTATTTGCCGTGGCACAACAAATTACTTCCAAACTTCATGGTGTACAACATTTATTATCTCACAGTATCTGTAGGTGAAGACTCTGGGAATAGCTTAGTTGGGTCATCTGCTCTGAGATCACTCCGAGGCTACAATAAGTTGTTGGAAAGGACTGCAGTCAACTCTAGACTCAGCTGAGGCAAGATTCATGTCCACGTTTATTCATGTGGCTATTGGCATGCCTCCCATCCTCAAGGGTGTTGGATTGAGAGCCTCAGTTTCCTTGTTGGCTACCGGCCAGAGACCACCATCCGTTCTTTGCCACAGAACTTTCCATTGGGCAATTCAGTACATGGCAGTCTGCTTCATCAGATCAAGGAAGTGAAAAGATCCAAGGAGACTGTCTGCCAGCAAGATAAACGTTGGTTGTTTATAACCTAAGCTTGGGAATGATCTTCCTCCACTTTTGCCTCCACATTCTCTTCATTAGAAACAAGGGCCTAGATACAGTCACACTTAAAGGAGATGGGGATCACATGAGGATATGAATATTGGGAGGCAGGGAGCATTACTGGCCATCTTAGAGGATTACTACCAAAGTGGCTATGCAGAAAATAAAATCGTCAAATTATCTGCCAAGAATGGGATTAGGACAAGGAGTATTATATAATCAAATATTTTCTGGAGTCAAGAATATATCTTAAAAGTAGACCAGATGTATACATCAGTCTTTGAAGGGAACCTCCTCCCTTATTGGTGCTTTCATTTGAAAAACATGCCAGCAGAACCGCTTTCTCTAGGCTACCTTTCTGGACAAACCCTCTATTGAGTCTCATATTCTTTCTTTACATGTGAACATTCTGTCAACACATTTCCTTGTCTGTTTGCTAGTCTGTCTCTTTAACATAACGTTACACTTCTCTGGGCTCATCCCTTGTGGGTTAATTTTAAAGTTGAGCGCACAGAGAGCTGCCTTACTTAATAATTCTTGTATAACATGTTACTGTTCTTACCTATATACCATCTACCTATCAACAACAGTTGATGATTCCATTAGATAAGATATAAAGAAAAGCTATTCTCCACAAAAGTGTCATTTCTTTAGTTACAACAGTTATCATATTTATTTTAAAAATTTGAGGCCTTTTCATGGAAGTCTGTCATTTGTCAAGTTTAGCACTAGACCAGTATTTTGGTTCAGTATTGTATAAATGTGTTAAATAAAGCTCTAGAGATTTAGAACTTTATTCACTTACAGGTACTTCCCTAAACAAATATGACTTTATTAAAATTGCTCATTTAGTCATGATAGAGAAAATGGAAAAAAATGAAAAATGCTTAAGTTTTAAAAAAAAGATGATTTTCCCCCTCCAAACTTAAAATAACTAGACTCTGCAAGAAATGCTCTTCTAATTGTCACCTTTGTTTTTTTCCCCTAGAGATAATACATAAGTTTATTCTGAAAACAATTTATTCACTGAGGATTTTGACTGTTTCTTGCAATTCTGAAGGATACAAATGCTTGTTTTGAAAGATCCATTTATATTTCCTGCAATATTTTGTTTTATCAAATAAGGCATCACCTTGTTCTATGTTCTATGTTAATTAGTCATAGTACATAATTTATCCATTCATCATTCAGGTTCAGATATACCCTCAAATGATTATTTCCTTACATACCTGTGTCTTAGTCTTCTTCATTCCAGAAATGAATAGAAGAATGGAGAAAGTAATGAGAGCTTTTACTGTGCTTTACTTTGCTGAAGTTGGGAGGTCTCACCTTCCAATCAGGACAAGGTAACCTAAGTGCAAAGCACCCCATTCTCACTTACTGGTACATTAAGCACTGTGATGGTTTCCCACTTCTTACTAATGAATGCTTAATTAGAACACACACACACACACACACACACAAATGTTTTACCGAAGTAGACCTACCAGCGATAGAATTTTTCTTTGTTTACAGAAACAAAACAAAACTTTAAAGAGGTCTGTGTTCTGCTTTTTGTTTATTTTTGATAAACTTTTAAAAGATAACCTGTGTTTCAAACACAGATAATCAGAACAGTACTTTCCGTTTATCAACAAATGCACATTAGCGTACATAGTCCTAACTAACTAACAGGTAATCAGTTAAGCAGACTTCATAAACTTTACAATTGTAAATTTACCATTAAAACAAAATGGACCAATAGACCAGAATCCAGCTTATGTCCACGCCCTCAGTCCAGTAAGTTTCATGAAACTGAACCTGGTCTTTCAGGAGAACTCTATTAGGAAAATCACTAAGCATAATCTTACTATCTAATACTTGAATAGGACTTCTCAAAAGACTTGTTGTTAAGCAGAAAACATTTACTATGAGATTACTGTCCACGTAATCAGTGAAACAGTGTATGTGGATAGTGGAGAGTGTATATCCTCAATGAGTTATTAATAAACACCTGACACTGGGAAATAATAAAACTTTATACCATCTAGGCAAACTATTCTATTTTTTAACTTGTATTTGAAAGAAAACCATACTCACAGAAAAATTCAAAAAAACTATTAAAACTCTCAATTGTACTGAGATAATAGGATTCACCTATTATTAATATTTTGTTCCCATGTGCTTTATAATTCTTTCTTTTTTTTTAAAGAGTTTATTTATTTATTTGACAGACAGAGATCACAAGTAGGCAGACAGGCAGGCAGAGAGAAGGAGGAAGCAGGCTCCCTGCTGAGCAGAGAGCCCTGATGCGGGGCTCGATCCCAGGAACCTGGGATCATGACCTGAGCTGAAGGAAGAGGCTTTAACCCACTGAGCCACCCAGGCACCCCTTTATTATTATTTCTATCTGCGTAGTATTTTCTGAAGCATTTGAGCAGAAGTTGTATAAATCTGTACGCTTTACGTGCTAATACGTACCCATACCTATTTCAGGGGGGCAGTTAACTAAAAACAAGGATATTCTCTTATACATAACCACAGAATATTTATCAGCTCACTAAATCCTTCCTTGTCACCCTACTCTTATTTAATCTGACACCGAAATTCTAATTTTGTAATTTGACCCAATCATGTCCCTTATAGCATTTTTATAGCATTACTGAGTCCAAATTAGTATCACATATTATATTTAGTTGTCATTTCTCTTTAGTCTCCTTGATCTTCAGCTCTTCCTTGGACTTTAAGAAATGTATAAAGTTGACATTTGGGGAAACACAGTCTAAATAGAGCATTCATCATGTTGCATGTTTGCATCTGATGTTTCCTCGTGATTTGGCTAGGGCCATGTATTCTAAGCCCGCGTACCACCTACACGAGATTGTGTTTTTCTCAAGGTATACATTCAGGGGCACACAATATCCATCTTCCCCTCATTTTGTGATGTTAGTTTGATAGCTCCTTCTGTATATTTTTATTGAGCACTTGCAAGTTTCCAGGCAATGTTCAAGGAACTAGTAACACACAAAACCGTATAGTATGTTATCTGCCCTTAAGTTTATTATAGCCAGACTTTAATCAATGTCTCTAGGATAGTGAAGCTTTAAGTGCTCGCATAGTGAAAGCAACTTGGGGGACAAGTATTTGAATCCTATGATACGTAGTTGTGACAACACTTAAGTTCTAGTAATACAATAGATGGGATCCAAACCCTGTCTCCGTGAGTATAAGCTGATTATTCATGATTAAAACATTGTGTCAGAGGGCTAATTTCTTAACATTAAGTATAGAATGGCCTGTTCCCTATTGCACAGATAAACAGTAGACAGTTGATGATGATGATTTTTTTTTTTAAATCTGTTTTGCTTGGTTGTGGTCATGGAGATATGGTTTTAAGAATAAGAAGTTCTTAAAAAAAAAAAAAGAATAAGAAGTTCTTAAATAGGTATTAGTTCATAGAACCATGGGGTCCACATTTTTACCCCAACTGGGGAAGATTCTTGAGTTACAGAATAAAATATCTTTAGTACCCAGTAAAGTGGGATTATCTTAATCTTGGGTATTAAATTCCTCTCTGCCCACAGAGAGCATCGACATCATCATTGAGCCTAAAATGCAGGCAAAGGGCTTCTTTAAGATACTGACAACAAGAATATCATTTCTCAGAGGAACTGAGATATTTTAAGCTGGTCTAGCCATTTGGGAAAAGTATTTTGCCTAGGGCTGGAGTTAACTAACTCCATGCCAGCTGAGGGTAACCACAACTATCTGCAGATCTTCAAATGCCTTCCCTGAACATTCTTCAGTCCAGCTTTCCTTACTGGTTGTCTCTTTTGTGTCCCAATTAGAAAGTGTGTTGTGATTAGACAAGCTTGCCCAGTGATGATCCTTTCTAGCCACATAATACCTACAGTCCAGTTCCACCTGCTTCAAACTCTACAGTTGTCAAAGTTCAGGTCTCTCCTTGATTCTGGTGCTTACGTAAAGTCTGATATGAATTCCCTTCACATGGAGTTGCACTTTTATTATCTTTGGCGAAAGCTTAGTTACATTTCAACATGTATATTATAGCTTTAGATGATCTTCTAAAAATATGTTTTAAACTAGACCGTATTCTATCCTTTACTTTCCCCTTTAAAGGAAACTGAAAAACTTATAATAGCAGTTTTTGATTATACTTTTTTGTCTTCACTGTTAACTAGAAGAAATTTACTTTGTACTAGCTTTTGGTAAACGTGATATTACCTGCTCTGATTTCCAGTAAGCTGAGCCATATTGTTCCATTAGGTAGCCCATTACCTACTACTTGAACTGGTATATTTGGTTTATACAGACAGAATGCACTTGTTGCAGGACTCTTGTGTACACAAATCCTTGCCCTCTTTCTAGAAGAGCACCAGGTGCTTATGTGGAAAGAAGTCAAAAGAGATCTGGGGTCTTGCCCCCTCTCACTTTGGCCCAACTCTATGGGCCGCAGGTTCTGCAGCTACAACCTGAGTTACAGAAAATTCAAACCCTGTTGCAACTTTTTTAGTTTTTACTTTTTAATTATCTTTGAACCCAACCTTGAATATAACTTCTGGAAATCACTTGGACAGTTATTAGCTGCATTTCATGAGAAGAAATGATATTTACTCAGAATCCTCTTATAAAAGAGCCTGTAGTGAACATCAATCTCTCTTAAAATATTTCTCATGTTAAATGTAGACTTTGTGTCTCTGCTTCTTTGCTTTAGCAGTTGCAGAATGTTCTTACTCTAAATATAAAATTATAAAAAAAAGCAAGAAACAATATTTTCTTTAATTAGCTTCTTCCTTTGGGGGTTTAAGAAAAGGGGTTATGACTTGACAAAGATCCTTCCCATCTGTTCCTGTTTGTTTGCTTTTATTTTGACTTCCTCTGGTTGTCTTATCAAATATCACATGAATCATTAACATTTGTTTTCATCACTTGTTTTGGTTTCTCTTACTTCACATGATTAAGACATTATGTTGAGAGAGGCTCAGGGCTAGTATTAAACTAATATTCTTTAAGTAAATATTAAACTTTGTGGATATATGATCTTATATGTTTGCCCTGGGTTATGTTAATATTTTCCTGAGCTCAATAGTAGTGAGATATGTGCACATACAACTGTTTTGTGAAAGCAGCAAATTTTGTTAGATACAGGTGTCTGGATATAAGTTTTGAACAAATAGATGCCTTTTTTAATAAAGCTACTTCCTAACAGGAAATGTAATTTATTAAGCCCTTTGTGCAAAAGACATGTCGGAGACCCTGGTAGATGTTTCCAAGGGAGTTCTATTCAAAACTAGAATATATATCTATTTGCATATTGTGTGATACCTTTCACTAACATATTCCCTTTTTAATGATTTCACATAGTTTTCATACAATGAAAGAATTGGATTTCTGGTGTCACCCAACAAAACAATTTGAAGTTGTTCCAATTTGTATGCGGTCTTCTAATATAAAAATCTTATTATAGAATGTGATTGTTATTGAACAAATTTCATTAGTTTTAAAAATGATCAAGCTCTTCAATACTCTAGTTTTAAAGTATATATAGAATGAAAGCTAAATCCTATATCTATTTGTATTAGTTATTACCAATAATTCCATAAGACCTGCAAAAACATTGCATCAGAAAATATTGCATCAAAACAGTAAAATTAATACATGAACACAAAACAAACCAAATTGGAAATTTTGTGACAGATTTTCTATTGCTTCCTCTTTAGCCACAGCAAATAATATACTATATGCCTAATATACAATATACTTAAAGGTCAAATCTGAGGGCTTCAACTTTATTTATTTATATTTTTTTAAAGGGAGAGAGAGAGAGAGACAGGGAAGGACGGAAGGAAAGGGAGAGAGACTCCTAAGCAGATTCCATTCCCAGAGCAGAGAGCCCAGTGATCTGAGCTGAAATCAAGAATCAGACGCTTAACTGACTGGCCACCATTGGCTTCAACTTTAATACTAAAATCTGAGATCCATTTTTACAAAAATGGATTATCTATATACATTTTATTATCTATCTATCTATCTATATATCATTATCTATAATATATTATATATAATATATAATATATATAATATATAATTATATATAATATACTATATATAATATAGAATTATATATATATTTATAAATATTATATAACATAATTATATTATATATATAAATATATATATCATTATCTATAAATCTTAATCTGCATAGTTAACAGTAAATAGCATATAAAAATTTATACCTCCAATAAGCTATTCCATGATCTGGATACTTTCTTATACACCAAGTTATAGCTGTAAGCATCAGATCACAATGAACTTTGGAACTATTAGGAATTTGTAATTTAAATAGTTTCATTCACTCCCTACTCCCAAATGCTTTTAATTAGAACAAACTTTTTAATTAAGTACTCCCATGCATAGTGTAGCTTAATGATTTTTCTGTCATGTCAACCTCCCATACAAAAGCAAATAATCATAGTGTTAAAGGAAGATATTTTCTCTAAAACCAAGCCATCAGAATTCTAGTTCTCATTTCAATTTATCCCGCTGAAATTCTGCATGCTAAAAGAAAGATCCTGTCTTGGGGAAGACAGCGAGAAAGAGATCCACAGGGCAGGCAGGTTGGTGGTGCTGAGAGCCAAGATCTTACCTCTACAAGTCAGAGCCCTTGCATTTCCTCCCCTGAGAGGCCAGTTACTTATTAAGGGAAAGAAACATAATGGAATGGATGTGGACTTTGGATTCACACGAATATCAAATCCCTGCAACTTTTTTTGCTAGGTCTGTGAAAATGTGTAAGATACTTAAGTTCGTCAAGCTTAATAGCTTTCTTTAAAAAGGGACTAAGAAGGGGCCTTTGGGTGGCTTAGTTGGTTAAGTGTCTACATTTGGCTCAGGTCATGATCTTGGGGTCCTGGGATCAAGTTCTAGGATCGAGTCTCTTGTGGCTCCCTGTTCAGCTGGTAGACTGCCTCTCCCTCTGCCTCTGCATACCCCACCCCATCACTCATGTGCTCTCTCTCTCTCAAATAAATAAATAAAATATGTAAGAAAAAATAAAAGGCACTAAGAAGACCTGTTTTGTTGAGTTGATGGGAAGTTTAGGCTTAAAATCTATAAAGTGACTTGAACACAAATGCTGAGCAAATACTAGCTATACTTAATAAAAATCATTGCCTTTATTGCTAATTTCCTGGATCTTAAAGAAGAGCTCTCATCCATTTGAGATAGCAAGGAATAACTGTTTGGTAAACCTGGCCCAGCATCAGAAAGAAATAGACAATTTTCTGTGGTCAACATGTGCAGAAATAAATACAGTATGAAAAATAGTGGATAGGTGTGAGATTATCTAGTTAGAAGGTAAGTTTAATGCACAAAGGGCAGCCCTTAAAACGAAATATATAAATAAGTCCTCTGAGTTTTCAGATGCAAACAGCATACCTCTGAATAACGAAGTCTTAGTGCATGGAAGCACTCCAGGGATTGTAATGACCTTCATTGTGTAGCTCATTTTTGTAGAGCCTTCTCAATGACCCCATGGCTTTGCTTGCTGTTGGAAGACTCAAGGAAGGGGAGTATTGAAACCATTATTATATGACATAAAAACATAGCTCAGCTTGAATTATGGGCCCATATATCTTTGCTAACACCCTTGCCATTCAACTTTCACTCAGGTGGTTTGTTACCAGAAGCCTGAGATAGACCCACAGTCCCATAATTCAGAGGCCTGTTGTTAGCTTTCTAGGTGCATACATATGAGGCTATTTGCTCTGGATTGAAGGACCAATTTAACTTCTCTGGAGCAATATAAAATTAGTTAAATTTTTTTTTGCCTTACAGACTTTGTGTCATCTGTAAGTATGTTTCAATAAAGATGACAAAATTATAGTGTAGAAATGATTTGAAAATTAGGCTTTGTAGTCAAAAAGAGAGAGAGTTACTCTCCAAAGTCTGTCTCTGCCTGGTATATATCTGCTTCCAGTTAGTTCTAAGGCAGATAGTCTCTGATGCCTAAGTATTATTTAATCATGGAAATGCCTTAACTGTAGCAGGTGGGATCTAGTTTATGGCTGGCATCTTTAATACTTGCTGCATTTGTCCATCTGTTAGGAACACTAGTCAAAAATGCAAGGATTCATTTATTAAAAGTGGAATTGTGGTGGATCAGATACTGAGCACATAAATATAATGTATATAATTTTTATAAATGTATTTTGTATATGATCTATGGTAAGATGCTTACAAAAGAATTATTATTGCTATATTTTTAAATGAATATAGTTTTATTTTTAAATGTAGTTTCAGGGGCGCCTGGGTGGCTCAGTTGGTTAAACTTCCCACTTGATTTTGGCTCAGGTCAAGATATCATGTGGTAAGATTGAGTCCTGTATAGGGCTCCATGCCGGCTGTGGAACCTGCTTAAGATTCTCTCTCACCCTCTCCCTTTGTCCTACCCCACCCCTGCAAAAAAATTTTAAAAAATTAAATTTAGCTTCCGATAGACTTTAAAATTTCTAGCATGCTAAAGATAATTATTTTTGTTATGTAAGCACATTAATTCATTTCTCCAAAAGTTTAATATTTGAGACTGCATTAAACTTTTAAGGCAAGCATCATGCTAAATACTGTCATTCTAATTCTGATGGGAAAAGAGATATGGCTGCTTTCTCCATGGTTCCCAGCCATATAGTAGGCTCCCCAGAGGTAACTTCAAAGTGAGACAAGTGCTATGGAGTTAACTATCAGGACGCTTGTATTGGAGAATAAATAGGAGCTCTCTATCTAGACAAGTTCCACAGAAGGGAGCAGAAAAGTAAGCAGGGAAGGGGGAGGTACTTATCTTCTAGATTTCTAAGATCAAGAACAGGCCTTATACTCCAACATGGTACAGAGCTTGGTGTATCCTGGAATGCAAAGGAGAGCCACGATCATGGAATAGGGGAGAGTACTAATAGATAAGATTAGAGAGGAAAATACTATATCAAATTAGGTAGTATCTGGTAGGCCTTGGTGAAGAATTTGGCTAGTGAATCTCATCTTAAAACAAGTATTTACACTTAATGAATTATTTTTGTATACCCACTCTTTGCTACAAAAATCTTTTTTCCTCGTAAGCTGCAGACATCACAGAAGATTTGAAAGCTACTTTTCAAGATTTTTTTTCTCCTTTAATATGTGAAGATTTTTTTTTAAAAAAACCTCAGTGAGCCCTGAAATATTAATATCAAGCAAATACTTTTCCATAGATATTGTGAAGGACTTTGAATTTGGGGAAAGTTAAGAGTGTCTCTTGCCTCACTGTGTAATGCTAGGAAACATTTGCCTTTTTTTTTTTTTTTAAAGTAAGAATGGAAGTGATACTCTCAACATAATCGACAGCATAGCAGAAATAATGAGACAGTTGAAAGGAGGAAGAAGTAGGGATAAAGTAATTAAAGGGCTAAGAATTAAAAAGTTTGGTAAAAAATATAGTACTCTACTTCTTTGGTTGCTTCTGAATCCTTTATTACTAGATTTTTATAAAATTTATGTTGTCTTATGTAGTAAAAATCATTAGGATCAAAGTTAACTCTAAAAAGGTTCAATTTCTAGCCACATGGTACTAAAAGTATGAATGGCTGAAATTTTAGCTTATTTTTATAAATACCAACTTTATTAGTTTATTTTACAAAGTGAAAAATCAAAACTCCTGCTAAGCAGAACCTAGAAAGTGATATCTATATATCTATATCTTCATTGCTAATGTAAACGAGATCATAGTTTTGTCCCATGGGTGAGTATAATCAAGCCAACCAAACAGAAGAAATCAGACGATGTTCCATACAAAAAGAAATAACATGTTACTTCATAACATGTTAATATGGTAACATATCCTTTCTTAGAAAGAAATTTTATCATAACGTTATGGCTTTGATATGGGTATTTGATTAATACTTGATTTAAGAAATTATTATCTTCATTGAATATTACCATGGCTACTTCTGAGCTGTAGTAATATTATTAAGTAAATTATCATTACAGGCCAGGAAGTAAAACGTTTTTATACAATGTATGTAGGGTGATTATCCAGCATAGTTTTGTATGCTTTTAAGTCATTGTTCAAAATTAGACTTGAGTTAGATTAATAATATATTTTCATTGCTGAATCTCAGATTATATCATACATTCACATGTGTATGCCACTACAGGGAACAGATAGTCATTGTCATTATTTGATGTTTCATGTATTAAAAATAATGATGATACATGATTACGGAACTGGGAAGCTAAGGATATATAGAGACTTCCAAGTAAATGTTACTATTAAAGCTGAACTGGATGAATTTTACAAAGGCAACCAATACTTGATACACCTTATTAGAAGTTACGCAGTATAAGACCAATCTCATGAACATTCATTTTCACGTTGTTGAAGGCAAATGGTGGATTTTGGATGTTAACAGTATAATAAGTTAAATATATATTTTATTTGTTTGTTTGTTTCAATATATACTTTGTGTAAATCTCACAACCTGAACTATTCATTCATTCAACGCATATTTATTGAACATGTACTAGATTCTTGGGATAGATCAATGAACAAAACAGAGTTCTGTGACATCTTAGAGGTAATATTCCAACTATACAATTTAGGCCAAAATCAAACATAATAGGAATGTAAAATTTGGGCATGCCAAAATTTCTATGAAGTAAAAAATGGTTTAACATTGGTCTTAAGTTCCTTACTAATAACTATGTCTACTACACATTATGTGAAAGCATTTAATTAGCTTAATGTTGAAGGTGAGATCTGCACATATTTGGATTATATTTTTCTATTTTCTTGGACTTACTGTAGATTTTTTCTGTTTCCTTATATTTTAACTCTATCGATCAGCTGTGAGTCATTTTGCAAATATTTATATGGCAATATTCATTTTTAAAAATGCCTGGAAATTTTTCCTTTTCTGATTACCTTCTGCTATATATCTTATAACTTGGAATTTAGATATATTTTATACAAATATATCCAAAGTTTAGTCCATGCCACAAAGTTGGCAGCTTAAAGGGTGCTACATTTGAGAAATGAGCTTACATTTTGTTTTGTTTTTCCCCTGGATTTCTAATTTCCCATTTCTTATTTCTGCTTCATTCAAATGGGACTATTGAATGTGTCCAATATTTGATTTGCTTTTCTTTTTCACATAACCGTGGGTTTCTCTGTTGGTTAAAGTTGAGTAATATATTTCCATCTTAAAATTTAACTGTTTGGTTAATTTCACTTCAAGGAGGAAAGACTATATAGTTCATTGATAGTGAGGAAATAACCTAGGAAGCTTTCATATAAGTAGCAACAAATGTGCACAATAGTTACATTACATGGTATATTTAACAACACTGCTAAGGAGTAAGATGGGAGCTCAGTCTTTCGCAATGGAGATACACCTGAGTGCATTCAGAGAAAATTTGGTTCTGCAAGCTTGGAGGAAGTAATTGTCATTCAACAGATTTCAACTAGCTTTGCATATCAGTAACACCCACACATGCATACTCTTATCTGTTTTCTGAGTGCTCTTGAACTGATATTAAAATAGCAAATATATATTTATGAGAACTAGAAATTCTATATTATTTTTGATCACATAAACTCAATATAATTATGAAATTAACTTTGAGAATATGTGAAAAATGTTACTTCCTAAACAAGTGAAGATAGAAGAAACTCCACAAATTTTGTATCATCAGCCTACTTAGTTTTTATGTTCACATTTGTCCCCCAATGTCATGAAATTAATTATTTTTATTGTTCATTTTTAGATGGAAGACTGTATTTGAAAACTACTGTCATGTACTGAATTTTTCCTGTTGAAGAAATCCATGTTATAGTAAAGAACTTTGCAGACATTCGTCATTGGAAAGTTTGGAAAAAAATAAAGTCCTTTTAAGGGAACTTCCTCAATTTTGTGTATTAATGTTCTTTAAAAGTTTAAGTATTCTACAAAAAAAAAAAAAACAGTTTCCTCCATTGATTTTCACCTGTGGTTCATACCAGAGACCTGAGAATGTTTGTAAATGTACAGGTATCCAACTTCTTACAGTTAAAAACTGCAACTTTGCTGCTGGACACTTGTATACCGAGTTAAAGGCAGGTCTGAATAAGGCCTCGCTTTGGGGTTGTGTTTTTTTTTTTGTTTGTTTTGTTTTGTTTTTTTAATGGAATGAACCATTTTCCTCCTCTGAAAATTCTGTATCTGAGCACATCAAGAGACTCTTGTACCAGTGGTCACCCAGACTTACAGAATTATGTCCTCCAGAAACCAGCAAGAAAACTTGGAAATGAACTTGTAGGGGGCATAGAGGATTCCTAAAAAAACAAAAAAACAAAAACAAAAACAAAAACAACAAAAAAAAACAAAAAAATAAATAAAACAAAAAAAAAACAAAAAAAAATCAGTAAATCAAAGAGTAATATTCTATTACATTCGATTTTAAACTAATTGTGGGTTTTCTCCTGAAGATTTTTTTCACATACTTCCAAAAGACCAACAAATGGATGTTGACAACAACCCAGTGAAATACCATTTTGCATATCTGAAAAGAAGCATTGAGTATAAGCCAAAAGGTTTCACTGAAGGTCTTTTTTCTTAAAAAAAAAATGTAACATGTTTTCATTCCAAACTGGTAGTGGCATAGAGAATTTAAAATAATAATGATGCTTCTTATTCAAACTGTTGGTCACATGTACAGTATATAAACATAAAACATACAAGGAAGGTATTATGTATGCAGTAGTATACTAGAGTTTAGGAAAATGAGAATTTTAGAAAATATGTTTTGTCACCCTGTTAGTCAGAAAGACACCTTTCTGGTTTTAACGCATGCAGGCATGTAAATATTCGTCTGGAGTCACAGTATTAATGAATGAGATCTTAAGCATCTGGTGACATCAGAACTCTGTGTCAGCCACTTTTATTTGTATATTGAACCCTAGTTAGTGCCCCAAACTGCACTATTGAGAATGGATTGTGGCTGAACAGTGAATCAAAACACCAGAAATATTTTTATATGTTAATGTCATATTATGTTAATGTTGCTGAAAAACAGAACCTAACAAACCCTTGATGTATCAGTCCAATACCATGTAGCACTGAGTGATAAAGTTAAAATGTGTTGTGCTTCCCCACCCCCGGTCAGAGGGAAGGGTGCCTATGTGTTATTTTCACTGTCTTTTTGAAAGTTACAGTATGTATTTTCACTTTTGTGCAGATAACTGGAAGTAAAGCTGCAACAGTGCTTATTACACACTGAAGTTACCTTCTCTTTGTTTTCCCTAATCTGGAGTTACACCTTTAAAGACTGATATTATGTATCAGTACAGTCGCTGTGCATTTTATGATTTTGCTGTCATCTTAAAATTTTATGATCATAGCATTATTTATTACCATAAATAGCAAAATCTGAAATGTCCAAGAAAACTAGCTTAAAAATGTTTAAAGATAGTTCTGATTCGGTGTTAATTATTTGGTTAAGAGAAGAAATTAACATTACAGATACTCTGGCACTAAGCTTCTGTAGTTTTTAGGTCTTTCTTGCAATACTGGAACATATTTCTTTTGTGTAGTTTGCTATTAACCCACTAAGTCCATTTTTTTACTACAATGAAAAAGTTATATATACAGTTCCTATTTTAGCTTGCTTGAAAGGGAGCAATATTTTTATTTAAAATACTGTTAGTAAATGCTCTGTAGAAACTTGGTTTTCGAGGCATCGTTCTTCCATACCATCTTTTGTTGTTTGAGCACAAGAGATTCTATTCCTTGTTGTATGTATTTCTTGTTTGTCCCTGTACGCAGTCTTTAAAGGATTACAACACTTAAAATTGGAGGGACTTGTGGCAAGCTTTTGAATCATACATTTTTTAAAAGATTTTTTAAAAAGCCTACAACTTACCTAAGTAGTAGAATCAGCCATTGCTCTGCTCCTTGCATAGAGTCACCTGTTAACTAGGTTAAATAGTTTTAAAATGCATACTTTCGAGACCCTTGAGAATGCTTTAGTGTTTGGTTTGATATAAAAGGAATTTTAGCAAGGATTAAAGAAAGAAGCTATCAGCTCTATGTTAAGAGAATCTTACTAACATGTTGTAAATATTACAATTCATGAAATGTTATTTTAAGTCTGTAACTTAAGTTGTTTCTCCTTTTTTAGTTATACAGGTTGGTTTGGAATTTGTTTTCATTTTGGGTTGGTTTTTTTTTTTTTTTGGTATAAACAAGTAAAATTGTGCCCATTTTATGGTTTCCATGCTTTTGTAATCCTACAAATATTAACGTCTAGTTGTTCTATATTATAACCACATTTGCGCTCTATGCAAGCCCTTGGAACAGAACATACTCATCTTCATGTAGGACCTATGAAAATTGTCTATTTTTATCTATATATTTAAAGTTTTCTAAAAATGAGAAAAGGTTATTACGAATTTTGTTGTACAAAATCTGTACAAAAATCTGTTTTTACATCATAATGCAAGAATTGGAAATTTTTCTATGGTAGCCTAGTTCTTTGAGCCTGGTTTCAATGTGAGAACCACGTTTACTGTTATTGTATTTAATTTTCTTTTTTCTTTTCAACAATCTCCTAATAAAACTGTCTGAAATCTCCCTGTGACTTTATTTACAGTTCGTCTTTATTAAATTTTGTGAAATGCATAGCATTGAAGGAATATTTACTTTCTAATGGGAGGCATCTAAAAACAACATAAGTCAGCTCTTTGAAATGCGAGGGGAACAATGCTCAATGATTTTATTTAACATGCAACTGCTTCTATCTCTAATATGAATTACTGTGCTGAAAAACATCATAAAAGCACACTCTGTAGTTATTGTTTAACAAGCAGATTTTCCATATTTTGTTTCTTGCCAGCTAAGCAAACTGCCCACATATACATGATTTATTTATGTACATTTCTCAGTTTATGAAGCTGTTATTTGTACCCTTTTCCTTTATATTCTTATATTCCCATGATTCTTATTTCACAAAGCTTTGTGCTGAATAATGTAAAGTAGACATGTTGATGGAACAAAATATATTATTCCATATCTATAAGAGTGTAGATTTGTAACTCTTAGTGTTTTGCTTTCATTCTCTATCATTCGAAAAAATGCCTTTCGAAACTTTGATATTCCAATATCTCTTTATAATATATACACGTTTTAATCAATCCAAAATGCTGCATCTGAAGAAATATTGGGTTACTATCTCTGTGAATATTCTAAACATTCCCAAGAGAATGGAAAATGGATTTTCTTTCTGTCAAAAGAAATTATTCCATGAATTAACAAAATATGATTTTTCCCTAATAAAAACTTAAAATGTTTATGTGACCATTACAAACACATTTTTGTCTTCTGTCTTCATATGTTTATGTCAGTAAGACTTGTACTAAAACATCGTACAGTCTTTGATGTTAGTGGAATTTGGTAATGATTTGAGATTTTACCCCCCCCATGTGTTCTCATCGGAACTAGCAAATTTACAATATGAACAAAAGCTATTTATGACCACATGAGAGTAAATTACAAATGAAAGTTATATGGATTGCATTTTTACAATATGGGAAGTAGAGATGTTAATAGAATTAAAACATTATTGTAAATGGCATTGTAAAAAATACCACTTTTCTTCATGTGTAGGCTTGGTGCTAACATTTATCTTTAATATGTACAACTGGTATATAAAAGCTGAACTGATCCTCATTTATTCATTTAAACAGATTCATTAATAAAGCCTCTATTCTGCACAAAGCACTGTGCTAGATGTTGTAATGACTCAAGTGGAAAACTTAGCTGTTGTCCCAGAGGAGATGATAATTTTGTTGGAATAGGAAATTTTACTTTCAGCAAGAAAAGATTCATTGAGCATCTTTTAACGTGTAGGGGCCATGGAGCTGGTTTCAACAAGACACCGACTTGGACAACTTCCCAAGAAGTGGTATAAATGACCCATTTTGTACACTCATCTTCTAGAGGATAGTACGGTATGTTTGTGAGTTAAACGATTGGGTAGGAATTGGGGAAATGGATGGATACAGCTTCTTCTAAGTAAAACACTATACCAGCTGTTGTTTTCATGTTATCTTTCATCTATTTCAGAGCATTTGTCTTACCAATGCTCACCAACTTTTTTTTTAAGGTAAGTAGCCTATTTAATCACACACACACACACACACACACACACACACACACACACATTATCATCAACCACAAATTCCTACTATGTTGGGACTTTTGAGTATAGTTGTAATATTCAATTTTTATGGCCCAATATCTATAGCTCTATGGTAAAATGGACTCAATTGATTCAAATACAGAGCATAAATGCCTAAAGGCCAAAAGAGTTCATTGGGTAATGAATGACTTTTGTAGTGGGAGCAGCATCAATTGTATTTATAGGTGAACGAGCTGGAGATTTTGAGTTGAAACTTTGGATCAGTTGGGGCTTCTTCGGTTGGCGTAACAAAAACTGATTCCTGCAAATGGTTAAAGAGCAGAAGGAACTGGTCCCAAAGATGGAGAGGGTACACTTGGAATCTCAAGCCCGGATTGCAGCCAGCCCCTAGAGACCAGCTCCCTCTTACTTTCACACCTCTGCTGCTCTCAGTGTTTCCTCTCACTGTGGACATATTTGTTTCTCTTGTTCACCTCTTGACTCCTCCATTATTCAGAAGCATAAGACCCAGGCCACAGAAGTGAGGCAGTAGTCATTGTCTCTTCCTTGTCCTGACTCAGATTACCTGAAGATTTTGATTGCCTCATGTCAGAGCACATGCAAGCAAGGTACCCGGGCAGTCCATTAGATGCATCTAGGGAATTTTAGGTATACTGTGTCCGATTAAATTTAAATCTCTGGGGGTTGGTGCTAAGGCCTATGTTCCTCAGGTGATTCTTATGAATAGCTAAGGTTGGAGACCGCTGTCTGGGAGACTGGCAAATACCATATCGTAGAAGATGACTTAGCAAGACTTTTTCCAGGGCAGGAGCATGGTTGGGGATGGGTGGGGGATGGGTGGGGGGCATTACAAGCTACGCACACACTGTAAGAGCCAACCAATAGTTCTACAAAATCACTAAATACGGCAAAATCTGTAAAATATTTAATATATATTTTTAAAAAGTAGTTTTAGCATTGTGAACTTAATTCTGAATATGAATTTGCAATCCCAATAAGGTACAATAGAAGACATCTTATTTTTTTTTTTCTAAATAAAATTATTGAATAATCTGACAACAGAGCTGCACAGGGAGGTACAAATTCTATTTCAATAATTACTGAGGCTTTCTCCATCTAAATGTCCTTAGTCCAAACATTCTCCTCAGTCTGTACCATTTGGAGGGAATGCTCGGGTTTTTATGCCTAGGGTCCAGCCTTTAAGAAGCAGCTCTAAGCCCTTCTCTTCAGAGGGCCTCCAGATTTGTGGAAGCATAAATTATAACACAGTTTGGTGTGATTCTCAATGTAGGGAGAGCAAATAACCAAGATAATTATGTTATAACTGAGGAAGTAGGAGCTTCCTGAGTAGGAGTGAAAGGGTGTAACATTTCTATGTTTTATTTGAACTCATAAAATGTCAACCAATACAAGTAGACTATGGTAAGTTTTGCATCTTTAATGTAATGCCTGGAATAAGCACTAAAAATGCTATATCAACATATACATTTAGGGGCACCTGGGTGGCTCAGTGTGTAAAGCATCCAACTCCTGATTTTGGCTCAGGTCATGATCTCAGGGTCATGGGAGAGAGCCCCACGTCCATCCCCACGCTCAGTGGGGAGTCGACTTGAGCCCCTCCCTCTGCTCATACTTTCTCTCTAAAATAAATATATCTTTAAAAATATATATATTTATATTTATTTATTTTAAAACACTATAGATAAATCAAGGTTGAATTCAATACTGTAATAAAGTTAGCTCCCAGAAAGCAGTAAATACTTTTTGGTGATTCTTCCATTGTGTTAAGCTCTCTTGCTAGTAGTTTCCAATCCTGTCTCCAGTTCTTTGGATGTTCTTTCAACACTGCTAATTGTTGTCCGCTTTGGTCTACTACGTTAGGCAACAGAGAAAGATGAGTTGATCGATAACATTGCCGACACTGTGCACCTCTACTTGCTATTTATTTTGTGTATTCTCATCCAATGATGTATTTCCACCTGGTATTTTTAGAAACAAAGACTGAACTTCATAAAAATTATTAAATTTAATTTTTTTAAATAGTATTGTTGGCTTCTATCCCAAGTGTGGGAGCTGGGGGAAAGAGCTGTTGATAGTAGTCAGCCCTTTTCTTAATTACTCATCTTATTAAATTTTCAAAGAAAAAGGGGCACCCACTGAGTTAGATCTTTCGTTTAAATCCATTTGGTTGTCATATGCCTGGGTTTATATAGGCTAATTAGTTGCTAGTTCCTTCCATTGATAGATTTTGGTGCTTTTTAGTATATCCTTTATGTGTGATTTTTCTTTTCCCACCAGTAGCCACTGTGAGACAACAACTGCTAGGCACCAGGCCCAGATGAAGATGGGTGAGTTCTTGGGAAATGAAGTTTCCTGCAATCTAGAACAGAACTGAGCAAGAACAGAGAATCCGATCACAGAGCACACAGGAAAATGATTTAATAACACAATGTCTTTTTAGGGAAGGGAGGTTAGGGGCATGGGGCAGGATGTAGAAAGTTTTTAATTGTCTAAAATGAATAGCAGGGATGTCTGGGTGGCTCAGTGGGTTAAGTGTCTGCCTTGAGCTCAGGTCATGATCCCAGGATCCTGGGATTGAGGCCCGCATGGGGTTCATTGCTCAGCGGGGAGCCTGCTTCTTCCTCTGCTCTGCCTGCCACTCTCCCTGCTTGTGCTCTCTCCCTCTCTCTCTCTCTCTGACAAATAAATAAATAAAATCTTAAAAAAAATAAAACGAATGATAATCTAGCATTTAGATTTGACAAGTATTTACAACTGACTATATGACGGTTTGCGGGGAGTGGGGGGAGAAACGCTGTCTCATCTCTGGGGATTTGTCTGCAGTCGTCTTGATGCGGCCAAATGCACATGGATTTTGGCAAGTTGCTTATGAGTCTTTTTATTTATTGAGTGTTTTTCTGCTCATTCTTGCATCTGAACCATGTGTGTTCATAGTAAACACTTAGATATTCTTTTTCCCAATCAATGCCAGAAATGTTGAACAGTGCCCCGAAAGTAGCAAACTCTTTGTACATTTATCAGAGCAATAAACCAAACACACTCCTACCATGTGAAATTCAAGGCTGAGATAGGCACTGGCCCTCCGTGTCCAATAACCATTAGTGGACAAGTATCAGGTCCTCTGTGTGGTCCCACGGAGGTTTCTTTCCTAGACTTCAGATGAGAGACAGACATCTGTCACCTCTGATGGGTGACTGGTGAATCTTGAACCTGAAACAGCCCACAGCCCTCACCAACAGCTATCTTCTTACATTGATTCTTGACCCCATATTTTAAACCTATTTTGTAATCTGGAGATGGTTGGACAGTTGAGGTCACAAAATTAGTTTTCAGAGAGCTTCGCAAATTCTCATGATGACCTTGCCTTTTAACTTGGAATGCAGTATCCCTTTCATAATTCACTTAATTTTTTGGAAAAGTACTTTAAATTGTTTTTTAGATAATTATAGACTAAATGCAGTTATAAGAAATAGCAGAGACATCCCATGTACCCTTCACCCATTTTCCCTAAGGAGAACATTTTTCCCTAAAGATAAATATAGGACGGCATTAAAACCAGGAAGTAGACAATGATATCATCTATCAACTTTATTCAGATTTCACTAGATTTAGACACATTTGTGTGTGCATGTGTGTGTTTAGTTCTATACAATTTTATCACATGTATAGATTCAATGAGCATTACCATAGTCAAGATACAGAATACTTTAATCACAAGGATCCCTCATGCTATCTTTTAATAGCTACAACCATTAACTTCTCTCCCTACCTCTCAGTTTAAATCAGGGTTCTACAGAGAAACATCATCAATAGTGTAAACATGTGTACACATGTGCACACGTGCGCATGCACACACACAGAAATGTGGGTGGTACTAGGTTCTGTAGAGTACATAGATCCTCTGAATACCCCTTCCCCTATTCCTGTTGTCTATGGAGAGGAAGTGGGGGAAATTCCTTCTGGTACTGGTGTACAGATGGGTCTAGTTGGGGCAACCCATCCACAAGGATTTCAGTCACTATTCAGCTCAACACTGACACCATCTGGATGGAAACAGGAATAAACCACAGCAGTCAGTGGGCTGAACTCAGAGCAGTTTGGCTGGTGACTACTCATGAACTCTGGCCATCAACCTTTCCCACAGTCAGTTGAGCTGTTCTCAAGAGATTAGCCCTGTGGCTTTGACAATGGGAAGCCAAAGAGTGGATGATCATGAATTAGCCTCTGCGGGGTCAGGATACTGTGGAAAGACATTTGGCTTCGTCTGCAAGAGCCTGAGGCAGTCCTCACTGTTTTCCACATCTCAGCTCATATAGTACTGATAACCCTTGCCAATCAGGAAGCTAACAGCCTAGTCTGGGTAAGAGCCCTTCCTAGCAACTGACCCCTCAGTAGATGTAAGAGATTGAGTGCCTAGGAAAGTGGCCACTAGAGCACTCATGTGGGATGGTCTATTGCCCAAGATGTCAGTGTTCCCATGAAATACAGGGATTTGTTTAACACAGCAATAACATGTCATGTGTGTTCTAAACACCCAAGGCAACTCCCAAAGGAGTCAAGGGACAGCCACCAGAGTTCCCAACTGGTGAGGGACTGTCAAGTTGATTATATTGGCCCCCTCCCTTCATGTGATGGCTCAAAACAATGCCTTAGCTTGTGTGGACACCACATCTGGCCTAACCTTATTGCCTCGCAAGCCAGGCTGCCACCATTATAGGATTAGAGAAACTGAGTACCATGTATGAATACCTTTGTGGAACAGACTGTGGCTAGAGTCACATTTTGAATGTTCTGATGTGCAAGACTGGGCAAAAGATCATGACACTGAAAGGAAGGTCTATCTCCCCCATGACCCGAAAGCAGCAGGATAGGTAGAAAGGAAGAATGGAATATTGAAGCAAGAGATTAAATTACTAACAAGGAAAACCATCTTGGTTAGGTGAACTAAGCTACTATCCTAGGCTTTAATCCAGTCTGTCAACAAAAAACCATCCTGGAATGCAAGGATTTAGTCAGAGGCAAGGAAAGGCTTTATTGTCCTGTAGATCGAAAACCGGGGAGAGACAACATTTGGCTACAAAGTACCCTCCAAAGAGGAAATTCACCTGGCAAAAAGTAAATGATAGCTAACAAAGCCTGTCCTTACTAGACACTGAAATGTCTGTAATGAAAAAGTTTGTCCCCCAAAATCCAATAGCCTGGGCCATTACTACTACCTCCCAAGAAGTCACCTGTGCTATTATCCAAACAGAATGTGGTGTCTTCATACCTGATGAGTCTAATGTATCATCTTTACTAAACCGCATGAAGATACAAGGAAATGCCCTGAATGCTCTGTCAGCCTCGGAAATTTAGTACTAAATCAGTGATTTCGATCATAAGGTTCTTGGTGGGGGGAAAAAAAATTGTTACTTATTTAGGGACACATTGTCTTGATCTGTGTTTTCTCTGGCATGTGTCCGTATTATCCCGGTTGCCTCGGAGACAGCGCCAAATGAGCCTCCTCCAGGCTAATAAAGCCCTTGGCCCACTACTCAGGGCACAGCGTGGAAGGTGGTTGCCAGGGTGCGAGTGTCCCGGGAGGTCATCCAGGGAACGTGACCTCCAGCTGACCCGTGAGCGGGCTCCAGGTTTGTGGAGGCTCCTGACCCCTCCCGAGTCCTTAGAAAGCCCGCAGCCTTCAGAGAGCCCTGTGTTGTTGCAACCATTCGGGTGGTGGGCTCCACGAAACCCTCGGTCTCTGAATAAACTTGGAAGATTCCCGCGGCCGGTTCAGCGATCTGCTCCTCTTGCTGCTGGGCGAGACCCGGTCCTAAGGAAGTTCACCTGCTTGCGGAAAGTGGCGCCTACCAGTCCGGGGAGAACCGCGTCTGCGCTGCCCTGTCTCCCCTTGCCCACTCAGGGGCGCGACCACTGGCAGATTTCATCAGGAGCTCCTAAGGTTGGGAAGCAACGTTTATTTTGTGTTAACCTTAAAATATCATTATTTGACTCTCTTCTTGGGGGAAAAAATAGTTTTGCTTAGTGTGTAATTCTAGGTTCTCAGTAACTTTTTCTTAGCAATTTGATGCACTGACTTCTTTTTTTCTTTAAAGATTTTATTTATTTATTTATTTTTAAAGATTTTGTTTTTTTATTTATTCTTCTTTTTTTAAAAGATTTTATTTATTTACTTGACAGCGAGAGAGAGATCACAAGTAGGCAGAGAGACAGGCAGAGGGAGAGGCGGTAGCAGGCTCCCCCCTATGCAGAGAGCCCGATGTAGGGCTCGATCCTGTGACCCCGAGATCATGACCTGAGCCTAAGGCAGAGGCTTAACCCACTGAGCCACCCAGGAGCCCCGATGCACTGACTTCTGACATCCACTGTTGCAAGAGGAAAGTAGTATACTTTTTATCTATTTATTTTTTAAGATTTAATTTATTTATTTGACAGTGAGGGAGGGAACATAATGGACCCTAGGATCATGACCTGAACCAAAGGCAGACAATTAACTGACTGAGCTACCCAGGTGCCCCTGGTAAGGTACTTTAAACCAGTTTTTTCGCTAACCATTTCGTCTTTCTCTCTGGAGAAACTTTATTTGTCTTTGATGCTTTGTAGCTTGAATACAGTGTGTTTAAGTATGGACTTATTTTTATTTGTTGTATTTGGGGACTAATGTGCCTCCCAAAGAGTTGAGGAGGTCTTTTTCTTTTTTTAGAAAATTCCAGGTCATCATCTTTTGGGGAATGTCTCTCTCACTCTTTCTCTCTCTCTCTTTTTAAAATAACTTTTTGGAATTGTAATTTAATTCTAAGTTCGACTTTTCTACTTAAACTTCTAAGTTTCTTGACCTACATTCAGGTATGCCATTCCTTCAACTCCTTTCTTCCATGTAATTTCTTCAGATTTATCTTTCAAACTACTAATTATATGTTCATGTGTATATAGTTTGCCATATAAAAGTCACATAGAATTGTTAATGTTAATTATATTTTCAGTTTTGGAAATTCTATTTAGTTCTTTTCAAATCTTCTTAGCCATTTTGATAGTCTCTATGTGTCTGTTGCTTTGACTTCTTTATATGTTGTGATATATCTATGTCTCATTTTTTATGGTAGCTGGTAATCCAGTATCTTATATTATTGAGGTCTGATTTTGCATTCATTATTACTCCTGATACTTTCTAAATCCTTGTTTTCTTAACAATTTTGAAAAAAATTTGAGTTTTTGAAATTTTGAATTTTTGAGATGTTTGAAATTTGTTACTCATGTTCATAGGAAACTTATCTCTGGAAATCTTTTAAAATCTGGTTTTGAGAGTGTTGTACTCCATAGAGGAATTTTATTTCCTTCTGCTAGGTGCCTGGGACCCTTTAAATTAAATTTAAATTAAATTTAAATTTTCACTTGTAGTCTCTTAGTTCAACTGATCTGAGTAATTGCTGTAAAACATTTCCAAACCCATCAGGTGCCGTCTACTCTCCTGAAATCTCAAAATGACTTTTCTCCTTTACCCGAACCCAGAGCTCATATAATTTTTTTCTGACATCTGCCTTTGTGAGATGGGTTTTTTCATACTTCAACTTTTTTTAAGTAGGAGTGTAACCATTTTGAGTCCTAGCTTCATCTGAAGTTCTCCAGTCTGACTTTATTTCCTGTTCCCCATAATCATGACCATTGAACCTTAAGCTCTGTCACCACGGATTTATAGATGGCTTAAAGATAAACAAGTCTTTCTGCTTTTGTCTATGTTTCTGGAGATCTTCTTTTACTCTGGCCTCAGAATGACACCTCCATATTTTAAAATATTTAATCCAGAATTTTTGTGTTTTGTTCAGTGTATTGAACTGATGTTACCAGAAATGAAAACCTCCTACTTAAAACTTAATTTTCAAATTCCTGAAATATAATTATAACATTTTATCAACTAAACAGTAGCTTTCACCTATCTTGCTATAAGGAATTTATATATATGTATAATATATATAAAGTGATTATTTATTATTTAGTGTACTTTCTAGAATACAATATATGCTGAACAATGTGAATATTTCCTGTTAGAATAATACAACACATCAAAGACACAATATTGGACGTCAGAGAACATATATGCTGTTATAAAAGTAAAAAGTTAAGATACAAATATTGTATGTGGATTGCAGTTCTACAAAAATAATAATGATATACAGTTTTTTATGTATCTTTTCATATCAAAGGACATTTACATAATTTATACATCTATAAACTCTTAAGAAAAAATATATATCCAAATGTCATGTCTTATTCATTGTATTACAAGGATTTGCTTTCTCTTGATTTTTCAGTTTCCCAATTTGAAAAATGAACATTTATTACTTTTTTTCCATCAGCAAGAGGGACTGGAGTTTATTGATGTTTTTAGAGCATTTGCAAGCAGATTTTGCTTTTATCATTGTTCAAGTCAAACTTCTGCCAAGTGCCAACTTATTCAATATTTTCTTTCTTGCCCTCTCTCCCTTTTTCTTTCTTCTTTCTATCATTCTGTCCTTCCGTTTTTATTCATTTTTCTTTCTTCCCCTTCCTTTCCCTCCTTCATTAGAAAGAATTTTGAGACAGTAAGTAGCTTTCCCAAACTGGCTTGATGTCGATTACCAAAACTAACAAAACAATTAAAATATCTGTACGTACGTTTGCCCACATATCTAAATATATGAATGATTCAGATTCACCAGAGAAGTAAATTACTCCAGTGCCATGTGATTTGTTACTTAGGTATAGTCTTTGGACCAGAAACATTGGTGTCACCTCAGAGCCTGTTAGAAATGAAGACTTTCAGGCCCCATCCTGTATCTACCAAATCAGAGTTCGACCTTTAACAAGATCCCCAGCTGATTCATATGCAATTAAAGTTTCAGGAACATTATGGGCACAGATTTTAAACAGCAAAATGAATTGAGAGTCGAGACAATTATCAGAGGAGAAAAATCTGTTTCAATTATACATGATTTTTATAAAGTGATTATTTGGAAGATTGAGAAGGGATGGTCAGGATGTGGAATTATCTGGGTAAATATCTCAATTCCCAGATTTTTCTGCCATAGGGTAAGCACTGTCATGATCGCTGCTCAATAGTGATCAGTCAAGTCTCTTCAACCCCTGATGAACCGGGAAAAGTGTAGTACTGCTTATCATTTAAAGTTAAATTATTTATTCAAACAATAATAGGAATTTACAAATTAAGGAGCAAATCCTAAATCTCACTATGTGGCTTTTTGATTTCAATGCTTACCAGTATCTGTATATGCACACTCAGTTGTGTTTGTATATAGTTTCATTTATGCCAAGCTACAGGGTGTGTGTGGGCAAAGTTATGGAGGCTAGATGGAAAGTATAGAATATTTGAAGGCTTTGTAATCATTTTTTTGTATAGTGCTGTGTTAAACTAATTGTAATCATGGTTATTAATAAGAATTACAACAATCAGACTTCCCAGTCATGATTTGTAATGGTTGCATCACATCCCATTGAGTTGATACACAAAGATTATTTAATCATTCTCCCATCATATAGATAGACAGTATCCAAGTTTTGCTATTTTATAAATAACATGGTAATAAACTTTGTATAATAGTTTAATCCACTAAATTAATTTCTATAGCATAGATTACCAATAATGGAATTGTTAGATTTAAGTATACATAATATTATAGATTTTTTTTCAATACATTTTTGGTTTGGGGGTAGTTTTAGGTTTGACATCTGTTACTTTTAAAATCAGATTAAAAATTTTATTAAAGGAAAGATGTTGTAATGAAATCAATAAGTATACACTGATATTTATTTTTATTTCTTCTGCTCACTTCTTGGCTCACCATTTTCTAGTTTTTTTAGGGTGAAAGCTGAGGCCACTGATTTGAGACTATAAAGTCACCCTACAGTTTTAGTGGCATATCTTGTGTTTTCATTTTGATTCATTTCAAAATTCTTTCTAATTTATCTTTTGATTTCTCTTTGACCAATGGGTTATCTATAATTGTGTTATTTAGTTTCCAGATATTTTGAGGCTCTTCCAAAGGTCTATTTTTGATTTCTAATTTAATTGCAATGTTGCAAGAGAATATATTTTGTAAGACTGGAATGTTTTTAAATTTATGATTCTTATTTTATGGCTTAAAATATCATCTATGTTGCAAATGTTCTGTGTGTGTTTGAAAAGAATGTATTTCTCTGTTATTCTAGAGTGAATATTCTATAAATGTCAATTAAGTCAAGTTTGATTGATGATGTTCAAATCTCTTTTATCTTTGCTGATTTTTGGCCTAATTTTTCTCCTAGTATTGAAGAAGGGATACCTAAGTATTTTACTATATTTGCAGATTTTTCTGCAACATCTCCTTTCATTTCTCCTTTCAGTACTATTAGTTTTTGTATCATCCATTTTGAAGCTGTTATTCTGTGCATAAGCATTTGGAATGCTAAATCCTCTGGATTAATCAACATCTTTATCATTATGACATGCTTTCTTTCTCCCTTTTAATATTATTTTCTCTGGAATCTACTTGTCTAATATCCACATAGAAAGCCCAGCTTCCTTTTGATTAGTCTTACCATGGTATATCTTTTTCCTATCCTTTCACTTTGACTTATCTGCATCTTTGTATTTAAAGCAGGCTTTTGATAAACAACTTGTAATTGGACCTTGCTTTTTTTTTTAAATCTTATATGATCATTCTGTCTTTTGATTGGATTATTTTGTTTATTTATATTTAGTGTGATTATTGATGTAGTTGGGTTTAAATATAAATTGCTACTTGTTTTCCATTTGTCCATTTGTTATTGTTAATTTTTATGCCTTTTTTTGCTCATTCAGTGAGTTTAGGATTTTATCTCTTTTCCTAATATATTAACTTATAACTCTTTGTTATTCTACTGGTTTTTTTATGTCTTATGCTATACACCTTAACTTATTAAAGTCTAACTCATAGTGTTAATATTATAAAATAACAAAATATTATAAAAGCATTTTTCCATTTCTTACTTATTGGCCTTTGTGTTATTGTTGCCATATATTTTATTACTATTTATGTTATTAACCATAACACTACACTGTTATTATTTTTTTAGTACAGTTGATTGTATTTTATTTTATTTTTATTTAAATTTAATTAACATATAGTGTTTTATTAGTTTCAGAGGTAGAGTTTAGTGATTCATCAGTCTTTTATAATACCCAGTGCTCATTACATCACTTGCCCTCAATAGCTATCACCCAGTTACCCCATCCCGCACCACCTACCCTCCCTTCCAGCAACCCTCAGTTTGTTTCCTATGATTAAGAGTCTTTTGTGGTTTGTCTCTGTCTCTGATTTAGTCTTATTTTATTTTTCCTTCCTTTCCCCTATGATGCTCTGTTTTGTTTCTTTAATTCCACATATGAGTGAGATTATATGATAATTGTCTTTCTCTGACTTATTTTGCTTAGTATAATATCCTCTAGTTCTATGTATGTTGTTGCAAATGGCAAGACTTCATTTTTTGATGGCTGGGTAATATTCCAGAATGTGTGCATGTATTTATATATACACATACACACATATATGTATATACACATATATGCATATGTGTGTGTGTGTGTGTGTACACACACACACACATCACATCTTCTTTACCCATTCACCTGTTTTGGGACATCTGGGCTCTTTCCAGAGTTTGGCTATTGTGGACATTGCTGCAGTAACATTGGGGTACAGGAGCCCCTTTGGATCATTACATTTGTATCTTTGGGGCAAATACATAGGAGTGCAATTGCTGGGTCATAAGATAGTTCTATTTTCAACTTTTGAGGAACTTCCATACTGTTTTCCAGAGTATTTGCACCAGCTTGCATTCCCTCCAACAGTCCTTTATATTTTGAAGTAAGGTAAGTGAGAAAATGTCTTATATTTACTCAGGTTATTACCATTTCCTATTATCTTCAACTGTTTTTGGCAACTGTTTTTTATCTGGTATCATTTCTCTTGTGCCCAAAGAACTTCCTTTAACGTTTCTTTTAGTGTGAATCTGGTGATGAATTCTTTCAATTTTTATATGTCTTAAAGGCTTATTGCTGTCAATTTTTGAGGAAAGTTTACATAAACATAAAATTCTGGATTGACAGGGTTTTTTTTTTAATGTGCTTTGATTTTGTTGCTCCATTTTCTTCTCATTTACATTGTTTCTGATAGGAAATCAGTAGAATTTCTTATCTTTATTCCTCTGTAATATGTCTTTTCCTTCTGGATGCTTTTAAGATTTTCCCTTTATTACATGTTTTGTGTAATTTGATAATATACCTCTGTGTAGTTTTCCTTCATATCTCTTGAAGTTTCTGAGATTCCTGGATCTATGGTATATAGGTTTTATTAGGTTTGAAAAATTTGGAGTCATTATTTCTTATAATGTTTTTCTCTTTCCCTATTTCTCTTTCTTCCAAGCACTCCATGTACATATATTTTCTTAAAGTTGTGCTACTGCTCATGTTTTTTCTTCTGCAATTTTTTAATCTCTTAATTCTATGCAGTGATATTTTACCTCAGACATTTGTGTGTCACTTTCAAAATATTTGTCTTAGTCTTTTATAAATATAAATTTAATATATTTATTATACTTTAGTATATGGAATACACTTATAGTAGTTGTCTTAATTCCCCTATCCTCTGATTCTAACATTTATTAGTTCTGGGTGATTTTTAAATGCTTTTTTCTCTCCTCCTTAGACCTTAGGCCTTTCTGCTTTGTTACATGCCTGCTAGATTATTATTATATGGCAGTCAGTTTGAATTTTACCCTATTAGATTCTGGATATTTTAAGTTCTTATAGGTATTCTTGAGTTTTTTCTTTAGATGCTATGTCAGGGGTCCTTAAGAGCAGGCTGTGTTTCAATGATTGTCTAGGAAAACACATGGTCTCAGCACAGAGTCATGCTCAAGACTGATTTACTCTGGAGAAAGGATAAAAAAACAAAATCAGTAATGACTAAAGGCACATGGGATAAAGTCAGAGGGAAATCAGGCCCAAGCTTCCAAGGGTCCTTCCAGAGTGGAATCAAACGGGATACACTTAAAAGCCTCTAGCAAAGTGTTGTGACAACATGTATGAAATAATGCCTACTGGGGAAGCACCCCAGTTTGTAAAATATGCAAATTCCAGAGTCACAGAAAGACAGAAGATGTTTGGTATAAATCATATTGTTTGTTCAATCAGTTTTGACACAGCAGGTCACTCTTATCTATTAATGGTTGGAACCCTCCCCAACCCAAAATTCCCAGATACCAGCCAATGTCAATCTTGTGTGCAGGGCTTTCCAAGTATAGCAGTCAGGTCTGGTATTTTAAATCTTTTCTGTGCAGATGCTCATAGATCACTTAGAAATAGTAGATTCTTTCAGATCTCAATTTAGGTTCCACCAGGTGGGGCTGGAATAGTGTTTGCTCCATGGTTAATTATTTCCCACTAAGGAAGTAAGACTCTTTGAGTCCTTGCCCAATAGCCCATGAATTAGAGGTTTCAGGGTCTTCCTGTCGGTAATAGGCATATTCACAGACCAGTGTGCCTCAGGCACTGTTCCCTCTTATCCTTGTGGGTGTTTCTTTGCCAGCCTCACGGAAGTCTCTGTCATGTAGGTATTGATCGGGACTCTACTGAAAACTCAAAGGAACTTCCCTCTATGAACTTCCCTCTATGTGTTCTAAGTTCTCTCTCTGTGCAGCTTTTCCTTTGCCAGTACCCTGCTGTGGGAACTCAGGTCACCCTGCTGTCCCTCCACTCTGAGCTCCATCTCCTAAATCACGAAGGCCTGCAGGCGGTGCCTCTTTTCCCTCCTTGTGCCTCAGGCTGCCGACTCTCTCCGTGCAGCAAACCTTAGCAATCTTTGGATCCTCTCCTTTATTTTCTGTCTCTCAGAGATCACTGTCTTAGCACCAGATGTCCAGCGTCCTCAGAACTTTGTTCCCTCTATTCAGTCTGTTATCAAGTCCTTTTGGCTGAAGGGCAAATCCAGGCCTTATTCCATTTTGGCCAGAAGCTAAGATTTCTCAGGAAAGATAAATTTAAATAGTTCCATGTGGGTATAGCATGAGGAGAGAGATTTAAATAGCTGCATTCTGAGGTCTGCTACGAGGTTAGCTGCCAGTTGTTCAGGCTCTTCCTATCCTTCATGATCACATTTTCTTGGCTTTTCTGCCACTGATGGCTCCCATGCTTAATCATCTGAACAGTTTTTAGCTCTCCTAACTTTAATCTTGCTTTCTTGTGTGTCTCTCACATCCACCCTTCTTGTCTGGCCCTGTGCATGTCAGAAAGTTTGAGTGCCTTGAAATTTTCTTCCCAACTATATCATTTTTTCCACCAAGATGTCACTTATACTGTCCAGTGTGGCCAAACCACTTCCCTCTCTGCTCTGTCTTTGTCTTGTTATCTCCTTGTTTTCCTAGTTATGAATCAGGTCAGGTTCCAACTCCTCAGGAAGCAATTCTTGAAGATCCTTCCTAGTCACTTAACCAAGAAAAGCCACAGCCCTTCCTGGTGTTTTCACAAGGCCCTAGACTCCATGATTACATCTACAAATGATTTATGTTTTTCTTTTTTAATTCTTTGATTTGTTTTCTTTGAATGTGGGTCCCTCAGGACAAGAAATTCTGTCTTCTTTTGTTATGTCATAGATCCCAATTCATGTGAATGATTTTTAGTAATTGATTCATAAATGTTAGCTAAAATATTATGAAATTATGGACTAAATTCGTCCTATAAGACATTCTCCATCTTCTACTATAACTCTTTATTCTATAGATGAAAATGATTGTGAGACCTAATGAGAGCAACTGTGAATTTTAGTGAAGCATCCATAGAAAGATTCTTTAGGTGTATGGGAATGTGGGACTGAGCCCCTTGGTCAGGTTGGGTCAGTGGAATGGAGTGAGTGTGAGAGGTAAGTAGACAGCTAAAATAGATATAGGAGACATGAAACAGAGAGAGGTAAAAAGATAGCTGGAGAGCATATGGTACTGAAAAGAAGAAAAGGATATAATACAATATTGACTTTCTTAGTTTTATTTGCTTTTGGAATTCCTAACGCTAGCGTGGTTTTTTTTTTTTTTTAATCCCTCTACAGACTATAGAAGAAATAAGAAAAGCTGAGTCATGTACTTTAGAATGAATAGAAATAATAATTGTTATAATATATAGCTAATATTTATTGCATACTTACTCATTAGCTATATGTTGAGCACCCTCCTGAGAATTCGATGCATATAACCTCATGCATCATTCACAATGAATCCTAAGGCACGTTTGCCTTAGGATTCCTCACGATGAGGAAGAAGGGCTCAAAATGATTAACAGCTTGCGCAACACGCACACAGCCAGTAAGTGTCAGAGACAGGATTAGGATTTGAACAGTCAATGGTTTTAACCATTGGTTTATAATAGACTCTCAACTAATTCTTGGTATAAATCCCAGATCAAACATTCTTAGGCCAAAAAAGGGAAAGTCTTTTTCAAATGTAGGATTATTTGATTCAGGACCCCAATAGTATGATAAGGAATGTTTCCCCACTTCTCCATCAAGTCTTTCTTTTGTTTTCCTCCTTTTCAGATCCATACAAAATGTAATTCCTCCTAGCAGTTTAGACCTCCATGTACCTAGGTCCCATGTAGGTAGAAAAATAGAATTTTTCTTCACCAAGTTGTGGCTAAAAATTTTTTTCACTCAAAGAGCATTTTCTTCTTCCATTGTGTAATGCAGTTATGGATAAGTATTTCCAGGTCAATAGTTTCTTTAAAAAAAAAGAGCATTTGAGCAGAGTCTAGCCAGTGGATTGTGGACAGAGGTGATATATGCTACTTCTAGGTCTAGCCCATGGAAATCTCCCAGATGATCCTTCCCATTCTTTTGTCACCTATGGATGTTGCCCTAAGCCTAAGAGCTATATTGAAAAACATATTTGATGATACAGTGCTTTCATTGGCCCATTTTTCTGAATGTATGAAATATGGTCCTCTCCTCACCCCTCACCTATTTAAGAAATAATTTTTATTTAAAAATAATTATTGTTTAGCATTACTTAAGAAGTGGAATAGTTTTTTTTTTTAATACTTTTTTTTTAAGATTTTATTTATTTATTTGACAGAGAGAGATCACAAGTAGGCAGAGAGGCAGGCAGAGAGAGAGGAGGAAGCAGGCTGCCCGCTGAGCAGAGAGCCCGATGTGGGGCTCAATCCTAGGACCCTGGGACAATGACCTGAGCTGAAGGCAGAGGCCCTAACCCACTGAGCCACCCAGGCGCCCCAAGAAGTGGAATAGTTCTTGACTTCCATGGTTTAAATTTGTTAATTTGTCCATGCCTAAAGTTGGCTAAGTAGAAGTGCTGCTGTGATTGATTTGAGTGTCATGGTCACCATTAGGCTCAGAGAAGACTCTACTGAGACTGGACTGAGAACGGGAGGGGGGGTGTCATTTACTATAGCTCTCCCGTCGGATTCTCACCAGGAAAAACTAAGAACAGCGTGACAGATCATTTCCCGTATAATTTTTGATGAAAGTTTCATCACGTAAGTAGTATTTTCAGTGTATACTTTTCATGGCTTATTGACACATATGATCTCATTTTAGTATGTGGCTTCGTGAATTGTGTTATCTTGGTTACCTATTCCCATTTTATGGTTGAGAACAGAGCTGAGGAAAGTTTAAGTATTTTTGTTTACTTAATGTCTCTGAATTTGAGTGTAAACAGATTCTCAATTCATTTGTGGTTGGATGTGACCAGGGTCAAAGAAATGATGCTAAGAGGAAATCTGTGAAATCAATAGTCACTGACTGACACTTCTATGGGCAAACACGTATTGCTTCCTGGCTTCCGCATTTTCTCACCTACAGAATCCAGGTAACTGGTAAAGGTGAAAAAAGAAACAAAGGAGGAAGACAAAGATAAAGGTGAAGAAATGATGAATAAGAGGATACAAAGAAAAAGGCTCAAAGAGGAGGACAGAGTGGAAAGAGGGAGGGGAGAGTAAATGCCTAATGAACTAAGCCAGAGAACATAAGACAGAAGTAGATAAGACAGCAAATGGCAGCAGAGTTATAGGGGAGGAGGGGGTTGATGGCTCAGAATGAGGGAAGAGAAAAAGCAGAAGCAGACGAGGGGCAATATCGAGAAGTGGAAATCCTGGAAAGGAGGACTTGGGCGTACCTTCGTATCACTCTATTGGGCACAGTATAAATACTCAAGTTGTTTCAATTGCTTTTGGCTAGTGAAATACTGATTTTTTTAAAAAGATTTTATTTATTTATTTGACAGAGAGAGATCACAAGTAGGCAGAGAGGCAGGCAGAGAGAGAGAGAGAGAGAGAGAGACGGAAGCAGGCTCCCTGCTAAGCAGAGAGCCCGATGTGGGACTTGATCCCAGGACCCTGAGCCGAAGGCAGAGGCTTAACCCATTGAGCCACCCAAGTGCCCCATGAAATACCGATATTTTTAATGCAACCATGTGCAGAAATCAGATTATGTTTATGATTAAGTGAGCTAGGCTTTGTTTTAGAATTAGCTATATTTGAAAGTTCATGCACATATTTGAAACTTAATCAGGTAGAGGTTCAAGTAAGGATTTGAGTATTTCTATCCCTGGTCTCTACAGTTAAATCTTACATACATATCACCAATGTCCTACTTGAATGTCTTATGATAGGGGGTTCCTAAAGAGAGTCCTAGTATTTCCTATGGCTTTGAAGAACATTCAATCCAGATAAAGAATATTCCAGATTTGTTGGCACAGTCACAACCTAAATTCACATTTTACTTTGCAGGATCCTTAATTCAAATCTGATTGATTTTTTCAGCTGTTCCAATTTATATTTTGCTCAATGAGTCATCATACTTGTAGATGAATCTGCACTAGATACATTATTTTCTTGGCTTTTGAACAAAATTAGGTCAGTATTAGGAAACATCTATTAAAAAAGTGCATTTGCTGTTGTTCAGTTGTTATGTTGAATACTGGTTTCATGCTTGCTTTCCTCTATATTTATACTCAGAAAAAGAGCCAAACAACTGTTGGAATTTTCTTCACAGACTCTGAAATGATATCAATTTTCTATATGTGAGGAAGGTGATGTATGATAAAGTATTTTTTGAGCATATTCCTAGTTCTACTCAGTAAAACAGCGAAGTATTTAATTTGAAAATTCTTGGCTTCCTTTAGAATCTGAAAAGTATTCTAAGATAAGAATTTAGGACTGATCTGCTTTATTTTAGTCAATTTTAGGGCTGATTTAGCTAGGGAAACTTAGATACAACAATAAACATATTTATAAGAGAAAGAAACATTTTTCTGGGGAAGTCATTATAGAAACTGAAAACATAGCAGCAACTAATCCCAGTACATTATAAGGAAATCAGTCAGGTTTTAGCAATTTAAGTACTTAATGTACTTATTGAGTCTTAAAATTAATTTTTGTTTTAATATAGTTTTTTTGGAGGTTTTCTTTTTATTTGAAGGCTCAGAGATATGCTAACTTAGATGATTTTAGTGGGACATCACATGGGAAGAAATCTAGTAGTGGAGTTCTCTGAAAAGCAGACGTTTAGATAGAAATGTGCATGTGGACGTTTATTGGGATGTGCTCTTTGGATCAACAACTGGGAGAGAGTGAAGGCAACAGGAATGGGCAAAGGAGGAAGCTGAGGGTCAGCACTGTCCTAAGAAGGGCTTCAGCCAGACCCACCGGAGCTGGGATGAGTCTGTGGAGATTGTACAACAAAAAGACAAGGAGGGCTGGGTCTTCCCCTGCTGCATGGAGTAGTCATTAGATGGGGATCATTTCCAGAAAGGGGACATGACCTCGGATGGGGTGGCTCTCTTCAGCTGAGACCGGTGTTGGAGAAGGACTCTGAGGAGAGGTGTAAATAGTTGATAAGTTGATAAGTTCCTCAACTGGAGGAATGAGTCTTGAAGCGGGGAACACGGCATCCACTGCAGTTAATAAAAAAATCCCAAGCTAGAGGGTGCCTGGGTGGCTCAGTCGTTAAGTGTCTGCCTTCAGCTCAGGTTATGATCCCAGGGTTCGAGCCCTGCATCGGGCTTCCTGCTCAGCTGGAAGCCTGCTACCCCCTCTCCCCCCTCCTCCCCCCCCCCCCCCCCCCCCGCTCATGTTCCCTCTCTTGCTCTCTCTCTCAGTGAAATAAATAAAATCTTAAAAAAAAAAAAAAATCCTGAACTAGAAATCTCCTACCATGTAGCACAGCTAAGTCTCAGAATCTAGAACATGGTACAGACCAAATCACCTTTGTAGCAAAGCCATTAACGTGCTTTCCCACCGTATACCTGGTGTTCTTTGCTCTTTGTCTTTATTTTCTGCTTTGTAGTATTTCAGCTGTTTCTGTCTCTGCATTTATTACTGTGGCCACTGTTGCTACAGGCTCATTTATCTTTTTAGTCATGACTTCTAAGCCTTCAGAGATACCACGGCCTTTTTTCTGTGGACTCTCTCCTTCCATACATGTCATTAGGCTGCTTCTTGTCCCACTTTCAAATTTCCTGTGGGAGAGGATGTTACTATATTAGACCATGACTCTTCAACACAAAGTGTGTCTCCTGGGCAGACCTCTTGTGCCAGGTTCTATTATGCACCTGTCTGTATAAATGACTGCCTTTGAGTCTGTGATGTAGCCAAATTCTGAGGTCACGGGACATACAACATGATGATCTATTTATAAAGAACTTACCAGAAGTAGGGCTCTGGGCAAGGCAGGTAATGAGAGACTGTTCAATAGAAGTTAATTTAAACTGAACCTCATTGCCTGGCTTCTTAATTCATAGTGGTGATCCTTTTATAGATTAATCCCCTCCCCCAGGTGTTTCACCCAACAGAGGTTCTCAAATTTCACTGTGCAGCTGATGTCCTAGGAGGATAGTTGAAAATGAAGATTCCGGGGGGTGACAGAAAACATTCTCTGTCCATTAGGTTATAGATAACAAAACCACTGTACTTACTTTCAGAAGACAGAGATTCAAAAGAAGCAATCGGATGTTTGCAAAATTACTGGGAGAGTTGGCATTCCAGATTCCAGGTTTGACTTTCATCTTGACTTCTAAAATGACCACAGAACTGGATCATAACGGACACTGCTTTGCCTACCTTGATCAGGACGTAAGGGAATTAGGCAGTCTGTGCCCCAGTACATACCAGTAGAGTGGATGGCACAGACCCACCTATTGTACCAAAATACTCTGACAGGAGCACAAGGATCTCCTACAGCTACTCCAGGAACATCTGACCATAACCATAATCCCACAGGTAGCAGAAATAGGGAGAGCAGCAGAAACCGATTCTTTGCTTCATGACCTTAACTCCTTACAAACTCTCAGGGGTATATCTGTTTGCAGAAGATAGAACCTATATAGAAACCAGAGGAAAGGGAGCCTTGAGAAAGTTGTTCTAATTTCTAGTCTGCAGTGAGTAAACTAATCTGAACCATCTGCCACATACTCCAAATAAATCTGATGCAGTTCTCCATGAACCATAAATTGAGGAAACAAATTGTCAGATGGTAACTCCTTGGGTAGAAGTTAGCACATTCTAATAAAGAAGCAAAACAAACAGGAAGAGAAATGACCTTTCTAAACATGTCTGGATTTTACAATGTTATTCAATAGGCCCCAATACCATAAATTACAATTTTTTATAATCTGTAATTTTGGCTTTGGTTTTGTAAGGCATCAGCATTTGTACAGATAGAGAGATAGCATTGAATGTTAGGGTTTACTGATCTCTGACCTTAAATATCGAAATTTAAACTAATGGGTAATATTGTCAACTACATGTCAACAATCTATTGATTACTTAATGAAACCATGGTGAATATGGACCCAAGGCATCTCATCCCGAATTGCTCTTTATTGCCATGTTTCTTGCCTTGTTTCTGAGATGATAAAGCACAGATGAAGCAGACAGGAAGAAAGAAGGATGGAACCACAGGGCTGAGGGCGGCCACACCATCACTTAGCAATCCCCGTCGCTCAGGGATAGGTCTGCTGTTCGCTTTTCTCCCTGCCCAAGGAGAGAAGCAGTTGGGTTTGGTATGTGAGGTGTCCAGCAATCACAAGAGAGTGAACTGGAGATAGTCCTTGAAGGGTTCTGTATACATTGTGAATCACAGAGGAAAAGCCTGGGTTGGATATACAACTTTGAGAAGCGTCAGAGTATTGACCACAAAGAAAGACATGATCTTGAATGGGATGAGTTAGGAAAACTGTGAAGAAGTGGTGTGATAAGAATAAAGACAAGAGAATACTGACTCTGATTTCTCATTTGGACAGAGGAAGTTGAACCTGGCAAATGTATGGCCACTGAAGTAGGGGGAAACCAGGTAGACATGGACAAGTGATTACGGTGAATTCTGTAGGAAGATAGTGAGGTAAACAGATGTGGCAGAATTAAGTAAGGAAAGAGAAGGGACAGATGAAAAAAAAAGAGAGTCTTACATTTTTGGTCAGGAGAAAAGATAAAAGGATAGTGGATATAATGGGCACAGCTGGCTACAAGGTGGTGAAAAGGATTCATCTTGATACTTGACTGGTTGATGAGGCTCCCTGGCCTCCTGGGACTCTATTGAGAAGTGGGAAGGTTATAGCTTGAAGTGAATTTAATTTTTTTGATGACTAGAGAGACACTTATCTCTCTGGATCCAGCAGATGATTTGACTATGAAGACTGGCAACATGCTTCAAGGCTCAAGACTGATGACCCACTGTAATGGGTTACTTTTATGTGTTGACTCCACTGGACCAAGGCATGCCTAGATATCTGGCCACACACGATTCTGGTTGGGTCTGGGAGGGTGTTTTAAGATGAGGTCAGTGTTTGAAGTGGTAGTCTTGAGTAAACAGATTGCACTCTGAAGGTGAGTGGGCTTTATCCAATTAGTGGAAGGACTGAATAAAACAGGAAGGTCGGCCCTTCTGCAAGCAAAAGGCAACACCTCTTGCCTGACTAACTTGAGATAAGATACTGGTGTTTTTAGATCTTCAGACTGGAACTGAAACATTGGCTCTTTCCAGGTCTTGAGCTTGCTAGAATTTGGACTGGAATGCTATCATGTGCTCTCCTTGTTATTAGGCCTTAAGGTTCAGCCTGGAACTACACCATCTGCTATCCTGAGTTTCTAGGTTTTGAAGGCAGATCTGGGGACTCGTCAGCCTGTGTAATTATGTGAGCTAATCCTCTCTCTCTCTCTCTCTCTCTCTCTCTCTCTATATATATATATATATATATATGTATATATAGTCTGCTTTTCTGGAGAACTCTAATATACCCAGAGAATTCCAGGGTTTGATTGCCATCCTTGAATTGATGAAGAACCTTAAAAACAATGTATTATGGAGGGCACGTATTGCACGGAGCACAGGGTGTGGTGCATAAATGATGTATTCTGGAACACTGAAAAGAAATAAAATAAAATGAAAAAAAAATGTATACAAGGTATACAGGGTAGATTTTTAAATCCTTGGAATGGAAGGTAGTTACCCTTATTGACAGGAGTTCCTCTGTGCTAGGTTTTTTGAATGAACCAGAAGTGAAAGCTGTTATTTCTGCTTCCAAAAAGAGGAATACCTAGATAAAAAGAAGGAAATTAATAGAGGGAAATATTAAGAATCTTTGATGGGTTCCTGTTTTAAGGTATGTTTTATTGTCACATATTTTATCTAATTGAATCTTCACCATAAACAACCTTATAAGGTATCATGAGAACTGTAGTAAAAATGGAGATACAAAAACATGAAGTTTAGGTAATGTTTCTGAAGTCACACAGCTAGAAAGTGGAAGATTGAGTAACAATATTCAGTTTGTTGCACTCTATAATCATTCTCCTAAAATCTTTCCATTACACCTGGCTACTTAATATGTGTGTGTGTGTGTGTGTACACATCATATATATATGTATGTATATATATATAATATATAAAAGAACCAGGGAATGTTGTTGAATATATACTTGCTAGGAAATATTAATATCAAATGGGGCAGTTTAGGTCAATATTTCACAAACCTGAATAATGTTCTAAAGCACAAGCAATTTGATCAGACCCCATTATCATTTTAAATTATTTTTAATATTGTTACCTCAATCTATGTAAATGTAAATGGACATATAAATATCTTTTACTTATAACCCCAAGAACCAAACAAATTTGTATGTTAAATGAGGCAAACCCCCAAGCCCAATAAACTCTAAATTCATCTTATATTATGGTTGATGACATTTTGTTGAAACTAAATCATTGCTAACCAAACAATTATGGTAACGACTGTGTAGTCAGGCTGTTTTATGTTTGACGTGCCCAGACTGCTGTTTGTTTGGTGGTGACACAAATTTCTCACTACTCTCTCCTTTTCAAACTATTATGAAATCTTTTGCAGAATGTTCTGAAGTGATGTGACATTTATTTGACAAAGAGCATAGTTTACTAAAGCATCACGTCTTCAGTCTTTCCCTGTGCTTATTAGAGTGAACCAGTCCACAGCCTTATTAGAAGGGTGTGGCATCAAAGTTAATGCAAACCAAAATGCCAAATTGGACATTAAAATTTTATTGCATTATTAGATTATTAAGTACTTGTTGAACCAGAAAACTCAGAATATATATACAATTTTTATGTTTTTCCAGCTTTGTTTGCAAATAAGCCTCTGAGAGTATGCCATGGGCTCTAGGATTTAGAGAAGCCTAGTGTGACAAATCCTTCTTCCGATTTTCCATACCATCTATATCTAGGCGATATGATTCACACATAACAATATTATAGAGTAATTGTTTTCAGGTTAATTGCTGCTGTTTTGCAAAAATCATTTCCTTGCTTAAACATCTGCATATTTGAATAGGAAATTTTTGCTATTTGCCTTTCCACATGCTCAATTGTCAAATCATCTGTCAGTTTTTGAATATCTATATTTAGATATCCTGACTTTTTCATCACTGGCGATCTGGCATTAGATTATTTTCCTTTATTATTCTTGGAAAATTTGGACTGAAATGAGTTTGGCCCCAAATGTGGATTTGTGTTGATACACAATTTACTTTTCTCTTCTGTATAAATTATATATCTTTTAGAGTCATGGCATCTTATTGATTACTTTAAAAGCTCCAAATATTTCACAGTTCCTCTTTATTTGGACTCAGTCCAAATAAAACTAATGTCAAATTATTCCACCCACTTTTTTTTTTTCAAATTCTATTTACTATGATCCTCAAAGCCAAGGAAATTAGATGCATGATTACATGGGAAAGCAGATGTTGGGCTGACCCCAGTCGAGACGAACCACAGTCATTTGAGCTTCTCTTGTGAGCATGGACCCTATTGAGGCTGCATTTCCGCACTCCAGTGACAATGTCTTTTTTTCCTCAAAGGCAGAAATTGTTTGCTACATGAAACTCCTGGAAAATAAAACTCAATTTTAAGATGGAGAAGAATCGAGGACAGGCAAGGGAATGAATCATCCTCCCTCCTCCCCAAAAGATTCATGAGAAATTTGTAATTCACTATTTAAAAATTTTTTTATTTACTTTTCATTTTTCTGTTGTCAGGAAATAGGGGAAGGTCATAAACTCATAAGAAATTCGTATGCCGCTTATTAAGTTTTAATCCTCAGTTCCAGCTTGATAAAAATCATTAGAATGTCACTAAATTTTAGGAATTGTCAGGATCTGTTTTTTTCCCCACCGTTGGAGAGTTAGTAATAAAACAGGAAAATTAACTCAAACTGCTACTGGTCACTTAATATCGGTGAAGGCATGATTTCTATTGCACATCTCACTTGTTCTTCAAGAAAAGGAAACACAGAGTTTACTACCACCCGGTTTACTTTGTAGAACTATTGGGTTACATGAAGTCCCTATATTTATGTATTCCTTGCAGGCTTTTGCAACAAGATCACTTTCTGCTTTGAGAATCAATTTGGCTAGCCGTACCATGACTTGCTTACCTACTGGACTACATAAAATGTTTACTCGTATTTCTGGGCTGTGTGTTCTAACTAATTAGTTCTACTGAATTCTGAAAACTTTTTAAATGATGCATATCACTTAAAGGGACCATACAAGACTGCAGTGTCCAGCAGGACAAATAGCGTGGTGACAGTCTGATTATCACATTATTCCTTCCCACCTGAAACATCTTCCAATAGATTTCTAGTTGAGTTGTCCAAAACAGCAACTATAACATGAACTGGAACAACAATAATAATGTCATCCGTGGCATGAAGAAGATTAAATGCAGTAAAAAATAATAATAGAAGTTTCCTGATATTTGGCTTGTACTGGATTGGTTTCAGTTCTCTATAACACAGATGCTACTGATCACAATGTAATTGTCAGGGAAAGAAAATTGGTCAGTTAGATCGTATGAGCTGATTAGCATAAGGGAAATCTACACTTGTGAACACGGACAAAACCTAGCTTTACAGAACACAATGAATGTGATTGGCATAACTGTTTGACCCCTAGTTTCAGGGGGGATTCTTGTGGTTCCATTCTTCCTTTAGAGTCATGGTGTGAAATGAAGGCAGAATGCTCCATTCTAACCCTTTCGATTTCTCTTCTCCCCTCTATTAGTCAGCTTATAAAGCTTTTACTGCTAGCCCTAAGATCCTGGTTGTGTGATAAAGGAGCAAATGTTGCCATTGGAAACTTTAGTTTGGCTCATTTACTGTCTGGGAAACAACAACAACAAAAAAAAGCAAAAGAGAAATGTAGTTTGTAGATGCCTTAAAGAACAACCAAAACGATGAAAACCAATTTCACAAAGAGAATTTGTGAATCAAATAGCCAGCACCTTTCTTTACACAATCAATATCATTTCCTTAGTCAGTATAAAAAGTATCTTGAGACTGAAACTCACATTTTTTACAGTATAAAAGCAACCTCCTTGCAACTGTCTTTTACTGGTGCAGCGAGCGAGTTCACTTTCATACAAGTTCACATAGTGATGTGTTTGGGTGAAGTTATAACTGTTCTTGGCCTCAAACAATGAAAGTCAGAACATCTGCCCGTCTGAGAATTATTTTCTGAAATTAGTGGCCATACAACAAAGAGTCAAGATATATTGAACACTTATTTTATGCCAGGATCCATTCTAAGTTCTTTAAGTGTTAAACTCATTTGACCCTCTGAATAAATTTATGAGAGGAACAATTTTCATTCCCATTTTATAGATGAGAGCACTGAGAGACAGTGAGGTAGAGGTCCCCAGAGCTCACAAATGGTCAAGTCGGAATTCAGAACCACCTCACCACTGTATAAGACATGCCAGTAAAATTATCTGATTTCAGATATGACATGGTACCTGTGGAATTGGGTTTGAACTCTTGGGTTCTTGAGCAAGTAAATTCATTGTACTGGACTCAGTTTTTCCATGTGTAAGCTAAGGGCATAAATCAAAGTGTATGTATAATTTACACATATGTATACATGTATATTTTGATCTGACTGCATATGCATATTTTGCATATATGTGTTTTTTCTTGAATTAATTATGATACCCATTTATCTACTCTTTGCATGGGGACTTCTTCACAACAATAGAAGTGCCATAACTCCAACCCTCTGGGCAAAAAATATGTTATCTTGGGGTGCCTGGGTGGCTCAGTGGGTTAAGGCTCTGCCTTTGGCTCAGGTCATGATCTCAGAGTCCTGGGATCGATCCCCGCAACAGGCTCTCTGCTCAGCAGGGAGCCTGCTTCCCCTTCTCTCTCTGCCCACCTCTCTGCCTACTTGTGATTTCTCTCTCTGTCAAATAAATAAATAAAATCTTTAAAAAAAAATATGTTATCTCTAATTTCACTCTGCATCTGCCTTCTAAGAGATGCACTCATCTTTCCACTCTGCATTTGCTCCATTCCTTCTGTGCAACACAGATCCTAGCTTGTCTTGTTGCCTTATTTCTATTTCATTCCATTTATTTTGTACACGGAAAATAGAAGTTGATAGTATACATTAGATTTTATGATCTAATCACTTTTCCTGTGATCATATATATTAGGAAAATTGTCTGACAGAACAACACAATATTTATTTCTGGGTGACACATATTTTTAATTGCATTTAATTCACACTTAAAATGTACATATGGCATAACTGAGACATAGTATAATTGGAGTACATGTATTTGAGTTTTGAGAATGCATACAGGTGTGTAACTATCACCACAGTCAAGATATAGAGCAGATCCATCACTTCCCAAAATGAGCTGGTGCTGAACTTTGGAGTCAGTTTCTCCCTCCAACTACTCATCTGTTTTCTATTTTTATACTATTGCCTTTTCCAAAGTCAGTGGAGCCATACAGTATGTAACCTTCTTAGTCTGGCCTCATTTGTTTTGCATAATGCATTTTTGATTCATCCATGATGTTTAGTGTATCAGTATTTTTTCCCCCTTTTTTTTTTTTTTTGAGTTATATTCCAGATTATCCACTTACTAGTTGAAGGATATTGGGTTGTTTCTAGTTTCTGATCATTATGAATAAAGCTGTAAAGACATTTGTGTACAGGTTTTGGGGTTGATATAAGTTTACATTTCCTTAAGGTAGATACTTAAAAGTATGGTTGATGGGACATATTGGAAGTATGTGATTAATTTCAAAAGAAACTGCCAAACATTTTTCCAAAGTGGCTGCCCCAGGGGGCTCTCCAGCCAGCCACAAATGAGGGTTCCAGTTGCTCTCCATTTTCCCCAGGTCTTGAGATCGTCTGATTTTTAAAAAATTTTAACCATTGTAATAGATGTAGTTAATGTCTCATTGTAATTTTAAAAAATAGCTTATTTAAGATATACTTGATATAAAATTAACTAAGTTGTTACCATATCCTGTGTACTTTGTTTTTTTATGTAGCTACATATTACCATTGGTATTTTACTTCTGAAAGAAGGATTTTCTTTACCATTTCCTGTCATGTGGGACTCCTGGTGACCAATTCTTTTAGGTTCCGTTTGCCTTCATCTTAGAAAAAAAAATTTCCCTGGATATAGAATTCTAGATTGATCTTTTTTTTTAAAAATAATACTTTAAATATGCTAACTGCTGTCCTTTTGCTTGTGTTGTTCCTAATAAAAATCTGCTGACATCTTTATCTTTGTTCTTCTGTTTATAATGTGTTTTCTCCTTCACACTAGATTTTGAGTTTTCTCTTTATCACTGATTGTGAGCAATTTGATGGTAATATTCCTGTGAAGTTTTCTTTGTGTGTGTGTGTGCATGTTTATCATTTTCATTAAATTTGACATCTTTGTGATCATTACTTCTTTAATTTTTTTCCTACTCCTCTGTACTATTCTGCTGGAACTCTAATTACATGTTTCAAGTCTCCTGAAATTATCAAACAGCTTATTGATTCTCTATTCCATTTAAAAAAATTATCCATTCTCTCTGTTTCATTTTGGAGCTTGCTATATTCACGTTCATTGTGTTTTGTCTTCAGATTTAGTAATTTTCTGTAATGTCTAATATACCATTAATTCCACCTAATGTAATTTGCATCTCACACGTTATAATTTCAATTCTAGAAGTTCTCTTTGGCTCTCTTGCACTCTCACTCATTTGAAAATATATATAGCATGTCTGAATTTAACTTTTCAGACATACGGAATACATAGTTTCAATGTCAATGTCTGCTAATTCTAACACCTGTGTCAATTCAGAGTCAGTTTTGATGGATTGATTTTTTTTCCTCATGTAGGTCTTGTTTTCTTGCCTCTTTGCATGTCTGGTACCATTTTATTGGTTGTCTGATATTATGAATTTTAGCTTGGCACAACTTCAGTATTTTTATATTATTGTAAAAATCTTTAACTTTTTCCTGCAGTGCAGTTAAGTTACTTGGAAACAATCTGATCATTTTGCGTTTTGCTTTTAAGATTATTCAATCTAGGATCAATTGTTACCACTCATGTAGCATGCTTTTGCATGCTCCATTCAATGTCCTGTGAGTTACGAGATTTTTCTGATCTTGTTGGTGAGAACAGGCATTTTTCTTAGCCTTGTGTGAGTATAAAGCATGGTTTTCTCTCATGCTTTCAGATGGCTCTTTTCCCAAAGAGCCACAAATGTATGTGATCTATACTCAGGTGAAATTGGAAAGACTCTTCTCTGTATCTCCCGAGTTCTCTCTCTGTACAGCTCTCTCCTCTCTATACCCTAGCAATCTTGGTTTCCAGGGATTACTCAACTCAGATTTTGTTAACTAAACCTATATGTCTCTTTCTCTATCTCTCTCTCTCTTTTTTTTTTTTCATATGCCACAGCTTAGAAACTCTCTCAAACATAAGGGTCACCTTTTTTTTTTTTTTTTTTTTGGTTTTGCTTTTATTTATTTATTTATTTATTTACCATCTGTCAGGGATCACTGACCTTCATTTCTTAATGTCCAGTGTCTTAAAAAACACTTTGATAAATTTTATCTTTTTTTTTTTTTTTTGGTGTTTTGAGAGGAAGAAAATCAAATCTCCATTAATCCTTCTTGACTAAAAGTAGAAGTTAACTCTGCTCCTTCTAAACCTCAAAGTTATACTAAAATTATACTAAATTAATAAAAATGTCTAAACCTATAGGGATAGAGAAACTGTACTAGGGATAATAGTTGAAAGGAATATTAAGCAAACTTGGGGTATGGAATGAGTAAATGGTAGCTGATTTAGTTGAACAGAGAAAGCTAGAACCTAAGTCCTTGCAAGCAGCCTTTCACAATCAAAACAATTAATAGTTTCAGAATTCCAGAACTCTGAGGAGCTCTTTTATTCTCGTTGTTTCTCTGATGGAATATTGTGTCACAAGGGAAATCTGTCTTGTTTTGTTTTTCTTTAAAGGTAGTGGTGGCGATGGTTCAATGGGTCATCATACTGAAGAGGAAGCAAAACTCTTACCCAAGTACTCAAAATCCCTTCTGAGGCTTTATTTGAATTTTTTCTAGCTTCAAGACAGAAAGGAGATGGATTTTCAAGGTTTTGTTAGGAAAATTCTATCAGCTAACTTCAGGATTGCAGAGAGAAGGGCTGAGTCTTCAAGGAAAGAGATCATGGCCTTCCGGCCACTGGAGTCCCAGAGGTAAAGGGCTGGCAGGAGATCCTGGGAGCAAACAGTTCCATGGCCCCAGAGTCTGTATTTGTCTTAGGTCGATGATGGCTCACCTGTTCTTTGATTAGGGGTTTTTTAGTTCCAGGGATAAACATAGGAGAAACAGATAATATTCTATTAGAGGGAAAGCTAGACATTTACATACTTTACCTGCCTTCATATTAAATAACTTCCTTCCTTACTCTTATAGAAGACTGGATTTATGTTTGAAGAAGTAATGATCTCCTTACATAAAAGTGTGTGACCTGTTTCTTTTCCCCTACTAAGTTCCCACAATCCTGGCAATTAAGCTTAAGACCTCAAGAAAGAGACTGAAATGCTCCTCTGTGGGAAGCTTGCTAGTCTAAGAGGAAAAAGTCTATAAAGACAGATATTTGAAAGCCCCTCAGGAAGCTGAGTTTGAGCAATCTATAAACCCCTACCATGCATACTCTTTGATGATTCATTTTTACATCTGAAATAATAGCCCATCATCAGTCAGCCTATCCACAACTTAAAGAAAACTCCCATCTTGAAAAATAGGATACAACAACATAACAAAACACACAAAACAAAAATCACTTTGCAGCAAACACAGGGAAAGGAAAGATTCAGAGAAATCATAACTTATTTTCTCACAGAGATAAAGTACAATAGTCATCCATAAGATAGAAATAAGATGCTATAAAATATAAAAATTTAGAAAATTAAAAAAAATAGAAAATAAAAAAGCTCTTAGAAGTAAAAATGAGAAATTCTACTGATATATTTTTCTCATTGTAGAAGAGGAAGTTGAGAATTCTAAAGGAAATTAAGACAGGAGATCTAAGAAATGGAAAATCTGAAAGCAGTTAGAAGACATTAGATCAATACAGGAAGGCTCATAAGCCATTAATAGGAGTTTAAGAATGATAATAAAGTGCCAAGGAGAAAAGTAGCAAGAAAATCTTACAAAACTAGGATTACTTAGATTGATTATATCAGAAGGGAATCTAGCACAATTAATTGAAAAATTCATACTGAAGTATATACTCTTGAAATTTCAAAAAATATCAAAGCAAAGAACATGAATCTTTTAAAGAAGATAGTATGTATACATATGCATACACACATACATATTGTCTATCCTTATTATTCATGAATTCTGTTCTTGTGAATTTGCCTAGTCAATAAAATTTATTTATAACCTCCAAATCAATACTCCCTGAGCTTCCTCATCATTTGTGTAAGTGCATAGAGTGGTAAAAAAATCCAAGTCACCCAATGTTTGTATTCTGAACAAGGTAACACTGCCTTGTGGTTTCCTCTCTCACAGTATAAACAAGTGTCCTTTTCGTGGTCTATTTAGTCCCTTTTTTCCCCCCCAGTTGTATGCTTGTTGTTGTTATTTTGCTGTTTAAAATGGCTCCCAAGCTTAGTGCTGAATTTCTGTCTGATATTCCCAAGAGCAAGAAGGCTATGATGTGCTTTACAGAGAAAATATCTGTGTTAGATAAGCTTCATTCAATAATTTATAGTACTGTTGTCTGGGAGTCCAATGTTAGTAAATCAACAGTACATACTAAATGAGGCATCTTTAAACAGAAATGCACATAAAACAAGGTTATGTATTTATCAGTTGATGAAAATGTGAGAAAAAAAGTTAGTTTTTAAGGTACTTAATTTTAGGGTGCTTTCTTACATAAATAATCAGAATTACAAGAGATACTTTAAGGGATCTCCTGTATCTTCAACATATTCTTCTTTACTTCCATGATGGAATAGTGGTCTGATTTCCCCTTTGAAGCTAGGATCAATCACTTTCACCAGCACAGCAGTTCTTTTCTTTGCCTGTGGATTCAGAAGCATGAGGAGCCAACATGGCTGGTCTGATGGAATCTTCTAGCTCAGTGGAATCACTGTTGTGTCTCCTGGTGGAAACATTCTTTCCTTTGGAACTAAGACCTCTAGACCGGCAGAGTAGAAAGTCAAGTGAACAGGAAGCAAAAGTTTTGCTAGTGAGATTCTGGTCATCATAGTGAGTGGTGCCACTTGCATTTTCAGCCCTTGATTCCTGAACCTGTGAGTCTTGGCTTTAGGAGAGACAGCACCATATAGGAGATGCTCATCTGGACCCTTTACAGCCTTCTGGAAACCCTGGTCACAGACCTACAAGGTATAACTACCTAGTCGGCACTGCAACTGGGTCTTTAAAATGTCATGACAGTGTCTATCACACCAGCTGCTTCTGGATGATGGAGAATATGGTAAGACTAGTGAATTCCATGAGTTTAGCCCCGTTGCCACATTTGGTTGCTCTGATGTGAATTCCTTCATCAGACTCAATTCTGTATGAAATACCATTAAAGTGGATAAGGCATTCCATAAGACCATTGGTGGTAATTTTGGCAGAAGCATTGCATGCAGGGAAGGCAAATCTATATCCAAAGTAAGTATTTCAGTAAGAACAAAATCATACTTTTCCATGATAGAAGTGGGTATCTTCTGCCACCAGACAGCTGACTGAAAGCCCTGAGAATGGGGCCACATCAGAAAATGTATACTGGTCTCCGCTGCTGGCAGATTGGACTCTCTCTGATGGCTCAGCCTATGTGGACCTTGATGAGTGGAAGTCCACGTTGCTGAATCCATCCATAACCTCCAACCTTGCCACCATCGCCACTATATTCATGAGCCCATCAGGCAATGACATGGATAGCCAGAGCAAAGGATGACTGGTATTCAAAGAATGGGACATCTGTCCCCCTGATTATTAAAATCCTCCTCTGCCGAGGTCACACTTTGGTGAGCATTCATATAGGACATGGATATCTTCATGTGTTTTGCCCACTCCAAAAGGTCTATCCAGATAACTCTTCCCAAATTTCTTTGTTGCCGGTTTTGCAATGATATTCCTTCCAAATATCTGACCATTCAGACAAATCATCGGTCATGGCCAACAAATCAGTATATATTCACACATCTTGCCTTTTCTCTTTCTAAGCAAAGTGAACAACCAGGCACACTGCCCTAAGTTCTGCCCATTGAAAACATCTTCCTTGTGGAAGAGTGGAAGTGTTCCTTCCACTCTCCATTAGGGATATCCCAGAAAGGGGCTAGAGCTGTCCACTAGAGCTGCCCACTTCTGGGCATACATATCATTTTCCATTTCACGGTGGATTCATGCTGGGCTCCAGACCCAGGAAAACCAGTGGTGTGAGTTCCAGTTCAAATCTGAAGTCCTGAGAACCAGAAACACTGAGAGCAGAGTCCTGACAGCAGAATCTGAGGGCGGTTAGGTAAGACTGCTGTGTGCTTTCAGGCAGTTGGGCAGAAAGAGGAGTTCTGCTTTTCTGTCCTGTGCAAACCCTCAGTGGATTGGACGACGCCTGACCGCATTAGGGAAGGCAAGCTTCTATACTCAGCCCACAGTTTCAAATGCTACTTGCATCTGGAAACACCCTCACAGACAAACCCAAAAATAACATTTAATCTGACCACTGAGATCCCAGTCAAGTTGACACACAAAATTAACCATTACACTTACCAATTGTTTTTTTTTTTTTATTTTGTTTTTAGTCATCCTTCATTAATATGTGCCCTTCACTATAGTCAAAAGAGATTCTAGGTTTTCCTGCTCCTTCCCCCCAAGTGGTACAGAGTTACTGAAGATAATCTTTTCCTGTTTATTTCCCTGGACTGCCTTCTAGTCTTCAGTCAACACTTCATGAAACTGTTCTCAGAACCAAAGGTCAGTGTCTGTAGTTAAGCTCTTCACCAGGTTTCCAGTATCTAACTTGGACTATTTTTGTTGTCTTAACTTGGAGAGTAAGAGCCTTGAAAACAGAATACTGTATCTTGACTTTATTGTCTTTACTGAATCCAGGGTAGTAGTGGACCTACAAACCCAATGACTATTAACTTGCAGGCAGTGGGTTCTAACTGTTTGGGGGAGGGAAAGAGACACTGGCCAGGGATTGTGGTATTCAAGTCTCTCCTCTACAGTATTCAGAGAGAGAATCATAGGCAGATTGGGTATCATAAATTCTATGAACACTCTGGAATAGGAGAACCCTGAAGGATATCAGGCATGAGCCCTGAGTTATGCATTGGGAGGTCAGTCTTACTTTATTCTTATGAAACATTTTACAATGGACTCTAGCTCTCTTGTGCCTTTTGAAATGAGCAATCATAACGTATTTTTGAAATTAGTCTGTTGTTAAGGCCATCTAGCTATTTCCTTACATCCATAAACAGTTTATTTCCGAGATTAGGTATTATATTTTATTAGGTGGAGTTTACCAAATAGAATACTATTTTACTCTTCTCCATAAATCACGGATGAAACAAAACTGTGTGTTTGAACTGATTTATTTCTTGATCAGTTCAAAGTAATTTTCTTCCTAATCCTTTTCTTTAAATCCTTGCATAAACTGTTCAGGAGGTAGATTTACTGAAATCGGAAAGCATTTGGCCAAGGCAAACTGCCCTCTGGCAAATAAGAACATTGGTGCCGAGGGACCCTTTAAGAGGCCTTTCTTCTTACATTTGTGCTGCTGTGTGAAGTTATCCTATTTAAAGGCTTGTGTTTTTCCCTCACTTTCTCTTTTCTGTACCATGTTGTAAAAATCCCCATCTCCTTTTAATTTCCCTTTCATTTCACATGATTGCATGGTGTGATCTCTATGGATTTTTACTGAGAAGTTAATTTATGAGACTTTATTTTTTTAATTCTATTTTGCTTTCTAAACTGTATAAAAAGGAATCCAGCTAACAAACACAGAAGAACCAAGTGTTTCAGTGACTTAAATCTAGAGTGATTATATGTCCTGTTGTGCCCAGAGAAGTCCTGGTTTTCACCTGTTTCCCTAGTGTATTTATTAATAATTTCCCCTTTCAGTCTCCCAAGTGTTTAAGTGATAAATTATGATGGCCAGTTTCCTGATAGAGCAAATCGGTGCTACGTGTGTATTCTTGTGCAAATCTTTGGCCAACTCCGTCTCAGAGCAGTAGAAATTCAAATAACAGAGAATAGGAGGGAAAAAAAAATCCAGCCCATTTTCTTATATTTAAAATGTGTCATATCACTATGGCCACTTCTGTTTTTTGGGTTATTTCTTGTGTATAATTGTCCAAGTAGCAGTTTATAAATAGGATTTTTTAGAAAGGAGGATAATGCACAAAACAAAAATCCTAGAAACAGAATAAGATATAGAAGCAATTTTTATTATGATTCTCCTACTTATTTGTGAATGTACTTGAATTAAGTGGTTGGGAGAGTGAGCTGAGAGTTTTAGTCCCATGGAATGTGCCCTATAATACGGGCAATACTAGCTAGACTAGGAAATAAGAGCTACATCTACCATAAAAAAAAAAAAAAAAAAAGGCAGAATACCAAGACAGAATCTACTAAAGGAACTCAACTAGATACCAAATGCCACCACAATACCTGGTGAGCATCACTGCAGTTTTAGAGAAGGCGCATAGAATAAAATGGCGGTGCTAGCAATGGTACCTGTACTTTTGACTTGAAATCTATGCATTCATGAGCCTATTCAGAACCATACTGAGCACCTCAAACTTTATAACAAAGCATAATTTGGAAAAAAATAGCCTGAACCCTTAGGAAGCTAGACTAAGAAAATGCCTTTCTAAATTTAAGTCTGAAAGCAGGTGGGGTTTTATATTCCCAATTTTTTCAAGCTTCCTGAAAATTCTGTACTCTCATTCCAAAACTGTACTCATTAACATTGTTCAGCAAAGACACTTTTTTGATAATAAAAATTCACCTTTATCTTTATAGTGAATTTTATATTGTCATTATATTTTAACTGTGGAAAATTTCCTGACCTAGATTTATAGAACTTTCCACCCAAGATGCTTAGTGATTACTTCCTCAAATAAATATGTGATAATATGCTTTGGGAATGTAAAATGATCTCTGGTAAGGCAAATAACCTAAGTAGTTAATCATTATGCATATAATCCACTATTTTCAATTATCCATGCCACTGGTTTGCTACTTTAGCATGACTAATAAAAAGTTATTATTATTGTTGTTTCTTATTTTTTCTCTATTGAATTACAACTATGAACAATTCACAAAGAAAATGAAGGATTCACACCATCTCTAATTACTACTGTCATTGATTTATTTGAAGCTGATGATACAGAATCACCACCCTTTGGTTAATGTTTTAGCTTTGAAATTAAGTATGCCTAGTATTTTTTTCAGGGCTTGAAATACACCTCTTAGACATCAATGAAATATATATATATATATATATATATATATATATATATATAATTTTGTTTAAAATTTTTAAAATTTGGATAATTGCTTTGGATGCATATTTACTATATGTGACACTGTTCACTGGCTATCAAGCAGCCATCAGCTACTCATCTTGTGCTTACAGGAAGTGAATGTAAAGGAGTTGTGAGTGGAAATCCCTTAGTCCAATGGAAGAGAAGACTCTTGACCACTTTCATTATTCTATACAGGAAATAATTCATTCTAGGAATTCCATTCCTTGTAGCCAAACTTTAGCCCAAGGCAGGCACATGACAGAGTTTTCCGCCCAGTGAGACAGGAAAACTCTGCTTCCTATGGCACCTTAGTCAAAATGACAAGGTGAATATTCATGAGAAGTAAATATTGTGCTTCACATCCCTTGTTTCCTTTCTTGGAGGTATAGTGACCATATTGCCACCATAAGGCAAAAGTCATTGGGTCAAAAATCTAATGCACCTGGAACCTGGAGGGAGAAACAAAGCATTGTCCTGAAGGACATCCTGAACTGCTGACCCATACCTGTGTTGTTTGTTACTCTTACAACAAGCATCTTTATGTTTTGAGCCAGGGTTAGTCTTTTGTTGCTGTCATTACTTGCTGTTGGAAGACTTCTTTACAGATACACTAAACAAGTTGTTTTTCTTCGTTAATTCCAGAAGTTCCTTTTGTAAAAATGCTTTTCTTGGCTTTCATTCATTGTTACCTTGTTCTTTGATCACAGAGTATATAACCATCATCTCTTAGTTTAGATTTTCTCCAGGCTCTGGAGCCAGTCTCTTCCCTAAGTTACAAAAGTGCAAGATTCAGGAGGCTTGTTACTCAGTTATTCGAGTGAATGTTGCGTGCAGATCCAAAATCAGCACGGCTTTTTCAAATCTAGTAACCAGGATTTTGAGTTTCTCTTCTGAGAATGAGCTTTTCTGGCAAGAATAGCCTGAAATGCATAGGTTAGTTTCAAGTCATTTGAGCATGTTAGGGAATTTTGTGGGTCCCAGCTTTTCTTATCAGTTAATTGGAGATAATGGTATTGCTAGAGATGGATACGAAGGTGAAGCAAAACGTACCTAGCCCAGTGACCGGTACCATGACTGGAAAAATCTGGTAGTATGTATGAATATGAGTCTTTCAGAGCTGACCATGTGGAGGCTTAGGGGAATTGAGTAAACCATCCAAGAGCTCACACATCACCCAGAAAAGGAAAGATTTAAGCCATGTGTCTTTATAAACTGGATTTTTATTGTTTCCATTTTATCATGCTGCCCCATTTCTATGGTTATTGTGAGTAAGATTACTCCTGTCTCTTATTTTCCCAAAAGCATCCTTCCTCTCCTGGCAACTTTTCATTTCCATCCTCACTCTTCCGCATGGCAGGGAGGAAGAACACTTGGCATCAATCCTTTTGGCCACTTGGTGGAAAAAAAAAAAATGGAAGAGCATTGAAATGTTGAGATTGCTACGCCAGGAGACTTCATAGTCCTTTGCGTGGCCAGCTTGTCCAAACAAAGTCATGGTTTACAGGGCATTTAGAACAAATTGTTTTTGGTTTTGTTTTTGTGTTTTGCATTTTTGGTATTCCAGGCCACAGAAGTCCCATGGTTTGGAATGAACCTCTTTTTGTCCTGGTTTCTTTTAATTCCTCTTTAAGGAATGAGGTAATATGAAGTAGCTTCAGGAAGGAGGCGTGTGATGGCCGGATTGATGGCAGTATCCTCTGCAAGGTGCTGAAGGATTAAAAGCACAGAAGCCTTTTCCCCTTTTGCTCCCAGATTCTATTCTTTTACATCTGGTGCCTTTGAAGCTAGTAGGCGGCCCTGGATGAATCATTGTTGCACTATCATTAACATAATGCCCGTGTGTAGATTTATCAGCAGACGTTCAGTTTGATAAACTGTTGGCATGTAAATATTTCCTTGAAGAAATTCCAGTCCAGCTGCTTTTGTTTACAAATCTATCAATGGTTAAAACCATTGAATGTATTTTGCCCGTTTCTGAATTATAATTACACATCTAATTGTGAATTAATTATAAAAGAAGAAGACAAAACTACACAATAAATACTTCCCCATTTCTGGACTCATGCCAGCTTTCCCCATATTTATGAAATGTAAGATCTTACTCCCACATGCCATAACCTTACCTTTTTTGCATTTATATGTACAGGTAGCTAGACAAAATGTATTTGAAAAATTATTTGATTCTTAGGAAGATGGCTTATTCCCTTGTTTTACTTTCTTCTCAATACTGCCTAATCGTTCCAAAGCTTTAATTAAGATTAGATTTTGATATGCCAGTCACACTAACATTTCAACTGACCTGAATATTGAATATCTGTCGCTTTTCAATGTTTTCATTGCACGCAATCGAAATGATTCTACAGTTGTCTCGTTTTCTCCTTCTCCTCCATGAACCAGAGCAACCAAATAGATAAATTCACAAATTAATATAAATGGTAAAACAAAAACAAAAATAAAAACACACACCAGTCCCTGGGGCTGTTACTGTTCATTTCTGAGTTCACCTGCAATACAATTACTGTGATGGGAAGAGATCATCTATACTGCTCAGACCACCTAAAAGGCATCTCATCATTCATTGTGCCCATAACACAATAGACATATAGTGAATGAGTCACACGGGATCGCCTGGGGAGGCTGGAGAGAGACAGAGAGAAAGAGAGACCCAGGGAAAGAGAGAGAGAGAGAGAGGCAGAGAGAGACTGTGTGTGTGTGTGTGTGTGCATGCCCAATGCGCAGCAAGGGGGCAAGCGTGAGAGAATCGGTTCTGTCCAAAAGTGCCCCCACCTGTGCCCCTGAACACTAAGAAAGGGAGTGTGGTGACTGCAGAAGGCAGAGCGATGGGAGGTCAAAGGAGGAGCACTCGATCCAAGAAAGATCTCTAATTGCTTTTTGTTTCACAAAGCTGCTGCCTTCGTAGCCCATAGGAGGTTCCTAGGCATTCAGATAGCCTACAGATACAAGGTGGCTAGCACCGAGGACCAGCCCAGTAAACAGTTGTGGAATTATGGAGCTCTGGATTTAAGCTGAAGATACCAGATTTTCTCTGGTGGTAGCAGGGGAGGCTGCAGGCACGGTGGTCTCTAGGCAGAACCCAAAGCTCTGGAACCCCTTCCCCCCTCAGCTGGGGTGACTTATCTACTCAGAGCCAATGCAGGTGGCTTCTCAGGCATAGTCATGTAACAGCAGCCACAGAAACAAAAATAATGGTATAAACAAACATGGCGCGGATTGTTTGACGTCTCGCTAAAAGTTTTTGAAGCATTGTCTCATTCATTCTTCAAACAGCCCTCTGAAGTAGAAGATACCATTGTCCCAGTTTTGAAGAGAAGAAAACTATTGTACCATTTTTCCCGCAAGAAAACTGAGGTGTCCAGGTGGTGGCATGAGAAGTCAGTCAAGCCCGGTTCTTGTTAACTTTCTTTTTTTCTTTTTTTTAAAGATTTTATTTATTTACTTGACAGATCACAAGCAGGCAGAGAGAGAGGAGGAAGCAGACTCCCTGTGGAGCAGAGAGCCCGATGTGAGGCTTGATCCCAGGATCCTGGGATCATGACCTGAGCCAAAGGCAGAGGCTTTAACCCACTGAGCCACCCAGGCGCCCCTCTTGTTAACTTTCAAATCTGTGTTGTTAAATGCAGTCCATCCCAGAGATTCTCTGGTGTGCCTCTGAGACGTCATCATCTGAGGTTTTTGCTAGCAATGCATACACTTGGGTTCTCACAGCAGAAGGGGCCAGGGCAGGGGCCTAGGAAGCAATATTTAAGAAGCACATAGATTATTTCAGTGGAGGTGATCGTAAGGCCTCAACCCACTCAATACTGAGTAGGCATAATTAACTTTAATGTGATTTTAAGGAGTTTTTCTATAAGACCATATTGAAAAGTAGCACCGTTCGAAGAACAGAATTAGCTGTGCTACCCTCTAAGCTTTTGAGATGTGGGGCCCAGATTTAAGAGAGAAGAAAATCTCTGTACCTCAGCAAATCACCTGAGAAACATACTGAAAACCACACGTAATAGCTCTGTCTTACAGATGGAAGGCCAATCAGGCAATTCACATAGGAAACTCTCAAGTTTTATTATTGAGAGAATAAATTCATTTTCTCCTCTCTTGTATTGGATATTCTTTTTATAATCAAATAGTTGGGGTTTTTTTTTTGTCATTACACAAGTAATACAGGATGTTTTCTAAGAAAAGAAAAGTTCCCACAATACAGAAGTTTGTAAAGTATAAAAGTCTGCACCATCCACTTTCCCTAACTTCGGCATCAGATTATCATATATCTGGCCAAACTTTGGCGCTCTCTACATTTATTCACATATTAACAAGTAAATCCAGTTTTATATATAAGAAAATTTTTTCCATAGTTACATTTTTTTTAAAGCACTGAAAGTTAATTAGTCTATCATGGACATCCATTTAGAACTATATACCTTCACTTCATTCTTTTAGTAGTTACCTAATATTCCACATAATGAATGTATTTTTAAGTCTATCCGTATGGAGGAAAAAAACCAGATATCTCTATTTTTTCTCAGTTAATGAGTAACCCTAAAATTAACATGCCAGAGAATCTTGTGAATTTGCACATGCGTCACTCTCATTTTAAGTCGGAAGAGGTAAATAGATTGGGAAAAAGTGTTTTTCTTTATTTTCGTGATGGGAATGGGATGGTATGTGCCTTCCTAAAGCACACCTGTGTGTTTTTCTTGGTGTTTGATTGTTAGTGGGTCAGAGTCTGCTGGCCCATCATCCTATCCCTTCCTTTTTTTCTTGGACACACAGCCAGATGACATTTCCAAGCCATCTTTGTAGTTGGGTGTGGCCTTACTGCTAGGCTATAGCAGTAGATATCAAATCAGCAGGGTGAGGAACCACTTTTGGGTCCAGCCCAGCCTTTGGAGACTTGCCCACTTGTAATCCTCCTGGCAATTCTCTTCTCCCCTTTCGGTAGTTGAAGATGGCAGGGCTATAAGAAGGGAAGAGTCTGAGTGTCTGGAAGACTGTGTGAAAGAGGTAGCTGTAGATATTGAAATCCGATTTTGGACTTTAAGTGAGTGAGAAACAAACATTTACTATACTTGATCTATATTATAATTTGAGATTTGCTTATTACTGCAATTTGCAATACTACCCCTTCCACTCTTCAAAATAATTTTCACTAGTAAATCCATAATACTTAGGTAATATGAAAGAGATTAAAAAAAAAAATCACCAAGCTTGTTCAAAATCTTGCTGACCTAGTCAGTTTTTCCTTCTCTTTGTTGTAGTTCCATTTAGACTCTCTTTTTATAGAATTTGTTTTCACTTAACAAAGTGCCTTTTTTTTTCTAACTTATGCACAATAAGGTCTCCTATAATGTTCAAATTCCAGGACTGACAAATATTACTTTAGAGAGAACTGATTACATTTGTAAATAACTGGGCAACTATTATTCACCAAAAAGTTCTGGAAACGATAATATCTGCAATAAATAGACTAGACTATAATAGACTAGAATTCTACAGGCAAGATTAAAAAAAATCAAAACAACAATATAGACTCAGGAGGATAGAGAAGACCCCATATGAAAGTTATCAAAGGAGTATGTTATAGGTCTTAATCAACATAATCCAATAAAAGGGCAAAAAAGGTATTTCTTAAAGTCATTGAGTCTCTCACCATTTAAGACCCATACAGTGAGAATATTTTATACTTTTATAAAGTCCTGCTACAGCCTTCCCAAGGCTAAGAAGTCAATATTTTAGACACTGGAAAGTAATTCCTATGGAATAAAACCAGGGACGTAATAGCCAAGTATCCACAGTGTCCTTGCACAGAGCTCTATTTTTTGCATAAATCTCATTTGATAGAATTTCCATCTGTGTCTACTATACACATTTCATTTGGACATACTACATTTAATGAACTTATGCCACAAGCAACTTTTCAAATGAGGATAACGAAGAAAAATTGTGACAACCATAGAGAAGTAAACTTGACAAATGAGTGAATAAAAATCCTGCAAGTTGTGTAAATGCAATCCCTTCATCACAAAAAATGAATGGTTAATGGCCATTCCACTCTGCATTAGCCAACACTAAAAGGCCTACTTTACTTGTGATATACAAATAACTATCTTTAGCATTATTGAGAGTTATGCAACAACAGATAGAGCATAATACTTTCCTGTGAAAGGAATTTAGAAGTTATTTGCTGACTATTTGACTTTGAATTACTGTTGGTTTTAGTAGCCTTCAACAGAAGTCTCATGAGAGATTTTCCAGGGTAACATACGAAAAATTCAGTACATTATTTGTGTGGTTGGTAAATTCTGTTTCTTATTTTATAGTTTCCATTGGTGCTGCATTATGGGACAAGTACTCAGAAAAATTTTTGAAAAATTTTTCTTAACAATTGAAAATGTAAGTAAAGTTGCTCACTTAGATTGTAAACTAGGACCATTCACGTTTTATTATCTTCCCCAAACAGAATTTAGCAATTGTCTTTCATTTTTAGTCCAGAAACAGAAGAGAAAGGATTGATAAGAATTAGCAATCTGAAGTTCGGGCTGTTCTCTTTTTACTTTGAACATCTCAGCTTCTCCAGAGACATCGATAACAAAATACACCTAGAACTTTATGACACTAGGGAATTTGAAATTGTTAAAATATTTCTTTAAGAAATATATTTAGTAATAGACTCTTCAACTCAAAAATGAGAGGTTGCAAAACTCCAAGTTAATGGAGGTGATACACAAATAAATCCGTAAAGATTTTAGATAAAGAATGGTGGTGCAAAGAATCCATAGTCGAAAGCTACCCACAATGTGGACCTGGGGATATTTGATTCCAAAGCTGATGTTTTTTCCCGTTACTGACTGTAGGTCAGAAAGATGTATTATTGAATAAAAGTTCACAAATAGGAAAGTGGTATTATAGTTGAAACATTTTGGGGGAGAACAAATGATGAGAGAAGCAGAAATAAAAATTCTACAGTTTCTAGGCCAAACAATATTCAAAATGCTTTCCTAATGTATATCATAAAATAAGAACAGTATCAATATTAGTAATGATGGAGGGCTTCAGCTGTTAGAAGCTTTATTCTGCTAAAAACAGAACATCTGATAAATTCTTGACTTGCCTTATTAAATATTTCATCATGAAAAATGTAGAGAAATCAATATGGGGAATTGCAACTCTGGACACTATTATGATGAGTAAAGAAAATTGGGAGTGGAAGCAAAATGATCTTTGGGAATAAGTAACCATATCACTTTTGAGTATATTAAAACCAAAGAAATGAAGGCTGGAAGTCACCAGACACGGGTCCAGGACCCTATGACATTGTATTTGGAACAATTGAAAGGAAGGTAGTTATGGCTCTTTTGTTGGCTTTAAAAATGGAAATGGCTTAAGAGATATATGGATTATATAAAATAAATTTCTGATGGTGCTATATTTTAATGTTTAATATTTGGAAGCTCCATTATTACATTGTAGTCAATGGCACTATAGATAGATAGATAGATAGATAGATACACACATATAGATAGTATCTAGCTATGTCATTTATATATCTTACTTAAAAAGAATATAAACAGAGATAGATATGTAGCACACACTATAACATGCTATATGTCATATATATCTCAGTTTAGATATTCATTTAAAATTCTCTTTAGAGAATAAATAAAAACCACTTTAGCTATGTAGAGGCCTTCGCTGTCCTTGGTGTGCTTTGGATCTAGCTTTTCTTTAGATGTGTGGATTCGTTCCTCAGCATGCCCTCGCACTCTTCCAGCAGCCTGTGATGGGTGCTCAGGATGACCCCTATTTTGTAGATGGGTGTTTATAACCACAATTCTTTGGTCTTCATTTAATCTTTTTTCAACTTGTCAATATAAAGTTTTCATCAAAATAATGTTTCTACAAATCCTACTTTCCTTCAATATACATTCTGGATAATGCTTTTTCTAGTTGCAAAAAAAAAAAAAAAGTCAAAGTCTCTTTCTGAGGTTCTGGGGTGGCTCATGGAGTTAAGTGGCCAACTCTTGATCTCTTGATCTCAGCACAGGTTTTGATCTCGGGGTCATGACTTCAGGCCCTGTGTTGGGCTTCATGCTGGGCATAGAGCCTACTTGAAAAAAAAAAGATGTCTCTTTCCTATTTGTGTGTTCTCTTCATTTTTCAACTATTCTTTAGCACTGCAAGACTTAATACAACTACAGTCTGTATTACTGGAAGCATAAGATGAAAAAAATTATATAACACCCATTTCCTAAAAATGATTTGGCCAACTGTGACTTTTATTAAAAACTTATACTTGGTTAATAACTATACTTTTCTCTCTGCTAATCACTGTCTGTAATTCTTGGGTGTGACAGAGACAGCATGCTCAGTTAACATTACATCTGTTCTCAGAGTTGCCAATCCCTTGACAGTTATGTAGACCGCGTGATTATTTCTGGCCAATGGGCTGTAGGCAGAAGGGACATGTGACCCTTCCTGGCCAAAGCATATAAGGGTTAGTGCATGATCCTCCAGCCATCTCTTCTTCAATGATAACAAACACAATGGTATCATTTGAGAGGGGGAACCACCAAACTGAAGTAGCCTTGGGTCATTGAGTCACCGCTTAGAGAATAGTTGCCTTAACACCGGAGATGGTAAATTACAGCCCTTGGGTCAAACCCAGCCCACCACCATTTTTTGTGAACAAGAGTTGTTTTTTGAAACACACACTCATTTATGCAAATGAGTGACTGCTTTCATGCTATTGTGGCAGAATGAGTAGTTGCTTCAGGGGTTTTCATCTCCCAAAGCTAAAAATCAGATCTTTTACAGGAAAATTTGCCAATGCCTGATTAAGAGTATCAATAAGTAGCAATGGTTCCTCCTGATATCTTAATGGTGAATCAGAACTAAGACCATTAATGTCATAAATATATTATTTCTAAAGTATTCTTCAATGTATTCTCATAGATGATCATAAAATTGCCCATGATAAAGTAAAAAACATGTCTCCAACAACATACAATAAATTGTGATTTATTTACAAACAAAAAGAATATTTTAAACCTAGCAAAAGATAAAGTGAAATACAAGCAGCATCACTTGAATAAATCAGGCAAGTTATGTTGAACATGAATGGGATGCTCTTACAGCAGACATTCCCCTTGAATATCATTCTCCACTTTGCTTTAATGGTGTCATCCATTCACACTATGGACTTGAAATATTTTTCCTGCCCTTAAGTAGAACAAAAGTAGTCATTGACCTGAGCTGTTGTATGTGTTTATTCTGGGCTTCTTGTATAGTAGACAGGTCATCTCTGATGTATTGTTTAGCAGCTGTTGCTCATCTGGGCCATTGCAGAGAAATATGAAGGGAAAGAGTGGATCATGTGTGTCATTGTGCACATACAATGTACAGTTCAGTCATCACATTGCACAGAATCAAGAATGAGATACTATTAGGCCTTGTACTTTACTACACATGGCTGAATAGCTTTTTTTAACAGAAAAAAAAGGGAGTAGAAATTCATGTTTCCAGTTTACATATGTTGGGTTCATTAGGCATAATCTATAAGTGCAAGTTGTATTGAATAAATGTTGATGATCATAAATGAATTTCCATAGCTACTTATATTTTAAATGATCTTAAATAGAGCATTGTTGAAATTGAGTTATTTGACTCTTTTGGCTCTTTTCCATTGATTCCTACTGACCACCTCATCCATCCTCTACACATAAATGACACATATATATGCACAGTGATTCCATATAAGCGTGGACTTGCAGAGGTGTTTATTTTTATTAATATAGTAAGCTCTAGAGGAATATAGTATTAACTTTGGCTATTTCTATTAGTAAAAAGTAACCCTAGAGTAAAATTATACAAGCTTTTCTCAGTACCGTTTACCCTTAATATTGTACCATGTGTACCTAGTATCCTAGTCCTTTGGTATTAATTCTCCTGTGTACTGATTTTAAAGAGGGAGATGAACAAGACCCACACCACTTCCCCTGTGCCCCTGAAAGAGCAAACACCAAGATGTATCATAGACACTGGGCTTACCTAAATAGAATGGATTGACTAAATTATTTGAGGCTGAGTTTTATCACCTTCCAATCTCTTAATTTAAATTGAAGATTGCTGCCAGGACCCTCAGCAAAACTCCAAAAGGGAACGAGTATTCAACAGCATCTTCTACTTTTCTTTTTTGGGCTTTTCTTTTTCCATGCGCTTCGTTCGAATGACCATTGTCCATATTCAAAATGACTTCTGACTGCCCAGAATTCCTATGCCATTTGACTCAGAATTGGACTACGAGTTGGACTAGGCTTTCTGGTCATATCAATTCTATAATTTTTGCTTTATTTCTGTCATTTTGATTTAAATAATGTTGATGTTTGACTGAGCCTATGTAACACTTTCATGATCAAGCATTTCCTTATAAACCAAAGCAAGTTTTAGAGTTTGGAATACATGAAAGTGATTTTTAGCAGGGAATATTATCTTGTATTCTCCAGTAACTATGGCCACTGCTAACTGTCACAAGATGAAAATATTGCAACCAGTCCTGGAAATCAAACACTATCTATTACCCACATATAGTCCTCAGAACTCCTATTATCAGTTTTGTTTCCTTTCTTTGGAAGTTTTCCAGTTCCATTATAACCTGTCTTAGATAAATCAATTAGAGCACTAGCCAGGAATTGTGTATAAGGTCCCTGAATCCTTGGTCCTTTGATCAGTTACATGTGCTTATTTTCTTTAACCTCTACTTTTACAGATATATTTGTGTGCATTCCCACCACCCCTCCAAGTTTCTTTATCTGAAACAGTAATTTTCAACTGTGGCTGCTAGGTATAATCACATGGAGCCCTCTGAAAAACCCAAGTTTATGTATGTTTCCATTTCAGAATAATTAATCAAAATTTCTGAATGAGGATAGGTAGGCACTAATATTTTTATAAGTTCCTCAATTCCAGAAATGTCAAATTGATAATATAGTTTAAGGAATATTTTCATACCAGGGGAATTTACAACTTAATCACATTTAAAGTGGTATCATACCACATAATAATGATTGAACTTATTACTCCTCTGGCCATGTAATACACAGTAACCAGAGACTTCTAGTAGATGAACTCAACATTTTCTATGCATGTAGTTAAAGTAAGTATGAAATGTGTTGAATTTCCATCAAGGTAGTTGTTCATTGATCTGCGAGCATACCAACAATTCTTATGATTTGTATTTTCATTTAGGTTAAGATATGGTAATAATTTACATTTATAGAAATATAATATTGTTTAAATAGCAATTAAACTTTGTTTCTTGGGGGGCCTGGGTGGCTCGATTGGTTAAGCATCTGCTTCGGCTCAAGTCATGATCCCAGAGTCCTGGGATCAAGCTCCTGCTTAGTGGGGAGTCTGCTTCTCCCTCCCCCTCTGTCCCTCTCCTTGCTTGTGTGCTATCTCTCTCACTCTCTCAAATAAATAAATAAAATCTTGTAAAAAAAATTGTTTCTCATATATAACATTTCTAAGTGCACAAGTTTTGGAAATAAGCTCAAAATATTCATTCTTTTGATTCTGTATATCTATCTTGCAGACTATATCCTAAGAAATAAGCCCAAATTCTCAAAGATGTTCATCACACTACTATTTACATAGCAAAAATATATTATTAAATGTCTATTAAAATTAAATTTTAAAATTAAATGACACCAATATCATGGTGTCAGAACTATAACCATTAATAATCGTGTGTTTGAGTATTTTGTCCTATTAAACAAGAATATAACATCAGGATATAAACATTAGGATATGCAGATGATTATTACTGAATAATACCAATTATATCCAAAGATCTTTTCTAACTCTACAAAAAGGAGCGTAAAAGTATGGCCTCCACCATAGAGGGTTTTTGAGAAATCAAGACGTGATAACAAGGATCTTTGGTAAGATAGCAAATCAGAGTTTATCTGCGTCACAGTTTTGTTTATGGTCTTATTTATAGCCTCAAATATAAAAAAGAATGTTATAATTAGATTGTTAGTTTGTCGAGATCATGCTTTTGGTCCGAGTCTGGTCAGAGATAGTTGTTGTGGGTTCTTACAATCATTTCATAGTCAAAGCAATAAAGCTTAGTAAATTCAGAATGTTGAAGTTTGGAGTAAATGCAAACTCACTAACATTGCTGAGCTGTGATGGTTGCCGGGTGAATTTCCAGCTAGGATGTCTTTTCCTTCTTGGATCACATCTGCAAAATATCTTAGAAGACAATTCTTTCCCTCTGCTATCATTTTCTTGAATATGGCTGTTATCTGAACATGGCAAAAGCTAAGGTCATTTTTTAAAATTTGTTTTTGATTTATTCCAATTTGTTTCCTGTTCTATATACCAAGGTTTAAGATATAAGTTACCTCTTGCTCTAGAAATGTGGAAATTGGCCAAAAGTCAGTGAGTAAATAGATGTATATGGTTTGAAATAAATGTCTGAGTTTTTTTTTCCTCTTTAAAAACATGGCAGTACTAGATGAGCCAACAGACATTCATGATTATTTATTTACAAGAACTGGCAGCACAGTTGGCATTTTTTAATAGGCAGCATAAGATAGTTTTATATCTCAGAAGACTTTTGATTTAAATGACAGACAAAGCAATCCAGACAGAATGGAATTAATGAAGAAGACTACTAAGTCTTAATAGTGCTATAAGGGCTGTAAGCAAGACAATATTGATGTTGGTTTCCTCACAACTTCTTTAACCTTTCATTGTTTTTTAATTACTCTTCAGTTTTCATAGGTGCTTTTCATGATGAATCTTCAGTAAATTTTAAATAACAAATGTGTTCTAGAAAGCATATCCATCATTAATTGTATAAAAGAAAGAGAAAGACATGCGTTTTCCTGAAATAAAGTCAACTACCCTTGGTTTCTTAAAATTATGTCCTAGAAATTTAAGTGTCAGGTTAAAAGGGCTAAAAGGATTTGAAAAAAAAAAAAAATGTAGAAAGGCTAGAGACTTGTAAAGAAATACTTGACTCCACAATTATGCCTAGGATTGGCCTTGGGCCTCTGATGCTGAATGACCTTCAAATATAGATTTTCTACCATTTGCCAAAATAAAGAATACTGTGCTAATAGCGAGTAAAGTGAGTTTGGGTACATTATTGATTAACTCTATCGTTCATACACTGCCTTGAAAATATTTAGTTATATGATTCATTCACTTAGCACTTAATCAGTCTATGAATTATATGACTGACTGTGATAGGCCAACTGTGTGAATGATAAATTTAGTGAATAGACTTTTCTGATGCATTTTATCTTTCCAAGTACATTATCAAAAATGAAACGTTGCCTCTAATCCTAAGGAAATATAGTATGACTCTTGGCAGCCTACTACTACAGCAAATTTTTATTCATAAGGGAACAGGGCAATGCTTACTTTTCAGAAAGTAATATACTTCCCTCTATCTATGAAGCAAATTTGTTATCAGATCTATAATGGAAAGCAAATGATATGTCTTACTATAAGTTTACATTCCTGGTAGCTATTACCATAATTGAGGGTATTGAAATGGTACAAAATATCAGGGTGTAGAAGAATGGCAGAATCAGATGTAACATGAAGGGAAAACTGGGCTTGCTGGTGCCCCAATGTTTTCTGGGTCATGTGTCCAAGAATAGGGACACATTTCACATGCTCATTTTTACTTCCTAATGAATAATAGCACAGCCATTTTCAGTCTTTGTCAAAATGAAACAAAACATTAAAAAAAAAAGCAGTAGACCAACACAGCTAATTGATTTCTACTAATTTAATTAAACAAATGTTTACAAATTTAATTAGACAAATTAGTGAAAAAAATCACTAATTCAGTTAAGTAAAATTTTCAGTTAGTAGAAGTTCACTAATTTCAGTATGCTGATTATCTGGAATGACTGGTGGTTTAAAGCAACAGATGGGTCAGTAGAATGGTTAACTTCATAGAGGAGCAAAAATGATAATCAAGTGGTAAATAGCAGAACTCTGGATTAAGTATGTAAAGAATGATAAAATTTGTAGGTGCTACTTCATCCTGTCATCATGCCAGAAGACTGTTTTATTAATAATATACTCCAATATGCTTCATGATAATTACTATGGACTTGACATTGAGAATTGATACATTTTACATTCCACTGGGATTATTAGGCACTTTAGATTATACCTAAGTCTCTTGCTTATTTTTGTATGAATTCAGTAACTCCTAATTTGCATCACTCTTGGCATACCCATCCAGCCCATCCTACATAAGGTAGCCTGAGTAATCTTTTCATAAACATGAACTGAAACACCTTAACTCCCCTTACCAGAATATTCATTGTCCCGTTATCTTGAAAGTCACATTCAGAAGCCTCAAAGTGGCCCATGAGGTTGTGTATGTTCAGAAAGTTGGCCTATTTTTTGCTTTAGTAGTACTGCTCACTTATTTGTCCTCAAAGTTTTTCCATCACAAGACTTCCAATTATGCAAAAGTACCAGTGTTCTCACATAAATGATTAGGACATTCAGCTACCTCCTACTTCTCTCATCTCACATACTTCCCTTTGAGATCCTCATCATATTGAGTTTAAGAGAAACCTTTTCTGACACACTTCATTAGGATAAATCTTGCTCTATGTTTGCATATACACCTGTATTTATCTTCTGGAAAGAGTTATTCCATTTTGAATGATGTACTCAGTCTTTCCAGCTTGCTTTTCAGATCCATGATGGCAGGGTCATGTGTATTCTCTTCATTCAATCTGTGGCATCTGTAACTGTGAGTAGATGCGTAATACATAGATAGAGTGTGAATCTCTCAAGTAAATTACATACTGCTCTAAAAGGAAAACAAGTATAGAGCTTAATAATTTATTTGGTCATCAGAACACTTTGTATTTAATATTTGTGTAACAGAGCTATTTGATTATAAGCTATTTCATTTACCCACCGAGAAATACAATTTCAGACCTCAGAAAGCAGTGACAGTTTTTCCTTGGTGGTATGCAAATGAAACAATTCCCTTCATTTGAAGGTAAACACATTCATTAATTCATTCATCTAGTTAACATTTATTGATCACCGAATGCCAAAAGCTGGAGGTTTAGGCATACGTTATTAAATATTGTCTTGCTTTTGAATAACTCACTGTAGTGTAGAAGAAATGAACCAGAAGCAAATAATTACTATATGATTTTATAATTTCTCTAATTAAAGCAAGTATAGGAGCTATGGGAGCTTTTCAGCTTTCCATCAGTTGTTTTAGTTTTAGGTAGACCAGCCGCACAGACTATTTTTTGCTTACATTTTATTGACAGGATGAGTAAACAATTATAAAAATAATTGAAAAAAGATATCTTGAGATAAATAACATGGTAAACTGGATTTGCTTGCCTCATACCAACCTCATCAAACTCCCATCTTACTTAACAACTGTCTTCATCATTTGATTTTCTTTCCTCCCCCTGAATATTAGGAACATTATTCCTTGCTTTATTATCTACCCAATCTCATGTATAGTAAGTTTTTTTTTTTTTTGACACTAGTAGATCATCAGGGAACTGTGCGTATTGTATCATGGTTTTGTAAAACAACACACTGCCTCTTAACTGATTATTTATTTTCCTAAAAAAAAATACTGACATAAATCCAACACATTAACAGTATTTTAAGTAGAAATTTCAGATGGCTTGACAGGACATTACCTCAAGAAAATGCATTTCCCAAGGTAGCCTGTGATCACTGGTTTATTTACTGACAGACTGTTTCTCCTGATGAGTTTCTATGATCTTAACCCAACCTAACATCTTACTTGCCTTTTTGCCCACAACTAAACATTGAGTTGACATCTTCATTGAGTTGTTCACTATAATACCTGGATGTTCTCTTTGGGAATCACAGCTAATTTAGAACCCATTAGTATGTACACATAATTCACATTGTTCAGTTAAATGCACAATATCTTGCATGAGTCAACAGTGAATCATTTGCCATCCATTACCAATTACCCATCTTTGTTTGCTCTTGCCAGTGTTATACAAAAGTCTGTCTTGTTTTGCTTAACCCAGGTAATTGTATGTTAATGAGAGATAGTGGATGCTGCTACTTTATTATTTACTTCCTCTTGCAGGTCATTTGTATATATCATATTATCATTTGTGCGTGCGTGCGCGTGTGTGTGTGTGTGCACATGTGTGTGTGTTTCCAAAATTGCAAGTACTTAGGGCTGATGTTCTGTTGGGATCTTTCGATGCATACCTGTATCTTTCCTACAAGTTACCAGTGCAATAATAACTGTTGATTTGTAATTTTTTTTGACTGCAATGCAGGCAAAATCTTCAAGACAACTCCCTGAAAAAAGATAAAATATGATATCTTGGTGTTCATATTTATGTGTATTTTGCATGATATTAGGAAAAAATGTTAAATTTTTATCTAATTTGCATTGCAGAGATATAAAGTATTATTTATTTTCTGAGATTTTTGTTTACTTTATTAATCTTCTTTATTTGATCACGTTTCATTCTTTCATATTTTATTCATGAAACAAATATTTACTCTACACCTAGTATATTTTAGCCATTATGTCAAATGCTGGTGATTAGTTATGAACAATGAAGATGTGGATCCTGCTTTACCTTGTAATGTGAAAAATAGACAAAACCCCAGAATAGTAAATTGGGATAAGTGTATATCAAGTAATACTTCCTTTTTATACTTGATGGTTTGTACCCCCAAATTTTACTCTCCTCGCTTCATATACTTGAATGTCCTGTGTAAAAATTAAAGTCATCTTTCCATAGGGTAATTAACAAAAACTTCATTGAAGGGATGACTCTTAAGATAAGTTTGCAAAGATGAGAAGAAGCTAGTGAGGAGTGAAGATATCAATATTTCTGAAAGCAGATTAGCGTGTTCAATGGGCCTGAACTGGGAAAGACCTTTTTGTAGTGGAAGACCTGAAAGGAAAATGGTGTACCTAAATATTGGCAGTGAAAATATTTAAGATGAGACTGGAAAGATCATTTACAGGAAGATTATATAGCACTTTGAGACCCATTTAAAAAATTACAGTTTGTCCTAGGAACACTGGAATATCATTTCAGCAGGTAAATGACATTATCTTGTTTAGGACTTTAGCTATCACTCTTGTTTTTGGAGAAGAGAAAGAAAGAGAACAGGGGTGAAAGCAGGAAGGCCAGGCAAGGGCTGAAAGAGTAAGCCTGGAAAGACAATGAGGACAATGTCTTGAAGGACGGTGATGGAAGGTAAAGTAGGGTGATGGCAGATAAATTAAAGAGGTAGAATTGATAGGAAATGCTGATAGATATAAGAAGAGTAAACAAAAGGGATGAGTCCAGAATGATTCCCAGGTTTCTGACTTAAGCAATTAGGTGGAAGGTGGTATCCATTTCCTGAGAAGTGAAGGCTGATTTTCTGGGAAGTCTAGGAGTGAATTCCTATGGGGAGGAGGGTTTTGGAGCTATTGTGAAAAGGAGCTATTGTGAAATAAATGATTTAATTTTGAACATTTTAATTTGAAAATGTTCTTTCAAACAAAGAGGTCAAACAAAACCAGCCGGATAGGAGCTTTTGTAACTCAAAGAAGAAAACTGAAATAGGTAACGATTTTGAAGATATTGGCATAAAGCTTTATGATAAGGTTCAGGGAGAGAAAGAAGTAGGGAAACAGAAAGAGGAATATCAATATTTGGAGGCTGAGTAGAAGTGAATTAAAGTGATCTGTTACATAGCAGAGGGTGAGCTCATGGAATATAAGAGAACAATGAACTGTATCAAATGGCATAGTGATTCTGAATGAGAAGAGTACAGAGAAAGAGTATTTGAACGTGATAACAGCTGGCACATTGCTGAATAGGAAAAGAGCAGTTTCAAGTGTTAAGTTGGAAATCAGATTTGAGTGGTTGAAGTGTGAATGCAGATAAGAAAGGGGATGTGGTCATGGTTCTTGGAAGTGTGCCCATGAAGAATAACCACAGAATGAGGCTCCAGCTGGTGGACTTTGAGGAGGTTTTGGGACCTTGCTTTCAAATGTTGGAGATACTGTGTCATTTTCTAAAATAATGGAAATGATTTGTTAAAGATGGGGAAAGTTCTGATTTCTCATTTTGAATGGAACAAAATTAGGTTAAGTCCACCAGAAAGCATGAGAAAATAGGAATCCATACATCAAGTGAAATGATTGAACTTTGGAAGAAAACACTTGTATCAAAACAGAAGGAAAGGGGCACCTGGGTGGCTCAGTGGGTTAAAGCCTCTGCCTTCAGCTCAGGTCATGATCTCAGGGTCCTGGGATCCAGCCCCACATCGGGCTTTCTGCTCAGCAGGGAGCCTGCTTCCCTTCCTCTCTCTGCCTGCCTTTCTGCCTACTTGTCTCTATCAAATAAATAAATAAATAAATAAAATCTTTAAAAAAAAAAAACAGAAGGAAGGAAAGAAAAGATGGAAACAAAGGGTGGTAGGTTTGGAGAGTTAGTTATGGAAAATGAGGAAATTGGCGAAGATGAGGAAGAAGATACATTTGGGGTGAAAGTATGGATAGGAATCTTCCTTCCTTCCTTCCCTCCTTCCCTCCTTCTTTCCTTCCTCCCTTCCTTTCTTCCTAAAGATTTTATTCCTTTATTTGTCAGAGAGAGAGAGAGAGCAAGAAGAAGCAGGGAGAGTGGCAGACAGAGGGAGAAGCAGGCTCCTTGCAGAGCAAGGAGCCCAATAAGGGACTCAATCCCATGATCATGGGATCATGATCTGAGCTGAAGGCACTGCTTAACCAACCGAGCCACCCAGGTGTCCCAACACTCTGTCTTTCTTATCCTTCTTTGTGCAACTATATTCCAGTGTCAACTCTGTGTAAGGTACTCTTTGAATATGTGGGAAAATCATTGAAAAGGTCAACAGGAATATCTGCTTTCATGATTACAAATTATACCAATATATATGGGGATTGATTTTCTGGAACGGAGGTAGTTTTCTGCAGGGTCTCAGGGGCAGACACACAAGGTAAATGTTGAGGGTTCTTGGCACTGGGATGGCTCTGTGTCTGTGACTTCCTGATGTTTCCTAAGCTAACTTCCTAACTGATATCTCCCGTAATTATGGAGAATAATATAGAAAGAATACATTTCCATTCCCTAGCTTTATTAAGTCTTACAATTTCCACTATTTGCTAATGTATTAGATACATTAAAACGTTCTAAACAAATTAAAAAAATAAAATGTTTAGTCATCCTTTGAACTTGCTCATATTCCATTTCTTCCTCTCCTATACTCTTCTGTATTATCATGCCTAACCATGTTTTTATATCCTCTATATGTAGCAAATTATATATATGAAACATATATTGCATGCTTTAAACTATATAGTAATATATTCTATATCATTCTACATCTGCTCTTTTTTACTATTGTTTTTTGTCAAATGCATCTTAATTTTCCTCCATTTATTTTAGCTGATACATGTTATTTCATGTATCAATATACAATAGTTTAACCATTTGTTTTTCTATTAAAAGGAAACTTGGGGCCATTTGAGATCAATTTCCCATACCATTTTGTGTGCTATCTCTATCATCATATCTTTTTCTCCCTAAAAGTAATGATTTTTGTCTCTATAAATATACATAAAATAAACTTTTGTGTATTTCTTTCACTCAGATGATTTTTCTATATTGTTACCTGTTGCCATGGTTTTTTATTTCCTTTGATGTTTAAAAATCTCTTATATGAATATGGTAGAATTGGTTATTCTTTGTACATTTGAGGACAATTGAATTATTTCTAACTTAGAGCTATTTTGAATATTGTCCCTATAAATTATCATGTAACATTTTTATCTTTTATTTTTTTAAGGATTTTATTTACTTATTTGAGGGGGGCACGGCACAGGAGTAGAGGGAGAGGGATAGAGATTCTCAAGCAAATTCCACGCTGAGCGTGGGAACTTACATGGGGGGCTTGACTCACAGGCCTGAGATCATGACCTGAGGTGAAACCAAGAGTCAGTCACTTAACTAACTGTGTCACCCAGACAGTACATCATGTACCTGGTTTTAGGTACATATTTGAACATACTGTTTTCATGTATATACCCTGGGTGGTATTATAAGTCATAGGATATATGCATTTAGTGCTTTATGAGCCATTACCCAACAGTATTCCATAGTGGACGTACTGATTTATATTTCCATCATCGGTGGATGAATAGTCCAGTTGCTCCGCGTCCTTGATGTTTTCTTTTAAGGTTTGTACTTTTCATCCCCTGTTTTAGAAAACTCTGTCTTCTTCAAAATCATGCAAATATTATCTCATCTTACTTTCTAGAAGCTTTAATATTTTAACTTTCACACATATATCTTCATAACCAACCTAGAATTTATTTTTGCATATGTTTAAGTTATAGATCAAGATTCTTTTTTTTTTCCCCTTTAAGGACATCCAGTTGAGTTAGCATTTTTTATTGAAAACTAGATTTTCCTCTTTGCTTTGTAGTGTCACCCTTTTTAAAATCCACTCACATATATGTATATCTGTACTTAACTCATTGGCTTACTTGTCTATGCTTGACCCAAACCCATGTTATATTAATTCTGTATTTTAGTAACAAACTTTATAAATTTTGTCATCAAAATCTCTTCTTCTTCTATATTGTATTGGATATTATTTATTGTTTCTTCGCATTTCTTTTTTTTTTCTAAGATTTTATTTATTTATTTGACAGACAGAGACCACAAGTAGGCAGAGAGGCAGGCAAAGAGAGAGGGGGAAGCAGGCTCCCTGCTGAACAGAGAGCCCAATGTGGGGCTCAATCCTAGCACCCTGAGATCCTGACCTGAGCCAAAGGCAGAGGCTTAACCCACTGAGTCACCCAGGCACCCCTCTTTGCATTTCTGTGTGCATTTTAGAATTAGCTTAATTTACTAACATATACACTGTGTGTATGTGTATTCGTATATTTTGTGATTATGATATTAGGTGAATACAAATTTAGAGTTGTATTTTTTTGTTGGATTGCGCCTATTCCTTATATGTATATTTTGCTTCTTAAAGCTTTTTTTGTTGTTTTAGTTAATAGCCTGTTATTTATTTATTCAATATTTGAACTTCAACATTTTTGTGTCCTGATATTGAGGTCTTCATCTTCAGCCAAAATAGCTACATTTAAAAAATTAATATGACAACATTTATCTTTTTATCATAGTATTTAGATCATTTAAATATAATTTCTAATATATTTAGGCTTAAATCTACCATCCTTATCTCTTCTTGCTTACTATAAAGATTTTTAATTTCCCTTATGTTATACTATTTTTTTTTTAAGATTTTATTTATTTATTTGACACAGAGAGAGAGAGATCACAAGTAGGCGGAGAGGCAGGCAGAGAGAGAGAGAGGAGGAAGCAGGCTCCCCACTGAGCAGAGAGCCCGATACGGGGCTCGATCCCAGGACCCTGGGATCATGACCTGAGCTGAAGGCAGAGGCTTTAACCCACTGAGCCACCCAGGTGCCCCTGTTATACTATTTTATTTATACATTATTTCAGTAGAAAATTACAGTATAAAACTTGTCTAATTAGAGCCTGATATACTTAGTATTTTCTTTACTTCCTGATAAATTCAAGGATCTTGGAACATGTAAATGCATGTTCCCTTCTAAATAAGTACAATATTCTTTAATATGTATATTATTATTTTCATATATTTTAATTGCCTATATACTTTAGATGAAAAGGGATATCATGTTTTGTGTCTTAAATAGTCATAAATTTATCATTTTTTTTCTCTTCAATTTTTTCTCTTTTTATATGATCAGAGAATATATTTCTTCTACCTGAAGAACTCCTATAACTTACAGTGTGGTTTACTGTTGACACATTTTTTCAGTAGTTTGTCCAAAAGTGAATTTGGTTTTCATTTTTGGAAGGATATTTTTTACTGAATATAGGAATCTCAGTTCACAGTTATTTTATTTTCACACATAAAAAATATCATTTCAATGTCTTAACTTCTGTGGGAATTTTATTTTATTTTTTTAAATTTAATTTAATTTAATTTTTTGTGTGTGTGTGTTCCAAAATTCATTGTTTATGCACCTCACTCAATGCTCCATGCAATATGTGCCCTCCTTAATACCCACCACCAGGCTCACCCAACCCTTTACTCTCATCCCCTCCAAAACCCCAAGTTTGTTTCTCAGAGTCCACAGACTGTCATGGTTTGTCTCCCCCTCCGATTTCCCCCAACTCACTTCTCCTCTCCATCTCCCAATGTTCTCCGTGTTATTCCTTATGTTCAAGTAAGTGAAACCATATGATTCTTGATTCTCTCTGCTTGACTTATTTCACTAAGCATAATCTCTTGCAGTCCCGTCCATGTTAATATAAAAGTTGGGTATTCATCCTTTCTGATGAAAGCATAATACTCCATTGTATATATGGACCATATCTTCTTTATCCATTCATCCACTGAAGGGCATCTTGGCTCTTTCCACAGTTTGGCAACTGTGGCCATTGCTGCTATGAACATCGGGATACAGATGGCCCTTCTTTTCTCTGTGGGAATTTTAACTGTTAGTATTATTGTGGTCACTTTGAAGGCAATGTGTCTGTTCTCTCTAGCTTTTAGAATATTTTCTTTGTTTTCAAGCATTGTAGGTATGATTCTCTTTGTTTTGTTGAGATTAGTGTTTGTAGAACTTCTTGTATCTGTAGCTCAATGTATTTTGTAAATTTTGAATTACAATTAACCATTATTTCTTCAAATATTTATTATATTCTATCCTTTCCTTTTGCTTCATTGTATTAAACCATTTCCCAGATGTCCCTTACACTATTTTCTATAATTTTTAAAAATTTTACCTCTCTTGGCTTCAGTCATTTTTTTTTTGTCTTTTTTCAACTTGAGCTACTACACTGAATTGGATTGACAAATCAGATATATAAAATCAGAGATCCTACCCAGAACCCAGTGTTACTAATCATTTCAAGAATGCATGCAATCAAATGGCCTAGTTCAAGCTGGGAGTGTTCTGGGACACCATTATGCTCCTTATTGGTGATGGCTCCTTACTACATCAAGCATGTCCCTTTGCTTTAGAATAAATGAAGTCTCTGAGTGAGAGAAAGTGTACAATTTACCCGTTCTTGACTGAACAGTTGTGTTGTTTCCTGTTAAGTAAACTCCACTTTAAAAGATAATTTCAGTGTTGTCATTGTTTTTTTTAAACACTTAGTATTTTGTTTTTGAAATGATTCTCTTTATTTCACTTAATGTATTTCTTAAATTATAACAAAATTTCTATCTTCATTATCAATGATCTATCAGTAAGAGTCTGCCTATAAATTCATCATTATTGTCTTTTCATTTTTATCTTTCCATGACTTTCTAAAGGCTCATCAATATTTCTTTGCTTGGTTCAATACAAATGCAGTCAAGTAGAATATGTCTAAGACTGTGGCCAGCTTAATTTACCACAATCAATTTACAAATGACCAGGAATCTAGAAATTATCAGAATGTGAAACTTCTATACATTTTCAGAACCTCAGTATATCAATTTGGCTGAATGTTTCGAGAACACTACATCTATGTGGGTAGCACACAAAAAATGTTTAATAATAGAAATGGTAAAATTGACAGATTTATTTTAAAGCATCTATCCTGGGAAGAAATTCCCTCTCTTCATTTATGAGGTAACTGAATAAAGTGATCAGAACTCTTCTGAAGTTAATCTAGGGAACATACACACATAGACACACACCACATTTTCATATTTTTGTCGATTACATTATTTATTTAAACCCCCAAACTTACAGCAAAACTTTATTTTGAAGGATATTTTGAGAGTTTTAAAAATTAATCCCAACTCCTCATGGGAAAAATTCTGTGAAACTAAAAATACTCAGAGAGAGGTTCTGAAGGTAATTCCCAAATTAGAGTGTTGAAATGGTATTTAACAATGGTGATGTTTTTAGGTTAAGACAAAAGCTTCAATACATTGAAAAGAAACAATAATATATTGGATATATACTTTTTAATTTTATTTTAAAGCCTGTGTCATAGTATAGTTATAACTTAAAATATAGCTTTAATTAACCCAATTTATTATCCAAAGAAGATCTTTTATTATTCACTTCTGGTAAGAAAATTACTGTGTCTTTATTTGAGGCATAATTGGGACCTTCAATAAAGTAAATTGTAGAGTTTTGTTTTTGACCTCTGTATCATGAGATTTCTTGCAGGTTAGTAGGGGTTTATAATACAAGTTTGGGCAAAATACTGTAACAAAAATAGGGTGGAAAAGTAATAGAACTTTTGAAATCTACTATACTACTCTCACAAATCAAATTTATTAAAACTTCCTTCCTTGGGCGCCTGGGTGGCTCAGTGGGTTGGAGCCTCTGCCTTTGGCTCGGGTGGTGATCCCAGGGTCCTGGGATTGAGTCCTGCATTGGGAGGTCTGCCCAGCAGGAAGCCTGCTTCCTCCTCTCTCTTTGCCTGCTTTCTCTGCCTGCTTGTGATCTCTGTCTGTCAAATAAATTTAAAAAAATCTTTAAAAAAAATATATTTCCTTCTTTTTTCCCCTTTATGGAAATTTTGGTGTTTGTCAACTTGTTTGGTTAGTTAGTTGATTTCTCTCCGGGCTTTTTCCCTAAGCGTATCACTCATTATAGAATATACTTTAAAGTTTCTCTCTTGAAAATTTGATATCAGTTGTTGACTTTTCATAAAAACTATGGTTTTAAAGAAATAGAATTATGTGCTTATAATTTTAAGCCTCATTGTATTTTTTATCTGTTCACTCTGTTGATCTATCTTCTGTCTATCCAGCATCCATTCATTTATCTATCTATCCATCCATCTATAAATGTTTGTTACTTGTTGTAGGATCGTTAGCTCTGACTTTTCTAATAGTATTATAGGCAGAGTTTAATTTTCACATATAGACACATTTTCTGAGCTATTGAGTACAGTTTTTAATGTAACTGCTTTATAATTCTTCTAAAGAATTCAGCTGAACAAAGAAATAATTTGACATTATATTAATGGTTTTTTGAAGATCTGCAAATCATGATTAGAGAGTGATTTTCTTTACATTTTGTTTGCATTTTTTTAAATAAATAAATTCTAAGAACAATTTTAGATTTACAGTACAATTAAGCAGATAATAACAGAGTTCCCACATGTCTTACATTGTTTCCTCTGTTATTAACATCTTATATTAGCATGGTACATTTGTCACAATTAATGAACCAATACGTTATTGTTAGCGAAAGTCCATGCTTAGATTTCTTTAAATTTTAATATAATGTCCTTTTCCTATTCTAGGATCTTAGCATGGATGCCAAAATAAGTATAATCCACTTATCTCCTTAGGCTCCTCCTGGTTTTGCGAGTTTTTTAGACTTGGCTTGTTTTTGATGACCTCGACAGTTTTGAGATGTACTGGTCAGGTTCTTAATAGAATGTCCCTAAGTGAGGACTTGTCTGATATTTTTCTCATGATTGGACTCTGGTTATGTACTGTTGGAGGGAAGTGCTATTTTCATCACTTCATATTGAGGGTACATACTATCAATATAACATTATCACTAGTGATGTTCACCTTGATCACCTGAATGAGATCGCATTTGTCAAGTTTTCTCCTCTATAAAGTCAGTCCCCTTCCTCATGCTCCCACTTTCCATACTGTTCTGTTTGGAAGAAGTCATTATGTACAAGCTACAATTAGGGAGTGAGAAATTATGTTCCACCTTCTGGAGGGTGAAGTAGCTATAATCAGCTTTATAAAATAAGTCATAGATAAATAACTTTTATTTTCATTTGGATATGACAATTTGACATGGCCATTTTGAAATCTGTGACACTTCAATTTACAGAAAGCAAACTGATTACATTTTCAGCTCTTTACAGAACACATGTTTTTGTTCAACTGTCAAGGTATCAAAGTTTGATTGTTAGTGTAATGTAATCTAGCACATCCTGACTATAATGAGACTTTTAATTTAAATTCTTGATTTAAAATTTAACTTGAAATCTCTTTAATTTGAGAATCTTCCATGCCCTTAATAAACTCCCCAAATTTATCTATAAGGGCAATCTCTCCTACCTAAATTTATTAGGTAAAAGGCTGCCTTTTTCAAGCCAACAGTGTTTTGTTAGGGTTATTACATAAGTGGGAGAGGTCATTCAGATGGTAAAAGACTCCAAGAATATTGATTAGTTCACTTCAAAAATATTAAGACTTCCTCTTTCCTATTTGTTTTCATTAGGAAAACAAATCATTTATTAAGTTATTACTGAACCTGAAATTCCTTGGGCTAATTAGTGTTTTCCATTGTTTGTGGAAAGTCCTTATCAAATATAAAAATTCTCTGGAGAAACATTAAATAAAAAATAATAATATAACGAATATTTTTTAAAGATTTTATTTATTTAACAGAGAGAGCACAAGCAGGGGAAACAGCAGGCAGAGCAGAGAGAGGGAGAAGCAGGCTCCCTGCTGAGCGAGAAGCCCAATGCAGGACTCAATCCCAGGACCCTAGGATCATGACCTGAGCTGAAGGCAGCTGCTTAACTGACTGAGCCATCTCAGCGTCCCAATACAACTAATATTTAAGGACAGTCCCACATTTTGTGGGTGCTAAAGCTTATAGTTTTTGCAGAGTCTGCTTTAAGAAAAAGAATGTAAAATTAAGAATTAAACTATTTATCTAGAATAAGAAACAAAATAATAAATATTACAAATTTAAAAATATAAATACCACAGCAATCATAAAAACAAAAAAATTTATCTGCCTAATATACCTTAATATTACATTTTTTGTTTGTCTACTTACTCAATTGGCAATATTTTTAAGCTATATACTATACAGAGAATAGAAATGTGTCTTCTTTATGGTTGATCAAGATGTACATTTTATTCTTTGGAGTTTAGAAAAACTTTCAGGTTTATAGTTCCTTATCAGTAATGTCATGTATATTTTAGGATTATTGTCAAAGTTGGGAAAGGCTATAGGTTTTCAGGGCATTTTAACTTGCCTTGTGCAGTAGCTAACTTAAATGTCCCTACATTTTTCCAGTGTTTCTTTTCATAAGATTCACTTATCTGTCTCAGATCTCAATACTACCTCTAACCCTGTCACAACAGTGGGTCAGACTCAGCTGGAAGGTGCAAGTATTTTCAAAAATTTTTTCTGTGCTGGTATAACCAACAATAACTTGACTGTGAACTCCAGAAGTACACCCCATAAATTAAAACTAATATATCTCCAACATAGTTGTCTCTTAACTGGATCCCAAAAAATGTCTGCAGCAGCATCAAAACCACACTACCATGAGAAGTGTCATGGAGGAGAAATCGGAATGGTCATATTTGATTATGTGAAACATCCTACAGCTTCCAAGAGTCATGTTAAAATATCATACTCTTGGCAAACTTACAAAAGCATATAGCACACTCCTAGGGATTCTTCCTAAGGAGGAAGGAAGGAGCTTGATCAAGTGAAGGACACTGGAGATAAAAACACATTTGGTAATACTTTGTGCCATGGGTTGTGTTGGTGTTTGTCTCTTTTACCCAGGAATATTCAATGATATACTGGTAGGAACTCCCCTATATTCACTATCTGGCAATCACTTAGCCCAAAGTAAGACTGAGGAACTTAGACCTTTAAATAAATGCTGATTCCAGAAGAGTCATAAGTCTGGTGCATGAAAGACTATAGACTAAGAAAGTTTGGGTTGGGGCTCTGTGCTGGCAAACATAAAATCTCCAAGAGACACCATGGAAACTCTTATCTTTGGGGGAAAGAGAGTGAAAGAATCAGGGCATGTTGAAGCCAGTCATCACCACTAAGACATTTTCCAAGATCTGGACCTGTGAGGTCTTAGGTATCAGCCTTTGTCTCCTGATCTCCAGCACAGCATTCTAAGGTTGCCTAGAGTTTTGGACTTCTCTTCCTGTCTGCTGTGTCTGCAGTCATTTACAAGGTCCTAGACATACTAAGAAGAATGCAGATAACTCTACTTGAGAGATTTCCTAATTGTTTGATGACGCTGGGGTAAGGGACAAGGAAGGGCATCCAGGAGATCAGAAAGCATGGTGAAGAGCAAGGACATTGTGAAAAGTCACTACATGCCAGGGAACAGTGATCTCAGTGGGCTTGGTAAGAAATGGTGGTGGTAGTCAACTAACCAGAGATGGAGCTGGAGAGTATGGGTGAGACTAAGGACTCTGGATGCATAGGATATTCCAGGCTCGAGAGAACCAGAGGATCTTTGGTAATATGACGATAGGATGATGTTTATTTCACTACATATAAGCATAGAACTGAGCAATTTGGAAAACGTATTCTGTCTTCCAGGGCGAGTGACTAATCTACAAGTTTTTAAACAGCACTTGAGTAGACTTTGTGAGCTAATACATCTCTAAAACACATTTGATTCAGGGAAAACAAGAGTCAGTAATTAATTCTTTCATTTATAGGTACGCAGTAGATTAGTGATCAGAGACTAGATTTTACAGCTGAGCCTGGGGTGCCTGGGTGGCTCAGTCAGTTATGCATCTGCCTTTGACTCAGGTCATAATCTCATGGTCCTGGGATTAATCCCTGTGCCAGGCTTCCTGCTCAGCGTGAAGTCTGCTTCTCTATCCCTCTGCCCCTCCCCACTGATCATTCTCTCTCTCTCAAAAAAATAAATAAAATCTTAAAAAAAAAAAAGCCTAATCATTTTTACCCAAAACTATTCCAAATATAGGAAGGCACCAGAATGTTCAAGAAAATAAACTCTTATACTACTCATTGCTTGGAAATCACAAGATGTTCAATGAATTTTAACATTAACATGTAGGGAATATTGTTATGAATAAGGCAATACTATGTTTGGTCAGCTAACCTGTGTATCTTAAACTCATCAAATAATGTTTTTTTTTTTTTAAACCAGAGAGAAAAACTAAACCAAGTCAAACAAAAGAGCAGCTTATGTATCAGATTTTTCTATTTTTGCACGTCTTCCATAGGATTTTTTTGTATACGTTCTAGTGTCCTCTGTGGGGTGGGTATACAGTGCCCTACCACATAGGACACTTGAGCTACCAGAATATGACACACACTGCCTTCTGACCTTTTGTTTTCTTATCTGATATCTGCAAAAGTTTTATTTGTTCCGAGTTCAGACTTGGTGTGTTCTCTGTACAGATGGGCAAAACTAAAAAAAAAAAAAAAAAAAAAAACTAAAACAAGAAAAAATAATAATAAGGTATTTTTTTCCCATCTAAACAGAATAGACTTACACTATCAGACTTTTCATTCAGACATACCCACAATGCACAGTCTTGCTCTTCACTACAGGAGTCAATGAAATGAAGACATATCATTACTCCCAGGAGAGCTATAGAGAAAAACAGAAATTTTATATTTGGCAATACACTTTGGGTTATGTTTAACACGTTTATATAGGGAGGAGAGTGTACACATAAATGTCATGGACTGAAAAAAATTTTAGCACTTTCTACAGATAATAAATTGTGCTCAATTCAACAACCAGTTTTAAGGTAAAGTCAACTTATTCTAGGAAGAGCTAAAGATCTCTGACAGTAAATCTTGTGATACCTAAGATAATCTTTTAATGTACAAATTGTGAATAATTATCAAGCAATTTTACATTTGGTGAGCCTTTTTGTTCAGTCTTGTGTTTCTGATTTTTAAGTGTTTACACTGATTCTAGGTGATGCCATGACCACCTACCAGCTAGCTTATTTTCCAGGTTTTTAAAAGTTAGACCATGTGCTTCAAGGAATTAGAACCATCATGAGATCACATGTAGGCAAATCCTTGCCAGAGAAGACACATTTCATTATTTTTAGCACTTTGTATAAGCCATTGTAAAATTTTATTACAAACACATCTGTAAATAGGGCCACATTTCTCCGTAACACAGAATTGGATAGATTACACAGATTTCCCTTCACTTTAAGCCTTTGAGTATTACCAACTTGTGGTCTTTTCTTCAACTTCCACAGAACTTCCCTCGCTTTTACATCAACTTCACTGTTCCATTACAATCTCCTTTGCTGATGTTTTTTGTTTTGCTGACAGTTTATTAGTCATTAGAATCAGGGAACATCTATCTATGTGAGTCCACTGCACTTTTTCTTACATAGGATACACTGCCTGAAGCTTGCAAAAATGTGCAACCACCCAAAAAGCTCTATTTCTGAAGAATAAGCTTTGTTCTCGCTTGAGAACCATGGCAAAGGTGTCAGTTTCTTTGAGTTTATCCTACTCCTAGGTTGTTGAGCTTCTTGGATGTGTATATTGTTTTTCATTATGTTTGGGAAATTTGGAGCCATTATTTCTACAAATATTCTTGCTGCCCTTTCTTTCCTCTTCTGGGACTCACATTAAGCTTATGTTGGTATTCTGATGATGTCTGCCAAGTCTTGGTTCATTTTTTTTTTTTTTTTAGTTCTTTTTTCTTTCTGTTCCTCAGACTGGAAAACCTAATTGACCTATTTTCAAGTTCAATAATTTTATCTCCCACCTCACAAATGCTGTTAGCCCCTTCTAGAGATTTTTTTTTTTCATTTCAGTTATTATACTTTAATTCCAGAAGTTCTCTTTGGTCCTTAATTGTAATTTCCTTGTTTTTATTCTCTACTTGGTAAAACATTGTTCTCACACTTTTCTTTAATTCTTCAGATACGGTTTCCTTCCATTTTAAAACATATTTTTAGTATCTAAATCTTTGTCTAGTAAATCCAAACTCTGTGCTTCCTCAGGGACAATTTCCATTCTGTTTTCCTGAGTATGGTCATACTTTGCTGTTTCTTTGCATGTGTCATCATTATTTGTAGAAAATTGAACACTGGACATTTTTAATAATATACGAGGACAACAGTGGAGTCAGACTCTCCCTGCACCTCAAGACTTGTTTTTATTGCTGTTTGTTGTTTCCTTTATTTCTCATTTTAGTAAATGTGCTGCCAAAGTGAACACTGTTGTTGCCTTTATTTCTGTATAGTTTAGTGACTTTCTTGGACTGATTCTCTAAAATCTGTATTCCTTTTCATTTGTAGCTATTGAAGTCACTGGTCACTGCTTGGTAGCCTAGCAGTCAGCTAACGACTGGACAGACACTACCTTAAATGCTTTAAACCAACAAGTCTCCCACCTTTTGCATAAGGGATTCTGTGTGTGTTAAAGCACAACTTCCACATTCTGAAATTTACAACCTGCTTCAGCCTTCCTTCCAGCTTGTGCATGCCTCAGGGTCAGCTAGAAGTGAAAAACTAATGCTTTCTGAGCTCCTTCCTGGGCACTCTTTGCAGAATTTTTCTTTCATTTCTGGGTTGATGGGAGGTTTTCATTTTTGTTTTCATTTTTGTTTTTGTCTTCAGGGTCACTTGTTGGAATTTGTAAAATACTCTTCTACATTTACTGAGATGATAATGTGTGGGTTTCTTTTTGAGATTGTTAATATCATAAGTTATATTGATTGACTATGATTATAAAATATTTATTGGCTCTGGGGCACCTGGGTGGCTCAGTCGGATAAGCATCTGACTCTTGATTTCAGCTCAGGTCATGGTCTCAGCATTGTGAGATGGAGCCCTGCATTAGGCTCTTTGCTCAGTGCTTGGGATACTCTCCCTCTCCCTATACCCCTATGCCAGTCACTAAAATAAATAAATAAATCTTCAAAGAAATATTTATTTGCTCTTCCATATCTTCTGCTAATATTATTTGTAATATTTATGTACAGTATAAGCAGAGCAGAGATTAAAAGTGAATAACTAAAATATGCTCAGGATATAATCAACAAAACTATACTAGATTCCTCTGAAGTAGTGTGCACATATATAAATTAGGGAAAATTTATATTTTTTCTCTATATGCATGAGATATATTTTCCTCTTGTGTATTTTTTTAAAAATGCAATAGCATAATTGCTAAATAAACATATAAAATTCTAGTTAAGACAATAAATAGTATTTAAAAATTTTTTTCCACGTTGGTGCAGCCACTTTGGAAAACAGTGTGGAGATTACTCAAAAAATTAAAAATAGAGCTACCCTATGACCCTGCATTACACTACTGGGTATTTACCATAAAGTTACAGATGTAGTGAAAAGAAGGGCCATCTTTACCCCAATGTTCATAGCAGCAATGGTCACAGTCGCCAAACTGTGGAAAGAACAAAGATGCCCTTCAACAGACAAATGTATAAGGAAGATATGGTCCATATATACAATGGAATATTATGCCTCCATCAGAAAGGGTGAATACCCAACTTTTGTATCAACATGGATGGGACTGGAAGAGATTATGCTGAGTGAAATAAGTCAAGCAGAGAGAGTCAAGTATCATATGGCTTCACATACTTGTGGAGCATAAGGAACAATATGGAAGACACTAGGAGATGTAGAGGAGAAGTGAGTTGGGGGAAATCTGAGGGGGAGACAAACGATGACAGACTGTGGACTCGTGAGAAACAAACTCAGGGTTTTAGAGGGGAGGGGAGTGAGGGGTTGGGTGATCCTGGTGGTGGGCATTAAGGAGGGCACGTATTGCATGGATCACTGGGTGTCATGCATAAACAATGAATTTTGGAGCACTGAAAAGAGATAAAATAAAATGGAAAAAAAGTACATAATTCAGTTGATAAAAATTTGAAAATTGTGAGATATTTAGTTAGTTTTATAAGGTTCTAAAATTTACATCTTGTCCATATTCTATACCTAGTCCAATTCTTAAAAAATATATATAAGTAGAATAATATTTATTTCCATGTCATTGCCTGACCTAGTTGGCAGGAAGAAGCATGAATAAAATGGCAGCAGCATAGCCTGTTTGTTAATAGCCTAAGTTAATACAAACACAAAAAAGCAAAAAACCAACAAACAGAAACACCAGGAAATAAATTCTTAGATTTCTTAGCATAGTGGTTCCTCCTAGGCAACACCAATTTATCAGGTAGAACAGGTGAGACAATGCAAATTTAGGGATATTTAATGTACTACATGGTCTTATTTGTAATCCCTTCAGCAAATGGCACATCTGGGTAATGCCCAAAAAGTTTTGAACTTGTAGTATCAGTGTTACTCCTTTTATTCATTGACCAAATCTTCTGTCCTTATAAAACTTCAACTGCCTTTTTGCACAAACCAACTAAACTATTCCATAGAGCTTCACCTACAGTGGAGGTATTAAATAACTTATCAGTCTGGCCTTGGTTATTACTAATGACTTAGTTTGTAAGTAACATTTTCATTAGAGTATTATTAACCTGAAAAGAGGACCCAATCCCTGCTCTACTAGAGAGGCACCAGCCCTAAGCAGTCACAACCCAGTCCCTGAATACACCTGATTCAGCCTCAGTTGTACTCTTGGCTTACTTCACTCTTTTTTTTTTTTTTTTTTTAAAGATTCCATTTATTTGACAGAGAGAGAGAGGTAGCTCACAAGTAGGCAGAGAGGCAGGCAGAGAAGAGAGGGGGAAGCAGGCTCCCCTATGAGCAGAGAACCCGTTGTGGGGCTCGATCCCAGGACCCCGAGATCATGACCTGAGCCGAAGGCAGAGGCTTAACCCACTTAGCCACCCAGGTGCCCCTTACTTCACTCTTTTGATTGCAGGAAGTTTTGCGTTGACCATCTTCTCATTCATAACTAGTCTCTTTCTCCTGATATCTCTTTTGTGGTATCTTGTAAATATTTTATATCTATTAATTGCAAATTCCTGCTCCAACATAGTTTGTTTATTTATTTATTTATTTGACAGACAGAGATCACAAGTAGGTGGGTGGGAGGGAGCAGGCTCCCCACTGAGTAGAGAGCCCAATGCAGGGCTCGATCCCAGGACCCCAAGATCATGACCTGAGCTGAAGGCAGAGGCTTTAACCGACTGAGCCACCCAGGTGCCCCAGTATATTTATTTATGATAACTGCAAGCAACAATCTCCCTTTTACATCTTCATGAATTTCTTTTCTCCTTATAGAAAGAAGTCCACTTTTTCATTATTCCATGTCCTCAGTTGGCGAATCATAACATTTTATAAAACACACTTTACAATATAATTCATTCTGTTTAATTTCATCCATATAAACCTGTTTTGAATCCCAGTTAACTTCAAATTGACAGCTGCACTGTTTCTTTTATCCAGCAAAAGCAGCAAGATAATTGCAAAGGTAGCAAGGTAAAATGTGGTCCAAAAAGCCTAGTAAAGGGTATACCAAAACAGATTCTTATTTCAAAAATACTAGCATAATTCCAACTGCATGTTTTATTTTTCAAGAAATGAAATTTGAATTGTCTTTTTCTATTAATTTATCATCAATTTCCCCCCAAATCTTATTAATTTAGTAACTCTCTCACTGGAAAAAACAGACCCATAAATGAAAAAGGAACATTTATTTAAAGCAGGTCTTTGGATATATGCTCTGGAGAAAAAAAGAAAAAACAACAAAAAACATCTGTAGTGTGAGTATAGATGGAAGACTCTTTGGTCATTGTAAAAACATACAAATACATACCCACATGCATCTGTCTGTCTTCTCTTTGGCACTGGAGATAACAGAACAGCAGAGCAAAACTGAGCTTTGATCTTCACCGGACCATTCAACCTCAACTGGTATCACCAGCTGTGAAGTCCACGTGGTGCAAAGTGCCTAAAGGAGCAAATGTGGGGCTGCTTGTGCCCTACACATGTAGCCCTGTTGGTATCAAAGCAGCTCACTGGAGGATACTTCAGCCCCCAAAGACTATATGACCACATTTCTAGAGCTTTCTGATATAAAACACTTTAAGAAATAAAAGATAATATATGAAGGCTTTCATCCCTATCCCCTCAGACTCCATTGTAATCACCTTCTGAGAAAGCACACCTCATTACAAAACCAAATTGCCTGCCTCCCAAGAGCGACTTTCAAGTCTGGGTGGATTTTACTTATTCTCCAAACAACCAAAAATAATCAAGATGATTGTCTTAGTTTGACAATGTCTGATGGCTTTTGCATAATAAAGTCAGAAAGGTTTTCTTTTCTCTGTTGTTTTTTAAAAGAAAATTCCTTCTGATAAATGAAGACTGTGTATAATTGATGCATATTAAAAATAACGTTATTAATTCATGTCATATGAATACTTATAAACAGTTGTATTATAAAAAAGCAGTTTCAGTTTATCTGCATTTAGAGATCTTAATCACATCATTTAGAAATTAGCCAGAAGTGTCTACTCTTATATTATTCTTCTATTATTTAATCTACCTTTTGTCCTTGAAATATTTCCCCTTGGTATATGTTTGTCTAAAATGCAATAGCATAATCACTAAGACATCTTATATAAAAGTCTTCTTAAGGCAATTAATCATATAGTATTTAAAATGTTTCTTTCTAAGTAAAGTTATTTTCAAGTGCCAGGGAGAATCTCACACAACTTGTTGGAAGAGAGCCAGCAGAAAAGGTGACCATAAATTTAATGTAGCCTTTAGTTTGAAATTACATGGATCAAATTAGTTGCTGCTTTTTCTGTATTCTTGTGTGGCATTTCTTTGGTCAGTCTTCAGAGTTGCCTTGACTTTGTTTTTGCAACCATGGTCTGAGCTCATAAGACCTACATCATCAAGACACTTAAAGAAATGCTACTGCAGTTCTCAATTCAGACATGCTGAAAATATTTGGAGGAGCAGTGTGGTAAGTATATTTGCATGATGACATGAGGGGTCTCCTAAGATGAAATATACCATAAATGTGAGGGAGGGGAGAGAAAGAGAAGAAGGAGAAGGCAGGAAGGAGAGAGAGAGAGAAGCAAAGAGACAGAGTTGGGGGGATAGAGAGTGGGGGAAAGGGAGGATGTTTAGCAGTATTCCAGGCCTCTATGGCCTAGACACCAATACCCCTCTATGCCCGACTCCACCATTATGACAATCAAAAATGTCTCTGGATATTGCTGAATGGACCTTGAGGCAAACTCATCCTTGGATGAGAACCACTGATATAATGGAAAGAGAGTTTTGTGCAAAACATTACAGTGTGTTATACAGATGGTCAGTTGGATTGGCCTGCTCTGCACCCCGATAAATCCAACCAGAATCAGAAGTACAAAGTGTACATAGATATATGATGAAGATGAATTCCATAGAACCTATCAGGAATATTGGTAGACCTCATGGCTGCTGCTGGATGAAGAAGGCTGTCAGAATTATATTCAAAAGTATATTGCATCACTTCCTAGGAACTTGCTGGAAAAAATACATAATTGTGTGTGTGTGTATATATATATATATATATATATATATATACACATAAATACATGAGTAAATATATATATATTTATATTTGTATATACCCACACACAAGCACATGTGACTATTACCTCTCTTTTTTATTCTAGGCTCATGAAATAGTTGTATAGAATATAAATTTATTGCTAATAGTGGCCCTGTTATAATGTAGCTCCCAGACCTGTGTCAACTGAGGAAATGAATATTGTGTCATTATTAATTTTAAATGACACAAAGTTATCTCTTTCACTTGCAAACTTTACATCTAATAGTACACATTTATAAGTTTGGTGGATATGCCCATATTGGGAATTTTTGCCAGTTTTCCCCACTAGCTAAAGCCAGAGAGGATTAAAAGACAACATAGGCCTTATTGTGCCACGTACCACTGGTCTCGGGGGTACAAGTACCACCTGGGAATTTGTTAAAAATGCACATTCTTGGGCACCTGACTGGCTCAGTCAGTAGAGCTGACTCTTGATCTTTGAGTCATGGGTTCAAGTCCCACATTGGGTATAGAGCTTATTTAAAAAAGAGAGAGAGAGAGAAAGAGAGAGAGAGAGATAGAGCAAGTCCTCAGGCCCTTAGACCTACTGAGTCACTCTACTATTCCTAGTTTTTTTTTTTTTTTTAAAGATTTTATTTATTTATTTGACACAGAGAGATCACAAGTAGACAGAGAGGCAGGCAGAGAGAGAGAGAGGGAAGCAGGCTCCCCACTGAGTAGAGAGCCCGATGCGGGACTTGATCCCAGGACCCTGAGATCATGACCTGAGCCGAAGGCAGCGGCTTAACCCACTGAGCCACCCAGGCTCCCTACTATTCCTAGTTTTTTAAGGGTCTGTCTTATAAATGGATTTTGACTTTTATCAAAATTACTTTTCTGTATCTTGGGAGACACAACTTAACATTTTCTTTTTAGTCAGTTAATGTGCCTTGTTTTAAAATACCTTTTCTCCTATTAAAACAATATATGTCTGGGATAAACTTAACTGGGATAAGATATATCATCCCTTTTATATATTGTTAGGTTTGTTTGGCTATTATTTAGTTTTTGTATTGAACTAGGCATCTATCTTTATGAATGAAATTAGATTGTAGGTTCTCTTTCTCATATTGTCCTCATCTGGTTATGGTAGCAAGTTTACAGGAACCTCATAAAGCTGGTTGGGGAATACGACCTCTTTCTTCCAATGAAATATTTCTACAGGCTTCTAATTTCCTTCACTTGAGTGTTTGAAAGTACTCATCTTTAAGCTGTATGGGTCGAAGGTCCTCTCTGTTGAAAAAAAATTCAAATAATGATTTAAATGTTTCATGATTATAAGACTACTTAGGGTTTTTTTTTTTTTTTCAATCACTTGTTAATCTACACTTTTCTAAGAATTTTTGTTTTTTTGTTTAAGCTTTTCACTTATCAGCTTAAAGTTATTCAAAATATTTTCATCCTTTTAACTCCTTGCTATTCCAGATACGTTCTGCAGATAGGCAGTACTAGCATCACCTGGGAGCTTTCTAGAAATGTTCAACCTCAGGTCCCACTCCAAACCTACTTAACCAAGTCCTGTTGTGGGCTGAGTTGTGTCCCCCACCCCTCAAATTAATATATTGAAGTCCTAACCCTCAATACCTCAGAATGTGACTATAATTGGAGATAGGGCCTTTGAAGAAGTGATTAAGGTCACATGAAGTCACATGGTGGGCTCTAATTAAATATAACTGGTGTCCTCATAAGAAGAGGAAGAGACCCCCGGAAGTGCAGAGGAGAGGCTGCGGGAGGACACAGATAAGCAGGCAACCATCTATAAGCCAAAGTGAGAGGCCTCTGGAGACACCCAAACTGCCAGCACCTTGATCTTGGACTTTGAGCCTCCAGAACTGTGAGAAAATGAATTTCTGTTGTTTAAGCAACCTAGTCTATGGTATTTTGTTATGGCGGCCCTAGTGAACTAATGCCATCCTCAAGTTATTTGTAATCACTTTCAGTCTTGAGAAGCCTTGTTTAATCTCTCCTGCATTTGCATGAATACACTCCTTTTTATTATCAATATTGGTTACTTGTACCTTGTATCTTTTTTTCCTTGATTAGAGTTTCCAGAAGTTTATCCATTTTATTAGACTTTGAAAAGAACTAACTTCTGGCTCTCTTGATCCTCAATATTATAGCTCTCTGAATTATTTTATTATTTTTGTCTATTACTTTTATGATTTGCTTTCACTTTGAACTTATTGTCAGATAGAATCTTTAAGGTTAATGTTACTGATGGCTACACAATGGGGTATAATATTAATTTTAAATTAGTGAGACATGTTGTTAACCTATAGATGGCTTAATTGCCCATATGTCTTAGAAATATTCAGCCTTCTTAGATTAGCCAAAATTTGGAAAGACTTTCCTTTCATCAGTTTAGGGAACTCTAAGTGCCCTGAGTGCTGTATGGGCAGATCTTTGTCACATGGATGTGGTTATGCTGCTCCAGCGGCAAAGGGATGAGACTGTGAGATGCTTGCTGCTTTACAAAGGCTTTGCAGCCATGCAATGCAAGCCTATGGATCCCTAAAACATTAGTAAGGGCGTAACTCTTCTTATCAAAGAGACTAGGTGTAACTTTCCATACTGTACATTGATATTCCAAGGATAATCACCAAGACCTGTTGATTTTACTTTCAGACATTTTTCCAAATCTTCTTTCAAAACTTTAGTCCAAATGGCTATCATCCTTCAAAAAATTGCTGTAATATCATCCTATGTTGGAGGTATCAAATTAAAAAATTGGTAAGTGTTTGTAGGATAATCAAGTTTCTCCCCATGCTCTACAGGTATCTCTAGCATCCCATTTATTTAGCTCAAGCTGTTGTTTTTTAAAACTCTTTTGTTGTGAATACTCTGCTTTTTTAGGATGTTGGTTTCATTAACCTCCCCTAAGGGGCTTCACACATGCTGACCTCTGGGTCAATCTCCAGTGTGCCTTCACCTGATGAATTTTTCTTAACCCTTCACAGTTCCACCCAAATATTAGGGCCCTGACTCTGAAGACTAGATTTGGCTCCTTGGCTGTAAGCTCTGACTGCCTCCTGTGTTGTTGGTGTTTTGTTTTTTTTTCCCCCCATAGAAACCTTAAGATTGGCAATTCAATAATTGTGTAATTAGCTATTTCAAGTCTCTTACCTCACTATCATGTAAGCTTCACAGGCCTGTCTCATTCACCACTCTAGTGTTTCAAACAAGTGACAATAAACAGAGACTATCTAATTTAAAGCAAATGCAATAAAGATTTTCAGTCCATTTCTTGCACAGCCACCTTTAGAAACTCAAATTAAATGGTCTTTTCTGAAGTTATAATGAAATTTATAAAGGATAATAAATCTGATTGTAACTCATAATGGTCTTCTGGGTGATGAAATTTTATTCATATTAGTCCCCAAAAGATCTCAAAATAAGCTTTGATCCTACATTGCAGTGGTATCCAAAGGGCCATTCTTTAACTTATATAATATGGATTTGAGGGTGTGTGTTTTAAACAGACTATTTTTTAGAGTAGTTTTAGGTTGCAGAACCTACACGACAAATCATTACCCAAAGTTCATACTTTGCATGAGGGTTGACTCTTTGTGTCGTATATTCTATGGATAGTCACAAATGAAAAACAGCATCTATCTACCATCAGAGTGTCATAAAGAGTAGTTTTTCTGCCCTAGAAGTCCTCCATTCTCCACCTATTCATCCCTCCCCCCACCTACCTCCTGGCAACTTCTCACTGATCATTTTACTGTCTCCATAGTATTGCCTTTTCCAGAGTGTTATATAGTTGGAATGGCTTGACAGTTCATTTCCTTTTAGCACTGAATCATCTTCCACTGTCTATCCGTGTTGCTTATCCATTCCCTACTGAAGAACATCTCAGTTGCTTCCAACTTTGGCAATTATGAAAAGCTGCTATAAATATTCACGTGCAAATTTTTTGTGGGCGTAATTTCTCAGCTTAGTTGTGTAAATACCAGTGTAATTGCTGGATCATCTGTTAAGAGTACGTTTAGTTTGAGAAGAATCTGCCAAACTGTCTTCTTCTTGTTTGGATAATAGTCCTTTATCAGATATGTGTTTTGTAAATATTTCCTTTCAGTCAATGGTTCGTCTTCATTCTCCTAACAGTGACTTTCACAAAGCAGAAGATTTAACTTTCATGAAATCCAGCTCATCAATTCTTTCTTTCTTGGATTGTGCTCTTGGTGTTATATCTAAAAATTCTTCATCAAGCTCAAGGTCATTTAGGTTTCCTCCTAGGAGTTTTATAGTTCTGCATTTTACATTGAGGTTTGTGATTCCTTTTGAGTTGATTTTTGTGAAGATCTGGGTCAGATTCATTTTTTTGCATATGAATGTTCAATTGTTCCACTATTGTTATGGAAAAAATTTATCATTTTCTATTGTTCCTGGCTCCTTTGTTGAAAATCAGCTGATTTTATTTGTGTGGGGCTCTATTCTGTTCTGTTGATATATTTATTTATTTATTTATTAAAGATTTTATTTATTTATTTGACAGACAGAGATCACAAGTAGGCTGAGAGGCAGGCAGAGAGAGAAGAGGAAGCAGGCTCCCTGTTGAGCAGAGAGCCCGATGTGGGGCTCGATCCCAGGACCCTGGGATCATGACCTGAGCAGAAGGCTGAGGCTTTAACTCACTGAGCCACCCAGGTGCCCCTATTGATCTATTTATTAATTTCACTAACACCACACTCTTGATAACCATAGCTTTAGAATAAGTCTTGAAGTTGATTTTCCAAGTCTTCCAACTTTATTCTCTTCCTTCAACACCGTGTTGGCTATCTCACATCTTTTACCCCTCCACATAAACTTTAGAATCGGTTTGTCAATATCAATAAACTTTAGAATCAGTTTGTCAATATCCACTAAATGGCTTGCTCAGATTGAGCAATATTGTGATAAATCTATAGATCAAGTTGGAAAGAACATATTTAAGTTTTCCTACCCTTGAACAAATATTTTTCCATTAATTTAGTTCTGTTATATTTCAAAATGGTTCCTTTCCCCCCTTTGCTGTCAAAAGCAAGAAGGGACTTTTCTCTCATACTCACAGCAAGAACCTGGTTGAGCTCCTCAAGGTAAAACTCACAAAAGTGTGAGTCCTACCAAGATCTATGACTGGATCCCTCTGGAGTTTTAAACTCTCAAGACTTGTCTACACTGAGCCACTTGCAATCCAGCAATTATGGTTCAGGTTTTCCTACCCAGCACCCGTTCCTTCGGAGGTTTCTGCTCATAGGTTTCTGACCTAGTAAGTTGTGATTCTTTATATTTATCTTGATCTTATCAGTTTGGGGGATAGCTGTTTGCCCCATGACCGTGCTTCTCGGACAGATCTGAGTTACTGATTTTTCAGCTTGTTCAGCTTTTTACTTGTCAGGATGGAGTGATAACTTCTGAGCTCTACTTGCTGGACCAGAAACACTTATAATATGAATTTTTAAAACTTTATTTGCTCATACTAGACACAGGTGCTCTCACATATGCCAGGCATGATTCTCAGGGCTTTATACATTTTAACACATTTCAAACTCGGGATTACACCAAGATAGTTACCGGTGTAATTCTATTTTACAGGTGAGGAAACAGGCACAGAGGCTAAGAAATTTTCCCAAGATCCCTTAGCTTGTAAGTGATGACACTACAATATGAATCCAAGTTGTTTTAATCCAATCTGTTAACTGACATGCTGCTTTCCTTTGCCTACATGGCAACTCTTTGCTAACTTCCACCCTTTTTTCTTTGTAGAGTAGTCTAATTTAATTTAGGAGTACTGTCTTGATGTGGCCAGATCCTTGATGGGATCTCATCCTTCTGAGCTGGACCTGCATCATCTTTAGTCCAAGAGATTATGATGTTTTTATTCTTGCTCAGAACTGGTTTTGAAATGGTCATATTATAAAATTCTGGTTGAAGATGTTAGAGAAGTTCCAGGATACCCTTTGAAAATGTTCCTCTTTATTTACTATACATTATCCTGTCTAAATGTGTTATCACATTTTTTTGTGGCTGTTTCTGCAGCCATCTTTTGAAGCTAAAAGTCTAGGTGACATGGTGAAGTTGGCAGATTAGCAATATGAGAAGATGATATCATTTAGCCGTTCAATTATTTTAATCCTGGAGTCAGCCTTGTGAGGAGTTTTTATGTGAGGCTCTCACATTTCCTAGTTGTTGAAGATGATTCAGAAAAACTTTGATAAGGGTTTTTAGTAATTCCTTGTTGAGAGTAACAAACTAATGCACAAACCAAACAAACAAACAAAAAAACCCAAAACAAAACAAAAAAGCCCAGAAAAAAACTATGAGTGCATTTAAAATCACTTTTTAAGTTACGTATTTTATTTCTCAAATAGAGAGCATTTCCTGCTATAAGGTCCAGAAAATTTGGTCCCTGAAATTAAAAGCATCCTGAAGACAATTTTAAGCAATATTTTAGGCAAAGTGGTCCTCATAATTAATAAGTGGTAATTGAGGTCAAACTCTCGTTTCAAATTTCATTCCAACATTTAAAAATATGACCTCAGACATGTTATTTAATTTGTCCATGCCTTAATTTGTCCTTTAATTTGTCCATGTCCGTGCAAGTTTCCTTGCACATAAACTAGAGAAGTAGTAGAATCTATTCCAGGTTTTCTGGGAGGATTAAATGACATATTCTATGTCAAGTTCTTAGCAAGTACTGAAACCTCAAAGCACTAAAGAAATGTGAGCTGTTATTATAAGTAACATTTTATTTTTTCTGGGTAACAACATTCCTCACTAATTTTTCCCTACCCTACAAGATAATCAAGTTTCTACAAGGGAAATTTACACAGGAATAGAATTAGTTCTAGTTACCGTACCTCACTAGGTTTGCTTAAAACATTCACAATAGTGTAATTCTAAGAAAGAAGTTAGAATTGTTTCAACTAAATCACTTTAGAATAACTCTAGATTATAGAATTGGCTTTTTATTCTAGCCACACTGTTAATTTTCCATCATTCAATATAGAACAACAGAATAAAAATTTATATGATGTTAATCTTAAGAATGAAATTTATTTGTCAAAAATTTAGTTTTCAGTTTATACATATTGACTATTAGATACAAAGTTGAGATTCTGATGCCTTGTATGCTTCTTTTAATTGATTCTTGAAAATGATTATAGTAATGAAATGAAAGTTTCATCTAAATATCCCAGCATAAGACACTGCTGTTTAGTATTTGACACTGAGATGTACTAGTATGAAAATAAAATTGCCACTTCCAAGATATTAATCAGTTCCTTTGCTTCTCTTTGTAACAAGGTTTTAAAAATGCACTTTCCCAAGACTCTTATTCACTTATTTTCTTAGATTTTTTTTTTTTTAAGCCATAGATCCAATGACTCCCTCTGATAGCCTTTCTCATTTTATTCTCAATAATGACTCTTTGGGGAGCAATGCTATGGGGAATGAGATTGATCACCCATCACTGCTTCTGATGTGCTGTTTAACCAAGCTGGTGAACCATAGACTGTCATCATAGAGGGTATCAAATCAACAGTGTGTGCCATGCCGCCTACACTCCTGTGCACCTAACAATAATGAGAATTCTTGTAGTTCATTAGACAGCCCAAGGAATTGTTAAGTAAATTTCAGGACAAAAATGTTTTATGTGATCCTGGGTAATCTATGTTACTAAAGAAGTTGAAAACTAGCGTCCCAAGTATGTGACTTTCTGATTTAGAACCTGTAAGAGGAATTCCAGCATTTAAGTTACAGTAGGCAAATAAAGGTGTTTCAGTTTTGGACTTAACCACACGATGATATTTTTTAAAGATTCATGATTATTAATGGCAGAGTCTTGTCTTCCAAATCACTTCACCAAAACATGGCAATTTATTGAGCTATTTTGTTTATTTTTAAATTCTTCCTCTTTGGCTTCATATCATTCTCTTCTTCTCCTAAGATTTAGAAAGCAAAAATATTAAATCATTATGTATATTAGTTCATTGTTTTGCACATTAACTTTTGCTCCCTGGTGAGACTGTCTGATTTTCCAAGAGACCATCCATGTTTTTTGTTTATTTCATGTCTTATAGTGGTCAGACCTGTCATAATAATTAAATTCTGATCATATGTTAGTAGAATTATGCTGACATCTTACCCTATTTGAGTAGATAGGCTTGAACTAAATATTCTTAAATACTTTAGTTTAGAATGAATGTTATTTTAAGGATGGTTATTTGTAATGAAAAATCAATCTCTCTTTTTCATACATTATTTGCCATTCATCCTGTTTTATCCAAATATACATTGAGAATGATTTTTTTAAAAAATGTTGTAAGGAGATATAGATTACCTCACTTTCACTTGATCAGGAAAATCTTCTCATAGCCAAAACAAATTTTGTATAAAACAAAACTTTTATTTATATGAACAGACATATCCTAAGGTTAATAAGGTCTTGAATCTTTTGAGAATATCTATAACATTGCCAATTCATATAATGAAATAATTATATGTTTTATGTATTATGTATTATATGTTAATATGGAATAACATATTATGTTAATATTTAATATATATTAATATGGGATGATTAAATATTGTGGAGAAATGTTTTCTGAATCTTTTTTAGAAAAAAAATAAATGGGGAAATGTTTATAATTTCAAGATTACAAATGAATTCTTTATTTGAAAATAAAGATAGCAATAACATTTCAAAGTAATACACTAATTCTTAACATATCTCATACTCAGTTGAATGAGAAGAGCTTTTTTCCCCCCTGTAGTTCTCTGTCAAAGCTGATCATTTTCTTCTTGAAAAAGCCTATGTTTTTATCCTTTCTAACTCAAATTCTGGCTTAGAAGAGAGTGCCTGGGACATAATAGATAATAAAAAAATTTTATAGGAAAATCGATTGAATGAAAAATCATTCCACACACTAATTGTTTTGTGTGTGTGTGTGTGTGTGTGTGTGGAAGTTTTATAATAGATTAAGTTGTCAGCATATTTCACAGGAATTTTGCTTGCCCTTTTCTGTATTAAATTTACCCAACAGTTGTGTGTAAAAAAAAAATAAAAGAAATATAATAGGATAGATAGAAAGCAACCTATTCGAGTGTCTTTGCTTGATAAGTGTATTTCGACATTGATGATGCTAGTGCTTTTGAAGTCACTACAGGCGGAACTCCACTAAACCTTATAGATAGTCTTTTAACTTTATATGTGCATTATGTGAGGTAGCTTAATGAAGAAGGAGGGAATATAAGAAAGAATAATATGCACTTTAATAAATCATATATCCTTGTGCTATTTAAATGTTTCTTCAAGGTTGATTGAAACTTTAACCTCAGTCTCAATAAAAAAGAAAAGCTTCAAATTTGCCAGACCTTGAATTTTTACAACACTATGTTGAATTATGCAGTGATCAGTCAATTATTCATCTCCCTCAGCCTGAGATAGCTGTGCTTTGAAAAGCATGCAAAAATGGGGCTACAGAATGTGATGCTGTGTCAACACATTTCACTCAGGATTGCTTACAAGACAAATTTTTGTTTCAACATTGATTCTAGTTTTCTTGATGTTTGCTTCTAATAAGGTACCTGTTACAAATCAATTTCAGTTTGCATGCTTTAGTTTCTGATTCAGGATGATACACTGCCAGAATGACATTACTGCCTTTTCCATGGATTTCTACACCCATGTGAGAAATAGAGATCTTTCATATTTCAAGGCAATCTTAACACTGGACTGCGAAACAAACCTACTTTTCTGCTAATGGAACACGCAAGAATGGATGAACTCCTTCCAATCTGCGGAATAGATTTATCTGCAAGAGTTGAAATTCTTAAAAATAATCCATCAATAAAATCAGTAGAAGGGTGGATGCAGGAATATAAGGGTGCTGGTCTCATATCTATTGACAAACAAGGATTCTGTTTGGGAGGCAAAGAGGAGAGAAACAATATAGCAGAGATCAAGGGTGTGAGCCTTGAAATTTGAATCCTGAACTGAAATCATTATTTACCAGGTCTTTAATCTAAGGCAAGTGGATTTATCTCTCTGAGCCTCAGATCCTTCATTGTCATCACAGGAGGAAAAAAAAAATCAGTTCGTAGACTAGTTATGAAGATTATATTAGAATGTGTATTGAGTATTTAAAACACAATGTTTGGCCCAAGATGGGCACTTAAAAAATAGTACCTATTTTTATTAACTAATGGGCAGAGATGAGAAGGGAGATTCACAGAGATGTTTTGATGCCAGGACGCACACTTTCTAAAACTAGTAAATTTGATAAAATACTCCATGCACTTGAGTAACAAGTACTAGCCATAGTACTTTGTCCAACATCCATTACCATATTTATGTTCGATACAAGGTATCTAAAATTACAAGAGTATCTCATATTAGCCAGTTGCTCTGATTACCTTTAGTGTCATCTTTGTCTGTATCACATTCCCTTTCAATGGACTTATCTTATTCTGATTTTATATGATCTTTCCAGCACAACTAGAACATTCAGAGACCCAACATAAATTATGGAATTGAAATCTCAGTTGATTTCCTGTTAAAAGGCAGCACAAAGTTGACAATCAAATTCCCCACATGTTCAAGGGAAGCTGGCTGAATAGAATTGAAAATCTGGGACCTTTTTATTCAATTCAAGTACACTGTGCCCACAGTTTCAGTTTTAACATTAAAGACTACAAGATTGAGATATCTTTTCATTTTAAAAGAATACTAAAAATGTATATGTTGTCAAAATATTTATTCATGACTACAAAATATACAACTTCTTTCAAAATAAGCCAAAGAAGGTAAATAATTAAAGATCTTGGATAGCCACTTTCAAAAAACCAAACTAGTTACTGTATTTTAAAAATAAATATCTGCTAACTATAGAATTAAAAGTATTGCAAACTAATTTATCAAATGCATAAGACATGGAATGTTCCAGATACACAGTATTCCTTCTTAAATATTTCTAAAATAAAATAAATCCAAATCTAATTAGCACAAAAGTTATGAGACCAAATGCACACCATAATCCATATAGAAAGGACACTTGGGAAAAACAACCCACAACAAACTGAAGTGGAGATTTTTACTATATGGAATATAAACTTATATGCACCATTGCTTTCAAAGGTTTAATTCTCTCTTGTTAGATATACTGAGTAAAAATCAGTGGAGCAGGGGTTAATGAATCTAGGTTCAAATGAATCCCAGCATATGCTCCATTAATCTCAAAAAAACTACCCATTTAGTTTATTTAAATAACATCTCAGAATATTTAAACCTGAGAAACCTTAATGGCCACTGACCTCATTCATAGGCCAGTGTTTACCTAAATTTTCCCAACTTCAAGTATGGTCATTGCAAATTCTTATATATATTTAAGTGATTGTTGCACAGGATTTGAAGTTAGGAAAGGATAGATATGTTCACTTTGCTTTACCCAGACTCTATCAGGAAAAAACCAAATATGTTGAAGAAGCAAGACCAAACACGGTAAGCAAACACACGGGTTTGGGAGTGAGAAGCTACAGATCTATGTCTAGGTCCTGTCACTTCGATACCCATGTGTGACTGTAACCAAATGTTCAACCTTGATAGGTCTCAGTTTGCTAGTGCAAAAAATGGGGGTGCTCATATTTATATTGAAGGGTTATCCCAAGATGAAATTAGGTACAGGTTATAAAGTACTTCTTATGGTCCTTAGCATCTGAAAAGTGCTCACACATAGTATTTATAGACCTATCATGATGGCCTGAAAATGGAGGGGTGAAGTAACTGTTTTTCAGAAGTCTTTCCCACGTCTTAATAACCTAACATGCTTCTACCATACAACAATGTCTATAGCCCTGTCTGTGATTTTAATTAACATTTGTCTCTAGCCTTTATGTTTCCTTTTTCCCATTTCTTCTTGTTTTATTGGACAAATTCCTATCTATGTATCTATCACCTATCTATATATCTATCATAAATATATATACACAAGTTTACACCACCTCCTTTTTCACTTTGAAAAGATGATTCATCCTATTTTCTCCAATTATTCATTTTTTAAAGTGGGGTATATGTCAGAGTCCTCTGCTGAGATGTCCAAAAAATATAGATAAACGGGTCCCCTGCTAAGCTTGAACCAGAATTCCCAGGGATGGAACACAGGAACAGTGATTTAAAATTATAAAAAGATATTTTCCTGGGTTATGCTGATACATTAAGAAACAGGGCAGTGGAATATTTGATGCTTCCTTCATGTAGTTCTGCTAATATATGAAGCCCAACAAATAGTCAGGGACGAAGAGTAAAAATTATGTAATTCATTAGAAGGAATAGTTTTATTTCTGCATGTATTTATTGATGTCTCACCTTGTTCCTAAAAATGAATCAATCCAGTTTTAAAATAATAGGTATGTTGGCATGCTAAAATAGATTAAATTAAGTGAAAATAGAAAGAGAATAACAGAAAGAGGAGGAAATTAAGATGAATTTGGGATGAAGGTTAGTATAAAATAATCAGTATATAAAGACTTATGTACTTGCTAAATATAGGCCGCAAACTTCACTCCAAGCTTTGTCCAGCCAAAGCAAGGAAAGAAAAATGAGTGTTTGTGATGTTTACCTGATCTACAAAATGAAAATAAGGCCACGGATGAGGAATCATAATTATTCCTGATAGAGCAGAAATAAACTTCTACAGTCTATATGAACATGATACGAGGTCCAAGTAGTCAGGCATAGATTGACGTACATTTTTGGGCCAGGAAAATATAAAACTGCTAAGAAAAAAACAAGACCTTTTGTGTCTTTATACCCAATGCAAAGATCTGATGAAGACTGAAGTCTCCTTGTCCCCAGATCAGTCTGAAAGTTAACTCCAGCTCTAGCATCATCCAGAGAAGCCTATAACTCTCTGGGGAAAGCTTCCCAGCATGGTTCTCTAAATTGTCCAGCTAATCTTAAATATCTTAAAATATCTAGATTTATTTTTTTTCTAGGAAAGCATTTTAGTCTTGGAATGAATTATTACCTCTCCTCTAATCATGCCAGAGGTAATAACATGGTTGCTAAAAGGGCTTCTTCTACTAAAGCTAGTACAAGTGATGAGGCCATTATAATTTAGGGTGTGTTCCATCCTTTTGTAAGAGGTAATTCCACATGAGGTGACTGTAATAGATACAGCATGCTGTGATGTAGTATACAATAATAGAGTGTAATATAGCACTGTAGGACTGTGGACCTCAGAATGACAGTCCTGGGCCAAACAACTCAGGACGATCAATTTGATTTACACACAAGACTGATGCAAACCAAGGCACATGAGCATCATGAAATCCATTTAGTCCTACATGCAGTGATGGAGGCCTAGAAAATAGTCATTTTCTTTCCATCTTTTCTTGCTGTTCAATTTTGGTTGAGTGCCATATAATGTACTGAAGTAAACTGTCAACATCCACTGTCGTTGCTCATTGGCGAAAAGCTCTGCTGCTTTTTGGATGGTTGACAAAGTGTCTATGGCATTAACATGGAATCTTTCTAAGTATAAAATTAGATGTACATCATGCTACAGCAAAACGCTGCTTTGCTGATCACAATACTATACATACACACTTTTTTTTTTTTTTAACACCTATGGTTTCATTTAAATTCCATTCAACACATATTTATTAGGCAGTTTAGGCACAAGTACTATGCTGAGTGCTGGAGATGCAAGAATGAATAATACATGGTCCCCGCACTTTAGGAAATCATAATATAGTGGTAATACAGGTGTAAAAACAAATAAATTATAATAAAACATGAAAATTCTTAGAGAATGGAAAGGGAAGGTGCTGTGGGAGCTCAGGGAACAGGACAGTTAACTACTTCCAAGAAAGTTACTGAAGCGGTGACATTTGACCTGAGAGGTAGAGATTTTTCCCGTTCTCATCAGTAGGATGAACATTTGCATACGTCTAGAAACATGCAAATTTTGGGAATGCCACGGGCAAGTTGCAGGGGAGACTAGTGTATGAAAAACACATGGCTGGTTCCAGGAGTGAACGGGAGGAAGGAGAAGGTGTGGCGTTAGGGACAGGCCATTGCGTGTGCACTGTGAATGGCTTTGTATGCTAAGCTCAGGAATTTGGATTTTATTTTGCAGCCAGTGGACAGCCACGGGTGATTTTAATGTGAAGAAGTAACACAATCTTTTTTTTTTTTTTTTAAGGTAATCATCATGTGAAGGAATTAGAGAAAGACTATGACAGGACACCTTTGCAATAATTTGAGATGAGGACAGACTTGGAGTAAGCCTATTGCATTGGAGATAAGACTAGAAGTCAGCATTGAAAAACCCTTCTGAAAAAAATGCAAAAATATTTGGTGGGCAGTTAAATTGAAGTCTGTAAAAGAGTGGGTAAGATCCAGAGGAGAATCCAAGTTTCCATCTTAGAGGAGTATAAAAATGAATGCTGTCCCTCTTTATGAAGACAGAGGATGTTCTGAAAATATTAAGTTGAATTCAGCTTGGCACATGTTCAATTTGAGGAACTTGCAAGATATGCATGCATGTATGTTGGTTAAGCATTTGGAAGTATAGCATGGTTCTCAGGAGGGAGGGTGTCTGGAAAAGAGACTTGAGATTCAGCTGCATGTAGAGTGTTGTTTCAGTCATGGGCATGAATCAGATCCTGTGTCAGGGGTTTAGATGCCTCCTCATACCCTCTCATTCTTATCCTGCTCATTCTTATCCATCTCTGTGACTCTCAGCTACTTACCCCCATTGCTGTCCAAGCCGCTGCTGCTGTGATCAATACTGCATAGATGCTGACCGTCTTTGTGCAGGACTACACCTCATGTCCACACCTTGTATGTTTTCCCTTTTGTCTCAAGACACCCCTTTTGCAACCAGGCCGTGAGCCACTGGAGAGATCTGCTTGGCCTCGCTGTATGCACAAACTGGAAGTAGAGGAGACTTAATGCACTGTTGCAGTAAAACTGTGATTAATGGAAACCAGGAGCCAGTACGTAAATTATGTTCTCCTATTCCTCAAAATGGCCTTCTGCTAGTTCACATGGACTCTCAGAACATGGCCCAATGTAATCCATCAAACAATTACACTTGTTAACAATGGGGGCCTCCAGCTTAGTTCCAAGCCCCTCATCTTGCTTCTCCTTCCTACCATATGTCACTTCTTCTTTATCCATTCTAACTTCATTGGGAGTCTATGTTTTGATAGAATAGTAGTAGCTATTTTTTTCTTTTTTAAAAGATTTTATTTATTTATTTGGTAGAGAGATCACAAGTAGGCAGGGAGGCAAGCAGAGAGAAGGGGAAGCAGGCTCCCTGCTGAGCAGAGAACCCTATGTGGGGCTTGATCCCAGGACCCTGAGATCATGACCTGAGCCAAAGGCAGATGCTTAACCCACTGAGCCACCCAGGCGGTGCCTCATAAATAGTAGTAGCACTGGGGAGCCTAGATTATATCACATTGGGAAAGCCATATCATTTCTGGGACCAAAAGGGAGAAGGAAACCCCTCAGTAATGTAAACAGGTAAAGTTTCATATAAGGAATCATTAATTATAACCAGGGTTTATAATAATGAAGAATTGACCAGAAAGAAAGAAAATTCTTAAAAAAATATAGAAATAACAGCTATAAGGAGAAGCCACTTCCTATAAGGGCTGAGCAAGAGCACCTGAAGGAGATTTCCTTCAGGGCTTAAATCAGGATCTTAGAGAAGTCACAGCTCTGGTTCACTGAATGTCAGAGAAGTCACTGTGGTACCAAACCAGTGGAACATTTCTGAAATCTGCCCATAGGAGGCTAGGGAAAGCTGTCCACCGGGAAGTCCCTCATTAGAGACACCCCAATCCAAAAATATCTAAGAAGCTTGGTGGGGGAAGTGGCTGGCTGCTAGGTACTACTGGCTACCATACATCACAGGAATGGGACACTGCAGAAGACATTTGTATTGAGGAAACCTGGTACTGACGAATGTGCATGTGCTACAGGAAATTGTTTTTCTTGCCACCTCCCACCCCCAACCCCCCCAAAAAAGCCCCCACACTGCAGGCACTTGGCCCTGGGAAAGTTGAGTGCACTGTAGAAGCTGGATACTGGCCAAGACATCTGTGTTACGGAAGCTGCCCTGTGAGCACCAGAGCCAGAAAGAAAAACTCTCCTCCTTAAACGTCACTCAAGTGCCCTCTACAGACAAAGCTTCATCTTATGCTGGCTGGCAAAGGGCTCAAATCCATTTCCACTGAGCAGACAAAAAGGGTGAGAGAAGCAAATACCAATAATTCAATACCTGCCCACAGACTAAGATAACCACCTTGGAAAAGTGTAGTAGGGGTTAAGAATGTGAGACAATAAATAATGTAGCCAGATGTATCAGGACATTTTAGTGGGTCCCTACCACTATGAGCCTGTGTGAGAGACAGATGGAAAGATCTAAGAACCAAGGAGAAAGGGATGCTAGAAGGGCCAAGGAGATCACAGATTTGAGAAGCAGGATATGGTTAATAAAGACTTTGGAGAGGTGAGAAAGGATGAAAAATGAACAAAGTCCTTTGAATTTGGACATGTGTAGATTATTGTTGTTATCAATGAGTGATGTGTCAGTAGATGATTTAAGGAATAAGATGGCATGAAGAGTAATTAGATATTGAGGAAGCAGAGGTATTCAGGTGATTTTGAGACAAAATGGAAAATGCGGTAATATGACTGATATGTGGCAGAAAGTGTCTTTACTACGATATTATTGCTGTCATTTATTAAATGAGAAAAAATACTTGACATATTTATGAGTAGAGAAGAAAGACATGAAGAGATTAAGGTTGGAGGAGTGGGAATGTTTGCCTTGGAAAGGCAAAGAAGGATCCCTTCTCTTCTGAGAAAATATGGAAAGTGTAGATGAGTCATTATGTTGGGGAAGAGGGTGTGAGGAGAAGCTCTGGGCTATAGTTAGAAGATCTGGAGTCTGGCATTTTTTTTTCCTCTCCCCTAATAATGGACTGTTGACCTTCTATAAGTCATAACCTTACTGTTTCTCAATTTTCTACAAGTTTAATTTTGCAGTATGAACTCAATGCTATCTCAGATCCCCTTGGGAGCTAACATTTCATAGCAATGTTAGGCTCTCCATTTTATAGTTGGAAAACAAGGAGCAGGAAGGATAATTACTTGTCCAAGCTTATCCAGAAAGTCAGTAATAAATTTGAGAGATGCACATAGGACTGGAGCATTGAGACACTGGCAAAGTGCACAGAATGTTTTGTACAAAATCTATTTTATATGAACCCTCTGAATAAGCCAACTCATGAAATGTTAGAATAGTACATCAAATATGCCTGTAATGCGGAAACATAACGTCAGTGGAATACTGCCCAGCCTAATGCCAGCCCACCCAGTGTAACGTACATATGGAATACAAAGCAGGTCTCAAATAAAAGGATATGGTAAGATTTATACCAAGGATGAGAAAGGGGAAAGAGAAACAAAGGGAACTCATATGTACCTGAGACAACTGCAGCCAGCCCCTAGAAATAATAGTAGTGGTAGTTTCAAAATGAAGAGTAATACAGAGGGACTCCAGGGAATTTACCCTTTCAGTCTCTGCATATAACAGAGATCTTCAAATTCCATGCTTCTCAAACACTACTGGGCAAACAAGTCACCTTCAAGGTCTGGCTAAAATGTAGATCCTGATTTAGCAGGCCTAGTGCTGGGAGTGGGGTCTGAGATTCTGCAATTATAGCAGGTGGCACAGACCAAACTGAGTAGCGAGGATCTAGGAAATGACAGTTGGTTGAACTGCAGAGCCAACATTGAATACAAGTGAAATCAACTACAAAACATGACAAACAATACTGAGGGGGACAAAAGTACAAAGGCATAGACTAGTCTTGGAGGTTTCTTGGAGATTTTGTCTGCTCACTTCATATTTCAGCTTTAGTTTTCGAATTCTTTCTTATATTCCCCTTGGAAAAAAATTAACAGCTAATATTTGTAGAAGATTTATGAACCTTAGTGACCATCTAGTGAGAGTTTCTTATAATTTTCTTTGCAAATTGACTGATACCAGAGCCTAAGGGACACCTACAGACCAGAGAAAACTAAAGAGATGTAACTAAAAGCAATGTGGGAATCTGGAAGAAAAAGACATAGATGTAAAAACTGGTGACATTCAAATGAGGTTTGTTTATTGGTTAATAATATTGTACCAATGGCAATTTTCTCATGTTAAATTTTATACTAATTTTATATAAAATGTTGATACTGGAGGAAGTGGAATGAGGGGAATAATGGACTCTGTGCAATTTTATGAGTCTTCTACAAGTGTCAGATTAGTTCAAATTTAAAAGTTTACTTTGGATCCTATGATATTTCTATTTTTAATTTTTTGAGGAATCTCCATGCTGTTTTCCACAGTGGTTATACCAACTTACATTTCTACTAAGAGTGGAAGAGGATGCTGTTTGCTTCACACCCTCACCAACTACTAGATACTTACCTTAAAACCAAAACACTAATTTGAAAAGATTTATGCACCCCTGTGTTTATGCAGCATTAGTTACAAAAGTCAAATTATGGAAGGGATCCAAATGTCCATCGATAAATGAATGGATAAAAAAGATGTGACATATAGATACAATGGAATATCAGCCATAAGGAAAGATGAGATCTTTCCATTTGCCACAACATGGATGAACCTAGGGAGTATAATACTAAGTGCAGTAAGTCAGTGAGAGGAAGGAAAATCTTATGATTGCACTTATATGTAGAACTTAAAAAACAAAACAAACAGAAAGCTGAAGTCAGACCTATAAATACAGAGAACAAACTGATTGGGGGGCGGGGGGGAAATGGGTGAAGGGGAGTGGGAGATACAGGTTTCCGGTTAAGGAATGAATCCATCATGTAGATAAAAGGCACAGCGTGGGGAACATAGTGAGTGATACTGTAATAGCGATGCAGGTGACAGAGGGTAACTGCACCCGTGGGGAGCATAACCCATGGACTTGTGGAATCACTACATTGCACAACTGAAACTAATGTAACATTGTGTATCAACTATACTCAAAAAAGGATTGTTAATGAAACCAGATTCTTGTGCTTTATTCTAGACCTGCTAACCTAGGTTGCCTGGGTCACTCAGTTGGATAAGTGACTGCCTTTGGCTCAGGTCATGATCCTGGAGTCCCAGGATTGAGTCCTGCATGGGGCTCCGCACTCAGTGGGGAGCCTGCTTCTCCCTCTGGCCCTACCTCCTCTCATTCTCTCTCTCTCTCAAATAAATAAATAAACCCACTAACCAGAAGCTCTCCAGGGGAGACCAGGAATGTACATTTTCAACACATTACCTGGGCAATGGTTTTGCACAAGAAAGTTCAAGAACAAATTCTCCCACAGCTTCTTCAGGATCTTACTGCAATCCTACCCCCAAGGTAAGGGGGAAGCAGGTAGTTAGAAGGAATGAATGGCTACTCCAGCCTCTCAGCGAGGGTCTGCACAGTGCGGATTATACACCATCCTGCCTCAAAAGGTTGTTCGTCCACCTCTTGTGTCCCCTTCTCTGGCGTCATATTCTCAACCAGTCTCGTGTTTGGACTGCGATTTTTACCTCGTCGCAATCTACTTGATATTTCCTTAATTTACATAAAGCCTGCCTGCAATTTCTCATGAAGGTGAAATCGCCTTTGGAGCATGATATTGAGGTGCCGAGATACACTTCTCAAAGATTCCACAGTGTAGGAAGCCTGTACATCGGAAAGAAATGTTGGATTTTTCGAAGTTGGCTCCAAATCAATCACAAGTCTAATGCTTAACACTGCTGATATGTCAGTCATTTGCCAGAATGGTGTGCCATTCATATTGTTAAATGAACATTTTCATTTCCCAGAGGAGTCGTCTTGCTGCCCATCCTTATAATATGGAGCATTGTTCCCAGGCTACTTACATCAGCACTGCTCCTTACAATGGACCTGTTTCACGGGTTTACATAAATTGAAGGGTGCTTTTAAATAAACTAGGAAAGGACGAATCATCATGCTGCTTGTGATTAATCAGAGAGATTGTGTGACAACGAGAAGATGCATCGGAATATAAGAGGAATATTATGGACACCAGCTTTAATAATGTATAGTATACATTTAAACAGCCTTATTTGGAAAAGGTCCATATTGACTATATGCATCAAAAGGGTGATTTAGAGGAGTTTCTGTCGTGCATTATGATTATGTAACCAGAACCAGGAAACAGTATTTGTAGTTTCAATCATTTAATGAGGTCTGTCCTAAAATTTAGATTTTTTTAAAGTGTACTTTGTGGAGATATGCTTTTATGAATTTTTATGAGCTTTAACGGGTAGGTTTAGAAGCTGATGTATTTTTCTTTTCAAATCAAAGATATTGCATCATTTTTGTGTAAATTATCTTTATTTTTCTTTCAATTAATATCTCCAACAAATAACCAATCTGGAAATAGGAATGGGCCTCCACCACATCCCCCATTATTTCTCTGTCGTTGCTGGGTAGAAACCAATCTGACAAGTGAAAATTACAGAGAAATGTTCTGAAATCAAATTTTCCCAGAGAAAGTGAAAAACCATTTGCACAGAGTCAGTCATTTCCATGTGCCTCGCTTCAATCTGGAGATCCTGTGAAGTTGTTTCCTTACTTTTTTTTCTTTTTAATTCATCAAGTATCCGTTCGCTAAATGAAACAAAACCCAGTCAGGGTCTGGGCGCAGATATGGACACACCCAAGGCAGACACACAAGAACACACTGGAGTAAAGGCTTTAACAAATTCTCATTATTCAGGTAGTTAAAGAGGAAGCTAAATAACAGCACCAACCTGCTGTAAATCCTCAAGGCTGACGGAGAAGTGGTTATGACAGCTTTCACATTATCTTAGTGCAGAATCGAGGCAGTAGTCACAGCTGGCTCATATGTCAAAATGTGTCAGGACTTAAATGGTAAAACAGGAGTGCAACAGCAATTGGCTTTTCAATCAATAACACAATCAATATATTTCACAGATATTTTCCCATATCTAAATTACTCTGCAGAGATGAGGGAGCCCGACTGAGTGTTTATAAATCAATAAAACACACAGCTAAAGGACATCTGCTCCTGTTCTTTTACTTCAAGGTGCTGTTTGCCTTTTCTTTCCAACTCTCTTCTTATTTAAGAATGTACTTTTGAGGACAAACAGCCCTCTTGTGCACACAAATCAGCTTACTGCTGCATTTTGTGCACATGACGTTTTTTAATAATTTTGTGCTTGAGCATTCAACTAAGTGGAAGGACAGCTTTTCTTAGCTTCGAATGCTCTGACTGTTAGAATTAATAAAGCAGCTTTCAAATTTCAAGTAATATATGCTACATAAACTTCAAATAAATAATATCAAAGTACAGCATCCAGACTTGCGAGTTGAAATAATAACCCAGGGCATTATTTTTTTTCCTCACAAGGAGCAATATTCTTGCCGAAAATTATATATTGTATTTGTGCAGATATGTCACAAATGAGAAAAATGCTGTCCTCTACAAATCTATCCCCTTTGCAGAAAGATAGGATGGGGACAAAAAAAAAAAAAAAATCTACAATTTAATGCAAAACTCTAATGCTGACATATAATTTTATTTCCATCCTGTATATCAAAATGAGGTGAAGTATGAAGCATGGTTTAACAAAAGCTGTGGTATTCTGAGTTAAAACTGCCATACTCTACCAATAGCCTTTATACCACAGAGTAATATTATGTCCCACAGTGTCAGTGGTTTTTTTTTTTTTTTTAAACAGAAGGCCATATTGTGTTACAAGTGGAATGCAAATTAAATACATCAATCCATATACCTTTCCTAAGCTTATGTTGCTGAGGGAAACATTTCCCAAGTAGCTGACACTAAAACACAAGCCACTGAGGCATTGTGGTGAGGATATCACTTGTCTGTGGATTTAGGACACGATTCAAAAATAGGGCAACAAAATGGAAGATGTTCCTCCTTGATGAAAGCTCATTTCTCCCTCTGTTTTTTTTTTTTTTTTCTTTTCTATGAATTTTTAACTAAGAATGTTTACTTCTTATTCCAGTGGCTGGAGTGACTGGTTTACCTATCAAGTTGGCAATGACTTATGAATAGAGGTAGAATTTCATTCCTTCTGCGAGTGTTACCTTCTGACAATAACTATCCTCACACTTGTAATTGGTTAATTAGAACATAATTATTTTTGTCACGTCCCACCTTTTCTTCCGTCCTCATCTCCCACCAGCTCTGTCTTTATACCTCACATCTCAGCTAAGTTGGATCTTACTCCATCTCCTGAGTATGCCTTGCGCTGTCCAGATTAAACGCCTTCCTTCAACCTGCTGAGAAAGTCTTCAAGTTGTAAACCTATTGCATTTGTCACTGTTGCAAGGCCTGTTTGAAATCCAATCCCTGTGGATGTTTATCTCACCCTCCAACCAAAACTAGATGCTTTCTTCTGAATTTGTCCATTATGTTTCTCATGATCCTATGAGATACTGAAGTGCTGCCTTCTTTTGTAATTATTCCTTAATGATTGCTTTCCTAAGAATACACTGTAAAGCTCTCTAATGTTTGGGACTCTGGACATTTTTTTGATTCTCTACTTCTGTATAAATATTGAATTGTTTCATTTTTTTCCCTTGAAGGAAACATCTATTTAAGGCATTTAAAATACTTTATAGAAGACCCTACAATGGGGGTGCCTGGGTGGCTCAGTGGGTTAAGCCTCTGCCTTCAGCTCAGGTCATGATCTCCTGGTCCTGGGATCCAACCCCTCATCGGGCTCTCTGCTCAGCGGGGAGCCTGCTTCCTCCCTCTCTCTGCCTGCCTCTCTGCCTAATTGTGATCTCTCTCTCTCTCTCTCCCTCTGTTAAATAAATAAATAAAATCTTTAAAAAGAAGAAGAAGAAGAAGAAGAAGAAGAAGAAGAAGAAGAAGACCCTACAATGGACTTTAAACTCCTACAAAAAATTTCACTTTCAGTAATTTCATTTGCATAAATATTCATGAGTGCCTCCTTTCTGGAAAACACTGGACTATAGCACTGGGCAAAACAAACAGAAATCCCTGCCTTCATTTTACTTACATTTTGGCAGCAATCAATAAATTGTGAATTGAAACCAAAGTGGATATGATTTTTATATAAAATTTCCAAAGATTTAAAACAAGTTTTAAGACCTATACAGAATATATTGTCACAGTTTCCTCATGAGTATGTCCCATGTAATATTTGGTATATACTTACACTAAAAATATTGTGCCTTGTTTACCTGAAAGTCAAATTTAACTAGGTATTGTGTATTTTATCTGTGAACCCACCTTAAATGCTATTTAATAAATCAATAATGAATAATTTTAATAAATTAAGTTTTATCCATATACTATTAATGTAGAATTTAAAATACTGGGATTTTTTTATTTGAGAAAGAGACAGAGTGAGCATGAGTGGGGGTGAGAGGCAGATGGAGAGGGAAAAGCAGAGAGCCCAATGGGAGGGATGTGGGGGCCTGATACTAGAACCCCAGGATATGACTTGAGCCAAAGGAAGGTGCTTAACTCACTGAGCCACCCAGGTACCCCTAAGAAGCTGCTTTAAGGATAAACAAAATAAAGTAAAAAATGAAATAGAGTAGCATGCATGAGTAATCTTACTTTTATATTTTCAAATTATATATGTATATACATAAAGATACACACATATATGCACATACACACATATGTATATATACACATATGTATTCACACAATCATGTATATCTATATGTATACATGCACACACATATGTACATACATACCTATGCATAAATATGGGAAAACACCAAAGAATTTTTGGAAATGGGGAGCTATACATGGAACCAAAACAATGCATACCCTTTGAGCATTGGGAGTTTGTTAACTAATTTAATTTAATTTAATCAAACATAACATGTTGGTTCAGTCTTATCTCAATTGCAAGCTGACTCTTCAGCTGTTTCTTTTCTTCCTTTGCCACTGCTTTTCTCTCTTGAAAGCCATTGTCATTTCGCTGAAGTTTTCTATCTAGAAGGCTGACCACAAAACTTTCTCAACAACCCGACCCTTACCATCCTATAAACACACACACACACACACACACACACACACACCTGTTTAGGTCATACATATACCTATATATCTATATATATACTTTTTTGTTTTAAAGCTTTTAACTTCTAATAGTCAAATAGGTAACATATTTTTTTTTTTAAAGATTTTATTTATTTATCAGAGAGAGAGAGGGAGAGCGAGCACAGGCAGACAGAATGGCAGGCAGAGGCAGAGGGAGAATCAGGCTCCCTGCAGAGCAAGGAGCACGATGTGGGACTCGATCCCAGGATGCTGGGATCATGACCTGAGCTGAAGGCAGCTGCTTAACCAACTGAGCCACCCAGACGTCCCCAAATAGGTAACATATGTTTTAAAGTCGATGTGATACAAGGCTCAAGAGGTATTACAAGTTACTTATAGTCATGGTTTACCCACTACTGGAGATAGAAAAATGGAAACCTTAGCTTTTGTTCTTGATGGTGAGCCCTAAATGGCCTTCCAAAAACCTTGAGACCATAGTTAAGGACCTTCCTAGTTCTCTTTATGTTTCTGTATAAAGAATTCTCAGGTCAGGCTGAAGAAGTATTCTTTTTGCACAAATATTCCTTTGGCACAAGAGTAGTGTCCATCTTTATGGAGATCTAAAATGGGTGAGCTTAGGTCTTTGTGTAGCACAAAAGCATTAAAACAAACTTCTGAAAATTATTATTTTTCCTTCTTTCTTTATTATGGGGTAGTAAATGTGTTTTTAAATATTTGTTTCTAAAATAAAACTCATAATAAACAATGTACATATGAATTTAGTTTACAGTGAAATTGAAAATTGCCTCTTGCTGACAAGTCAGTGGCCTTACGATGTTCTCAGGTTTGACTAACAACTGAACAGCGACAATAGTAATAACAGCTACACTAACCTTAATTGCGTACTCTTATGTGCCAGGAACTTTCTATATTCAGTCCAAAATAAAATATAACCTCAGTTTAGGTGATAGGATCTATTTATATAGCTTGGCATTCTGCTAAATATACATGTGCAAAAATAGAGCCAGAAAACAGTGTTGAGAATTTGTGTTCGGGATGAGGGCTCTGAACGTGTTGTAGAGTCTTCAGACAAAATATAAGATGGGGATATATTGAGACAGAATATAAACTTGACAGTGGGCAGTAGTTCTTGACGGGTTGAAGAAGAGGAAACATGGCACAAAATTATGCATTCAGCATTTGGAATTGCATGCAGAGATAGTGTTTGTAAAATTATCCATACATCCTACTTGCCATGAAATTTCCCCCCAAATGTTCAGCCTCCGAATCAGCCTCCAAATCCCTTTCGGCCCTTCAATGTTTGTATGCTTGTTGTGGTAACAAATACCCTTAAAGCTGATGAGGCAAACCTAAGGGTGCATATTCAATTAATCCAGGATGGAAGCTTGTGCTCTCAGATCAGCTGCAGAGTGACTTAAGCAAGGACAGGGTCGGAATTAATCTTGAGGAAGCCAGGCAGAGTAGCAAGTCTTGTACTGCTCTTAAAGACATCGACAGATGAGATCTATATCAAGTTTTTAAAACATACTGAGGACTCAATTTGGTATCTCATTATCGGAAAATTTAATACAAAGTGAAACAGTTCAGAGGGCTCAAAAATATTAATTGATAATGATAGAGAAGAAAGGTGATTGACTAAGGGTAGATTCAATTTGATTCAAAGGCAGCAAATACATGAAAGTTATAAGTAGCAACAAAGGAGAATTGTTTTGTTGACAGTCATGCAAATAAGCATTGACCCATATGCTCAGTGCCTAAAATAAATTTAGTGTTCTTTGTTCACATTTCCTGTCAGCTTGGGTTTTATAACAAGTTACATTTTGTTGGAACTCTGAGAATACTTGTTGCAGGAAGGAGCTTGTCTTCTTTTAACCTGCTGATTACTAGAACACTAAAAGAGTATGGTTGAATGGAAGGCTGAAGCAATGGCATTTGTAATTTAATTTGGGTCAATGAACATTTGAGGAACCAAATATGACTCTCATGGTCTAATAATTCTTGAAAACTCTTTGAAAAGCTGGTTTAACATTCTTGTATATATTTGAAAACATAAGCCTTTAAGATATTTTAATTATACAATATGTCAAACATATATGAATGTACAGAGGCACCTCTGTACCCACCAGATAGATGAACATTTTGTCATCTTCGTTTCAAAATTTAGGTTTTTAAGAAATAAATAGGGGTTTCCCTGTTATCCAAAAACAAGAGGGTTCCTATGAAAACTTTCATAAACTGAAAGGCTATAAAGTGAAGAAGCAATTATCATTTACTAAAAGCAAAAACCCTCTTCACATTTCTTTCTGTTAGTGAAAACAGATAGTCAGATAGGACTTTAGTAAAAGTGAAGTGGTGTAAAGCGAACTTTCAGATAGCGGGGGAAACCTGTATTCGAGAGGGCCTTGAATTGATTCTTTTCATTTTATTCCACATTATCCATTCCTAAGAGAAAACAAATATCCTGAATTACATGTGTGTTCTTCCTTTAACATGCTCAACTATTACTACAAAATTACATGTCTCTGTATAGCATATATTAATTTTTATATTTTTGATTTCTATAATTATATCATATTACATCACTTGAAACTTGATTTTCTTATTTATCAAAATGTATTAGAGATTCATCATATCAATACTTGTAGAACTAGTATGTTGTATTTGCTGTTTAATATTCCAGCGATCATAGGACAGATGTATTTATCTGTTCTCTCATCAAATAACATTTTAAATTGTTTAGCTGTTTTGCTAATAAATGTTATAGTCAACGCTCTTGCACAAGTTTCCTTGTACACATGTGAGGGTTCTCTAGAATATATAACTCAAGGTGGATTTGTTAAATGTGTGTGCATTTTCAGCTGCTAGGTATTGTTAAAATATCTTGTGAAATATTACATATGCTGTTTGCAAAATCAATTTTTTGTATGTTCTATAAAAGGTATTTTTTTTTAAACTTTTCTACATGATTTATTTCTTCATCTTAGCAGGAAGTTCTATTTATACATAATTTCTTATAGGGTATTATTTCACATTTTTTCTATAAATGCATTACCAATTGTCCCATTCTAATTTGTGGAACAATGCATCATTTCCTTACAGAGTTATAAACTCACTTTGCCATGTAACAACCATACATGCATACATACATATAGATGTACATATAATAAACATATATATGTGTGTGTTTTATATTCCAATATTTTCTATTATTTTGTTTCTCCTTGTATCTATATAAGTCCTTACATATCATATTTTTCTTGCTTTATTGCATTGCCTAGGACTTTTTATTCTATTTTATTTTATTTTTTCAGTGTTCCAAGATTCATTGTTTATGCACCACACCCAGTGCTCCATGCAATACATGCCCTCCTTCATACCCACCACCAGGCTCACCCAACCCCCCAACCCCCTCCCTTCCAAAACCCTCAGTCCACCATCTTTCATGGTTTTATCCCTCTCTGATTTCCCCCAAATCACTTTTCCTTTCCTTTTCCTAATGTCCTCCATGTTATTCCTTATGCTCTACAAGTAAGTGAAACCATATGATAACTGACTTTCTCTGCTTGACTTATGGAGGAAATGCCTAGGACTTTAAATACAATGTTGATTTAAAAAAAAATGATGTAAAACATCTACCTCAATTTTAAAGAAAATATTTCTAAACTTTCACAGTTAACAATGCATAACAATATAACAATATCATTACATTACATGTATATGTATATGGCTTTTACTCTCTATTTATAGAAATAATTTTCTTTAATCATTAATTTGATAAAATTGATAAAATTATATTTATGCTTACTTAATATGATGTTTTTGAGACATGCCAGTTTTGCATATGTCAATTTAATAAATTACATTGTTAGATTCATGGAATTAGTACTTTATTTACATACATATATTTATTTTTACACATATATGCATATTTACATTTGTAAGTTTACATTTACATATGTATCTATATTTAAAATCCTATTGTTTTTATTTTTAACATTCTCCCTCTTTAATTTTACATATTTACATATGTATATGTACACGTGCATATGTATTTACATATGCATATATATTTAAAATCCTATTATTTTTATTTTTTCTCTCCCTCCTTAAATTTAGTATCAATGTCATAGTAATCTCTTAACATTATATGTATTAGCACATTTTCTTCTTTTTCTCTTCTCTAATTTTTTCTGTGCATTGGGGATTATCTGTATTCTATTTTCTTAAAAATTATCCGTAAATTCATCTGTGTCTGATACTTGTATGGGGGTAGAATTTTAACTTCTGATTCATTTTCTTCAATGGGTATAGGCTTGACTCCCCATGTTCTAGCATCAGTTTCTATGCCTCGTGTATTTCTAGACAAATGCTCATTTCTTAAGGTTTTCTATTTTTTTCCCAGAGAGCCAGCTTGTGGTTTGTTCTTCTCCATTCTTTCTTTCTTACTACTACGCTAATGTCCTTTTTCCAAAGGGATTGCTCTGTTGTACATTTTCTAACTTCTCAAACCAGTCATTTTGTTAATTTTGTCTCTGTTCTTTCCAAAACATGGATTCAATACTATAAATTTTCCTCTAAGTACTACTTTAGCTAAGTGCTATAAGATTTTTTTTTAAATAGTCTCAGTATCATTCTCTTTTAAATGTTTGATTACCATTTTCATTTCTTAAACCATGATGTATTTAGAATGCTTAAAATTTCCAATGGATGGAATTTTATTGATTTATAATTCAGCATAACTTAATCACACATAGACTCATTGTTTGATGTTGATATAAACTTTCTGAGCTAGTACGTGCTTTTTAATTTTTTGTAAATAATTCATATGTGCTTAGGAGAATGTGAATTTTCTTATTACTACTATACACAGAGATCATAGTTTCTAATATGTCAATCTTGTTAATTGTTATATCCAGACCTTCTAATACTGATATTTATGTGTTTAATCCATCCAATAATGACAAGGTGTATGAAAATTTCTACTACAATTCTAAAGTTTTCATTTCCCTTTAGCTAAATTTTTTGCTTTACATATTTTAAATTCATGTTATTAGGTCCATATTTTAATAATTTTAATTATTTCAATTCCTCATCAATTAGAAGTCATTATACAATTATACAATGACTCTTTTAGTACCACAGTAATGTATATGCCTAAAGTCTATTATGTCTCAAGTTCAATTAGCTAAAGTACCTGCCTAATATCTATTTCCCAAGCTTTTACTTTCATCCTTTCTGTATCTTTTTTTTTTTAAGATTTTATTTATTTATTTGACACAGAGAGAGAGATCACAAGTAGGCAGAGAGGCAGGCAGAGAGAGATGGGGGAAGCAGGCTCCCTGCTGAGCAGGGAGCCCAAGACAGGGCTTGATCCCAGGACCCTGGGATCATGACCTGAGCCAAAGGCAGAGGCTTTAATCCACTGAGCCACCCAGGCGCCCCTCCTTTCTGTATCTTAATGTCTGATTTTATCTTTAGTAAATAGTTTGTTGCTGAATGTAATTTTGGAGATCCAACCTGATAATATCTAGCTTTAAGTATTGATGTGTAGAATTTTGTCCTTATTATGATTTACAATATGTTTGTATTTATGTCCTGTTTTTACTTCTGCTTTCTACATGTCTTACATTTTTTGCTCCTCTTTTTTCTTTCTCTTGCCTTATTTGGACTGTTTAGGTTTTTAAATTTATTTTTCTCCTCTACTGCTTTAAAAGTTATAGTTCTATTCTTTTAATGCTTCTCTTTAATTTTTTTATTGTATTCAGTTAGCCAGCATATAGTACCTCATAAGTTTTTGTCGCAGTGTTCAATGATTCATTAGTTGCATATAGCACCCAGTGCTCATCCCAACACATGCCCTCCTTAATACCCATTACCTGGTCTTTAAATTTTAAACATGCATGCTTCATTGGAATTCTAAAGCTAATCAAATATCTTTCTTCTGGAGACCTTGAAGTATATATGTAAAGGGATTTAAAGAGAGACAGGAATTTGTGGAAGGACAGTTTCTTGGTATACAATGAAAGAGTTTGTTAGGCCACTCTCATTAGACATAGTGTTCCCGGGCCTGAGGGATGGGAGAAAGAGAGATCCCTGTGGTTCTTTAAGCTTCTGAGACCTAGTGCCTGTTAGGATGCAGCAATCTCTTGCCCACTCCACCCCCGCCCCCGTCACCCTCATCCCCACCCCCAGTGGAGTGGCAGCATGATCACCTAGGCTGAGAAAATCATAGAGAGGCTCATAAAAGATTTTCATCTCCCACATAGACATGAAATCAGCAGAGACTCTAAAACTGAAGGAGAAGTGAGGACAGAAGGAAAAGGTATCTGAGTGGTAATTTAATTGGGCCTATGGCTGACACCTCCCTCTCAAGAATTAGTATTGCCTAAGATAAGGCTTCAGAATGGGGAAACAGAATGACTTTCAGAGTCATGGAAGTGAAGTTTCTTTTAAAGCAAGAGAAATGGTAATTTGGGGTCAAAAAGAAATATTAACAATAAAAAAACCTGCAATTCTTACATGTCTGAATTTATGAATCAAGACTATTATATATAACAAAAATAAATTATTTTTTTTAGGATAAAAGAGATTATGAAAATTGAGAGAGTGATGTACATTTTACCAAACTAAACATTTGTTTAATTATGTACAAATATGTTTAATAAAACATATTTTCCCTCTGAAAATAAAGGAAAAGTACATTAGAGTTCATGTAGTTTATACTCATGTTTTGGTAGAGGGATGGTGATCCTCAGGGTGCTGGGAGATTTGCTCCTGTTTAACCAGAAGGTGGAAGATGAGACTGGACTGAAGTGTCTTGATTCCAAATTCAGTGCTCTTCCCACAGCCCTCTACTGCATCTAAAAATGGAGAGTGGAGGGACATTGAAAATGGTAACACTTCTTGGTAGTGGAAAGGCACATAAAGAGCAGAGTACCCCCCAGAATGCCCTTGCCATTAATTATTTGCTAAACCCAACAAGCTGACTAGTGAGAACCATTAGATAGTAAATACTTCAGAAACAAGATTGCACTGCATTATCTAACAGCTGCTGAGAGTAAATATGTAGCCTTAGTTGTTCTTTGTTTTCTAAATACTGTAGGCAAATGGAGAACAATTCTGTAAACCATTGTGATAAACAAAGGCTCTAGGAAGTTACACCAAAAGTTTCTGTTTATTTTGAAGTGTTTACTGTGTTCTGTGTGTATACTAGGCTACTTTACCATTGAGATGGCAAACAACTATGTTTTATGCCACCGTGTGAGAGCCTGAGAGAAAGGATTATTAGCCTATAAGTCATTCTATTTCAAAATTCTTAAGAAGTCCAAACATCATTTGACATTAACAGAAGTTAGAAACATAAAATTGTGGAAGGTGGACAAGTCTACAATAGGCAGAAATAATGTTTTTAAAAAATGTTAGTCGTCTTTGGTAATATATAAGCTGGAGGGATAAGTTGAAGGGCCAGGAAACAGATGTTTGTGCTAATGTAGACATCCTGATGGTATCTATCAAACCATGATATAGTACTTATTAAGATGTTTAAATACAGAAAGAGATGACAATTGCTTCAACAGGGCAATTTCATATATGTATACTCTGAGCTTCATAAAATATCTATGAAAGAAAAGACTGAAAATTTAATCCAGAATTGAACCAGGAAACTTAAAATATTAAGTCTGGTATTAATTCATTGATGGTGATATTATTAGAAGTAAACATTTCTATGGCCTAAAATATGCTCTAAATGACATATATGCTTTAAATTTGTAGGGCTGTAGTTTGAAAAATTATGTTCAGTACGATGTTCCCAGGACCCTGCAAGATGTTTAAAACTATGTCTCAATATAATGTGTTTACTTGGGAATGAAATTAGCCTGATACTTTACAGTGATTGTTAATACAATGAAAATTAAAGCATAAATGTTGCTTGGGTTAATTAGAAAATTTTATGAATTAGAATACCCATTTTTAGTGATAATTTCAGACACACTTTATTTTGTTATATGACTTTTATGTCTCAGAAAATTTTTGTTCTAACAATTGAGACTCTTATTATAATTATGGAGGAAACTGGATACCTGAGAGATGATTTGGATAATTAATGAAATGTTGAGTTAAGAGATGATTAATTTGTTTAATTAGACTTCTGTCCTTTTTCCCCAAGTTTTTGTAAGTATGTATACTACCTTTTATATTTTTAAGATAATTCATGACCTAAAAATTTTCAAACTATACGAGCTCTAATTTTGACCCCAACATTGATTTGATTTGTCACTGATCTTTGAAGGGTAAATCATTAACTCCATCTAGTAAAACAGCGAACACGGTCTTTCAGGCTGAGCGAATACACTGTGTTTTAAAGGAATTCCCTGGGTGATACGCACTACAAACAATTGCCCTTTTGCTTATCCAGTCTTTGTCTGACCGTTTTCTCATAAAAAGGAACAGTTGGGACTTTATATAGTTCCCCCTTTGTCTTCCAGCATTCCTCTGAGAGCAAAAAGAGAACCTTTTGGCTTTAGACTATTTAATCATTCAATAGCAATCAAATATATAATCTCTCATCTATTTTATTTTTAAACTGTAGACAAGCCAATTACCTCATAGGGCTTAGTGAAATACATATAATGTGTTTCTTCTAATTTGTTTTTTTGTTTGTTTGTTTGTTTGTTTAGCGAGAATTTAATTAGGCTAGATTCATAACTACTCAATCCATTTCAAAGATGTCTAATGCAGTCTCAGGGAAATATCTCAGACAGACCCATTTCATTCGCATTAGTAAAGTTCTCACTCCCTAAACTATTTCTCTTTTTAAACTCAAGGCAGGATTGAGGTTATTGATTGCAAAATAATTTAAAAATCTATCAATCAATCATGATTATTACTAGTTTTCTATAATTTGAGGTGATACATTTAATTTAGAAAACACTGAACACAAATGTATAATAGAGTTACTTGCTAAAGTGTAAAGCACATTATTAATATGGTAATGGTTAAAACAATTCGCTTCTTTTTTTTTTTTTAATCTAACTCACTTGCAACAATATAGACTGTTCTGGGATTCACAGGGTTAGATATCCTTGTGATAGAAAGGGTGCTAAAATTTTGACTTTGACCATGAAATTTGTTCCACTCTTCTAAAGAAACATCACCAACCTGTGAAGGGATTTTAACAACATGTCTTTCAAAGTCAAACAATGCAATTCTTATACAGAGAAGGATGCATTGACTGGTAATGAGGTGTGAGAAGTTTCAAATAGCTTGGTGTGGGACCAAGGTTAATATAATTATGGACCACAAACCCCAAGAAATCATTCACTCTCTTACGTCTGAACTACCAGCCTGCAATAAAAGGTGGTCTTTCAGTCTTTAGTGCACTGATTTAAAATGATCTATTGATCTGGACCAAAGAAAGATGAATATACTGAGGAACGGAGGCCGCCTCCAAGTGATACTGAGCAGAACGGAAGGAATGTAGCTGTGGGATAGGGAATCTTCTTTCTACAAAAGGCTGTGGCAGAAGCTGGGACTTTAAAGAACAATGACAAAGATTGGAAGAGGAATGTCATTCTTGTGGTCCCTGAGAAAATGCATTAAAAGGATGTCAGGAACTACAGAGAAGAATCATACAAGTGAATAAAAGATGGGTTCTTTGCAGTTGGGGACTAAAGCAATAGCCAAAGAGAATCACACAACTTTGGGAACTGTGGAAGCTTTACTTGCTTCTAAAGATTTTTTTTTTTTCTTTTTTTAGCCCTGGGCAAATGAAAAAATGTGGTAGGAAAAAAAAAAAGCCCATCAAATCATTCAATCATGAATGTTTTCATGTATGTTCTGATCAAGAAAGAATAATATTGAGATACGTGTTTCTCTGGTCTCTATGTGCCATCCTACTTTTCATTATTCATGGCCACAGATAAGAGCATATGAGCTTTATAGATAATTGCTTTTTACTAATAATATGTTGGAAAGGAGTACATATATATTTTTTATATTACAAATAAGCGAGCTTTAAAAAATAGATGTCTAACTTTTGGAAACTCCTTGTGTTTGAAGTGGAAAATGCGTTTGGTAGTACAATTTTAAATGGTTCTACTTGCATTGATACATGCTGTTTATTATTACATTAATCACATTTTCTGATATTAATATGTTAATATATGTGTCTCTATCACATTTTTCAGTGAGAATTTCCTTAGGTTATAATGGAAAAATTATTTTAACACATTTTTCTCCCTCTAGCATAAAAACAAAAAATATGCAAGAATATTTGTTCTGCTTAAATATCAGTGTAGATATTGTGCAAACATTTAGGTCAGGATTAATCACATTTATGAGGATATTCAGACACTTTAGAAGTTAGAAATCAAAGCAATACAAATGAAATATTTCCATTTTCTCTCTCTCACGCCTCGTCTAGACATGCCTTAACACCCCACAAAGCTTTCCTTCACTCTGTGGCTCCAGGTTTCCTCACTTCTCTCAGCCCCTTGTGGGATACTCTACAAGGAACAGAACAGAGGTGTGTGTGACTCAGCTCATGTTCCTGAGAAAACACTAAGCAAATATGCTTTCGGCTTGGACTCCAAGCTGGTAACTGGAAATTGGGCAAGGAATAATCATAATTTTGAAGGAGTATGTGTAATGTGGTAGGAAGTATATGGCCCTAGACTTAGGAAAACTTGAATATAAATTCTGCTTTTGCCACATATTTAGCTAAGGTTTTGACTTTTTCAAGTCTCTCCTATGCAAAATGGGGATAACAGGATTGATTTTAAGGCGTTATTATGGTCTTTTGTTGTCTGTATTTTTTATTGTATATAACTTAGTGGTATACTTATCAAATATATATATAATATGTGTATATAAGTAATGATATATATTAAGTGAGTATGTAAATATATGTGTATACGTATACACACACATACATTTTAGATACACACACACACACACACACACACATGAAGCATACAGCAAAACAGCAACCTAACACTCCACACATCCCCATTTCTAGCTCCACAAGCAAATCACTTTTAACATTTTCACATGTTTCTTCAGATATTAAACTCCATATTTCCAAATAATGAATTTGTAATGCTTTTTATAGATTTTTTTCAATTTAAGATGATCTGATTTGTAACATGGTAGATGGTGACTTAGCTCTTATCTTCCACTACCTACTATATACCTCCCCTTGCCACAAATGCACTGGATAGTTATCTTTAAAAAATTAATCAACATTCAGTGCTTAGTTTTCATTATTACATAGTATTGTTTGCACTTGAGCCATGGAGTACACAAACAATAAATTAACTCCCATACCACCAAATTTTGCGGGGGGGTGGGTTAAAAGTGCCTCATTTTAGACTTTGATGGTATTTTGAAACATTAATAATTCATCCTTTCACTATACAAAGAACTGAAAAATTCTATTTATATGATAAAACACATAAGGTATTTATTATTTCCTTGTGTGTCTGTATGTCCGTACATGATGTTTTTCCCTACACCTGCTGGTCTCCATTTATGCTGGCAAGAGCTTGTCCGTTATCTTTCTGGGCATCTCTTTCACTAGGAAATCCTGTTGCCTCTGTCTTAATTGGATCCTTTGTTTCTTCTTGCTTTGTTTCCCTCTTGTTTTAGAGAAATACATCCTCAAGCTTCTTGAAAAGAGTGTACTAGAATTTTGATATCTTGTTTTGAGAACTTAATTGAAAATAATTTTTAATCTCGTATTTGAATGGAAACTTTTCTTTTATTAGAGAAAATTCACTGTAGATGTATCAAAGGCATTTTTCCTTTTCTTTTAGTTGCCAGGTTGCTATTAATTGGAACATATATAGTTCCAAACTATATATGTTTTACTTTCCCCAGAAATTATTATTTGTTTTTATCCCACCTACCCACTCCTTAATCATGGAAGTTTTTTGATTCTACTTTTGTTGTTGTCATTGCTGTAGTATTTCTCATGCTCTTCCTTAATATCGATTATTTCCATTATTTCGTCTGGCTACTCAGCGAACCTTTCCAAATTGGAAATCTTGTGCATTAGAATTTTTTTTTGCATTATTTTTGACAGTATTCCTCCAAACAATTTTTCAGCTATTTCAAGTATTCCTATCTTTTTGCTTTCTTAAAAAAATATATATATATATCATTTTGGGAAACACACACAAATTGTCTCTTGAAAATTCAATTGAAATTTTCCAAGTATTACTGTGATTATATTTTCTAATTACCAAGAGTCTCTCCTTGAACATATGCTTTTTTTCTTTTTATAATAACTTCTTGTTTATACTTACATCTCTTATATTTCTCAAGACTTTGTAGTTGGTAATGAGTTTTGAACTTCCTGCATTACATTTTTTCTTCAGTTGTTTCTTGTTTATTTTGGTCTTTATCTAAACAGATGGCTGCTAGATCATGTGTGAGTGGGATTGTTGAATGATGGGCTTCATGATAAGAACAAGAGGTGGAGAATTTCCCTGGAGAATCTTACATGACATACCTGTCGAACTTCTCTCTTGGACCTGGCAGCTTCACCAGTTGGAACTCTGAGATTCCTGCCTCCATGTCATGCTATGTCTTGCTTTTAACATCTAGGTTTCTGGGGATTGACTGGGAATAGGAAGCCAAGATTTCACCATTTGATGAGTGTAATTTCCCTTAGCACCTTTGTTTTCAATATCATACCTCACTCTTGGTTTCGACTGTGCCTGGTTTTTCTTTAACCTGAGATTCTTTGATTTACTTTCCCCAGGAATCATTCTCCCAGGTAGTCATCTTGCTACTCTAAGTAAGGGAGGACACCTGGTGGAGGTTTGTTCACGGATTTGTGACCCCCCCCATGTTTGATTCAGTCCCTAATCTCTACCTTCACAGACACCTGCTGTTGGCAACAATCTTGGGCCATTCAGGATTTTGCAGTGTAAATCATGGTGCAACTTGTTTATGCACCAGCTTTCTTTGTTAGAATCATTGCCATTCTTTCACATACTCTCCCACTCTCAGTTTTCCAGAATATTGAAATTTCTTAATTGTTCATGTCTCTTCTATTCTTTTCTGGGCTTGCACATTTATACTTTTAAAATAATCATTTTATTGCTACTTTAGTGGAACTGGAACTTATGTAGTCATTAAGATATTTATTCGCTCTGCAAAAATTAACCACAAGAATGCCAGTGAGTTTTATACTCCACTCTTTCTTTTAGTAATAGGACAATTCATTTAAAAAATAATCTAATGGGTTGTAAGAATAAATAAAGAGTGCAATTTCTCCAATTGGATACTATGTTTGTCACCAGCACCCAAGAAAATGTCACTAGATGCCTAGGACTGGAGAACACTGTACTTCACACAAACACGACCATAGCATACTGGCTAAGGTTCAGTTCCACACTATAAAAAGCACTTTATCGTGAAGTGTGTAAACCTGGCAATTCACAGACCTGTACCCCTGGGGATAAAAATATATGTTTATAAAATATAAAAAATAAAAAATTTTTTAAAAAAGCACTTTACCTACTTAAAAGATAAATTATTACCTGGAATTTTTTGAGGGGCTAGAAGGATGGGCTTCCCAAACAGCTCTGATTTCTTGTAATATCACTGGTTCAGTAGGATTAGGGAAGTCCCTGCCTCCAATTTAGGAAACCATTGAATTAGGAAGAGTCAGAAACAATACATGCCAGCAAGCTAGCATTATCCCCCTCACATTCTCTCTTCCCTCCTCACATTCTGAGCAAATGTATTTCATCAGTGGAACTTCAACCACATCTGAAAGCCAATGGCATCAAGGTCTGAGAAATGTACTTGCCAGCCTCCATGGAATCCTCCTGAAAGAGGCAGGAGTGAGTGTTTAAAAAAAAAAAAAAGAAAAGAAAAAGCTAATCTATTATCTAGCTATCCATCTATCTATCTACCCTACGTCTGTGGCAATTAGCTTTGTCCACACGACCATGTAACTTGGATAGTTTAGCTCCATTTTCTTTCCTTTTTATTTTTTTGTATTTTATTTTTTTATTATTAATTTTTTTTCCTTTTTAAATAGAAATAGTTCCAAATGATTGAGTGAGTTCTTTGCCCATTTTCATCTACCCAGGCTTTGGAGTGGAGAAATCAGATGCTTAGATTGATTCATGGTTTGGATTTACAGAGTGAGTATAAAAGTAGAAAGAGGATGCAATTGAGATGAATAGTTGATAGACTGTAGTCTTTGAAGAGAAAGGAGATCCAGAAAATACTCCTATCATCCTTAAAGGACTTAACTTATTGATCAGTTTATTAGATAAAATCCTTACCTTCAAAGAGTAAAATCCATTTTAGCTAGTATAAGAAGGAAATAATATAATAAAGTTTATTAGAAAATTCACAGACCTCTTTCAGAGCCAGAAAATCAGACTTGAGGGCTACCCTATCAGAAAGACATAAATTATATTGAAGAATGGCTTTAGCAGAAACCCTATCGCGTGGTTTTTGTCGCAGACTCTGCAGACAGCATTGCCGATGGCGGGCACTGTGCACTGCTCCTTAAGGCTGTCATTTTGCTGTGGAAAAGCCAGATTCCTTTGCCAGCACACTCAGTAGAATAGATTATAGGCAGCACCGTTCCTTCATGGTGTTTCTGACTTAACAGAGTTTAGGTATCATGAGTTGCCGCAGAGTGTTTGCTTTTTGAATTTGACAAAGCCTGAAACAATTAGGTAGGGAAAATCCAAATGTCCTCCACGATAGGGTTGAAGAGGAGTGATAAGAAATTGATAGGATTAGTAAAACAGAATGTTGACATCAGTGGCTGTGATATTGGAATTTAATATCTAACTGATGTAGCCATTATAGGAAAGGGCAATTTATAATATATAGCAGGCACTAAATGTAGAATAATTAAAGAATGGTAATACATATAAAATGTTCCAAATATATATATATAATTAAAAAAATCCTTAAAGGTATGTATGAATAAAAAGCAGTCACTCCAATACAGAAACCAAGATTTAGAAGATTTTTTGTAAATGTCACCTAGCATATATTACAGCAGTTGAGTAGCAATGGAAAATTAATGGCAAAATGAACTTATTAACAGCTTATCAATAGAATTTTAATAATTGCAGCATAATGGTGACGTAGTTTTGGGCTACTTTGAACCAGACCCGAATTTTCCAAATACTTGATTTTCTTTGCATAATATTTTAGGAGGTATCACACATACATAAGTGATACAAAGTACTGTAGATAGAAAATAGACCTTTGAATATACTTTCTGGAAATTAAATGTATCAGAGATGATTATAAATGTTTTAAAAGTTATAATAAATAACTTTAGTCTAGTATGTACTTCAAATTACTAATATATTTTGAAAAGAAAATAAACTGTCTTCAGAGCAGCAATTTTGATCCAAAACCAGAGTGTGTCTCACTGATTTACATATTCTGGTAGCACAGGTAGTATTAGATAAATTGCATCATGCAAATGTCTCTTTCTAAATAAACAAAACCAACATTTTCTATAAGGCTACACTTCAAACATCACCTAAGATAACTATCACTTTAGGTCTGCTGTTTTTGGAGCATTTTTTATGTTATCTCAATAGAAGCTGTTTATACAAGTGGAGGATTGGCATACGTGCTTGCTGTTGTTCTCTTGTATTTATTTTATTTTAATATTTACAATTTTTTCTAAGGTTATTTTTATGCACTTTGAGATTTGACTGGATCATGTTCTTATTTCATAATAATAAAGAAAGTGAGTTAGTAAAAAACAGATTACTGACATATATCTCCTGTATCATAAAGTTTAAAGAAAGGTTGAAGGTAAATGGCTAGAAAGAGATGAAAGGGTTGGAAAGAGGAAAATAATAAAGATGAAAGGGAGGTAAAGGAAACAATTTTAAGAGAGCTGAAAAAGGAAAAAGCAAAGAGTTTGATATAAAAAAATGGGACATAGAAAGAAGTCAGAAAACAGAAAATTTTCCATGATACTATGAAGGGTCTGTGAAAGAAATTGCATTGGTAGTTTGTTGATGGAAAAGGAAAAGAATAATTTTTCTGAAATAGTTGTACAGTAAATGAATGAGGACTAACCGAGTCTTTAGATAAATGCTATTATGTGGATCAGGGATCATATAGGAAGAATATGAGAATATAACTGTCATATTGAGTCATATCAACTCAAGGGATCCAGCATAGTTTCTTTGATGTTTTTCAGGAAAACATGCTAGTTGCCCTCCACAGCCAAACCTCAGGGAGTCTGTGATCCCTAACTTCCTTTTGGTAACCCATTATAAACTCGGCTCATGAATTTATCTAAGCCTTTCCTGGACCTATTTATATTTTCAGACTGTATAACCTTTGGGGTAATGACTTGCATATGTTTACTACCAACTGTGTAAAGTACAAAGCATAAATCCCTTTTATCTTTTATGTTACATTGGGCATCCTCTAGTTCTGGTGCTCTTTGATTTGGTGAAAGGAATCCATCTTTACCTTTCCTGATTTGGCAGTTTGAATCCATGCGGGCTCATCTGTAGATTTAAAAAATTGAATCTTCCAAACCTTTTTTCAATATGCTGATATAGACGGAAAAGTTGTGCCACATAATGTAAAGGACTTGAGTTGCAAGCATTGAGGAAAATTATCTCATAGTTCCAGGTCCCCAAATTATCTATAAAGCAAAGTGCTTGATAACCTTTAAAATTCCTTCCATCTTCCTATCTGACAGTACACTACTACTCTCCCTACCCCACACCCCACGGACGGCAGTAGGGGGAAGATGTGGAGCAGAGGGACAAAACTGCAGTGCAGATCTTTAGAGTGAATCCACGAGGATTCAAATCCCATTTTCTCCTCTGCTTAGCTCTATGCCTGGAGCAAGTTGCTTAATTCCACATACCTCAATTTCTTCATCAATAAGTCAGGGATAATAATAGTTTCAACTTCATAAGCTTATATTTGCTTATCAAACAAATGTGTGTGAATGTGTCTGTATAACTTAAAAAGAGAAAAGCCACCTGATAAACCCAGTATAAAAGTTAACATGTGTACACACACATACACACACACACAGGGAGAGAGAGCACATACAACCGCACCTCACTGGACATGTGCCTTTGTACAATACCATTCCATATTGAATCTGGATTTAGCCATGTTACTTGCTCTGACCAATGGGGATATCAGGAAAGGAGAACCAAGCCTATTTTGATAAGTGCTTTGGCATGTAGATTACCTTTTTGGAATGTTTTCCTGATCCCACCATGTAAAGACCATCCTCACCTCCTTGAGCTACATGGAGAGAGAAGTCCAGTCATCCCAGCTGGAGCTCAGATATTACTTGCCTTACTAACTGCAACCACAAGAGTTTGCCCAGATGAGGTCAGCAGAAGGACCGTCCAGCCATAAAATCATGACACATACAATGATTGCTCTTTAAAATCAGTAAATGTAGGGTGCTTGGCTATACGGTAATATATATCTGATAGTTTGATCTTCTTTGGTTCTTTCTTATGCACTAGTCTTGAGGATTTATGTCAATGACTGAAAACTCACATAATGCTAAACTAATAAAGTCTAATCCCATTCCCTGTTACAAGTATACCTTGTAGATACAAATTTGACAAAGATACGTAATTACATTAATCTGCACATATAAATAATGTCTGATTTTTGTGTTTTCAAAGAAAGAGACTCAGAGTCAGGGGTTCGCATGCAGGAAGGTGTTTATTGGGAGGTGTTCTTGAGGTTAATGCATGTGAGGGAGGAAGGAAAGCAGGACTGGGTAGTAGGAGAAGTTAAACTGTGATGTAATCAATGTGGTGTCTCAGCAGAACACACATAGGGAACTACAGCTGTGATGGCCTTTCAGAATTATTCCGAATTTAAGAAAGGGGACCAAGCCTTTGTACCACAACTTTCATCACTCACTGGATGAAGATTACCTTAGGGAAGAGATTTGTAACTTTGGGTGACACAGCTCTTTTTACTAAGGCTTTTTTTTTTCTTTAATTAAATATAGGTCTTATTAGTCAACTATAGTCATAATGTGATCATTATAGATTTCACCTTCTTTATCCCACCAAACACAAAACAGCAGTGTCTTAATCTGATTTTCCTCATGTGGGTCACAGCCCTGATTTTTAGCAAAATCACCTTTCTCCGTTTCACTGTCAGCTGTCAGTGATAGAAATTCACTCTTTCACAGATACAGACATCACCAGCGTTGGAGTGATATGCATGGGTTAGTCCAGTTGTTTGGGAGAGGGGACAGATGTCAAATTAAAGCAGAGCCCAGTGCTGCTTGTCTGTGTAATGCTGGTATAATGTGTGCAATGTTCCTGTGAGAGCTGTTTTTCCAATGACATACACGTTTCTCCACAAGCACACCTAATTGTGCGGTACAACATATAAGAATGTCCCAGTGGGACTCAGCTGCTAAAATTCCATGTCACTTTTACCAGTGTAACGTAGGTCATAATGGAATTTTTCACCTCATGAAACCCCATAGATGAAGAGCTTTGTCACTACTGTCATCATAATATGATTATCCCAAGAAATTTCTTTTTCTTAATACATCTTTGGCTGAGATCATAGTGTTTGCAGCAAACATACAGAACTTCAATCCTTCAGGGGTTCGGTGTCTCACTCTCATCTACCGAAGACATACAGCTGGCTTCTAATGATGTGTGGAATGATTTGGGCCATGGGGAGTGGAGGAGTCTGGTCGTCCCTAACATGGTCCAGGTTCAGGTTTCAGAATTTAGGACCTATAGGCAATTTTAATTTCCTTACTGGCCTTACAGTACTTCCAAACACCCCAATGCCAGATCTATGGGGTGCATATCTGATAATCTCCCATTTGGATTTGATCTAGCAGAAATGAAGCTCTTCCTTCATTTGACACCACAAACTGGGAGTAAATGTGAGCAGTTTTAGCCAATCTAGATACAGCAGCTATCTCCATGGCGGACCAAAGTGTACCATATTGCTTTCTTGGGTTTGTTTTTAGGCTCCAAGATAGGCGATAGCTTCATGGTGTCCTTGCTAGACTAAATATCCAATCTGGAAGGCCTGTTAAATTCATTCAGATGTCTCCAGAACCCACCAAAGGACCCAACATAGAGTAGAAGTCAGTGAACAATGAGTGAATGAAGAAATAAAATGAATGAATGGATATATGGATGAATTAATGCAACCAGATGCCTAGGCCATTGACTGCTATCCGGAAAGCACAGACTCAACATTGAAGGCTTCTTGGTCATAGAGGGGCTCCTGCAGATGCCCTTACTATAGTCTTCTCCCTGCATAACAACCTTGGGAGAAGAAATCAGGATTGGAAAACAACTGATGAGTTCATTGAACTCAGTGTTGCCAGAAGAGTTCAAGGGGGCCTTCTCGAATCCCTCCCATTATGCCCAGGACCACTTTTCCAAAAAGCCATGTTTGGGTACTAAAAAATACCTTGATCCTTGGGGAGAGAAGTCTGTACAGCATTACATGGCATTCATTACCCATGATTTGTCATAATATATTGTAATAAAGAAACTCTGTAGGACTGCCATCTAGGGAAGTTTCTGAGAGACTAAGAAAAGAGTAAACATAGGCACCTGTATTTTGCATGAGGGCAATGTGATTAAGTATCCACTTAAAATACTAGAAATGTAAAAGATGAATATAAAATTTATTTGATCATATACACTAAACTACTATATATTTGTCATTGGGTAAAATAAATACCTTTAGAACAGTAAGAGCATGTAAAAATGATCAAGGCAATCTCTCTGAATTAGGCCATTGTACTGAAGGTGCTTGGAATATAGCTCCTCAGGATGCATATGAAACTTTCCCTTGCCTCTTTGTTTTAATCTTGGGGGAGGGGTGGAAATTCAGTAAAAATGATCCTAACACATAAGAGAATATATTCTTTGGATTAAGCTGATCATAGTAAACACGAACACACACACACAACACTAAAAATGATGTCTTCACAGAAGAGAAACTGATTTTTTTTTTCAAATAAAGTAAATCTAATGTAAATAATCTGGAGCTGGTATGGCAATCCCTATTATCTTCTACCTCTTTGGCCATTGTTAGTTATGTCCCTCATTGATCTAAGGTGGCTGCTGGAGCTTTAAGCATCCCATGTGCATCCCAGTTATTAAGACTAGAATAAGAAGAGGAGAAAGGGCTACATGTTTTTTTGAAGAAATTTACTGAAGTACTAAATCATTTACAACTTTTTACCTGGAACTTAAACACATGGCCACAGATAGTTTCAAGGAAACTTGTCCAGTTATGCATCTAGCTCAATGTGCAAAGTCTCTTGATGATTGCTGATTCTCTATCAGATCCAGTAGCTCTTTATTGTTTGCTGACTTACTAAACTGAAACAAAACAAAACAAAACAGAACAAAAACAGCTTATCTTCTTGATACACACCCAAAAGAGAAGGAGCAGGGATAATGGCATAAAAATTCCATTTAGAACAAATGTAGAGTAGAAAACACTGGTATCATTAGCTCATCAAAATACTGGAATCCTGCTAGTTACAAATAGTGAAGTCCTTTAACCTGGTAATAGAATGCTTGTTCAACATCTGTTTTCTGGAGAAACTCTCCTGCCATGTTGTCTCTGTTCTCTTGTTCCAGACCCTGGCTTCTGAAGGGGTTATTCCTTCCCCATAACCATCAATGGCTCTTTCTAATCTAGGCAGAGTGTGTGTCTTCATAGAGCCTGTGAAGATTCTAAAGCCCATTTCCTTCCCATAGAGGTTCAGGTATTAAATTTTTAAAGTAATAGACAGCTGTAGTCCAGGTTTATAGTTTCTTTTGGCTTCCAGATCTGGTAGTTTTTAAGCCTGATAATGCCTTGAGACCACTTAAAAGAATAGACTTGGGTGGGAAGACAACATACTTAATCTGATCTTTGCTGCTAGCTGCCTCTCATTGTCTGATAGAGAACTATTAATGGAAGGCCTTTTTAAAAGCTTTGGGGCCCATAATTTATCTCCTGGCAATACTGATTCTTCAGAATAGACTTAAAAGTGCTTCACTTTGGAGCATAGAGAAGTTATCTTCTTTTTTTTTTCTCTTTTTTTCTTTTACTTTACTTTTCTTTTCTTTTCTTTTCTCTTCCTTTCCTTTCCTTTTCTTTTCTTCTTCTTCTACTTTTTTTTTTTTTAATCCTAAAAGGCTCCAAATTTAATGCATTTAGATTGTAGGCCGCGGAAAGAGAACACCTTAACATCTCTGCCTGCAGATAAGCTGGATCAAGTCTAAGTTCATCAATCCTGGAACTTTGTTGAAAACAGTAAAAAGCAGCCAGATCAGACAACATTCTAATTTTCCCACACTTTCCCTTAAGGCCATTTAGTCTGCTTTCCAGACAGCATTTTGTCTGCTTTCCAAAGAAAGGCAGGCAGCAGTTTGACCAAATGTTTTAGCATTGAATTGTAAGTTTTGCCAGGTTCGCAGCCTATAATATCAGTGGTGTTAGAGTAACCAGATTGCACCCTAAATGGAGATACTCATGCTAAACCCCATGTCCCTGAACCAAACTTAATGAAGGTTCTAGGCTTGATTCTTCCAAATAAGTAAGACCTAGATCAACAAATCAGTGCTTGTCTGTTCAGCCCAAGTTACCCAACCCAGCTCTAGGACTTCCCGTTTACACAAGAAAATAAAGTAAATAATGCTGTTTTAACCAATCAGCAAATGCCCAGGAGAACTTTCTTTTTCCTGTTTTTCTTTTGCCTCTAAAGTCCCTTGCCACATACAGTTCTTCAGAGGTCTTCTTTACTGCTAGATTGGATGCTGCTCAATTCATGAACTGCTACATGAAGCCAATAAGATTTTTTAAATTTACTCCGTCGAATTTTACTCTTTAATAGAGACACATTTCAGATTCTAATATTTTAATTTTCATGCCCACTTAACAAATTCTATATAAATTAGGATTGTGATAGTCTGACAGTAAGAGACCCAGAAAGTAGTTACTTAAGCATCACATGAATTATTTCTCTCTTAGATATTCTAAGTAGTCCAGGTCTGGTGGGTAAGAACCCATTGCCATCAGGAAGCCTGGTCTCTTTCTCTATTGTACACCATTCCACTGAATGATATGTATCCTTAAGTTCACTTGAGGGCTCAAAGAGTCTGCTCTAGTTCTGATTATCATGTCTATATGACAAACCACAAGAGGGAAACTATTGAATGGAGCAGAGAAACTGGGAAGCACCCCCCCCCCATACACATCTTTTTTGTTGTTGTTCCTCTGATTTGAATCATCTTGTTTAATAACTTAACTAATTATTCCATCAATACTTTTTACCATCATTCAGAATATAGTCTTCTGGTTGACTAAGCTCCAAGAGATTTAGGAATTTTGTCTTTTATTCTTGGTAGCAATATGCCCAATTGAAAATTGATTTTTTCCTACTAGGGAAGAAGAAAAGAATGGGGGTTGTAGTAGGCAACTCATAGAGAAAAATGAGAGATATATTTATTATGAATTCTCTACTACAAAGATACTGCTCTTTTCTTCCCTGACAAACCACTAGGAAATTAATTATTGTTGATACTCTTTCTAGGAGATCAATGTACTATTGTGTGACTTATCCAAATCAGGATACTTTAACATTGAAAGAGGACAGTATTTATATGCTGGAATAATGGATATAAACTGGGATCCTTCGGGGTAGATAAAAATACATGAACACTGATATCCTAGTTATGAGCAACCTCAGTACCTCCTGTTACTTACCTTCTCAGTAGCCTATGACTGGGGCTAGAATTACTCTAGCAGTCATAATAATCATCATCAATGTTAGTAGATCAAAGCATGTTCACAGATATCTTGCTTCCTGTTTTCAATAAACTGTTGAAAAAATGAAAACAAATCCAATAAACAATTTTAGAAAGAAGCTTACTTAATCCAAGAGTTGAACCAATTGCTTTAATACACACTAGTAAAGGGTAAAGCTATCATTTGAATCTAGGTATATCTGGTGACAAGTTTTCCTCTTGATTCACCACATCACATTGTTAAGAACATTTCCTCCTTGGAGAAAGAGGTATCTTTATGAGTTAGTACCATACACACTCATGAGAATATATATGTGCATGTGTAGTTTGAAATATCTTCAGTCAGTACGAAAGTGGTAATTCAGTAATCATGATGCTTTTCTGGATTATAGTTGACCAAGTGATGTAGTATTTATTTGGGTTTGTCCAGAGTTGGTAAGTTTGTGGACTATTTGCTGTAACACTTTTTCTTCTCTGTTATAACAGACATAGCTACTCGATCTTGACATTTTCTTCCATTTGCCTTAGCCTCATAATCCTTCTCGACACAACATTTCCAATGGTCACTTCAAGAATGGATATAAAGGAAGTGACAGTAAAATTGTGGAAGGCAGCTACTAGTTTTCCTCCTCCTATGAAAACATTGAAAAAAACAAACAGAAACTGTCAGAAGCAAATTTGTCAGAACTCTGGGAAAGAGTCAAAACATTTATAGTAGCTAAGCAAATGCTGAGTCAAGAAAAAGGTAAATTTAAAGAGTTAGGAATGGTTTTTGCTGTTTTTACTTGCCTTTGTCCCACCCTTCACCACAGCTGTGGAGATCTTTGCATTTCTGGGGAGAACCCACTAATTTCAGAGAGAACAAAGCAGAACTATTTGCAAATTATTCTGTACATCTGTTCTAACCTGTCCAAGGTCTGCCCGAAGGACAATGGAAAGTACTTATCTTATCTCTCTGTCACCATGCTGGGAACTCTAGTGGTGGGCATTGCTCAAAAACACTATAAGCCAAATTAACAATGTTCATATGCATGAAGAAAAGGATTTCAGTAAAAACAGAGCACCTGAGGGGCGCCTGGGTGGCTCAGTGGGTTAAGCCTCTGCCTTCAGCTCAGGTCATGATCTCAGGATCCTGGGATCAAGCCCCGCATGGGGCTCTCTGCTCAGTGGGGAGCTTGCTTCCTCCTCTCTCTCTGCCTGCCTCTCTGCCTACTTGTGATCTCTCTCTCTCTGTCAAATAAATAAATAAAATCTTTAAAAAAAAACAAAACAAAACACAGAGCACCTGAGGCTCTGGAGCATAAACTGAGGAGTTTCTTTGGGAAATGAGAATACTCAGAAGCAGCATCTACATTGGGGAATTTAGAAAGCCATGCACATGCCATGGCCAAAACACATGCTCAGAGAATACTGGAGAATACTCCAAGTTTTCATTTTGAGCTGATCTATAGGTTCTGTGCAAGCCACTAAGTATGGAATGAGTGACCCAGACCAAAGCCAATATGAAAGGACTGGCTCCTTTTTAATTGCTAGCTCCTAATATTCAAGGATATCTGTGTCAAAACACTAGCTGAATACAAGCTGGGAAGCAGAGATTTTGCTGGCTATTCATGGCAAGGAATGTAGAGTTTATGGGAATAATTTGATGTCACTGGACAGGGAGACTACTATTGTCCTCAACACCTGAAAAGTCAGCTGAACCTGGGGAAGGCAGAAAATCTGATTTCCAGAGTTACCATATTCTAAGTTAAGTGCCCAGTTTTCAATCAACATAAATCAAGGCATAGAAAGAAACAGGAAATGTGTAAAGGGCAAAGTAAATTGACAGAAAATAAAGAAGGTCAGACTTACTAAGTGAAAACTCTTTACTCAAATAGCTAAATAGCTCAAGGAATAGCCCAAATAACTAAAGGAATTCATGGATAAAGAACTACAAGAAATCAGGGAAATGATGTGTGAATAAAATTAGAATATCAATGAAGATATTGAAATTTTAAACATGAAACAAACAAATTTTGGGGCTAAAAAGTACAGTAATTGAAATGAAGAATTCACTAGAGGCATTTGATAACAAATTTGAGCAGGTAGAAGAGTTAACAAATTTATAGATAGAACAGTTGAAATTATTGAGTCAGACACAGAAAGAAAGAGGGATGAACAAAAGTGAATAGAACCTGAGAGACATGTGGGATACCATCAAATGAATTAACGTATACGTTGCAGGAGTACCAAAAGGAAATAAAGCAAAAAAGAATATTTGAAGAAATAATGGTCAAACAGTACCCCCCCTAAATTGATGAAAGACATAAATCTATATATCCGTTCAATAAACTATAAGCAGAATAAACTTAGGCAGTCCTCAGTGGGTGGGGGGAAAATTAAAACTGTGTATGCCTACACTTAAAGAAATTAAATCAATAACCTAATTTTATTTTTTAGGAAAGGAGAAAAAAAGAGTGAACTAAATTTAAAGCTAGCAGAAGAAAGAAAATTTTTTAAAAATGTTAGAGTGGAGATAGCTAAAACAGAAACAAGAAAAAAAAATAGAATCAATGAAACCAAAAGTACAAAGATTGTAAGAGAGCACAGTGAACCGATAAATTAGATAAGTAGATAAAATGTACAAATTCCTAAAAAATACAAAATTTACCTAAACTGAATGAAGATGAAAAGAAAATACTGAATCATCAGAAATAGACCCACATGGATATGTTCGATAGATATTTTTTTTTTTTTTTTTTTAGCTAGACTCTGCACCCAATATGGGGCTTGAACTCCCAACCTGAGTTGGGATGCTGAGCCAGCCAGGTGCCCCTGTTTGACTGATGTTTAACTAAAGTGTCAAGTTAATTCAAAGGGGAAAGTATAACACTTTAATCCCGTGGTGCTGGAAAAACTGAATATTAACTTGAAAATTCAGCTCTTAATTCATAGCACCTACAAGAAATTAATCAAGAATTGATTATAGAACTAAATAGGAGTCTCAACACCCAAAGAACAAATAATCCAATCAAGAAATGGGCAGAAGACATGAACAGACATTTCTGCAAAGAAGACATCCAGATGGCCAACAGACACATGAAAAAGTGCTCCATATCACTCGGCATCAGGGAAATACAAATCAAAACCACAATGAGATATCACCTCACACCAGTCAGAATGGCTAAAATGAACAAGTCAGGAAATGACAGATGCTGGCGAGGATGCGGAGAAAGGGGAACCCTCCTACACTGTTGGTGGGAATGCAAGCTGGTGCAGCCACTCTGGAAAACAGCATGGAGGTTCCTCAAAATGTTGAAAATAGAACTACCCTATGACCCAGCAATTGCACTACTGGGTATTTACCCTAAAGATACAAACGTAGTGATCCGAAGGGGCACGTGCACCTGAATGTTTATAGCAGCAATGTCTACAATAGCCAAACTATGGAAAGAACCTAGATGTCCATCAACAGATGAATGGATAAAGAAGAGGTGGTATATATACACAATGGAATACTATGCAGCTATCAAAAGAAATGAAATCTTGCCATTTGCAATGACGTGGATGGAACTAGAGGGTATCATGCTTAGCGAAATAAGTCAGTCGGAGAAAGACAACTATCATATGATCTCCCTGATATGAGGGAGAGGAGATGCAACATGGGGGGTTAAGGGGGTAGGAGAAGAGTAAATGAAACAAGATGGGATTGGGAGGGAGACAAACCATAAGTGACTCTTAATCTCACAAAACAAACTGAGGGTTGCTGGGGGGAGGGGTGTTGGGAGGAGGGGGGTGGGGTTATGGACATCGGGGAGGGTATGTGCTATGGTGAGTGCTGTGAAGTGTGTAAACCTGGCGATTCACAGACCTGTACCCCTGGGGATAAAAATATATTATATGTTTATAAAAAATTAAAAAAAAGAATTAAATAGGAGTTAAAACTAAAACAAAGGAATAAAAAGAACAACAACAACAGCAACAAAAAACCTTTAGAAGAAAATACAGGAGAAAATCTACAGAATCTTAGAATTTATAAGAATTTGATCTTTAGGGGTGCCTGGGTGGCTCAGTGGGTTAAAACCTCTGCCTTTGGCTCAGGTCATGATCCCAGAGTCCTGGGATTGAGCCCTGCATCGGGCTCTCTGCTCCGCAGGGAGCCTGCTTCCTCCTCTCTCTCTCTGCCTGCCTCTCTGCCTACTTGTGATCTCTGTCTAATAAAGAAATAAAATCTTTAAAAAAAAAAACAAACAAACAAAAAAAGAATTTGATCTTTACAAATTTTAAAAATTAAAATCATTTTTAATAAAATGCTTTTTAAAGTATCAGTTAATTTATGCAGGTACAAGATTGTGTGCATTTACTGTTGTTGGTTGATGTCGAGAAAAATCTATCTAAATAAGTCAGTGTTTCAGACTCATTTTACATTTTAATAAGGAGTTAGTCCATATTTGCAAGTCCATGAAATGATAAAGGAGAAAGGGAAAAGAAAGTAAAAGTGGCAGTCATTATAATAGTTAGTACAATATATTTTTAAAATAATGAATAACTTGGTGTACATGTGGAGGCAAATATTGTTTTTGAAACATAACATTTATTATCTATGAAGTTAACAAAGAATCAACTTCTCAATACAAATCAGAAAATTTATCATTTTAAAAATAGAGATGATGCAAGTTAGAATAATATGTATATAATATGATGCTTCAAAATTAGAAGAAAATAGAAGATGGGAGCTGGAGAAAAAGGGAAATCTGGAATAAAAACATTTGAGTACATCATTTGAATAACAATATAATAATGTTATATCTAGAGTGAATATAATAAGAGATTTGTGCAGGTTTAATATTGCCCCAAATAGAAGAATTTGGAAGTGACAACATCAAATATTTATTACAAATGTCTGAAAACTGAAAATAGAAACATGTGCTTGCCTCAAACATGACACTTAACGTTTTGCAGACTTCCAGATCGGATAATTCTTGGTCAGTGACATGCAACTTTTTAAGAAATAGAAAGACAAATTTGGTATGAAATTAGTGAGATGAAGCTTGTGGGTCTCTCACTGATGAAGATGCTTAGCAAGACTTGGAAGTTGTCCTAGCAATGTTTTCATGTGGCCGTGCGATTAAAGAAGAGCCCCAATATTATTTAAGACTTAGGTTAACAATTTGTTAGAAATAGGTATGGGAAGGCTTAGAAAACATGGGCACTGTGAAGGATTTGCAAATGCTTTAGGTTTGTTTTACTTTCTGAAAACAGTGTCCCTCCTCTGTAATCTCAAAGAAATGTTCGTAAATTGGTTTTGCTTTGTTGCAGAGAGTGCACATTTTAAAGGCATTCTTTTCATTTTCCCTGTGTCTAGTCCTGAATCCAAACATTCAATGCCTTCCTGATTTTATGGCCTGGTTTTGTCGACTCTTGTCTCTGGGGTCTCACTGTGATTCTGAAAATGCCGAGTAACTTGGATGCTTGAGATGGAAAAAGCTTTGTTTAAGCTTTATTTAACCTACTCAGCTCACCAGAGTTGGATAGGCATTTCTCAAACACTCTTTTCAATAAACTCAATAAAAAAGGGTTATATAGCCCTCAAGCAATTAATGGTAGCTTATGCCAGCCTGCATAAGAATCAGAGAGAGAACTCTAATATGGCTCTGTCAAGGATTTTTTACACATGCCCCCATCCACTGCTCTAACAAATAGTTGGAAGGCTTGGGTTAATTTCAGTTTAGCTTCTTTTTGGTTTGTAAGCTTTGCCTGCAAAAATCACTATTCTGCCAATTTCATTCTATTGTCTCTTCTCTAATATTTTTTTTCTTGCCATTTCTAATAGCTAGAGCTCATAATTTTTGTGTAATGCAGAAGAAATCTGAGATGTTTCCTACTGTTGCTCAAAACACACTTTCCATGTTTCATTTTTAGTCTTCCAGGGATATGAATTCGGCCATGACATAAGAAATCAATGGCATGATTTGATATTAATAAGCTTGGTTTTAAAAATTAGCTGGTATTATGGGGCTCCCGGGTGGCTCCGTGGGTTAAGCCACTGCCTTCAGCTCGGGTCGTGGTCTCAGGGTCCTGGGATCGAGCCCCGCATAGGGCTCTCTGCTCAACGGGGAACCTATTTCCCCCTCTCTCTCTGCCTGCCTCTCTGCCTACTTGTGATCTCTCTCTGTCAAATAAATAAAAAAAAAATTAGCTGGTATTAAACTTCATGAAGAATTTAAGAGACGTGCTGGGAAGAACAGGAGCATTCCTTGTATGACTGCTTCAGTGAAGGATCACAGAAGAACCAGGGATTCAGAAGCCTGGATCCTTCCCATGTATAAACCTCTCATATTTTCCTAACCACAGGTTTCTGGCCTCTGCACTTAAACATGTTCTTCAAAAAATGTAGATCGGAATACCCTTGGAGAATCTCTTTAGATCCCGGGGAATGGGTGGTACGGGTGTTGGGGGAGGTGGGGTTTTAAAGATGAGAGGTTTCGGGGCGCCTGAGTGGCTCAGTGGATTAAAGCCTCTGCATTTGGCTCAGGTCATGATCTCAGGGTCCTGGGATGGAGCCCCACATTAGCTCTCTGCTCAGCAGGAAGCCTGCTTCCCTCCCCCTCTCTCTGTGCCAGCTTCTCTGCCTGCTTGTGATCTCTATCTGTCAAATAAGTGTATAAAACCTTAAAAAAAAAAAAAGATGAGATGTTTCCTCATGGTGAGGGGAAAGAGGTTATTTTAAATGGTATTTACAGAATTTTTGTCAAGTGAGTAACTTTTTTTTGTTAACATATAATGTATTATTTGCCCCAGGGGTACAGGTCTGTGAATCATCAGGCTTACACATTTCACAGCACTCACCATAGTACATACCCTCTTCAATGTCCATCAGCCAGCCACATTAACCCTCTCCCATTCACCACCCCCAGCAGCCCTCAGTTTGTTTCCTGAGATTAAGAGTCTCTTATGGTTTGTCTCCCTCCCTGTCCCATCTTGTTTCATTTTGCCCTCCTTCCCCCCACAAATCCCTGCCCTGCCTCTCAAATTCCTCATATCAGAGACATCATAGTGAGTAACTTTTGTAACTTTTTAAAGTGAATACATCCTAATGGATGTGCTTGAGTATAAATAAGATCTTTAGTGAACTCAAACTAAGCGAAGAAAACATGTCTGCAGAAAAAGTTAAAAGGAGTTTCTTAGGGGAAGCAGAGAAAGAGGAAAAGAGGGAACAGGTGAAAACAGATGAGGGAAATATACATCAAGGAGAAAGTAGTAGAGACTAAAGGACTCGTCAGAAGTTTGCATAATGCTCATAATTTATGTGTTTCTTCATGATAATAGAATTCATTCTCTAAAAACATTTAGTAAAGGTTGTATGAGTGATATTCTCAAGTAATTATGAAAAACAGGTTGTTTTTCATAAAACAATCCTTGTAGAAAGAGGAGAATGTCTTCCAAAGGCAAAATGGAAATTTTAGCAGAAGTAGGAAATAGAGCAAGAGATGGGTTTAAGATTGCATGTGCTTAGATATTCACAAACATCGCTGGTACCAGAAAATGGACAGGGAATATTCAATTTTATTTAAAAATTTAAAAAGAGGATTATAAAATTAATCAAAACCTTTGTATACTATTATATTAGTCAAGAAAATGTCTATTGTTTTAACAAAGAACTTCACATTTTCTTTGCTCAGTACTATGAAAACCTCTTTTTATTTTCACCACAGTTTAACGTGGCTTAGAAGGATCTACTGGGTGTCTCTCTTATAGTGACTTGAGGGTCCTTCCATTAGTGTCTGGGCCATCTCAACATCCTGAGCTTTCAGCCAGGTAAATGGGAGATCGAGAAACTAGAGGATTACATGGGACATTTTACAAATAGGCCTGGAAGAGCTTAGATTGGTTCTATTTACACCATTGGACAGAACCCAGTCATATGGCCCTAAACTCACTGTAAGTGAGGCTGGGGAAATCTTGCCTTGTGCATGCCAGTCTCGCTGCGTATCTGGACTGATTCGGCCACAGGTATGACCATATCTTTGGTTGAAGAAAGAAAGGGGGGGGTACCATTTGGGAGGACACCAAGCTAAAGCTCTAATTGTTATAATTCCTTTAAAATAACAGTTTAAATTTTGTGTTTCTAATATTTAGATTGGGGTCAACAGAACTTAAAGTCCAGGTTTTAGTTGATCCTTAGAAAAACCTATTTTCGCATCTTAATACAGGTATCAGTTTACTTTTTCTTTTAGAGCAGGGATTGGCATATTGGCATACTTTTTTTTCTGGAACAGTGTCTCTTTAAAATACTGTTTCAGGCTTGCAGAAATATTATGGGTCTTAGTCACTCAACTCTGCCAATGTATCCCAGAATAGCCGTAGATAGTTTGAAACAAATGACATAGCTGTGTTCCAACAAGTTTTATTTACAAAACAAGCATCTAGTCTGAAAGTCATAGTTTTCCAATCTATGGTTTAAATAATTGTTGACTTAAAGGATAACCCACAGAAATAGCTTACTTTGTAACCATATATATATGTTACAAATAACATGCAACTTAAATTTTTAAAAAATCATATGAAAAATTTAGAAGTCCTTTGGAGGTTGTATAACCTTTTTTGTAAGTGACAAATTCTTTATTTAGGAAATAATCACCCTTTGAATATTTTTGATATAAACATGTATCTCATATTGCGTATGTTTGCCGTGAGGCACACTATTTCTTGAACTACTATTTAATGACACCAATGTTTCAATTCTTTGTAAGGCCATACATTTTTCAAAATATTTTATTTGTTTGAGAGAACGAGAAAACCAGCATGAGCAGGGAGGTGGGGCAGAGGGAGAAGGAGACGACGTCTCCCCTCTGAGCAGGGAGCCTGAGGGGACTCAATCCCAGGACCCTGGGATCATGACCAGAGCTGAAGACAGATGCTTAACTGACTGAGCCACCCAGGCACTCCAAAGCCATACATTTTTATAAATATGATAAATAGTTTGCAGTCTCTGTATATAGATTAATTTGTATTAAACCCAGGGCATGCTTGTATAATAAATTCAAGTTTTTTTCTCAAAGAAAAAAATATGTAGATATTTTGAGGAAGCCCTAAAAGGCAGGCATAAATGGTTTCTCTACTACAAGCAAGAGTTTGGAAGGCAGCATTGCTCTTACAACTGGGGCCAGTTGTAAGTCAGAAAATAGTTGGGACACTCTTGCCACACAGAAATTGGCCTAAATCTCAATCCTTTAAATAGGTTCAGACTCACTAGCCCAGTAGAAGTTAAAGTACGAGATAGGAACTGCCACTAGTAGAAGACTGTATTTCCTTCTTTGCTGTCTTCCAGACCAGCTGACTTTAGACTACGTTTACCAATATATAGGACCTCACAAAAAGCCACAAGGAATAAACAACAAATAGCAATATCCTGAATTTTCCTGTCATTCCCCATAACATTAAAGATTCAAGGGCTATTAAATATTCTGTGGAATATTAAGAGACTGTTTAATCACGTGTTTAATACTTCATGATGACCGCCAGCTTTCCAGCCTATGATGGTTCAGTTCTCAATTCTGTATGCTCTACTCTGCCAATTCCTGATTTTAGGAGCTCTTAATTGTACCCACCCACTTCCATTCTCAAATTATGTATTGGTTAGTATGCTTTTGGTTGCAATAACAGAAAACTTGTCTAAAAAGGCTTAAAAACTGCACAGATTTTCTACATATCAAGAATTCCAGAGACAGGTGATTTCAAGACTTTCTGAGTTAAATTCTCTAAAATTAACTTCACTATCTTCTTAAGGTACTTGAAAGTCCATAGTCAATCTGTGTAGCACAGCTTCAGATTTTAATAAAAAAAAAAAAAAAAAGAATTAGAGGAGAGTCCCCCTTCTGCCCCCTGCCAGCACCTCGTTTTTTTTGTCAGGATTCTACTCAGGTGACTTACTGTGAAATTTTAGTGGCAACTATTCAGTCATTTGTCCATCCCCTAGATGAAAGAGGGAGACAAGGGAAATGAGTATTTGACACTTTTAGTTTCTAAATGAAAAGGTAAGATCTAGCAGCAAAGAAGAGGGGTTGGCCTGTGAGTTGTTTTTGGGTAAATAGATAATAGTGCCTGTCACAGCTCTTAAGTGGATAGCTAGCAAGTGGTATTTTGGTTTCTGGTAGGAATCTATAAACAGGCAAAATTTCACCCAATAGCTGACTCAATTCTCTTATATTGCCTGTAGCTGAGTGCTGAGATGAATGCCCATTGCGTGCTATATAGAAGGAACTGAACACCGTTTTGGCTGGTTGTAGATCCCCCTGTCCATGGTACTGGCAAAATATACTCCTGCAGAGCTGTGCTTTGTAAAATGGCTCTACTGGTTTTGTTGATTTATTGATCATGATTTTAAGAAAATGGGTAAGAACCCTTACCAAGAATAAGGATGCTTCAGTTGGACCATGGGAGACCATGATTTAGGTCAGTGAAGTGTAATTTGTCATTCTTGGATCCTTTTATGAACAAAAAAATTCTCCCCTCTAGGCAATCCTCAATTGTGTGTATCCCTAGTAGGAAAGAGTGGCCACCCTCAGTCTGAAAGCTGAAGGTGTTATATCTTCACTATCCCTCTTCCGGACCATCAGAGCTCTCTAAATTGGTTTAGGCTCAGTCCATTATACTCTATCTCCTACATATTTGAATCTTAAGTGATTGACATGAGAACATGATAATGAAATGCCATAATTATTGTAGCCTCTTCTTTCTGTGAAGTCAGTAGAATTTAAGTGGAGTTTGCTATAGTCCCTGTTTCCAGCCTTCTTTTTTTCCTGCTCATTTTCTAAACCTACTTTTCTAGTCTTCTGTTAATTTTCAGGAGCCCCAGATTACACTCTCAGTAAATTAAGATCGGCTAAGATCTTGCTTAAGTTAGATGAGGTAAATTTCTGTACTTGCATATAACCATCCCCCAACTTACAAGCATGTGTTGGAACTTGACATAAGCCCCCCACCCCCACCCCTGCCACCCCCATGCTGCAGCTCCGCACTTTGTTTGATATCTTGTCCTACCTTCATGGCCAAGTCTTCGGCAATCTCGTGGCTCAGACTTGAGCTTGTTTCTGTTCTGGATGAGTTTACTTCCCCTACTTCTAGGCAGAGTTGAGTCAGGGAAAGGAGAGAAGTTGAGAGAGGGTATCCATACAGATATGTTTAGATAAATTATGTGAGTTTTTGCTACTTTTAATTTGATGAATTTTAGGTCCCAAAACATTCCTTGTAATAATTTCCAGATAAGTCTTAGTAGCTTGGGTTGGCTGAATGCATCAGACACTAAGCACTAATCACCCTTGAAAATCTAACTGTTAACTAGGATAGGGCTCTCCAGAGCCTGGCTAGACACGTGCAAAAACAGGGTCCTTAAGCTCAGGAGCTGTGGGAATCACTTCTTATCTTCCTGTCCAAGGGACAATTTTCTTGCCTCATTCTCTGACTACATTGGCATATATACAATGTGGCAAAGGATTACAGGTTATTTTTCTCTCTAACCATCTTCACAAGAGAGGGTCAGTCTCCATGATGAGGTTCTTCAGCTTTTAGAATTGACAAGTAATTCATAATGTCATATAAATAAACACAACTAATTGTTTCTTGGCATTTTTAATGTACAAAATGTAGAGCATTATTTTATTTGATTCTCAGAGGAATTTGGAAAGTAAGGAAAGAAGTATTATATTATTTTGTTTCAGAGAAAATAAGAATATTTCAGAGAGTTTAACAGATTTGTCCTAGATTGCTGAAATAATAAGTAGATCAGGATTCAAACCCAGTTTGGCTTCAAATGACAAAGCTCTATGCTCTATGAGAATCATCATTTGTGGCAGATGAAGAAATGACAATTTTTTATAACTGGATCAGAAACATCAACATTCTGTCTGTTTCAGTCAAAGTTTTATCCTCAATATTACTTAGACTGTGAGGACTTGTGACTGAAAGGTGGAAATAACTACAAAGAAGGTGTTCTAGAAAACAAAGTGTTGGGAAGACAGGAGAAACAGTACATGGATAGGAAACATAAATGAATTCATATTATAATATGTAAACTGTATCCCAGGACCAGTGAGAATTACAAGAGAAAAATACTTCCTTCCTCCTAGTCTAATTTCTTTATTTTATGAAAGGCAAACAGTTTCAGGCACTGAGAAAGAACGTTGTTGCATGCATGTTAGTCCACTTCAAGTTAGTATTATTTAAGCCATTCTATGTGAAAGATGTTTAAAATGCCAATTTTAAAATTTACAAAGTAGGAAATTGAGACTCAGAGAGGTTTAATGATAGGTCTAATGCCATTAGATCTATTAGGAGGCAGATAGCGAATGAAAGCTTTCAGCTATAGAGTCTGGACTATACTTTTGCCGAAATCTATACAATGCACTTCAAAATCATCATCAATGCACTGTTTTCAAAGAGAGTGAGATGTACTATATTTTTCTCACACACAAAAGAAAACCATTTGTGGCAAGATGAATGGATCAAATATTTTATTAGATTCATTTAAGGGCCACAATTCAAAGAAAACTAAAAGCACAAATGTTTTATTTTACAAATGAACTCTAAGAACAAAATATTGAATCTAGAACAACTTTATTCCTAAGTAATTCTGTTTTTTTAACACATAAGATTAATTCTGGGTAATAAAGTTCAATAAATAGTATGCAATTAATAGAATTAGTACAGCTGGGACATGGGTACAAAATGTTACAGCAGATGGAGGATATGTATACTTCAAACAGAGCACAATTGGCAAGCAGAGTAGTTAGTAAAAGCAACAGAAAAATATATAAACAGTCATATTAAGATGGAAAGCAAACCAAATAGCCTTATTGATGTGGTAATGAACACAGGACTGGAACAAAGATAAAGTGTTTGTTCAAAGGAAAGAATACCAGGAAAAGACCAGAGTTATTATTATTTTTTTAAATAGAGACTTTAAAAGAAAAGAAAAACTGGATATTCATAAAGGATACTTGACAAACAATCTCAAATGATAGGCCTGATTTCAATAATAAAGTAATAGATTAAAATACATGAAGTAATACAAATGTAATATACATTTATATATTCATACTTGGTATTTTAGATTAGATATGAAAATTCTTATTTAAAGCTCTTTAAAATCCAAGTGCAGATTTTGCTATAAGGACAGTAAAGTTTAAACATAAAAAACAAAGTGAAATGAAATAGTAGTTTTAAGGCACACGTTTGTGATCCATCTGTTTTTCAGAAATAAAAGGATTTTTAAAATGGATTATTTACCAAACACTGCTAACAATACTACAAGGCAGGCAGTACATTATTTACCTTGTTTTAAAGGTGAAAAACTGAAGGACAGAGATGTTAAGCAATTTGTCCAAGGTCACAAGGGCCCTAGGGTAAGAATCCAATATATTTTCTAAGATGTACATCTTATAATGGGTCCTACTATGCTTGCTCCATAGGGGAAAACTCCAGAGAAGGACTGAAGGGTATCCACAACAGTTATATAATTCTTTTTTTTTTTAAGATTTTATTTATTTATTTGACAGAGAGAGAGAAAGATAGCTAGAGAGGGAACACAAGCAGGGGGAGTGGGAGAGGGAGAAGCAGGCTTCCCGCTGAGCCAGGGAGCCTGACACAGGGCTCCATCCCAGGACCCTAGGATCATGACCTGGGCTGAAGGCAGGTGCTTAACCACTGAACCACCCAGGCACCCTAGCAATTATGTAATTCTTAATAAATCACTTATACATACAGTTTTTCAGGATTTCTTCATTATAATATGAGTACATTGAATGAGATGGCTCTTTCTTTTTATTAGAAGTTCTCTAATGAGAACTCTGAGTTTTCTAATAATATATTAATAGAGCTTTATTTTAGAAAAACAAAAGAAGCAATAGTAAAAACTTCAAATGTCAATTAATTCATTGGCAAATATAAAACTAATATGTGAAGTCATTATCATTAGATTTACGAGATCATTTGCTCAACTTTGGGCAAATAACTATAAGGAATTCTATGAAAAACACGATTTATTTTAAAAAATATAAATTTTAAATTTGGTTCAAAGGAAATTGTTTAAAAACCTGAGCAAAAAATGGATACATTTTAAAGTAACTATCTACAAAAGTACACTAGAATCAAACATTTTTGTTGAATAACCATACAAACTTTAAAGAATAGAACCTCATATTGAAAAGTTTTAAATATGTGGGGAATGAAGGAAGAAAGATTCTCTAAAGATCTTTTATGAGCACAGCATGCTACTGACATCCGCAGCCAGCAATCCCAACAAAAAAACAGGCCCATCTCAATTATAAATATATAAACTAGAATCTTTTAGAAGATACTTATGAATAGACACCAAAGAATGCTAACATGTATAAACAGGATTTTTACCAGGGACAGAAGCATAGTTCAAAATTAGAAAATCTATCAACCTACAATTTTACATGTCAATATGACACAGAAACAATCTCATTTCTATAGATGCCAATAAGACATCTGATAAAATTTAAGATCAATCTGTGATTATTGAGTGAATCTTTTTTTATTAATTATTTTTATTAGCATATAATGTATTATTTACCCCAGGAGTACAGGTCTGTGAATCGTCAGGCTTACACACTTCATAGCACTCACCATAACACATACCCTCCCCAATGTCCATAACCCAACCATCCTCTCCATACCCCTCTCCCCCCAGTAACCCTCAGTTTGTTTTGTGAGATTAAGAGTCTCTTATGGTTTGTCTCCCTCCCGATCCCATCTTGTTTCATTTTTTCCTTCCCTAACCCCCAAGCCCCCCACTCTGCCTCTCAAATTCCTCGTATCAGGGAGATCATATGATAATTGTCTTTCTCTGATTGACTTACTTCACTCAGCATAATACCCTCTAGTTACATCCACATCATTGCAAATGACGAGATTTCATTTCTTTTGATGGCTGCATTATATATATATATAAAGATGTGGTGTGTGTGTGTGTATATATATCTTTATGTATATACGTATGTATATATATATGTATATATATATATACATACGTATATACATAAAGATATATATACACACACACACACCACATCTTTATCCATTCATCTGTTGATGGACATCTAGGTTCTTTCCATAGTTTGGCTATTGTGGACATTGCTGCTATAAACATTCAGGTGCACATGCCCCTTCAGATTGCTACATTTGTATCTTTAGGGTAAATACCCAGAAGTGCAATTGCTGGGTCATAGGGTACCTCTATTTTCAACTTCTTGAGGGACATCCATGCTGTTTTCCAGAGTGGCTGCACCAGCTTGCATTCCCACCAACAGTGTAGGCGGGTTCCCCTTTCTCCACATCCTTGCCAGCATGTGTCATTTCCTGACTTGTTCATTTTAGCCATTCTGACTGGTGTGAGGTGGTATCTCATTGTGGTTTTGATTTGTATTTTCCTGATGCTGAGTGATGTGGAGCACTTTTTCATGTGTCTATTGGCCATCTGGATGTCTTCTTTGCACAAATGTCTGTTCATGTCCTCTACCCATTTCTTGATTGGATTATTTGTTCTTTGGGTGTTGAGTTTGATAAATTCTTTATAGATTTTGGATACTAGCCCTTTATCTGATATGTCATTTGTGAATATCTTCTCCCATTCTTTCAGTTGTCTTTTGGTTTTGTTGACTGTTTCCTTTGCTGTGCAAAAGGTTTTGATCTTGATGAAGTCCCAATAGTTCATTTTTGCCCTTGCTTTCCTTGCCTTTGGCGATGTTCCTAGGAAGAAGTTGCTGCCCCTGAGGTTGAAGAGGTTGCTGTCTGTGTTCTCCTCAAGGATTTTGATGGATTCCTGTCTTACATTGAGGTCTTTCATCCATTTTGAGTCTATTTTTGTGTGAGGTGTAAGGAAATGGTCCGGTTTCATTTTTCTGCATGTGGCTGTCCAATTTTCCCAACACCAATTGTTGAAGAGACTGTCTTCTTTCCATTGGGCATTCTTTCCTGCTTTGTCAAAGATTAGTTGACCATAGAGTTGAGGGTCTATTTCTGGGCTCTCTATTCTGTTCCATTGATCCATGTGTCTGTTTTTGTGCCAGTACCATGCTGTCTTGATGATGACAGCTTTGTAATAGAGCTTGAAGTCTGGAATTGTGATGCCACAAACATTGCTTTCTTTTTCAACATTCCACTCTGGCTATTCAGGGTCTTTTCTGGTTCCATATAAATTTTAGGATTATTTTTTCCATTTCTTTGAAAAATATTGATGGCATTTTGATAGAGATTGCATTAAATGTGTAGATTGCTTTAGGTAGCGTAGACATTTTCACAATATTTGTTCTTCCAATCCATGAGCATGGAACGTTTTTCCATTTCTTTGTGTCTTCCTCCATTTCTTTCATGAGTACTTTATAGTTTTCTGAGCACAGATTCTTTGCCTCTTTGGTTAGGTCTATTCCTAGGTATCTTATTATTTTTGGTGCAATTGTAAATGGGATCAACTCCTTAATTTCTCTTTCTTCTGTCTTGTTGTTGGTGTAGAGAAATGCAACTGATTTCTGTGCATTGATTTTATATCCTGACACTTTACTGAATTCATGTACAAGTTCTAGAAGAGTTGGAGTAGAGTCTTTTGGGTTTTCCACATAAAGTATCATATCATCTGCAAAGAGTGAGAGTTTGACTTCTTCTTTGCCAATTTGGATGCATTTAATTTCTTTTTGTTGTCTGATTGAGGCTAGGACTTCTAGTACTATGTTGAATAGCAGTGGTGATAGTGGACATCCTGGCCATGTTACTGATCTTAGCAGAAGAGCTCTCAGTTTTTCCCCATTGAGAATGATATTCACTGTGGGTTTTTCATAGATGGCTTTGATGATATTGAGGAAGTAACCCTCTATTCCTACACTTTGAAGAGTTTTGACCAAGAAAGGATACTGTACGTTGTCAAATGCTTTTTTTCAGCATCTATTGAGAGTATCAAATGGTTCTTATTCTTTATTTAATTAATGTACTGTATCACATTGATTGATTTGCGGGTGTTGAACCAACCTTGCAGCCCAGGAATAAATCCATTTCTTCTTGTTTGTGGTGAATAATCCTTTTAGTGTATTGTTGGATCCTATTGGCTAGTATTTTGGTGAGAATTTTCACGTCTCTGTTCATCAAGGATATTGGTCTATAATTCTCTTTTTTGATGGGGTCTTTGTCTGGTTTTAGAATCAAGGTAATGCTGGCCTCATATAATGAGTTTGGAAGTTTTCCTTCCATTCCTATTTTTTGGAACAGTTTCAGGAGAATAGGTATTAATTCTTCTTTAAATGTTTGGTAGAATTCCCCTGGGAAGTCCTCTGACCCTGGCATCTTTTTTGTTGGGATAGTTTGATGACTGCTTCATCTCCTTACTGGTTATGGGCCTATTCAGGTTTTCCACTTCTTCCTGGTTCAGTTTGGAACCTAGGAACGTCTCTAGGAATGAATCCATTTCTTCCAGATTGTCAAATTAGCTGGTGTATAGTTGCTCATAGTATGTTTCTTATAATTGTTTGTATTTCTTTGGTGTTGGTTGTGATCTCTTCTCTTCCATTCATGATTTTATTTATTTGTGTCCTATCTCTTTTCTTTTTGATAAGTATGGCCAGGAGTTTATCAGTCTTATTAATGCTTTCAAAGAACCAACTCCTAGTTTCATTGGTTTGTTCTACTGTTCTTTTGGTTTCTATTTCATTGATTTCTGCTCTGATCTTTATTATTTCTCTTCTCCTGCAGGGTTTAAGCTTTCTTTGCTGTTCTTTCTCCAGCTCCTTTAGATGTAGGGTTTGGTTGTGTTCTTGAGACTTTTCTTGTTTCTGAAGAAAGTCTTGTATGGCTATATACTTTCCTCTCAGGACCGCCTTTGCTGTGTCCCACAGATTTTGAAAAGTTGTGTTTTCATTATCATTTGTTTCCATGAGTTTTTTCCAATTCTTCTTTAATTTCCTGGTTGACCCATTCATTTTTAGTAGGATGCTCTTTAGCCTCCATGTATTTGAGTTCTTACCAACTTTTGTCTTGTGATTGAGTTCTAGCTTCAAAGCATCGTGGTCTGAAAATATGCAGGGAATGATCCCAATCTTTTGGTACCAGTTGAGAACTGATTTGTGATCCAGGATGTGATCTCTTCTGGAGAATGGTCCATGTGCACTAGAGAAGAATGTGTATTCTGTTGCTTTGGAATGGAATGTTCTGCATATATCTGTGATGTCCATCTGGTCCAGTGTGTCATTTAAGGCCTTTATTTCCTTGTTGATCTTTTGCTTGGATGATCTGTCCATTTCAGTGAGGGGGGGTGTTAAAGTCCCCTATTATTATTATATTATTGTTGATGTGTTTCTTTGATTTTATATTAATTGGTTTATATAGTTGGCTGCTCCCATGTTAGGCCATAGATGTTTAAAATGGTTAGATCTTCCTGTTGGACAGACCCTTTGAGTGTGAGTATGAGTGTCCTTCCTCATCTCTTTGATAGTCTTTGGCTTAAAATCTAATTGATTTGATATAAGGATTGCCACCCCACCTTTCTTTTGATGCATGGTAAATTGTTTTCCACCCCCTCACTTTAAATCTGGAGGTGTCTTTGGGTCTAAAATGAGTTTCTTGCAGAGAGCATATTGATGTGTGTTCTTTTGTTTGTTTGTTTGTTTTTTTTTTTTAATCCATTCTGATACCCTGTGTCTTTTGATTGGGGCATTTAGCCCATTTACATTCAGGGTAACTATTGAAAGATATGAAGTTAGTGCCATTGTATTGCCTATAAAGTGGCTGTTACTGTATATTGTCTCTGTTCCTTTCTGGTCTACTACTTTTAGGCTCTCTCCTTGCTTAGAGGACCCCTTTCAATATTTCCTATAGGGCTTGTTTGGTGTTTGCAAATTATTTTTGTTTGTCCTGGAAGCTTTTTTTCTCTCCTTCTATTTTCAATTATAGCTTAGCTGGATATAGTATTCTTGGCTGCATATTTTTTCTCATTTAGTGCTCTGAATATATCACGGCAGTTCTTTCTGGCCTGCCAGGTCTCTGTGGATAAGTCTGCTGACAGTCCAATAATTCTTCCATTGTATATAACAGACTTTTCTCCTGAGCTGCTTTCAGGATTTCTCTTTGTCACTAAGACTTGTAAGTTTTACTAATAGGTGACTGGGTGTGGACCTATTTTTATTGATTTTGAGGGGATTCTTTGTGCCTCCTGGATTTTGATGCTCATTCCCTTTGCCATATTAAGGAAATTCTCTATTATAATTTGCTCCAATATACCTTCACCCCTATCTCTCTTCCTTTTCCTTCTGGAATCCCAATTATTCTAATATTGTTTCATCTATGGTATCACTTATCTCTCAAATTCTCCTCTCACGGTCTAGTAGTTGTTTATATCTCTTTTGCTCAGCTTCTTTATTCCTCATCATTTGGTCTTCTATATCACTAATTCTGTCTTCTGCCTCATTTATCCTAGCAGTAAGAGCCTCCATTCTTGATTTTATCTCGTTAATTCTTTTTTTGATTTCAGCTTTTTTAGATTTTAGTTCTTTTATTTCTCCAGACAGGGTTTCTCTAATATCCTCCATGCCTTTTTTGAGACCAGCTAACACCTTGAGAATTGTTATTCTGAACTCTAGATCTGACATATTATCAATGTTTGTATTGATTATGTCTCTAGCCATCAGTACTGTCTCCTGTTCTTTTTTTTTTTTTTTTTTTTTGTGGTGAGTTTTTCCACCTTGTCATTTTATCCAGATAAGAATATATGAGTGAGAGAATAAAATACTAAAAGTATGGCAAAGACCTCAGAAAAATATACACTAACCAAATCAGAGGATATCCCAAACCAGGGGGTGAAGAATGGGGGTAAAAAGAAAAAAAACATATATATATGTAAATATATATATTTAGATATATATTTATTAGACTGATGAATAGAACAGAGACACCCACTTGATTTTGGGTGTATTTTGGTCTCTTAGAAGAAACTACCTCCCAAAATTTTAAAGAAAGAAAAACTTATATATATACAAAAATAAGGGTAAACGTGATGAAGGGATGGAATATGACTGTAAAGATGAAAAATTTTAAAAAATTCTAAAAAAGGAATTGATAAGATAAGTTGGTTGGAAAAAGAAAGAAGGAAAAAAAGGGGGGAGAGAATGTGCTCTGGCTGGAGACTAGAACAAAAAGCCCTGTGCTAGATTTAGGATATATTTTGATCTGTTAGAAGAAATTATATCCCAAAATTTTTTTAGAAAAAAAAAAAAAAAACCCTATATGTATACAAAAAATAAAGTTAAATACAACAAAGAATAAAATATGACTCTAATAATGAAGGTTTAAAAAGACTTTTTTTCAGAAAGGTGTTGTTAAGATAAACTAGTTAAAACACTTTAAAAGAGAAAAGAGGAAAAGTTAAAAAATAGAATTTAAAAAAATTTAAAATTTTAATTTAACTTTGCAAGACTAAAGGATCATGGGGAGAAAGCCATGATTTCCAAGCATTGCTTTACCCTATCTCTGGAGTTCTGCTGTTCTCCTTGATTGGTGAGCTTGGTCTTGGCTGGATTTTTTTTCAAAAGATGCTACTGGATTGTAATTAATATTGTATTAATTAGAGAGATGGGTAGCTTCAAAATATTGAGGGTTTATTAATATCTTCTGTATTAAAGTCACTTGGTAGAATTTTTAAAACTTTTCTCTAAATAGTACTTACACATTTCTTGCTGTAGTTTTTGTTTTTCTGAGATGTTGTGCATGTCCTAGCTCCTGTGAATAAAAACTTTTCTTCACTTACATTTTATCTGATTTGGGGTATATATATGACTGCTTTTTAACCAGCCACCATAATCATTTCTCTTTCTCTCTGTCTTTAGTTAAAAGTGTAAAATATCGGGGTACCTGGGTGGCTCAGTCGTTAAGTGTCTGCCTTCGGCTCAGGTCATGATCCCAGGATTCTGGGATCGAGCCCCGCATCAGGCTCCCGGCTTGGTGGGAAGCCTGCTTCTCCCTCTCTCACTCCCCCTGCTTGTGTTCCCTCTCTCGCTGTGTCTCTCTGTCAAATAAATAAATACAATATTTAAAAAAAAAAAGTGTAAAATATCATTGTCAATAAAATATCATCTGCTTCTTTAAAAACTTTATATTTTGTTATTCTTTGTGAACAAATTGCATTGAATCCTACTTTCAGAATAATTTTTAATAATAATCATTACAGTAAGCCTTTGTCATGGTCTTGACCTCAGATGGAAGATTTCAAGCTAACTCTTCCTATGAGATGTTTTATGTCATGTTATAGAGGCAACAATCCCGTCTAATTTTAAGATTCACTCAATAAGGGAAAGAGACAAGATGGTGGAGGAGTAGCAGACTCAAATGACATCAGGTCATAGGAGTTCAGCTAAATAGTTATGTTAAGTGAAATAAATCAAGCAGAGAAAGACAATTATCATATGGTTTCATTCATATGTGAAAAAAATCTATGAAAAAAGTATATGTAAAAATAAACATTAGAGAAGAATTATGAGAATTGTAATATATAACTAGTACTCCAGCTATTAAAATATATGTTAAAGTATATCAATTAAAGTAGATTGGTATTATTTAACATTGAGTTTCTTGCCTCTTCAATCTGTGATGTAAGTAACCATCATATTTGTTTTTCCCCAAAATCTGTTATTTGTAGGCTAGTATCTTTTGTCTATGCAAAAAGTAAATCTGTTTGCTGGATGCATTAGAGAAAGACTAACATTACCTTCACTTTACAGGTGTCATGGAGTTTGTTAGCCTTCTGTTGTCTCCATCAGAAAATTTAAGTTATTCCTTATGTTCCACATATGAATGCAACCATATGATAATTGTCTTTCTCTGCTTGATTTATTTCACTTAATATAATCCCCTCCAGTTCCATTCATGTTGATGCAAATGGTGGGTTTTCATCCTTTCTGATGGTTGAGTAATATTCCATTGTGTATATAAACCACATCTTCTTTATCTATTCATCTGTTGAAAGGCATCTCGGCTCCTTCCACAGTTTGGCTATCATGGATCTTACCGCTATGAACATTGGGGTGCATATGACCCTTCTTTTCACTACATCTGTATCTTTGGAGTATATACCAGTAGTGCAACTGCTGAGTCATAGGATAGTTCTATTTTTAACTTCTTGAGGAACTTCCATACCATTTTCCAAAGTGGCTGTACCAGCTAGCATTCCCACCAACAGTGTAAGAGGGTTGCCCTTTTTCCACATCCTCTCCAATATTTGTTGTTTCCTGCCTTGTTAATCTTTGCCAGCCTTACTGGTGTAAGGTGGTAACTCAGTGTGGCTTTGATTTGAATTTCCCTGATGGCTAATACCTGGTGATGGGTATTAAGGAAAGCATATATTGTAATGAGTACTGGGTGTTATATGTAAATAATGAATCATGGAACACTACATCAAAAACTAATGATGTACTGAATGGTGACTAACATAACATAATAAAAAAAGGAAATTTAACTTATTTGAGTTAAATGTTTTGCTTAAAATCACTTTCTAATTATTTTTCCCAATAGTAACATTCTAATCACTGTGACTATTCTTCAGTTATTTCAGAAACTCTTTAATCACCAACAGTGTGCATTTTCACCAGGAAATCTTTATGTATTACTAGACTTACCCTCTGCATTATTTTATAGCCTTAATAAGTGGTTCTATATAAGGGTATGAGTAGAAGTAAAGAAATCAGCCATCTCAGCCAAAAGTAATGTTGCTTAGAATTTTATTCATGAACCTCTATTATATTAAGACTGTCAGCAATTCAGGGGACTAAACCAGGAAGATAGTAGTGCTTCCTCCAGAAGCCAGTGCCCCTTGGCTCTCTCCCTGGTCCTCCAACATTAATAGAGACTCAGCTACTTTCTCTCCCTTTATCCATCTCCATATATCTTGGTGTTCCTTCCTATTACACCAGCTGGTTAACTCTCTTGTATAGATGACAACTCCATTTGAGAGATAATGGTCCCATTAATCTCTACAGTTCCTATTGGAGCAAACTCTTTAACAAAATATTTCTAAGTAGATTGACTCCTTTGGGTCAGGTTTTCTACTAATGGGAAGTGTCTATGAGAAGGACTGTGCGATCTGGCATGCTTACTCTGTTCAGGAAACATGAAAATTTCTATGCTCAGGGAAGAATGTTGAACACATCAGTTGTTGGAATGACACTCAAGAAAATCAACATCTTGCAGTAATTTCTATTAATGATCTCTTAGACTTTCATTCTTCCTAACTACATTGATCAAGAATACAATATTTTATTTTGGGAATCCTTGCTAACAACCCCATATACTGCATAAAAATTATATTTTTTATGACTTAGACTTTCTTCTTTGTCATCTTTGAATGAGGCTGATTTTTTATTTCATAGATTAAATAACTTTTGTGTCCATAAATGGGTTAATTATATAAGGGTAAATAATATTTGAGTTTTTATCACTTGTAAATGTGATAATTTTCTATAGTTAAAGGTACAATATAATTTTATCTAAATACCATAAAATGTGTACTTTATACATATAGGGAACAGTTTGATAGCATATTTCAATATGTAAAATGTATTCATCTATCACATTATGAATTCTAAATCTAGAAAATCTTTTTACAGAAGTACCTGCATGTATATATAAATACAGCTAACTCCTTGTGTAAAATAGCAGACTAGGAAACAAATTCATCATCTGTAAGTGAAAAATGGATAATTGTAACCATACTGTGGAAATTTATGTAGATGCCAAACTGAATAAAGTAGATTTGTAAGCACTGATGTAAAAATATCTCCAATTCAGAAATGTCTACATACCTTTATGTCTATGAAGATAATGGTTTCTTCCACACCATACTATTAAAATGATTGCTTTTGAGGTGGGGAGTATTAAAGTATAATAGAGAAGAAGGAATTTGCTGAGAAATTTTTATTTTTATTTTACAATCTTATGGATTGTTACATTTATTTTAATGTGAAGACATTTACCAATTATGTATCTAGATTTAAAATTTTTCATTGAATTGTAATATACATACGCAAAAGTGCATGAACTCTAAGTTTTCAGCTTATTGAATTTGCACGAGGCATGAAAATGCTCATCCATTCAGTACCTGGCTCAAGAAATGGAATAATACTAACAACCCAGAAGCCTCTCTCCTGTCCCATCCTAGACAATACCTCCCAAATGGCAACCACTATCCTGATCTTTAATACCACTGATCACTGTTGCCTGATTTTTTACTTCCATAAATGAGACGTTTCAGTATGTGTGCTTGATTTAACTTTATATAGTTGCATATTTGAGTTTTTAGCAAAAATTTATTTAATCCTTGTGTTGTATAATATTCAGTTCCGTGAAAATACTATGCATTATCCATTCAAATGCTAACGGACATTTGGATTGTTTCCAGTTTTTGGCTATTACAAAGAGCTGCTGTAAACGTTCTGCATGTTTCTTATTGAACATAGGCACATATTTCCGTTGGCTACGTACATAAGAATGCAATTGCTGGGTTATGCTGTATGCATTTGCTCAGTTTTTATAGATCTTAGCAAACAGTTCTTAAAGTAGTTTTCAAGTTTTAACACTTATTGGCAATGTATGGGAGTATAGTTGGTTTGATATATTTTTTGTCTTCTTCATTTTAGCAATTTGAGTATTTATGTAGTGATATTTCATTGTGGGTTCACCTCTCATTTCCCTATGACAAAAAAAAGATAAGCACTTTTTTGTTCATTTATATAACCACTCCTTCAAGTGTGTGTTTGTGTCCTTTGGCCCACATTCTATTGTGATACCTCTTTCTCTTTTTTCCCCCCTAGGTATAATGAGGAATAAATATATCATTCACTAATAAAATTATTTATATTTAAGTTATATAGTGTGATGATTTGATATATGTATACATTTTGAAATGATTACCATAATCAAATTAATTAACACACTGCTCATCTCACAAAGTGAACCTTTTGTGTGTATATGTGTGTGTGTTTGTGTGGTGAGTACACTTAAGAGTAATTCTCTTAGCAAATTTCAAGTATAAAATACATTATTCTTAACTGTAATCACCCTGATGTACATTATATTCCCAGCACTTAGTCATCTTATAACTGGAAGTTTATACCCTCAGACTAAAATCTCCCCATTTCATCAAGCCCTCAGCCCCTAGTTACCCCTGTGGTACTCTCTTTTTCTTTAAGTTCAACTTATTTAGATTACATATATAAATAAGATCATATGGTATTTATTCTCTGTCTGGCTTAACTCATTAATATAATGTGCTCCAGGGTCATCCATTTTATTGAAAATGGCAGGATTCCATTCGTTTTCATGGCTGAATAATAGTTCACCGTGTGTGTGTGTGTGTGTGTGTGTGTGTGTGTGTGTGTATTCTTACATATATGTGTAGATATATATGTACAGTATGTGTATACACATATATATTATATGTATATATATAGTGCACAACTGTTTCCTTCTCTCCACATTCTTGCCAGCATTTGTTATCTCTTGTCTTTTTTATAATAACTATCTTAACAAGTATCAGGTGGTATGTCCCTTGGTTGAGATTGTATTTTTCTGATTAGTCATACTGAGCACCTTTTCATGTGACTGTCTTTGTATGTCTTCTTGGCAATGTGTTTTATTCTATTTCTTTGCCTGTTTTTAAACTGGGTTATTCATGGTTTTTGCTATTGAATTGCATGAATTTGTTATTACTCTGGATATTAACATGGTATTGGATATATATGGTTTGCAAATATTGTCTCCCATTTCATAGGTTGCCTTTTAATTTATTATTTCTTTTGCTATGCAGAAGCTTTTTGGTTTGATATGGTCCCACTTGCTTATTTTTGCTTTTGTTACCTGAATTTTTGGGAATGATATACAAAAAATCATTGCCAAAGTCAATGTCAAGGAGTTTTTCCTCTATTCTAGGAGTTTTTCTGTTTCAGGTTGTGTGTTTAAATCTTTAATCCATTGTGAGTGATACTTTTATATGGAATGAGATAAGAGTATAATTTTATTTTTTCGCTGGAAATATCCAGTTTTCCAGCACCATTTACTGAAGAGACTGTCCTTTCCCTATTGTGTTTTCTTGGCTCCTCTGTCAGAGACAGATTGGTTGACCATACATGTGTGGGTTTATTTCTGGGCCCTCTAGTCCACTCCATTGGTCTATGTGTCTGTTTTCATGCCAGTACCACACATTTTAATTGTTATAGCTTTGAAATATAGTTTGAAATCAGATTTCATGATGCCTCCAGCTTGATTTTTCTCAGGATTGCTTTGGCTATTTGGGGTCTTTGTGGTTTCATACAAATTTTAGGGTTTTTTTTTTTTTCTATTTCTGTGAAAAATACCACTGGAATTTTGAGAATTCATAATCTGTGGTTTTCTTTGGGTGGTATGTACTTTTAATAATTTTGATTCTTCCAAACTATAAATACAGACATCTTTGCCTTTATTGGGATCCTTCAATTTCTTCCATCAATGTCATAGTTTTCAGTGTACAGATTTTTCACCTCTGATTAAATTTATTCCTAAGAATTTAATTATTTTTGATGCTATTATAAGTGGGATTGTTTTCTGAATTTCTTTTTCAAATAGTTTGTTGTTAGTATGCAGAAATGAAACTAATTTTTGTATGTTGATTTTGTATCCTGAAACTTCACTGAGTTCATTATGCCTTTATTTTTCTTATTAATTTATAGGATTAATTTGTATATTGGAAATAAGTGTTCTGTCAGATTATGTAATACAAGTATTTTTTTCCGTTTTTGCAGGTCTCTTTTTTTTCATTAATGTTTCTAATAGTGTCCTTGATTAACATAATTTTTAATATTAATGAAGTGACTTTTGTCAATGTTTTACTTCTTTATACATTTTGTATATTATATCAGAAATCATTCTTATGCCCATGGCTTTGGAGATATACGATTTTTTTAACACTTCTATTGTGTTACCTTTTATTCAAATCTATAAACCACCTGGGATTGACTTTTATGAATGATGTGAGGTCAAGATTCACCTTATTTCCCAGTATGGATATTCAATTAACAGAGTCCCATTTGCTAAACAGCCCATGACTTCTTCATAATATTACATTTTTCACATTTGAGTTAAATCAAGGGACCATAAATATATGGATCTGTTTCTACATTATTTATTCTGTTACACTGGTCTATTTGTTTATCCTGGTGCAAGACCAAACTGTCTTCATTGCTATAGCTTTACAACAGGTCCTCAGGTCTGGTAAACTTATGTTTAATGTTTATAATATCTTGATCCTGAAGTGAGTAGCCTGGGCAATATGGAAGCTATCTTTACACATTCAGTGAAACTTGGGAGAATGGGGCACTAGAATGTGAATTTTAACTTTTTTTTTATAATTTTAACTTTCAGTATTTTGTTTCAAAGGAAGAATACTTATGTAAGCGGCTGAGTGTGTTCCTCAAATTATCTGACTCTCTATAGGCTTGTTTTCTGCAGGTAAAAGACATCTGGAAAAATACAGCCATGATTTAGTTGCCTAGATAATATGAAATTTTCCTTTTCAATTTTCTTCATTCAAAATAAAAGTGCAGTGTTTTTTTTGTGCAATGTAACCAGCCAAATAATTATATTTCCCAACTTTACTTAAAGACAAAACATGTTCTTTGATACATTTCTAGAAAAAAATTTGCCCCCTTCTTCTTATACATTTCTTTTCTTGCGTAAAATATTTTCATGGTGTCTGGAATATTGAGCAATCATGTTTTTACAATGACTTAAGCTAAACTTGGAGAACACAGACATGAGAATGAATATCACAAGCTAAAGGGATTGATAGAGAAAGATGGAAATATGGATGTGGTTGATACAATTAAATTAATTAGGCATTCTTGGACATCACTCTTTGGACTTCTTGTAATATGAGAAACCTCTAACACTACTTGCTGGTCTCATATGGTCTGGTATCACATTTCCTGCAGTCAATGAAGTCATAATAAGGGGCAACTCTCTGTTATTCACTATAGACTTCTTTCTCCCACCTGTAAGGATTATCTCCTGAAGTATACTTATTGGGGAATGTATAGTTATTTTATTAGTGCTAAATAGGTATCTCAGTGTATTGGTGTTCCAACTTTTATGTGAGGTGGCTCATTGTTTTGTTACTACTTGCAAGTAAAATACCCAGGTTTCAAAGAATAGTTTTATACATGAGGAAAGATTTAAGGTTATTTATAAAATACAATTGCTCTAGAAGACTTTCATTCCTCTGAACATTTATGAGTAAGAGATCAAAAGTGGTTTTATAGTTAGCAAAGAATTTGTTTATGTAAATCTGGTCATTTAGGCAAACTAATGCATATTTGCCTTTAACAAACAGATTAAAAAAAGCAAATCAGAAAGCATCAGTAACAACAAAAACAGGTAAAATCACCGTCTTAATGGAATTTTAAATTAAAATTAAAATTTAAAAGGTAGCAAAATACCAATTTTGAAATGAAGTACAAAGAACCAGTAGCTCAATTTTCACCATTCACAATGACTCCTCAAATTGCTAATTTATGCCAGACCATACTCATTTTAACAACTTTACAGTTTCAAAAATACAAGCTTTGTTGTTGTTGTTTGTTTGTTTTTTAAGTTGGGAAGAACATAGAATGAACTGCTTATATTCTTTGTAGTTAATTTTGGAATGTCTCCCACCTCTCACTTGGTGACACTAATTTTCTTCCAACTGTTGGAAAATTAAATAAAATATGAGCTGTTGTCCATTATGCTTTGTAGAAATGGCAAATGCAAATCCTTAGTCCAGTTTTCTTGGAGTTAAATATTGTGACTTTTTGGGTCTTGGTTCATGTGTTTTGTTTTTTTTTTAATAAATATCAACATTAGAATTAAGTGTTGTATTTAAACTTTTAAAATTTAAAATTTAAATTTTTTAGTTTTTAAATTAATTAAGCTATTAATTAATAAGGGAACTGACTAATATTTAAGTTCAGATATTCCCCATCATTTCTTTGGACTTAGCAAGCTGATAGAATAATTCCATTGAAGGAAAATCTTAAAATCATGCTGATTCCTTCAGTCTTCAATATTTAAAATTAATAAAAGAAATTCGTACATACATGCTTGGGAAAATCTCTTTTATACAGAGAAAATAATCTATTGATAAATGTATTAAAGTGGTAATTGAGATGCTAATAAGGTCCTGTGAAGAAAATAAAGTAAAATAATATGATAAAAAATGTGTGGGAGGGGCTATTTTTGATAGGGATGGATTGTAATTGAGCTAACATCTTATATAATTTAGGATAAATATACAGCTCCTATAACAAAGTCCCAACTGAAATTTAAACCATTTTTTCTCAATCATTTAACAGTCTTTGGATTTGCAGTCCATGTGATTGTGGTCCATTTTTTCCCTGTATTTTGGCTTTTCTCCATCACCCCCATCCCCCAGGACACTGTCTTAATCCTCATGTCAATAAGCATTCAATATTAGATGTAAAAGGTTCATATTCAAGCAAAGAGAAAGAGAAAAGGAGAAAGGAAACACATGTCATTTTATTACTAGGACATCACGGAAAAGTAAATAAAATCCTGTCTATTTACACACCATTGGCCAGCACATAGTTGCATCTGGTACAATGTAACTGATAAAGGATTTCTTCATCTTTGCCATATACAGTATTTGAGTTCCATTCATAAGGAAAGCCTGCATGGATAATTAGCAGAGTTTTACGTGAAATGAAGAGAAGGATCAAACTCTGTTAAAATTTTGGGAGATGGTTTTTAGGCCATCATTTCGTCAAATATTTTCTCATTCTGCACCAATCACTTTGGCTTCTCTTTCTAGAATGAAATTATTATTATACCTTCTGATATTGTCCCATAGGTGCCTAATCTCTGCTTATATTTTCAGTCTTTTTCTCTTTCATTGTTAAGATTGGGAAAAGTTCACTGAGTCTCTTCTATACCATTCCCACATCTATTATGAAAGCCATGCAGTGAAGCTTCTATCTCCTATGTTGTATTTTTCAGTTATATTTATTTCCATTTGGCGCCTGATTCTATAATACACCTTCTATTCCTCTGCTGAAAATTTCCATTAATTTTGAGAGTGACCAACTTTGGCTCATGGAACATGGTGATGAAGAGCTTTAAGTCTGTCAGATGATGTTAACATCTGAGTCATCTGGGATTAACCTTTTTATTATTATTTTTTCCCAGTGTTGCACAGATTTTCCCAGTTCTTTCAATGTCAAGTGATTTTTTGGCTTTCTTGGATATTTTTAATATTTCTTGGATATTTTTAATATTGAAAAATCTGAGTCCTGTTAAAATCCTTTGAAGAATACTATACATTATCTTTTCTCTTGTTTGTTTGAGCAGGCAATAGACACAGGTTAAGATCAAAAGTTTCAATTTGCCTTCTGTAGGCAGTCCTTCAAGAGTCAGCTCAGGGTTCAAAGTCGATATTCTGCTCTTTGAGTTTCCTTGTGCCTGTTCATTCAAGGCTTTGTGTAGGATTTAGGTGTTGGTGTCAACAACAATCCAGTTCTCAAAGCTTTTATCATGCTTATTGGTGTCAGTTCTATTAGTGCACATATGAGGTGAGCCTGGGTTTTTGGCAGTTCAGATACAGTTTTTAAGTATCCCCTTCTCCATCTCTCACTTTCCCAATCCTTCAGCCACTTTTTGGCTCTCTGTGACCCCTTTCCCCAGTCTTCTGGTTTGCAAGCCAGAGTTTCTCATGGTTTAACCTTTTGCGCTGGTGGGCAGTTTTGCGATACTGTGGCCACCTTCAGACAAAGCTAAGAGAAAACAAACAAAATAATCTTGATCGCCCTCACACTCTTTGGGACATTGGGGTCCTTTCTTGATTCCAAAGGGAGGGTTTTTCCTGAGATTTCATAAACCCTGCCATGGGAGCATAGAATCTTCATGACTAGAGCTTTCTTGGGACAGGGTTGAAATAGAAAAGGAAAAATGATTTTCCTCCCAATCCATTCTCTCGCTAATAGATGTTCTGTTGTCCCATCTTCTGTCTTGAAAAATGAAATTTTCCTTCCAATTTTCATTGTCCACCTCTTCAACTCTTGGGTAAAAACCAGGAGATAAAGGGAGGGGAAAAGTAAAGTCATGGCATTTTCTTTCTTTTTCAGGTTTGACTTCCTTGCCAAATCATCTGCTATTGTTTATTTCCATAGTAATGTAGTCAATCTTTGTATTCTGTCCAAAGGTTTTATTACGATCAAAGGGGAAGATAGGCTGTGATAAGTTTACTCCATCTTAGTCATTCCTGAAACTCTTAAGTTTTAATATTTTATCATTGATGATTTACTCATCATGCTACCTTTGGGTTTACATTTTTGGTGTATAATTTGCCTAGTATATTTTTTGGGCTTCAGTGGAAAAGGGAACTTGAAATATTTGGGTGTAGAGAAGAAAATTATGGGAAATTTAATAGAGATTTCATTTAGTTTAGGCCTACTATATGCTTAAATTATTTTATACCCAATTTTCTGGGACAGAGTGTGAAATAGGCAATTACTAGTGTTTCACTGGTTTGTGCTAGCTGGTTGTGGCATTGTACCTGTATCTTGCATTCCTCATTAATCTCATTTTGATGTTAAATTGACATAAGTAATATGTTTTTTTCAACTTTGACTTCTCAAAATGTATTTTCTAGAATTAAAAATAACCTCATAACTTTGTGGAAGAAACAGCAGTGATAAAAGCACATTAGATTCTGCCATTTAATAAAGTATTTACCTAATGACTATTTTTACACTTACTTCATACTCATGTAACTTTCTAATATTTCTTTGAAATCCGATTATATTTCGTAGCACAAAAACTACATAGCACCATACAAAATAGAAAATAGGAAAGTAGGATAATACAACATATACCGTGGAGAATATTTTTAATAGTAAATTAAAATCGTACTGCAAAATTTTTCTGGTGCCTATTAGCATTCTGAAAGATGCTTTCAAAACCCCCCTTTCTTTATTCTACCTCCACTTGGTAACTATGTGTGAAATATTTTGATACAATGAGGAGGAACATTGTCTAAACAATTACTTTTTCCTGTTAGTAAACTTTGTATGACTCTATTACTCATAAGCTAAATTTGGACAAAGCAATGGATATAGCAGACATTCAATACTATTCTGGATGGATATAACCCAATCTATATAGCAGTATATTTCCTGGAATTGTTTTCAAGAAAAATCCTGCACTTTTCCATGAACAGTAGTTCTCATGTACAATGTTAACCTCAGAACTGACAGGTCAGACATTCCTATCCTCTCATGTCATGAATACTGGTAAAAATCAAAGCTTAATTAAGTTTGATAGACTTCTTGTAAAAAAAAAAAAAAAGACAAGTTCAGTGACTCATTTGAATTTATGACAATTATTACAGTGATTAATAAAAGAATTCATAATAATAATAATAAATTCTATTAAATCCCATCTCTGCATAAGGGCTTGCATAGAGACTACAAAATAAGAGATATACGGAAGTAGCAAAATTGATATCCTTGTGTTCAAGAAACTTATAATTCTAGAAGAGTATATTAAGAAGTTAGGAGAATATTTTTAATCACTAGTGGCTATATAAGAAAATTACTATTTATTGAGAACTTACTATATGCCTGGTCCTCTTTTCTGCACTTTAAGTTGTTATGCTGTTTTATATGAAGTATTTTCCCAACAGTAGAAAGATACAGAGTTTAGTTTAATCATTTTCCAAAAACCTTCAAAAGGTTTAGTAGTTTTCCAAAATAGATTCAGTGTGAAGCTTATGATATACTATGAGGCCTCAAACAATATTTTGGGGAAACTTGCCATTATAGTTGCAAACAAAATGCCGCAAGAATTGAGGGGGGAACCCCAAAACTACTTGTTTGATCTCAAGTAGTTCATAGAAGTGATGGTATTAGATAGTGATAGGATTTGTTTAGAGTGCAGGTGAGGGCACTATATAGAGAATGTTGAAAATAACCCAGAACCTGGAAGTAGAAAAGCTAAAGATTTGCTCAAGAAATTGCTAATGGAGTCATAGGGTATTCACAGTGGGATAGTGATATAGAAAGAGTAGAAAAAAGTAAGTTTCATTTAAGGAGTTTGTCATTCATCAGATAGGTAATATCTGCTATAGTTAATTGACAGGAAGAGTGAAGTCATCATGATTTATCAAGATAAATCATAATTTCTTAGGTAAAATATAAGAGACTGGAGAAAAAGAATCTAGATAGAATACTATTTTAAGAGTTGAGTCAAGAGGATATTAACAAGGAGACAGATGTGAAGAATAATAGAAGAGGTAGAATCTATGGGACTTTAAAACTTGCCAAGTATTTTTTGTAGATAGAACAGGGGAGACATTAATTAAATAATACAATTTGGGCTGTTATAATTGAAAGAGTAGAGGTGGCCATGAAGGAAAAAGAGAAAAAAAAAGATAAGTGGTTTTAAGAAGATGATATTTTATATATTAGATACATTTAATTTGAGGTGAGAATGGGGCACCTATGTGCTTTTATCTATTAAAACACTGGAGATTCTTTTGGGTTTAGGGTGAAGATATAGGCAGGTTTGAGATACCTCATTATGTAATATTTACAGAAAAATGATCATTGAAACTCTCACAGTGGGTAGAATGACCCAAAAATCAAGTGTATTGGAAACAAAAAATTTCAAAAGTACTATACACTTAGGAATCTAGAAAACAAACCAAAAATCAACAGAAAAAATCAAAAGCCATATTTCACCCATTAACACATATAAGCAGAATTCAAAAATCAGAAAAATAATTGTATTTCCCTCTTTTTAATGCTTAAGTGCTATTACATATTATCTCATTTAATCTCAACAACATTCCTCTAAAGTGGGGCTATCATCCCTTCATAGAGGAGAAACTTGGAGCTCTGATGGGCTAAAAAACTCCTCTCTGGTCACAGAGCCTGTGGATGGCTGAAGTCAAGATTCACACCAAGCAGTCTTTATCTAGATTACTTTTAATTTTGATGTTTCACTATTTCTTGGTTATGGACAATAACTTATTTTAATAAAAATATTTTATTTTGCAAATATATGTAGTTGAAGACTTATATCCTTGTTCATAAGTCCTTATTTTACTCTTGTTATCCTTTTGAGCAGAAGTGACCGAGAGAGAGAAGGATTAAAAGTGAAATAAGAGAGATTTCCAAAAGGGGTGTAATCTCTTTAGGGTGATATAACATCACAATATAAATATAGATATTTATATGCTATTAATACCATGTTCCAAGAGTGACTCTTGTACAACTGATATAATTTGAATTTGTTAGACTTCTAAACAGTGCATGCAATAAATTTCTTTGTTTTAAATTATTCATGTGATACACACAATATGTCCAAAAAAGTGTGGACCCTCCTAAGAGGTAATTGTTTTTATGATAGCAAACAAACTTTTTATCTTTTTATCTTGGTATGAAGACTTTTGCCATACTCTAAGAAATTATTAATGAAGAGAATAGGATGTCTAGGTATTGAGATAAATATTGAGAAAACCACGATGCTCTCTGCTATACATAGTGATTCAAGTAAGAATTTTAGGACATCAGTAAGAGGATACCAGGAGCTTCCTGGGAAGGTAAAGTGCTAAGAGGAAGAGAATCAAGAGACAGCAGAACTATAGTCCCAAAGGAATAGTTGGAATTTTCTCTAAGGAAGTAATGTTTACCCCATATTATAAACCCCTTGTTCCATCATGAGGTTGGAAGATATGGTAACTTTTAAATAGCTCATTTATGCTTTGATAATAGTAAAGTTTGGTTTTGGTCAGACCTAAAGGAAAGGACTGTGGAATTATTGCATATGAGTCATCAACCTAAGAAGCAGGTTGATGCTTTTAACAAAAGGCAGAATGGCATGGAAGCTGAGTGTGGACTCTGGAGCCAGACAGCTTAGGTTTGAATCTTGCCTGTGCACTCCCACTAGCTATGTAATAGCTAGATAAAGTTTGGGTGCCCCGTAGGTTTTTTGTAAGGATTACATTGGATTATCCACGTAAGGGGTTTAGAATAGTGCCTACGGTGCGGAAAGTATTCAGTGGTTTTTCACTTCCCAGGATGAACTTTGAATAAATACTTAAAGAATATTTGCTTGAAGTGGTGTTCACTTATTCACCTTCCTGTGGTAGGTCATTGGGTTAATTCTTCATTCTGATGAACTCTGAATTATTCTTATTTTGTACACTGTATTTAGATGCTCCAATATTTTCAGCATGAAAATATATTATCTTGAAGTGTTAACCTCTGTTACACATCCTTTCTAGTTTTAATGCTATCTTTTTCCTTGTTACAATTCTCTCTTATTTAGATTTACAAAAGTTTGTCTATTTTATTGATTTTTTCAAAGAACCAATTTTGGTTATATCTGTGAAACTTATTTCTTTATTATTTTCTGCTCTATTACTTTTTCTTTTTAAATACAAGCTAATGTTTTTTTAAGATTTATTTCTTTTTTCAGAAATAGAGAGAGAGTGGAGGAGGGCTTAGAGGGAGAGGGGGACCAGCAGACTCCCCACTGAATGGAGAACCCAGACTCAGGGTTTGATCCCAGGACTCCAAGACCATGACCCCACTTGAAATCCACAGTCGGATGCTCAACCGACTGAGACACCCAGGTACCTTGATTACTTTTTGTTTTTATGTCTATTCCTAAAAATTGCTTTTGCTTCTTGTTATTCTTCTAAGTTTTGGAAGTGTAGGTGGATTCCTTTATTTTCAGTCCATTTTAATTTTAAATTAATAGACTTATGTCTTAATATATTACAAGCAATAGTTTGGTGATATCATATAGGGTTTTTAAAAAATGTATAGGTATTAGTACATACACTTGAAATACTTAATAATTTCAATTTTTGTTTCATTGTTACTCAATAATTATTTAGTTATTCCTTAAAAAACAATATAGTCAATATGAGTGGATTGGGGAGGAGAGAAATGGTATCCTTCTTTACTATTGTCTAATTTTCTTCAATAGTCATCTGATGTATAGCCTATAAAATATGTTTTTAAAAATTATTGAGGTTTCTTTTGTACTTAAAGTTTCATTTCCAGGACAATTTCATATATTTCGAATAAATGCATTTTCTTTTGGTACATTCAAAATGTTCAATGGATATATTATATTGACACCTTAATATCTATACTTAGCTTTATTTTAGTATTTTGTTATTTGATATGTCAGTTGCAGAGGGAAAATTGTCATTATATATTTCACTGTATATGTTCCACATTTGTCATTTTGCCCTTTCTTTTCTTTTTTATATTTCAGAATATATATTGATGAACTATAAATTTTAGCAAAATAAAAAAGCATAATCCATCCAATTTTGGCTTGAATCCTATTCTGCCTGATATTACTAATGCTAAATTGCTTTCAATTCGTAAACATTCCTTGACATACATATATATTTTCTTAAGTCAATTATATTAAATGTTGAGATATTGTGTGTAATACTGCTATTTAATTTCTCATATATAGATTTTTATTAACTCATCATAGATTTGTTTTTAACAATGTTGGATAATCTACACCTCTTAATAAAGGTATTAAATTAACCTCATTTGTTAAGATCACTCATAAATTTCGGTTTGTTAATATGCTATACTATCATTTCTTTACATTTTCTTGATCTTTTACCCTTTACCAAAACCTGAAGCTTTTTAGTTTTTATCATTTTCTTTCTTCCCTTTTTCTCCCTAATGGCTTAGGGGATATATATCCCATTTAGAGTCTTCTAGTCATTTGCTGTTAATCTTCTTTTGAGACCTTGCATCTATATCCTGTCTCAATCATCACTCATCTTAAGAACAGGGGAGATAGGACAGAATTATAATAATGTTTAAGCAAAGTATTGTATGGAATATTATCCTTGAGTATTTTTTCACCTGAAATATCTTTATTTTGTTGTTTTTGTTGTTGTTACACATAATGAGAATTTAAGTGATTTATAAAACATAGTTTAACATTATTACTTCTTACAAATTTGTTATATGGTTTTTGAGAACCCTGATTTTTTTTAAAGTTTTATTCACTCTATAACATTTTAGGATCTTCTCTTTATCTATTTGATGTTGAAATGTTAAGATTTGTGTGCAGCTTTTTGCCTTTTCTATTATCCTGCACAGTATTTAATGCATCCTTCAATCTGAAGACATGTTGTCAGTTCTCAATTCTTTTCTTCTATTACTTCCTTGATTACTTCTACTTTTATCCACTTTTGGAAACTTTTATTTATTTTTATTTTATTTATTTATTTTAGAGAGAGAGAGTGGGCAGGGGGAGGGGCAAAGGGAGAGAGAGAATTTTTTTTTTTTTAAGATTTTATTTATTTATTTGACAGAGAGACAATGAGAGAGGGAATACAAGCAGGGGAAGTGGGAGAGGGAGAAGCAAGCTTCCGGCCAAGCAGGGAGCCCAATGTGGGGCTGGATCCCAGGATGCTGGGATCATGACCTGAGCCAAAGGCAGATGCTTAATGACTGAGCCACCCAGGTTCCCCAGGAGGGAGAGAAACTTAAGCAGACTTCCTGCCCAATGTGTAGCTTGTAGCTCAACTTGGGACTTGTTCTCACAACCCTCAGATCATGATTTGAGCTGAAATCAAGAGTTGGGTACTTAACAGACTGAGCCACCCAGACACCCCTAAAATATTTTTGAAAATACAATTAAAAAGTAAGAAGTTCCTCAGCATGCCTGGGTAATTGCTGGATTGTATAGCAATAATTCTTTTTAAAAATATTTATTTATTTATTTATTTTAGAGGGCGAGAGAGAAAGAGAGAGAGAGAGAGAGCGTGTGTGAGCAGGAAGATAGTCAGAGATACTTTAAAAGCAGACTGTCCCTGAGGACGTAGCCCAGTGTGGGGCCCAACACCCAGCTCGATCCCATGACCCTGAAATCTTGATTTGAGCTAAAATCAAGAGTCAGATGCTTAACCCACTGAGCCACCCAGGGGATCCTGTATAGAAAGAGTTCTCATGGAACTTTTATGAGGTAAATTAGAGTAAGTGGTCTCTCATGCTGTCCTTCTATTCATCTTTCAGTATCATTCTGAACTGATGCAGAATTCAGATACCCCATCATGCGTGACTTTTAAGAACACACACTCTGGGAGCAGATTAATTAGGATCAGATAGCAGTTAGTTCTCTTATTTCTTGGCTGTATAACCTGGGGGGTTATCATTTAGTTTTTTAAGCAGAAAATTCCTCACCAGCTAAAATAAAGTTGAACTACCAATATTTATTACTAATTATTTTGGAGATTAAGTCAGATAATGTATAAAGATATGGAATAGTGCCTGTTACATACTTTTTTTGTTTTGTTTTGTTTTGTTTTGTTGTTAACCATTATTGTTGTTGGCTGGTTTTTCTAAAATTTTGGAGATTCTTAATAGGGACCAATAGTCTCTAATGTAGAATTGTGGATTACCTTTTCTGGGAATTAGTAGTTACTTAAAATATGGTCCTACATCTTTCTCTCCAAGCACTAGGCCCACTGCTATAGTTTCACTTAAGTATCATTATCACTAATGTTTAGGTCAATCTGGGAATGAAGGAGAGCCTGCCCCACCTAGCTACATCTATGAATCTTCCTGATTTGTCACCTCCTAAAACCAATGACACTGCTGATTGACTTAAGTTCTGATCTGTCCCCAATGTTTCCACCTCTGTCATATTTCAGCCTGCATGTGTTTAGGGTTCAAATATCCTCCAGTTTTATTTCTCTCTGTGTTTGTACCCACATATATTCTAACCTTTGGGATTCTTCAGTATTTGTGGACCACTGAAAATGCACTTATTTTTCAAGCAGATGAATTCTTCTTTAATATGTATTTTCTGTTATTTGTGAGTTTTGGAGTAGAAGGTATAGAAGGAGGAGTAGAAGGCATAGAAGTAGAAGGAGTAGAAGGAAGACTTTGGTCCTCTCAAACCAATCTCAACAGATTTTGGGGAGTGTCCTTAAAATAAGTTTTTCAGCTTATGTTTTATGGTCTACCCATTCTCCTTGCCTGGGTTTTTTTTTGCAACTAAATGACTCTGGTGGAAGTTCACCCTTGGATATGGGGACTTTCCAGTTCCCAGTTCACTCATAGGCATCAGTGTTCCAGCAGCATTCCCAGGAAGCTGGTTTGTATTCTTGAAAACCCATACAGACCTTTTCATTCTTTGGTTTCAAGAAATCAATTACTTAGGGCACCTGGGTGGCTCAGTGGGTTAAGCCTCTGCCTTTGGCTCAGACCATGATCTCAGGGTCCTGGGATCGAGCCCCACATCAGGCTCTCTACTCGGCAGGGAGCCTGCTTCCCCCTCTCTCTGCCTGCCTCTCTGCCTACTCATGATCTCTCTCTCTCTCTCTCTCTGTCAAATAAATAAATAAAATCTTAAAAAAAAAGAAAGAAATCAATTACTTGTCCAAACCATTCTTCTGTCCTTCAACCCTTGCTGTTCTTCTTCATAGACATTAATATAGCTGCTTGAAATGTATTTACATTAGCCACAGCCTGACAGGCATTGAGCCATGTTTCTTACAATTCTACATTGTAGCATAATATTTTCTCTTTTATGGTAATCTTAAGAAAAAAATACAAATAGCTCTTCCATATTGAAAAACATATATCAATTATTTTCAAAATAATCATCTGCAATTTACTCTTAATAAAAAATTATATTCCAGTTAGCTCATAATTTTGAAAAGTAAAATTAAAGGATTAGTAATTATTATTTAGAGGTCTTTTCTGCCAAGTATTTTAAAATATTCTTTAATCTTCAAAATAATTCTATGAAGCAAGTGCACGCTCATTTTACCAAATAAATAATTGAGTTTCAAGTATAAGTAGCTTGTCAAAACACCAAGGAAGGGGCGCCTGGGTGGCTCAGTGGGTTAAAGCCTCTGCCTTTGGCTCAGGTCATGATCTCAGGTCCTGCGATGGAGCCCTGCATCAGACTCTCTGCTCAGGAGGGAGCCTGCTTCCCCCTCTCTCTCTGCCTGCCTCTCTGCCTGCTTGTGATCTCTCTCTGTGTCAAATAAATAAATAAAATCTTAAAAAGAAAAAACACACGAGGAAAGGCTACATGTTGGATCAGGGATATATAGTCTACTGAACAATAGAGTCTATTCATTCAGTTCCACATAAGCAACTATTAAATGAACACCTTAAACAAAACATCTCTTCCTTTTTTTGAAGATTTATGTGGATGTCATATATTACAATATAAAAATATATATGGCTACAAAATAGACTCAACAAGAAATGATTAGAGAATGATATTTCTCCATTGGGGGAAGGGGTTATTCAAAATGTACACATAAATCTTTAGCCTGGGACTAAAAAGGAAAAAAAAATGTTAATATTCCAACACTTCATTCCTTTAATCTAGTTGTCTTTAATGATGAAACTCTAATGTACTTAATTCATTTTTCTTTAAACATTGAAATATATCGAAAGAGTAATAGTTTAAAAATCATAATACATTGAGTGTCTTCTATGATTCCCACTAAAAAAATAAATTTCAGAATATAGGGGTCAAAAGTACAATGCCTGCAAAATTAATTTGTATTATTAGGCCAGTTATGTTTTAGCTAAAGCACTGAGTGATGTTAATACGTGCAAAATAGTATCATAATATTTATAGCAAACAGAGTTGAGCTTTGGTACAAAGAGGGAAATGAGATTCCCAGATCAATTTCAAACTATTGTATTGTTTGAGTCATTTCAAATGCCTCCTCTGGGACGTTTTAGATCGTGGGGTTCAGGGTAATTATGCCTTCAATACACATGGACCTTTTCAGGATATAATCATTAGTAAACATGGCTTATGTGATTTATCATTAGTTAAGGAAAATATTCATTGGAAAATCAAATAATGAGAATGCCATGTTTCTCTATAACTTAATAAAGTCAGTACAAATTAGATAATTCGGTGGCAATTATATATGCGGATTAACACTGAAGAAAGTTAATGCAGGCTATTATTTTTAAAATTGCCATAACTTGAATGAAGTCAAAACGTACTTCTTGAATGTGTTTAGCCTCCAGATCAATTGTGGTGGTATATTCCTTGAAAAATAATTTGTTTTTAAAAATTGTATCCTTCAATAACTGAGCAGAAATGATTATACTGTCTTCCACTCATGCAGTATGTGGTTTTCAATTTAGATGATAGAAATAAGGATTTGATTTATAGTAATCCAAAGGAGAGAAGAAATATTTGCCCCATAGGGCAGAAGGTGGGAATGTTTATTTAAAGATGTCATGGAGAGCACCGTTGTGTTGGATGATGTAAATGATTTATATTTTTGGCTAAAAATAGGATCCCTCTATCACATCTTCAACCAATTAATTACTTAATGTTCCAAAAGGCTGAAATAAAGTGGGAAATATGAGTATATTTTTAAGCAAGGAGTTTTTGTTTTTGCAAAAACCTAATTTAAACGTGTTAAACCTGGTAAGCTTATTTAACTTATATGAAACCAATGTTCACTGTGGCATGAGCTCGAAAGTATTGAGGGAATTCTATTGAGGTCAATCAACCACTAGCTTTACCTAAACTTAAGAAAGTGAAAGCAATCTTTAAAATAATATTGCCAGAGACTAAACTGTTAACTTCCATTTCAGCTGGCAGCTCCTGTATTTTATTGTTCTCAGTGTACTACAGACAATTGTGTAACTGCTTTACCTCTGGAACCTCTATAAAAATAGATTCGTATCTTAAAAAGCTGTCGAAGGAAGTAGGGTTTTAAGTAAACAATATAATAACTTGTCTTAAGGCTAATCAGAGTTTTCAAATATCAGAGAAACAAGAGAAGCACTTGGGTTGAATTTTTAGTTACTACTTCTTTAAATGAAATTACTGTAGCCTAAATCTTTTGAAATGTAAAATAATATAGCTTATTTGAAATTCTCATAATTATAAAAGGTTAGCATTTTGTGTGTGTTTCTCTCTATTCTCCGTTGAAGTGTCTCCAATACACATTTTAAGTTAATGGACAATACATTTGTGAATGCATGGAATTACAAGCAAGTTAGTAAATACAGAAAACATATTGAGAAGAATGAATTGAAATATAATAGATATGTAGATAATGACACATTTCAACTGAGAGTGTGCAATAGTTATCTTCCAAGTAAAGTGTAAAGCTTGATTGAACAAAAGATAAAGTTAATACTATCTAATAAGAACAGACTATTATAGATCAGTGAAACTGCAAAACAGAATTATAAGACAAGGGCCAAGCCACATTATCTAAATTAACATTTTTCCAGCATGCACAAGAAGGGCCACTGTAGGAAAGCAAGAGCTAAATAGTATGGCCTGCATTTAGTCAACCTGAAGTAATTATTAATTTATGGTTCTCTGTGATTTTAATGAAAATGAAAGCTGTGAGGAAAGAATTGAGAGAGATAATGTGCCGTGAAATTGAGTTTCATTTAGTTAGGGGCCACCTTTTCCTTTTTTGTTGTTGTTAAAGGAAAGAAAGTTAATGCAAGATGTCCACATTAAAATTTCACTAGGATTATGTAACCACCGAGTTAAATGGTAATCATTATATTCGAGGCAGAGTTAATGCAAAAGAAATTTTTCAATTTCTGGATTTAGGGCCTATTGGCAAGGGCAGGAGGAAAAAGCCACCGATGGGCCGAAATTAATGTCAGAGTAATAATTATTGTCTTTACAGATATGACGAATCCAAAAGCTATTTCGTCAGATGTTTTATCCTTATTGTCATCATTTGAAAATGCCCCTTTTGGTGATGGCACTGTTGGGAGGAATATATTTCAAGAGGAGGGAGGAAGCCACAGGAGGCAAAACAATCATCAAAATGCAACCTCTCTCTCTGACCTCAAACAAAGTGTTTCTAAATAGTCTTAAGAGTGACAAGCCTTCCAGAAAATAACAGGCATGTCTAGTGTAATAGTGTGGAAAGAACAACAGTTCCTGAATTGAATTTTGTATTTTCACTCTACAGAAATAACCACTCTGTTTCCAGAAACATTTTCAAACAAGTTGAGTAATGGTTCTAAATTCCTTTCACTAATTACAGTAGTAAAAGTGATGTTCAATGACTGTTCAACATTTCTTTACTTTCATGAAAGGAGAATTTATTTTCTGATATTTTAATTTCCAATTTTAGGAAATATAAGAAAAGAATCTAAAAATGGGCAATGTCAAGATTTATCCCAATCTTAGATGTGGAGAAGTTCTTCGCTTTAGAAAAACTTAGGTGAATCCCATGGAATGGGATGCATTAAAAACTTTCAATTTTTCTTAAAAATATTGCTGCAAAATATATTTTATCATATATATGTTATGTCCTATGCTTTCTAGGTTGGACATAAATCTATCTATTAAGAATATATTGACTAAAGGGCATTGTGGGAAAAACAGAAAACACTTGTCCTTTAAGCACTAAAAATGTAGTAGGGTCACTATTCCTGTCTATCCTTTTTTCCTCCCTCCTTTCCTTCCTTCTTCTCACATTCCCTCATGCCTGCCTTCCTTTCTTTCTTCCACTGAATCAGCAAGCATTTACTGGGCATTTATTAAGTGTTTGACATTGTGCTGGAATACACATTTAAATAAGTATACACAGGTGGGTACCCGGGTGGCTCAGTCTTCAGTGTCTGACTTTGGTTCATGTCGTGATCCTGGGATCAAGCCCCAAGTTTGGCTCTCTGCTCCACAGGGAGTCTGCTTCTTTCTCACCCTCTGACCCAACCCCGCCCACTCATGCTCTCTCTCTCTCTTTCTCTCTCTCTAATAAATAATCTAAGTAATAAACAAAATCTCTAAAAAGAAATAAGTAAAGAAGCATTACTTCTATGATTAAGGAGTCTATCTGTACAAACGATTCCATGCTGCATATGGTAGGTTTCTGCAAAAGAAGAAAGCTCTAAGTAAAATTGAGAGAATGTAGTCTTGCTTTCTGGGATGAGAGGGAAGGATTGATGTTTCTTTTAGCATTTGAAAGGCACCTTGGTGGGTCAGAAGAAGAATAGAGCAATTGAGAATGTTGACAGTAAACAATGGAGAGCAAATGTTTACTAGGTACAAAATGGGAGGACTGGAATTCAGATTACCATTTTCCAGAAGCTACCAGAGATCTAAAATATTGGGAATAATGCTTAGAAGAGTGTATTAAGAAGGCTATGTGGCAACTGAAGCCTAAAATGGGAGAAATAGTTATGTCTCATCATTTGGTACTTGGGAATAAAATCTGGCAGATTTAAGACAATAGGGCAAGGTGAAGGTGGGTAGAGATGGAGTAAAGTTCCTCTCCTTGTGGAAGAGAAGATATTAGCCATTTTTGTTTATTTTATGTAAGCTATCTACTGGGACTATAGTGTAGGGAAAGCCGTGTGGAAGTAAAAGCTGATACATTTTACTTCATGACGCAAAGAAAACTCTGAGTCCCCAGATGGTCTAGTAGGATTCAAAGAGTAGAAATTCTGGATGGTTCTGATCTCAAAGATCCAAAGAGCTGACTTGCCTACATGGTTTTCTAATGGAGCAAAGAGACTTAAGTTGTATTAGCTTGTCTTTCCTGGGCAATTCCCCATGTATTTGCACACAAGAACAAATCTCTATATGAGATTGATATATAAAATCCTGTATGGACTTGGGATTGTTTAGCTGATGACTAAATATCACTCCAATGGCTACTCCAAATTCTTCAGGAATTAGAATATCCTGAAGTAACAACTTCCCAACCCAGACAAGAAGTGCCATACTTGATTAATATAATAAGGAGATAATAGCTCATGTTTTTAGACTGAAGTATAGTTGACACACAATATTACATTAGACTTAGGTGTACAACATAGTGATTCAACGAGTCCATAGGTTATGCTGTGCTCATCACAAGTGTAGCTGCCATCTGTCACCATTTAAAGCTATTACAGTATCACTGGTTGTATTCCCTATGCTACACCTTTTATTCTGGTGACTTTTTCTATTATTTGGAAGCCTGTACCTCCCATTTCCTTTTACCCATTTGCCATCCTCCCACCCACTTCTTTTCTGGTAGCCATTAGTTTGTTCTTTGTATTTATGGGTCTGTTTCTGTTTTTCAACTTGTTTTGTTTTTTTTTTTTTAGATTCTACATATAAGTGAAATCATATGATATTTGTCTTTCTCTGCCTGAGTTAGCTCAATACACTGTAGGTCCATCCATGTTGTGACAGATGGTAAAATCTCATCCTATTTTTACGGATAAACAATGCTCCAGTGTGTGTGTGTGTGTGTGTATGTGTATGTCACATCTTCTTTATCCATTCATCTATCATGGACACTTGGGTGGTCTCCATATCGTGGCTATTGTAAATAATGCTGCAATAAACATAGGCATGCATAGATCTTTTTGAATTAGTGCTTTCATTTTCTTTGGGTAAATACCCAATAAAGGAATTATTAGCTCATGTGGTAATTCTGTTTGCAATTTTTTGAGGAACCTCCATACTGTTTTCCACAGTGGCTGCACCTGTTTGCATTCCCACCAACAGATCATGAGGGTTCACTTTTCTCTACATTCTTGCCAACACTCGTTATTTCTTGTCTTTTTGATACTAGCCATTCTGATAGATATGAGGTGATAATCTCATTGTGGTTTTGATTTGCAGTTCCCTGATGATGAGTGATGTTGAGCAGATGATAGCCCATTTGAATGGAAAACATTCCTTTGCATTCTTAGATAAAACAAGGAGAAATAGAACCTCTTTCTTAAAATGGAAAAATGGTTTTGTAATACCACCTGAGCTGATCTTAACTGTAATGTGTGTTGACTAAATACAAATCAAACAAATAAAAAATAAAAACTTTGTAACAGTGATTTAGAAAAACATACAACTTGTTTGTAAACTTTTATTTTCTCCTTTGCTTCATCATCACCTTGTAAGTTAGCTTATTGCTAAAAGAGACAGCTCATGATTTCCTGAAAGAATGTAATTCGAGCCTTGTCTTTCTGCACATTCTTGAACTGAGTGCTCTTTCTCCATCTCCTGCTCATCTTGAAAATGTCCCTGGTGAAGAATTTCTTAGTACCCTCTATCAAACTAAGAGCTCTCGCTGTACGTTTTTCCCTTTTCCCTGAAAATGCAACATTATCATTTTTTGTTCAGGTTAGTGGTATCTGTGGTCCTACAGAGTTTCATACATGCTTCTTTCACTTTAGGATACCAGAACATTTTATCATTTAAAAGACACATGCAATAAATGATGATTGAATGCTAAAACTAAGGAAGCCAGACCAGAAAAGGAATTTTGAGGCTTACGATTTCTCCTGCTTAGATAATGCAAAGATTTTGGAACTGTCATGACTCAATTTAAAATAAAATTGAGTTGTCCTCCATTGTATAAATATCTAAATATATTTGTTCATCTGTGAGGGCATCATAGATAAGGAAGGGTAAGCATTTTTAAGAGGGAGACTTTCAGCAAAATATGAGGATATCCACTATTATTCTATTGTCCCACTAAGTTTCATCAAGAAGATGAGAGAAAATAAAAAGAAAATACTTTTTGATAAGAAATAATTATGAAAAAAATATTATTTGCAATACGTTGAATCATTTATTTAAAAGATAGAATTGATTTGTACTAGCACCATGCATTTCCTTCAGAATACTTTCTTATTGAAGAGAAGGAAATAATGAGTCTATACTGTTAGGTTTTCAATAGGTCAGTCATATCCTAGTGCAGATTAATTTTTACATTTACACAATGATGAATGAGAAGGGATTTCTCCTGTTAGATATTTGAACCTAAGAGAAGTTCTATTTCATATTCTTGAGTCAAAGTGCAGAAATCTGATGTATCTGTAGAGACCAAAAAAAATGTAGTCCACAGCAATAATTTTGTTTTTCATTCTTATATTCCATTATGAATACTTTCAAATGAATTTCCCCTCTGGATTTGCCTACCTGCTAGAGTTCAAACACCTCTTTAAGCAAAGTGGCAATAAAAAGCTTTCATAAATGCAAGCCTTGCTGAGTGAGGAATCATTAGTGTAGAGGTGCAGAAAAACACACTTTTTTTTTTAATATTTTATTTATTTATTTGAGAGAGAGAGAGAGAGACAGTGAGAGAGAGCATGAGCGAGGAGAAGGTCAGAGGGAGAAGCAGACTCCCCATGGAGCTGGGAGCCTGATGCGGGACTTGATCTGGGACTCCAGGATCATGACCTGAGCTGAAGGCAGTCGCTTAACCAACTGAGCCACCAGGCGCCCCAAACACACTTTCTTATTTGTAGGAAAGTGTTAGGAAAGCAGAGTGTAGAAATAAGAGTCATCAAAATGCAAATATAATAAGCTATTTAAATAAACAAATCTCACACTAATATGGTACACTAAATCCTGTTTTCCCTTGTTCCCCCCAAAGTAGAATTTCATTTCTTTTCCTGTCCTAACCTAAATTTTTGTTTACTTTAGACCCTTTTGGAATACTTCCACCTTAGCAGGGTTTACATGTGAATAACTGTGAACTGCTGAGGTTGACTCTCTAGTGTTGATAATTTCTGTGGCTACCAAAAACAGATCTAAAATTTTTTAATGGTGCTATCAAAAGGTATTCCAGGGGAAATTAATTCTAAGGTATTAAAAATGAACAAAACATGCTCATAACATTCTCTCCTAGAAATTGAATTCAGCTGCAAACATGATATTTGAAAAATAATGATTTAAACAAGATAGAGCATTGTTGTTTTGTTTTGTTGTTTTTCCTTTCATAAAGTAAGCACAAAAGTAGAGAATCCAGGACATATATGGAAGCTTTTCTGAATGAGCCTCATGAATATTCTCAGCTCCTTCAGTCTTTTCTCTCCTGCAAACTTGAAGCCTGGCATGCTTCATGCTTAAAAGTTTCATACCCAGCCTGTGGTTCTAAGATGACTACTGAAGTCCAGGCAATAAGAAAGATCAAAAACAAAAAATAGGAGTAGATGGGCTAAAGCTACCTACCAATTGAGTCAGATCCCTTTATCAGCAGTTACTTGGAAACCCCAATTAAAACCTCCACCAATATCATACCAGCAAGAAGTTGGTCACAAGGCCACTCCATCAACGATGATGGGGTATCAAGTGAAATTTTTTACGTGGGCATGTTGCCATGAGCTCATGCCCTAAAAATGTATGTTGGTAAAGAAGGAAAAGTGGTTGTTGTTTTTTTTTTTTAATTTAAATTCAGTTAGCCAACATATAGTACATCATTAGTTTTTGATGTAGTGTTCAATGATTCATTAGTTGCATATGACATTCAGTGTTCATCTCTCTCACAAGTAACATTGTTCCCAATGACAAAACTTATAAAAGCCTTATTTTTAAATTATATGTAAATATGCACATATGTATGTATATTTGTCTGTTGCATCCTTTTTTTCTCCATAAGCATGATCCAACAAGTTTTATATTTTCTCATATTGCAAATATAGTACAAGGAAAAGATTATAATGAGACCACTTTTAATAAAAAAAAAATTCTGAGGGCTAGTCTATGTGCAGATAAAGGCATCTTTCCTCAAAATCTACTAGTTCTTAATTTCTCCAGCAAAACCCTGTTCTGCCTCAGAAGTCAGGGGGACATAATTAGGTTAGTGTTCTTCCAAAGTGGGATCACATAAGAAGGGACACCCTAGTTTTTTATTGTTGTTATTATTATTATGATTACTATTACTATTATTATTAATTTGGTAAGAGATCACTATATTCAAATAGCATAAATGCATTCAATTCATAGTATATTTAACACCTCATTCTTTGACTTAATAAAGCTGTCCTTGTAATTTTATCGATGCATACAAAGTTAGCTACTTCATGTCACTTTTCCTTCTTTGGTATTAGAAGTTAACCCTGGACAGCTTAAGAAAACAAAAACTTCTGGGAAAGTTATGAACATGAGTGAAGGGAAAACTGAGAGAAAAGATTTGAAAAGTACTGAAATCAGGACAGCTATATGGTTCCCAAGTCTGCAGTAGCAGAAACCAAGGGACAATTCCTTAAGGTTAAAGCAGCCCCAGGATCTCCAGTCTTATCCTGTGGGCAAGTTTCGGATCCAGGCAGAGAGGAGACGGCAGCTGGTTTATCGAGGACCACGTATTAGTGGGGCAGGCATTTGGATCAGCAGAAGGACCAGACTGTCCCCAACGGGAGAGAGAGTTCTCCAATACAAATTCACAGTGTTTTTACCCAAAGTGGCATAAGTGACTCATGTTCAGTACAGCGTATGCGGGTTTTGCCTTTGTCTGAGGTGGCATACTGAGTTTTCAGTAACTCAAACATGTGAGTATCAGGAATATTTGGAAACACACAGTAATACTTGGACCCACCGTAAAACAATGGGCTATCCTTACAACTTCTCTAATGTTTAAATGCCAGGTGCTGTGGAAACCTTTTAATATTTGTCTTATTCTATCAAGACGAAGGTCACATTTTTATGACCATTGATGTCACCCTGTTTTCCTCCTTATTCCTTATATATTTTCAGGCACTCTGGCCAAAAATGAAAAGCACTTCCCTTTGTTTTCCTATGGGATCACCTACAACACCGTAGTGGCAAAGGATCCAAATGACTTTTTTCTACTACTAGTCTGGCACCAGAAACTATTTCATCTCCACAGAAGCAACTGCAATCCAAATTGCTTTTTGATCCATAGATACATTTATTTTCCTGTTTTCTTCTTGCTGTTGTTTCCATTTCTCTCCAAACACAAACCTAATACAGACTTTAGAATTCACCTCTGAAAAGAGGGGAGGCAAATATGCTTTTTTATAAACTGGGTTAACATTCACATTTAGGAGCCAGTCCTTTTATTTGAAGTTTCTATTTCAGCCAGGAACGAAAGGCAGAAACCAACAATGTGACTAACATTATACTTTTCATTACGTAATTCTTACTTTATGTCAATACACGTAACCTGACATTTTCAACTGCGTCTCCTGTTTTTTTTCTCAACAATTTTTTTTTTAAGATTTTATTTATTTATTTGAGAGAGAGTGAGAGAGAGCACAAGCAAGGGGAGCAGCAGAGGGAGAAGCAGGCTCCCCACTGAGCAGGGAGCCCAATGTTAGGCTCCATCCCAGGACCCTGGGATCATGACCCGAGCAGAAGGCAGACACTTAACTGACTGAGCCACCCAGGCGTCCTTCAACCACTTCAGATAAGTTTTTCATAGATGAAGTCTTGCTAACTTTATGGTCTATTGTTACAAAACTTATGGAAATCACAAGGAAAACCTGAAAGCTAAAACAACTTTCAGTGACTTAGCTTCGCTGGTAAAGAACAGTGGCTGTAGATGTTGGCACTGGAGCAGGTTTAAGAACCAGTGGTTATTAAGAAACAGAACTGAGGGAATATATGAAATGTATTCATAGGTACAGGCACAGGAACAAGGCCTGAAAATACTTATAAATATTTTTCATTATTAATATCTTTTCATATTAACATGTTTTTATCAGGATTTTAATTCCACTAGTATGATTGTTGTAGGTCCTCATAGGATGATTAATCAAGAGTTCCTCTTCATGTAGATTTTCTTTTCACTTACACAAATTAAAAAGTAAATCCTAAGCTATCAGGGAAATGAGCTGAAATAAAAATACTCTTGCTCACATTCTTTTTGTATTGTCCTTTCTTTTAAAAAATCTCTTAATTCATATGAATAAAATGCCTTTTGTGGCTCTTTATAAAAACAGAGACAGTGAATTACTTTGAAAGTCTACAGATAGGTGGTTGTATAAGACAATACTAAGCTTAAACAAAGAGGGGTTACCTGGCTCACAGTTTGAGTGAGGACATAACAATTTTGTGAGACATAATCATCAATAATACTTCAAAAATAAGAACTAAGAATTTGGTACAAAATGTCACAGTTTATGAGAACAACAGGCAAGAAAATTGTATACATGTGATCATCCTTATTGGTATAAAAGTGAGATTAGTTCAAAAAGACACTTAGTTGATTCATGGGTTCTGAAAAGCTGCAAAGCAGAGCATGAAAATGTTACTGTTCTAGGCAGAAAGAAATTTGGTGATTTGAGTATAAGCTACGGTAAGAAGAGACCAGTGATGGAGTACTAACATAAACATTTGCACATGATCACGGAAAGAATAAGTGTCCTTTCTCAGGCAAGTTGCTAACATAACTATTATAACACACTTCATTTGAAAGAACAATTTCTGGGGAAGTAAAATCACACTTATTCCCTGAGATGGACCTACGCCTTCAGAATGCTTCTTGCCTATTATCCTCTTACTGTATTTTCCCAAGATTCGGTGTCAACTGTTGATTATCTTCATAATACCCAATTACAGTTCTGTGTGTGTGTGTGTGTGTGTGTGTGAGCACACGTGTGTGTGGGGGCACGTGGCTGTGTACATTTAAGCCCGAGTCAAGTCTCCCGAATCAAGGCAGCAGAACCACATTTTACTTTTGTCAGAAGTGATGCAGGACCTTGATGAGCATGTTGAAAATGGTGTAGATAGAGAAGCTCCCTGTGTAGATTAATTCAGTGCACAGCTGGGGCTAGGAAGGCAAGCCCATTCTAGGGAATGAAGAATGGCCGATCAGGGGTGGAGTTGCCCGCCTCCCTCTCCACAATGTACTAATCCTCAATTTGGCACTGCTTTAAAAGAAAAGAAATCTAAATTGAGGCCAGCTGATTTCTTACTGAATCAGCCAGCTGGATGTGGAGCCAATTTCCTCAGCTTCCACGCTGTGGTAGCCAGGAAATATTTTAATTGAAAGAACTCAATGTTGACAAATACCGAAGACAGCCTATTTATAACTTTTAACCAATATTTATGGAATTCCCTGATTTAATAACATTTCTCTTTAAACTCGATTGCAAAATAGAAAAATTGTCAAGCGAGAACCAAAGCTAAATGATGTGGAAGGGGTAATGAGTAAAACCGGAGAAAAGGAAAGAGAGAAAGAATGAGCAAATGTACACAGATCAACAGGCATATGTCAGTGAGGCCAGTGATAGAAGCATATTCAACCAAAATACTTTCAAGTTGTAACATTTTTAAATATTATAGTTTAGGAGGTTTGATATGATAAAATCAGTGATGCTATGTTTTTAACTACATCAGTCTCACGAGGTATGTCTAAATTCTGCAAAGTAGGTGGGGAATTTCATTTTGCTAGCCAAACTGAGTGATTTGGCTTAGTTAGTCCCTTTTTGAGATAAAACAACTTGTGCTTAAAATGGCCTTAAAACACAAAATCCAATACAAACTTTCTCTCTTCTTTAACATGACACAGTGATTTGAAAGTGCCAGCCTTGATTATAAGGAGGATATTATAATCTTTAAAATATATGCGCTCTTTTCTTAATGATCGTGGCAGAGTTTATTTACCTTGTTCCACAATTAAAGCTCTGTAGTTTTGGAGTTGTCTTTTTATCAAATGATGTTTACTATTTGAAGACAGTGTTTTGCCTTTAAAAGTCGTTCCTTTTCCTCTAAATCTATTTTTCAAAGAACTTTCTATAATATTTAATGTGATGCACAGAGCCATTTTTTTCTTATAATCAAAGATATTATTGTTATAAAGTTACTTTTACACAGCTAAGAGGCATGAAGAATTGGAAAGTAAAAAGGGTTTGGAACATGGCTCGTTCCATAGTGAAACGGTAATAATATCCAAAATCGATGATTTGTGCATTTCCAGAAACCTGTGAATCACAAATACAGTCACATAATGATATTGGGTATTGGGAAGATGGTATTACTAAACATACGTAGCTGGGGGAACTACCCGTGTGTTTTCCATTACTGCTACTGCTGATGGAGAACTAGCAAGTGTGGCATTGCTGGTCGCTGTGGTCTGTCTGCTGGAAGGCAGCTCTCCCTAGTGGACACTTTGCTATCCCATGCCCGGTCTATGCCTCAAGAGTAAAGAACATCCCCATGAACATTCTGAATACAGATTGAGCTACCTGGATAAATAAATATAGAGATGTCAGGTATAGCATATATGCATCTTAAGAATATTGTTATCTTAAATGATAAATTGGTTTTGGGGTGGGAATGTTAAAAATCCAATGTCATCTACCACTTTCAAAATAAGCAAGTATGTTTGAGTATCGTCAGCCTCCAGATTAGTTATTATTTGTAGAAGTAAATAGTAAGAAGCGATAAGAGACATATTTTAGTTCATTCACAGGAGAGATAAGAGGAATGTTTGAATTCATGGAATCTGGTATAAAAACATTCACAAATAAAACCTCAGTGTAAATTTTTTTAAAAATTTGGCAGAGAACTGTTGAGAATTATTTAATCATAGAGGAATGTGCCTGCCGTAGAATTTCATAAGTAATCATATTGGGGAGATAGATGCACCTCATTACTCACTTTCCATTTTTATGAAAGGTTCATCCACATGTGCAATGATGCATTTATAGGTTTACACCCTCTTTGGAAAAAAAAAAAAGGCATTTTGCATTTAAATTGCCCTTCCTCTTCCTAAAGTAGCTCTGAGAAGGCTAGGAACCTTAAAATAACAACATATAATAAAAATAGAACGATATTGAACATAGTTTGAAATAGTATGTTTTAATTTCATATAACTCATTTAGTTTATTAGATAACTTTTGATAGCACGAAGTTGTGGAGTAATAATTATAGGGGAAATATCTCTTTTATAATACTTGCGGCAAAGCAATGGATAATGGTCTAGCCATTGGGGTATACAGTCAGCTACGGAGAAGGCCAATTAGGCACATGGTTTTTGTCCATTGCTAAATCTTTACATGATCTCATTTAAAAAGTAAGAAGAAATTAAAAAGACATTAAGAAAAATAAAATTACCCCCTGTGTAACCCTCCATACCCTTCTGTTTTTCTCCATTCCTGGAATCCCTTCATTTTTGTTGTGAGGAGGCATCTTTAAAGTTATTATCTGGCTTTGGTCCCATGTTGTTGTCAAGGGAAGTAGAGATGGTGTCCTTAAATCAGTTTTTTTTTTCTTTTTTTTGCAGAGGGGGGAGTCTCCATCAGCTCTAGAGACTACCAAATAATGTTCAAAAAGTAGCCCATATGCGCTTATTGACTAGGTACTGTCTAAATCTATGAATAAATTAACACCATGTAAAGAAAGGAGAAATTCCCTTTCCTGGGCTGCCTCGGCATCCACGTAGGGTGTTTTGTTTTGGTTTGGTTTGGTTTTGTTTTTTTGGGTCTGGGCTTCAGTTAAAGAACAGATTAGAAGAATAGGGATCAGCATTAAAGCTAGAGCTCCTCCTTCAAAGTAATACAGGAGCTTCAAATTAACGTATCTTAAAAAAAAACACCAGGAAACATAAAAGTCGTGTTGTAAAAATGCTCCTTTCTGTCTGTAAAATCCTGGGCCAGCAAATTTCTACTCAGGAAAGAAATGAGAGAGGCAAAGAGAGAGGCACATAGAGGTTGATGGGGAGCGGAGAGACAGAGAAAGATTTCTGAGGGAGGACGCTGTGTCCCTCCCTCACTCTGCTGTGGGTTAGCTGAATCCTAAACCCTCTCCAGATTTCTTGAGGCTGCCATGCTCATATGGAGAAATTGAAAAGGAAAACAGAGGAGTCAAGTTATCAACGTAGACTAACTAAAATGACTGGGATGTTGGCATTTCTTAAAAAGGGATTTTTTCTTCCTTTCTTCCTCTGCATGAGCTAAAAGAGCACACTTTGCAACTAGCTGCTGGAAACCAGCACATGTTATCTGGGAGTGGGAGGATACCTAGTGCACCGGACAGGCACTTTAGAAATGTCGTCCTCCTGGTCCCTGTGAAGACTTCTCCCTCTTGTTATCATGTTAAACTCTCACTTTCAGAAGCCAGATTAACATGAGAATAGACAAAAGGAAAGAATCTTGAGATGGTCCCCAGGCTTAGGAAGGCTTGGGCTTCTCCCTTTCTCTTACAATTATTTAGGATGATGTTTCAAAAGTTACTTTTGTATCATTAAATTTCTATTATTGATGCATATTTCCTGATTTAATTTTTAATGACTTTGAATATGAGAAGTACAGCAGTTGAGCTTTATTTTATATTCATTATACATGCAGATTAGCTATTATTGCATAATTTATTGCTATTGTCAGAAAATTTAGGATTATTGAATAGTTAAGCAAGTACTGTTTTTACATATGAATATAAAATTTCATGTGACATTATCCAAAGATAATATAGTGTTTCTAGCTCACATATTTTTACAAAGTATCTTGAAATCTTTCAATACTCCTCGAGAAAAATCTGAGAAAAGAAAAATTTAAATAGCTTTTAAGATTATAGAGTTATTTAGTGAATACCTTTTTTTTTCACTACTGGTGACACTGGCCCTTTAAAGGCCAATAACACATAATCAGCTATTCCTTGACCATTCAAATAGAAATCTAAGGACGTTTTCAGTTGAATAGTTGCATTGCAATGTGAAATGGGGTGTAGCAACAGAAATAACCCTTTTCATTTTACCTAATCCCAGGAAATAAAAGCTTTAGCTAATAATAACCCATCCTTACATTAGAAATGTAATTCTAGTAACGGAAAAATCTGAAATAGCTGACCACATACCATTCATCATGGAATGTCAAACAGCCATCAGTTCAAGAATGGAATTGAAGTGCCAAACTAGTAGATATGAAAGTAGTTTATTTTCAGGCCCTCTTCCTATGAAAAGAGAACAACATTGGAGAGAACTCCTTAGTCCACTCCCTTTACAATTTTAGCATTGGTGTTGGAGTCAGAAGGATTCAAAACATGCTTGATTTCTTCCATTTAACATTTAAAAGTATTTATCTGACACGTATTCAAAACTAGGCAACAAAGTTATTTGAAAAGGAGCTTTAAGACACATACATAAAAAAGTGTTAAAAATTATCAGCTAATTTTGAATAAAATGATAACTAGTATATAACCTGAGGAAACGAATTTGCTGAGAAAGCAAAAATAGCTATCTTTCCTCTCATTCACAAAAGATTCATAGATTAGCACACTGAATAGTAAAATATTTATTTGATTTTTTATTTAAGTATGATTCTATAGTTTGTATAGTGATTTGTATTTCAGCAATTGATATAGATCCCTGGAATATATATAAGCATATATATATATATATATATATATATATATATATATATATAATATAGGTATAACTTTATTGCTATTACTTAATTATGCTTTTTAAAAAATAAATATGTTGACATTATATCGATTCAATTTCCGTTAGGCAGTAAGTTAAGACAGATTTGTTGAAGTAATGAAAGGGTATAATAAGAGATTTTTTTTAAAAGATTTTATTTATTTATTCGACAGACAGAGATCACAAGTAGGCAGAGAGGCAGGCAGAGAGAGAGAGAGGGAGAAGCAGGCTTCCTGCTGAGCAGCGAGCCCGATGTGGGGTTCCATCCCAGGACCCTGGGATCATGACCTGAGCTGAAGGCAGAGGCTTTAACCCACTGAGCGACCCAGGCACCCCTATAATAAGAGATTTTACCAAGGATTTTCACTTTAAAATGGGTGTTAAAGATTAAAAGTTTATACACATAACACCAATCCAAAGTAAATATCAAGAAGGTAAATAATCAAGATATTACTTGCACTTCAGTACTGCACAAGTCATATTGTTTCTCAATTAATCCCCTCCCAACAACGTGTTGATTTTGACAATAATGTTCTTGCTTTCTTTAAAGTAAGTTTAGCATTTATGAATGTATCCTCAAATAATAGGGTTTAGTTTTGCTTGTTTTTAGAACTTGTAAAATTGAAATCACACTGTAATTGGATTTTGTGTCTTGCTTTTCCTTTTCAAAATTTTATTTGTGAGACTCATCAACATCTTTGGGTGTAGCTCTAGTTGATTCATTTACATTGTTATGTATTTCACTGTATGCCACAATTTATTTGTCTGTTCTACTACTGATGGCCATCTAGGTTGTTTCCAATTTAAGGTAATTGTAAACAATGCTTTTTTGAATGATTTTATACACACACACACACACACACACGTGTGTGTGTGTGTGTGTGTGTGTGTGTGTGTGTGTGTATCCTGGTGCATGTAAGATGTATTTATTATGGCTACATATTTGGGGATGCAATTAATTAGTGGGCCATAGCATACACATCTCTTCAATAGTATGAAATAATATATATGGAATTTTTAAAAGATTTTGTTTATTTATTTGAGAGAAAAACAGAGTGAGAACACAGCAGGGTGAGGGACAGAGGGAGAGCCTAGCTGAGCAGGGAGCCTAATCTGGAGCTCAATCCTGGGACTCCAGGTTCATGACCTGAGCCTAAGGCAGATGCTCAACCCACTGAGGCACACAGGTACCCCTATTTATGGATTTTAAAGTGTTTATGACTATTTAAGTTCTTACTAGCTTTGAGGTCTAAGGTTAACACATAAATCTGTGTAACCCAAATCTCTTCTAAGTACAAAGTCTTTCTTTTTTAATTTAAAACTGTGTGTATTATTTTTTTATTATTATGTTATGTTAGTCACCATACAGTACATCATAAGTTTTTGATGGAGTGTTCCATGATTCATTGTTTGCATGTAACACCCAGTACTCCATGCAATATGTGCCCTCCTTAATATCCATCACTGGGCTATCCACCCCCCCCCCCGAAACCCTCAGATTGTGTCCCAGAGTCCATAGTCTCTCATGGTCATCTCTCCCTCTGATTTCCCTTCCTTTCATTTTTCCCTTCCTTCTCCTAATGTCCTCCATGTTATTCTTTATGTTACACAAATAAGTGAAACCATATAATTGTCTTTCTCTTCTTGACTTATTTCACTTAGCATGATCTCCTTTAGTTCCATCCATGTTGATGCAAATGTTGGGTATTCATCCTTTCTGATGGCTCAGTAATATTCCGTTGTATATATGGCCCACATATTCTTTATCCATTCATATGTTGAGTGGCATCTCAGCTCCTTCTACAGTTTGGCTATTGTGGACACTGCTGCTATGAACATTGTGGTGCATGTGCCCCTTCTTTTCACTACATTTGTATCTTTGAGGTAAATACCCAGTAGTGCAATTGCTGGGTCATAGGGTAGCTCTATTTTTAAATTTTTGAGGAACCTCCACACTGTTTCCCAAAGTGGCTGCACCAACTTGCCGTCTCACCAACAGTATAAGAGGATTCCTCTTTCTCCACAACCTCTCCAACATTTGTTGTTTTTTGCCTTGTCAATTTTTGCTGTTCTAACTGGTGTAAGGTGGTATCTCAATGTGGTGTTTTTTTTTTTTTTTAAAGGTTTTATTTATTTGATACAGAGAGAGATCACAAGTAGGCAGAGAGGCAGGCAGAGAGAGAGCGGGAAGCAGGCTCCCTCCTGAGCAGATAGTACAATGCAGGGCTTGATCACGACCTGAGCTGAAGGCAGGGGCTTAACCCACTGAGCCACCCAGGCGCCCCTCAGTGTGGTTTTGATTTTAATTTCTCTGATGGCTAATGATGATGAACATTTTTTCATGTGTCTGTTAGCCATTTGTATATCTACTTTGGAGAGGTTCATGTCTTCTGCCCATTTTTTGACTTGATTTTTTTTTTTTTTTTTTTGTTGTTTTTTTTTTTTTGTTCTTTTTTTTTCTTGGGTACCAACCCCTTTATGGGTAGTGTCATTTGCAAATATCTTCTTCCAGTCCATAGGTCACCTCTTTGTTGACTGTTTCCTTTGCTGTTCAGAAGCTTTTTATCTTGATGAAGTCCCAAAAGTTTACTTTTGCTTTTGTTTCCCTTACCTTTGGAGAGGTGTCATGAATGAATTTGCTGTGGCCAGTGTCAAAGAGGTTACTGCCTATGTTCTCCTCTAGGATTTTGATGGATTCCTGTCTCACATTGAGGTCTTTGATCCATTTTGAGTTTATCTTTGTGTATGGTGTAAGAGAATGGTTGAGTTTCATTCTTCTGTATATAGCTGTCCAATTTTCCCAGCACCATTTATTGAAGAGACTTTTCTTCATTGGATGCTTTTTCCTGCTTTGTCGAAAATTAGTTGAATAGAGTTGAGGGGCCATACTTGGGCTCTCTATTCTGTTCCATTGATCTATGTGTCTGTTTTTGTGCCAGTACCATGCTGTCTTGGTGATCACAGCTTTGTAATATATCTTGAAATCAGAAAACATGATGCCTCCAGCTTTGTTTTTCTTTTTCAATATTTCCTTGTTGATTCGGTGTCTTTTCTGGTCTAGGTACAAACTCTTATTATTACCCCCAAAGTTCCCTCTTGCCTCTTTCCTGTTACCTCCACCACTGCAGAGGCAGCCATTGGTATAATTTTTCTTTGCCATAGATTAGTTGTGCATGCTTTAGAAATTCATATAAGTGGGGGTGTCTGGGTGGCTTCATTGGTTAAGTGTCTGTCTTTGGCTCAGGTCCTGATGCCAGATCCCTGGGATGGAGCCCATGTCCATCAATCAGGCTTCCTGCTCAGTGGGAAACCTGCTTCTCCCTCTCCCTCTGCAGCTCTCCCTGCTTGTGCTCTCTCTCTGTCAAATAAAGAAAATCTTTAAAAAAAAAAAAAAAAGAAATTCATAGAAGTGGAATCCTATGGTATATGTTGTTTTAGGTAAAGTTTTTTTTTTTTTCTTTTACATGGTGTATCATTTGGAGATTCATCCATGTTATTATGTGTGTTAGGAGACTGGTTTTATTGCTTGGTCATATTCCATTTTATGAATATACAATATTTATATATGGTTACCCATTCTCTTCCCAAGAGGTATTAGGACTCTTTTCAGTTTGAGGACATGAATAAAGTTTCTATGAACATTCTTGGTCAAGTGTTTTTGTTTGTTTGCTTGCTCACTTGCTTGTTTGCTTGCTTGCTTACTCATTCTTTATGTGGGCTCCATATAATTTTCTGAGATTGCAACCTAGGCATGGAATGGGTGAGACATAGGGAGTATATATTTATTTTTTTACAAAATAACTAGCCATTTTGCATAGTATTAGTTCATTTTTACTCTTATTGAAAGTGTATGGAAAGTTACATTACTTCATGTTCTTGCCAGTATTTGGTGTTTTCTTTTTTTAAAATTCTACCCATGCTTATTGACATGTTGTGGTAACTCACTGCAGTTTGAATTTGCAATTATCTGGTAAGCAATCACTTGACCATTTCTTAATACAATTTTTTGCTATGGTACATTTACTTTTCTGAAACATCTATTCACATGTTTTACCAGGTTTTTTTCAGGAGGGAGGTTGTCTGTCTTCTTACAACAATAATACTAATTGTTGTAGAAGTTCATTATATATCTGGGATAGAAATACTATGACTTAATGTTTTGATTTTCCAAATGATGTGATCATGATGAACAGAAGCTTTTAATTTTTTTACATCTTTTTTTTAAAACTGAGATGAGGTTTACATAACATAAAATTATCCATTTTAAAGGGTGCAATTGGGGGGCATTCAGTATATTCACAATGTTATGCTTTTATCTAGTTCCAAAACATTTTCATCATGCAAGAAGAAACCCTCATGCCCATTAAACAGTTACCCCCATTCCTCACCCTCTGTAGCTCCTGGCAGCCAAAAATCTGCCTTCGTCTCCATGGATTTATCTCTTCTGGATATGTAATACAACATTCTTGTTATTTTTCTCTTTGTGCTTGGCTTCTTTTACTTAGCATAATGTCTTTGAGTTTCATCCATGTTGTTGCATGTATAAGTACTTCAATCTTTTCTTTGGCTAATATTTCATTGTATTATATATACCACGTTTTGTTTATCCCTTCATCTGTTGCTGTATACATGGGCTTTTTCTGCCTTTTAGTTATTGTGAATGGAAACTTTAAATTTTGATTTAGCCTAATTTATTCTTTTTTCTTTAACAATTATTGTGTTTTGCTTCTTTTCTAAATTTCCTTAGAGTGCTCTGAATAAATAAAATATTTTCATGTTTTCTTTATTGTTTTTGCTTTTAAATCTAGGTCCAGAACACATCTCAAACCATTTTTTATGTATTGTTACACAAAGATCAGAACTCTGTCTTCCCCCTTCACTTCTTTGCCTCTACATCACCCCATTCCCATCCTCTCCCCCTTCCCCACCTCTTCTCCTCCTCCTTCTTTCACATTTATTTCTTCTAGTCCCCTCCTCTACTTCTATTACTCCTCCTTGCATCTTGTCTTTCTTATTTTCCTTCTCTTTTTTCTTCTCTTTCTTCTTCCTTGTATGGGTATCTAGTTGTTCCAGATCACCTTTAGAAAAAAGTTTTCTTTCCAATGGGTTTCTTTCCTTTGATTCCTTTGTCAAAAACCAAATATAATACTATATCTGGACTCGTAATCCCATTCCAGTGACCTACTGGTCAATTTTTATGCCAATATTATACAGTCTCAATTAGTGTAATGTCACAGTAAGATGGGCAGTGTAATATCCCAACTTTACTATTTTATTAAAGATGGCTCTCTCTATTCTATGTTCTTTGAATCACATATGAATTTTAATATATAGCTGGTCTATTTCTCCAAACATGTCTGCTCAGATTATGATTTAAATAAAATTGAACTTATATATCAATTGGTAGAGAACTTATTTCATTTTTTACAGATTTTATTTATTTATTTGAGAGAGAGAGAGAGAGCACAAGCAGACAGAGAGACAGAGGAAGAGTGTAAAGCAGATTCCCCACTGATCAAGGAGCCCAATGATCCCAGAACCTCAAGATCATGACTTGAGCTAAAGGCAGATGCTTATCAGACTGAGCCACTCAGGTACCCTGAGAATTTATTTTTTAATAATATAAAGTCTTCTAATTCATGAATATGGTATATATATCTACATTTAGTTAGTCTTTCTTTATTACCCTTAACAAAGTATTATAGTTATTAATGTAGAGTTCTTTCATGTCTTTTGTTAAATTATTTCTAATTGTTTATATTTTTATGTAACTTAATATAATTTTTAAATTTTGTGTATTGTATTTTTGATTGTAGAAAACTGGATTTGCAAACCTCAGCTTACAATCTTGCTGAATAATCTTAATCATATTAATAATTCTTTTGTACGTGTCTTAGGATTTTCTATGTAAGCATTCATATTATCTCCAAAGGGAGAACGTTTGACTTCGCCCTCTAATCTTCATGGTTTTTACTTCCCTTCTCTGCCTTATTGTAATGGCTAGATACTTTGTTATAATATAGAATAGAAGAGTTGAGAGAACATCATTTCAGAGTTTCTAGATTTAAGTGAGGAGCGTTCAATATTACATAATTTTGACATTTACCCCCAGATTTTTGTAGGTTTGTTTATCTACAATTTGTTTATCAAATTGATGAAGACCCTTTATAATCTTAGATTACTGAGAACTTTTATCATGAAAACATTTTATCAGAATGCTTTTTTATCTATTAGAATGATTACATGTTTTCTGATTTGTTGATATGATGACTTACTTTGATTAGATTTCAAAAAATAACCCAACTTTTTATTATAAGAGTAAATCTCCTAGGCCATCAAGTATTATTCCTTTTATATACTGCTGGATTCAACTTGTTGATATTTTGTTAAAGATTTTTGCTTCATGGTTCATGACAGATGATCATCTATATATGTATTTTTACAATATTAATTTTAGAATTTAGCCTTAAGATTATAGTGGCCTTGGGGCACTTGGGTGGCTCAGTTGGTTAAGCGTCTGCCTTTGGCTTGGGTTATGGTCCCAGTATCCTGGGATCCAGCCTCAGATCAGGATCCCTACTCAACTGGAAGTCTGATTCTCCCTCTCTCTCTGCTTCTTGCCCATGCTCATGCTCTCTCTCTCACTCACTTTCTCTCAAATAAAAAAATAAATAATCTTAAAGAGATTATGGTGGCCTCATACAATATGTTCTGGGGGAAAAATTCTACAGTTTTTTTTTTTTTTCTTTGAATGTTTGATATAATTCTCAGTATAACAATCTAGTTTTGGAGTTTTCTTTATGAAAAGGATTTGATAAACAACTAAACCTATTTAATGTATCAAATATTATATATTTTCCCTCATTAGGTGATATTTTATTCTTCTCAATCACTGCTTTCAAAACTCTCTTTTTAGCATTGGTTTTAAAAAGTTTTATTAGAATATATTAAGTATAGTTTTCTTTGTACTTACCCAGCTTGGGGTTCACTGAGCTTTAACAGTTTATAGTTTCATGAAATTTAGGAATTTTCATCATGATTTAAAATCTTTTCTGCGCTTCTCTCTCTCTCTTCTCCCTCTGTGACTTTAATTACATACATTTTATAGACTGCTTGATACCACAATGAGGTTCTGTTCATTTTTTTCTCAATATATTTCCTTTCTATACTAAAGATTAGATAATTTCCTTTGACCTATTTTAGGCTAATTGGGCATTTGTTTTTATTTTCTGCATGATGTTAAGTCCATTAGTTAATATATAATTTCAAATATTTTATTGTTTTTTTTCCCCTAGAATTCCTATTTGGTTTGTTTTTAGTGATCTATTTGTAGACTGAGAATCTTTATATTCATTAATTATTGTTAAATTTTTCCTTATGCTATTATATATAGTAAATAGATAATTTAACATCTTTTATACAAGACCTAATATCTGGGTCTTCTTTAGGTTGTTTTCTCTACTTTTTTCTTGCCTTTGGATCACATTTTTCCATTTCTTCAAGTCTTCAGTAATTTTTAAAATATATTTTGGGCATTCTGAGTGATACACTGTAGAAAATCTAATAAAATAAGATAAAAACAGAGAAGAAGGCAAAGCATAAGAGACTCTTAACTGTAAGGAGGAGACAGGGTTGCTGGAGGGGAAGTGGGTAGGGGGAATAGGGTTATCTGGTGACAGGCACTAAGGAGGGCACTTGATGTAATAATGGACACTGGGTATTATATGCAACTGATGAATCACTAAATTCTAACCCTGAAACTAATAATACACTATTAAAAAAGAAGAAGAAGAAGAAGGAGGAGGAGGAGGAGGAGGAGGAGGAGGAGGAGGAGGAGGAGGAGGGGGAGGAGGGAGTCATGAGATCAGACCTGAGTAATTCTAAGAAAAGAGGCAGAAGAAAATGTACTATAGAAAATGTAGAAATTATACATTGAAGAAAGAAAAACTTTCTCTAAGCAGTTTTGGGGTTTTTTAAAAACTGACAGTTTACTTGGGTAGGCTCACATTCCAGAATCTGTCTTTCTCGTGGTAGGCGGCACTGAGATTGCTCATTTCATATAGTTTTTCAGCAGTTACTTATCACAGAAAGATTTGCAAATACATTTCAGTGTTCAACCCAGGGTTTGCGTTGGTAATGACATGCTAACTGAATTTCAGATCTGACTCTCCTTTTTGTCCAAGACCTTCTTGCTGGGCCAAACTAAAAATCTATTTGATTAGTAAAGGCTTAATAAAGTGAAATTATCCTGAATTGGATAAATTGTATATCAATTAAGAGGCTCCTAAATTGTATAAATAGATATTTATAGTCTACTGTAGGTTTTAAGTATAACTGGAGATGATCCCAAACAATTTCGTCAGTGGAGAATATGTTAAACCAGCAGAAGAAGTCTGAGCAAAGAGGTACATATGTACAAGTATGTAAGGAAGTAGACAGGAAATCCGTAGTTGGCCCATGTTAGTTCTCCATTTAGGCTTTGTCATCATTTTTATCCATATCACTGTCCCAGAATTGCGAATTTTGTTCAATCCCCTCTTTCAAAAGCTATTTTATATATAACTTCTTTGATTGTCACTATAAAAAAAAGCTTAAACATTCTTACAAATTAAATTAATATGAAAATGATACAGATACTAATCCCATAGTAGATGTGGATGACATGGGAGAAACTGATTTTTATTTTCTGCCTTAAAATTTAATACAATAAATGATACAACAAGAACCAGCAAGGGGCACCTGCATGGCTCAGTGGGTTAAGCCTCTGCTTTCAGCTCAGGTCATGGTCTCAGGGTCCTGGGATCGAGCCCTGCACTGGGCTCTCTGCTCAGCAGGGAGCATGCTTCCCCCTCTCTCTCTCTGCCTACTTGTGATCTCTGTCTGTCAAATTAATTAATTAATTAATTAAAAAAAAAGAAACCGTAAGGCCCAATAAGACTTAAAGTGTAGCTTTCTGTATAAGAAGCGCTTTCCAATTATTGAGCCATTATTTTGGTTTATTTTGGATATTTCTTTTGTTTACTTCTCACTCTCATTGGTTTACAATTCTTTATTCATAAATAGATAATATGTGATAGTGGAGAACATCTAGAAGTTGTATTGTTGGGGTTTTGTTCAGGAATTAAAAACTTTAGGTTTTGAAACTTCATTTTGGGGGAAAAGGATTGCTATTCATGTATAGCAATGAATTACTGTATAAAATAATGGTACAGGATAAACAGGCAAGATTATTTTCATGCTATTAGAAGTTAGGAGAGAGGACAGTGGTGGAAAGCTAGCTCAAAGGGGGTGTCCCATGAATTCATAATATTTACTTTCTTGATATGGTTATTTATTAAATGAGCAAGTTCAGTTTGTGAATTCATAAGTGGCAGAATTATATTTTCACATTCTATACGTATAAGTAAAGGGGTATATACACCTGTCTATCTAGATCTATATGCTAAATTAGGTAGTTGTATGTATTAGAAGCATTAAGAGAGAGATACAGATTAAAGAGATGGAGAAATGTATATTAAAGTTTCTTATTAAAACTAAGAAGGAAGAGAGTCATGAGATCAAACCTGAGTTATTCTAAGAGAATAGGCAAAAGAAAATGAGCAATGAAGGAGACTGACAAAGGTAGGGCAAATGGTAAGTTAGAAGAATGATGTACCGGGGAAGTCAGGATAAGAGTATTTCCAAGAAAGAGAGAATTAACTATATAGAATATTTCTGAGTAGTCAAATGAGATGAGATATAAAAAATATTGGTCATTGATCATAGCATAAAAAAAAGTCTATAGGAACTTTAGTCACAGCAGGTTTTCACGAAATGTTGGCAATCAAATCAAGATAAAAGTTTATTGAAGAATAAATGAGAGATAAGGAAGAGAAAGCAGTATATATGGTCAACAAAAAGTTAGTTTTTATAAAAGAAGTTGAGCAGTGGTAAGAGCTTTATGTGGGATATACAAGGTGATGTGTAAATGCTGGTGGTAAAGATGCATAAAAAATTAGAAATTGAAAATGTAAAAGAATGAGGAGATAAAGAAGAACATAGTACCTTCAGGAGATGGGAAGTTCTGGCATCCAGAACAAATAGAAAGGGTCTTGCCTTTATTAGGAAGAGAGATAGTTCTCATATTGGTGGGTGGGGGGAAAGCATAGAAAACTAGTGTGATCATAGGTGGCTTTGAAGATGACTGGTGTAAGATGGGGAACTTTCCTTCTGCTGGTTTCTCAGTGAAAGACAGATTGAGTTGGGGGGAAAGGAATAGGGACTACTAGTGTAAAGAGAACTTAGACTGTATTAATGAGTCATAGTGAATGAATCCTTAGGAGTAAATAGGTGGAATGGAAGTAAAGTCCCTGGAGGACCTTCATGATGGTATCAAGGAACTTCATGAGGGTAGAAGAAAACAATTATAATTGTCTTCAGTGAATAAGATGCAAATAACATAGTCCATAGATGATAGCAGCAAGAAGGGGAATACTGTGAAAGAGCCTAATGAAGTTCAAAAGAACAAGAATTTGCACAAAACTGAAGGAGACTTAGTGGTCTGGGACAATGAATAGGAAAAAAAAAAAATAACACGATTGCCATTTTCAGACCAAATGTAAAGAAAACATTCATTCAAGAAGCATACAGGGAAGCCAGTTTTATTTTTGCTGACACAAGGCAGTGTTCAGAGAAGAGTTTTAAAGTGGGAAGAGTGTGAAGCACTCAGATTCCGAGTTCAGGGAACACAGGAGGAGTGTGCAAGAGGGAAGGAAGTGTGCAGAACTTGGGTCAAAGAAACCAATGCACAAAGAATTATGGGATGGAAAATAGGTTAGTGAGGATACAGAGGCCTTTGTTTTGGCAGCAAACAGTGCAAATATGTCTGTGAGGCCCAATAAATTCAGTGGAGATAATGTCTTAGAACTATGACTTCCTTACCTGCATGTTTGTTTCAAACATGGGGGTTTTTATGTATATATGTATGTATGTATTTATGTATGTGTGTTTGTGTGTGGTCAAGAGTTCCTCACTAATAGTATATGTGTGAGAGAAAGAGGATTGAGAATGATGAACACTGAGCATGATCATGAGGAATCAGGTATTAACAGATAGTTGTAACAGATCCAACCTTCATCTTTGAGACTGGTTTTGATGGGACTGTTGGGGCTGGCTGGTGATTGATGCTCTGCTCTCTGTATACAAGTGGATGTAGCTTTAGCTTGGAAGAAGGTTGGAGGCTTATTGGGACAGTGTTGGTGCTAATTCTGGAGAAAATTTTTTCTTTCCTGTAGGATGAAATATTGCAATCAAATAGGATAAAAAATACCATGTTAATGCCCCCCTCATTTCCCATGGAGATTTGCAAAGACATTTTCAGCTGTTTTCCAATACTTCAGTTTCTTTTTAATGCAAAGGACTATACATGAATACATAATATCTTCAAGATATAAAAAGATCATAAGATTTAGAATTATTTTCCTAAGACAGAAACAGAAATAAATGGGATAATCTACTATTTAAATCCCAAATGTCACCAAGATCTGACTTTTTCTCCAGCACTCCTTCAGTGGTATATATCAGTCTGACAGTGAAAGGACACTCTAATTCCTGTGTCATACCCTGGGGAGTGACATTTGTGTAGAATGTCAAGTTCTAGGAACTTGCTGTTAATTACTATGCTTTCTAAGATATTCTTAATTTAAGATGAATTAGTAGATTTGTGTCAGTGTCTTCTTTCTTTACATGATACAATATCATTTCCAACATATCTCAAGCCCTAGCCCCCATCAAATTTTGAAGTGACCTTTTGTTGAATTGACAGATCTAAGATTATATCAATTATGAATTGTAATGTATTATCAATCAAAATGTTACTCATCAAGCTGCTTTTCTGCTCTGATCAAATGCATCCCCAGAAGTGATAATCCTACATTTGAAAATAAGAGACAAAGAATTTTATTCTAACAATGAATGCACATAAATTATTGTTTTCGCTAATATTAGTGGGTAACTTACTTGTATGTGTCAAGTATAGAAAAAAATCTTATAAAGAGATACTAGATAAAGATTCATCATTAATTTTTTTAAGAGGATTAAAAGATGAAATGACCTGGCAGAGTTTTAATACGTAAATTATTAAATATTATCATACCTAAGAAAAAAAGTGACAAATTAAAAAACAGACTCTTAAATTAAAAAACAGTTCTCTCTTAAATACAGAGAACAAGCTGGTGGTTGCCAGAGGGAAAGTGGACAGGGGATGGATGAAATAGATTAAGAGGAATAAGAGTACATGTATCCTGATGAGCTCAGAGAATTATTGAATCATTATGTTGTACACCTGAAACTAATATCACTGTATTTAATTATACCTCAACAAAATATATAAATACATAAATGGAAAAAATTAAAATTTAAAAAATTTTTTAAATTACCTTAAGATATTTAGAGTTTTGACAAAGACTTTTTAAATTTTATAACTATCCTGGTTAGAGTTAATATGATGCTTTGTGCTACCTAATATCTCACAACTGAAGTGAAGCACAGTATATATTCATATACCTGGAAACTTGGTTTCCAAACAAAATGACCAGTCCAACAGGATGGATAGTTGCATAAATGTTGAGTTGAAAGTGTACAATAATATAAACAAAATTCAGAGAAACAACTTTTCTATTTTTTTTCCTCTGTCCCGAGTATTTTCAAACCAATTATGCATTCTATATAATCAGTGGAACATGAGAATTTAGAATATGGGGAAAACCCGAGGAAACAGAACCACTACTCTTTAACCTGCTTTGTATATTGTCCTCAGGCTAGACTTCAGATCCTGGTGATGGAAATGCTACCTAGATTTTATCCTCCAAACTCTTTGTTGCCCAGTGCCTTTTTACAGTGACAAACTATACAACCACTGGGTTATTGAAGAGTTATAAAGTAGGTGGACTTGGTGAAAATGTAATTTTTCCTTAAATTATGTTAATAGATATTTAAGGTTTAATTTAGATTTCAAGTTGAAGTTCCCTTATCTAATTTCTCATTTTCTGTCTCCTGCTAGCGTCTCACTGAAAAGGAAGGTGGCTTTCCATATTGTTTCCCTTTAGAGAATGATCTCTCCAGACTGTCATGGGTGTTAAGGTTTGAGGTAGGGTAAAACTCTTCCCCAGTTTCTCCAAATACTTAGAAGGATATTATGTATACTTGAAGTACAGAGTTTTAGCAACCTTAAATTTATTCCCCTGGTGCCCCAGCATTCCCATTTGGCATATGGAAGTCTTTTTGTGACTGGCAAATCAGGGCATAATAAAAGTATTTTTTTATCACTTGGATGTGTAACCAGCATAATAAAAGTATTTTTTTATCACTTGGATGTGTAACCATGAAAGGAATCGAAGAATTGGGTAAAAGTTGGAGAATATCATTCAAGGGTCACTGAACTGGTAGGGCTAAGGAGACGATCTAGAAGACTGGGAGAATTTGAGGTTGAAGCAGTTATAACAATATCATGCATTGAACATACAGGACAGAATAAGGATAGAAATAGGGGAAGAGGTACCTACAAAAGGCAAGAGTAGAATGAACAGATTTAAGGAATGCATCTAATAATAAGTTGACCTATTTTGTAAGCTCACCTGAATACAGGAGCAGCTGTTTACTTCCTGTTCTGTGGGAGTAAGACCATGTAGTCAAGAAGCCATGTTAAATTAGACATTCAATTTTGTCCCCTTTCAGACATTTCTGTCATTACTGGTGACTTCAGTTTCTCCTTGTCTACTAAGCCCTTCTCCTTGCAGACACTTTAGGTGATTTTCAAAGCAACAAGCTCATTGTTTTTTGTTCTGTTTTTCTTCTGTCAAACTCTGGTTTGATCCATTCAAAATATTAGTGATGGAAATCAATTTCCTCCGACTTGTGACTTTCAGTCAATTTCAAACCCATGTGGCAACATCCAAAGCACCCTTATAATCCTGTATCCATTCCCCCCCCTTTTTTCCCTCTAGTAACTTCTCTGATCAAATGTTTCCTTTTTTCCCCCTTCTCATCTTTATTCTTTTTCCTCTTGAGTAAATCATTTTTTTCTGCATATCTGTCAAATGCCCTGTCATTTCTCCTTTAGTTCTTTCCTGCCACAGAGCTTAGTCTCAGACATCTAAAGACCAAGGTTGAATCAGCTGAGACCAAGGAAGAATCAAAGAAACAAGACACCATACTTCCATGGGCTTGTCTTTTCCATCCATTGTTTTTACTGCTTTTTATTCTTCTAAACATGAATATATTAATATCCTCATTGTTATTACTCACAGAAGACAGCATCATCCATTTACTTTAAATTTTTGGCTAATGGTTTGACATTAAAAGTTTATTCCTTTTACTTGTTTATTTCAGGGGGGAAAAAAGCTTTATAAAGTGCCAAGCAAAAGGAAAATGCTAAGCCAAACACAAGTAATAGAGAAGAATTTTGTTGTTTGTTTGAGTATAATTGAATAGCATTCTAGATTTGGAAATTTTTTTTTAAGATTATTCTATTAAAAACTTTCTTACAAAAGAGTAAAAGCTAAGCTAATGTAAATGGTATGCCTAAGGTGGCTAGTATGAGAATCTGTTCTCATTTTAAGCTCATTACTTCAGAAAATTAACAACAGAAATTGAATGTGCATATACATATACTTTATGTATGTGGTAATTTTTGAAGAAAGAAATTTTATGAACTCATCCCACATATAGAGGTAAACATGATATAGCTATATAAAGTGGGATGCTTATGTTTCAAAAATTATTTCAGACAATATTAACTTAAAATTAATTTCATTTAATTGAGGTAAGAATATTACCACAAGACCTAAGACTGACTAAAAAAAATAATGATGAATGGCTATTCATTGAGCTGAGATGCTAGATATCTAGTAGAGTAAAAAAAGAATCAATGTAAGATAGGTTTTATTTAATACCTTCATTACACTTGAAAATTGTAGGAACAAAAATGATAAAGGATTTTCAAAGATTGATTCATGAGAAAAGATTAAAATCACATAGTACTTATAGCTTTGCCAAAAAATGACTCACGGGTAATGATGAATATTTACAATGATTATGATTAATTATTCAAGGAGATAAAACTAAATAAAAATAAACTAATTTCTTTTCCAATTGTTTTTAGCGTGCCAGGACATAACATATCTTTCCTAGCTCCATATTGTAGAGAACACCATTACTTTAGAATTGGAGATTATAAAAACACAAGCATTTGTTGAGTTCTTGCCATGTGCTAGGTGTTGTTCTAAAATGGCTTACTGTTATTAACTCAGTTAACATTCATTAACTCAGGATAATCCTGAGACAGTTACTGTTATTTGTAACTACAGAAGACAAAGGCACAAAATAGTAATACATAGTCATAGTAATAGGACTTTTTAAAAGTGACACACCTTGAACTGGGTAGAGTCAGGACTTAAAATGAGGCAGGTCTACTCCATTGTGGAGATAATTAACCTCTACTCTGTACTTTCTCCGATTATATTTCCAAATAGCTATAAAGTAGCTGCAAGACCTCTTTGGTGTCAAATATGGGGATTTAATACACTCCATCAAATAGTATTTGTTATTGAGCACATACTACATTCTAGGAACTGACAGGAGCAACAGAGACCTTGAGAGAAAAATAAAATTGCAACGTGTGTATTTCCTTCTCTTTCTTTTGAAGTCTAATGCATTTGGATTATTGTCCCCTTACTGAATTCATGATCTTACTACATCTCCCTCTAGCAAAATTTGGTCTCAATTAATTGCCATATGTATCTGAAATATTAAGTTGCACCAAGGGGGAAATAACAAATAATAAATAGCATTTTGATTTTAATTGCCTGTAGCCCCATTTCTCAAAAAATAATTCCTAAACCCAGTATCATCAACTGTGGAGAGAGAGTTTTGAGTCAGGATCTTTCTAAGCCTATATATGCTTATAACCTTAATAGAAAAAAAATATGACTCTCAATAAGTAAGTCCTTGCATGGGACAGGTCTGGAATTGCTTGAACAACTCAGGCATAATCCCAGTTGGGCTCCTTTCTAAACCACCTTGGTTATTTGATTTGATACACTTATGTACCCAAGTCCTGAGGAGAAGGGAGTTATGAAATTCTTACAGAATATTATTTTTAATTGAATGTGCCCTCTTAAAAGAGCATTTTAATTGAGATTTAATAACTCCATAAAAGATAAATCTAGCCACCATGTAATAAACAGTAATTAATTAGTTAATATCAATTAAATACTAAAAATATTAATTTATATTTAACGTCTAACTACTGTAATTTGCTATAGCTATCTTATTAAATGCTAATTAAATTCCTAAATATTCTTACAAATTTAATGCATTAATAACAAGAATGTAAGTACATATTTACTGTATCTGCACTTCTGAGTTCATTACATGGCAACGAGATTTATCTCTTTTATAGTAATTAAATATTACTAAGCAAACCTCAGTAACTTTTCCTAACACATACCATAACTGTTTTATTAATTTCAAATTAAATGCTCATTTAAGGTTTTTAATCAACAGCTGCCCCCAAACAATCTTCTACAGGCAGAGCAAAGGTTATTATATGTTTAATTAAACTTTAGTTTTTAAACTTGGGCTGAACCTATCTAAATATGACTTTTGGTTTCTCACTATAATCAATATTACTTTTTTGATAATATTTATTAACATTTTCTGTACATTCTATATTTTTTCCTTTGTCCTATCTTTGTACCTTTGTTCTCCATCTACTAAGTCTATATATATTTTTTTCCCTCCATTTAATACAAGCCAACAAAGTTTTTTGTTTCTATTTCTGTCATTAAAAAGAAGAGACTTTTGCTAACACCTTCTTCAGGTAGCTTTTCTTTCCATTATTTACTGCTTCATTGTTAGGGAAACATACCTGTCAGGAAAACTTAAAAAGAAAAGAAGGAGAAGGAAAGAAGGAGAGAAAGAAAAGAAAGAAGAAATGGGTCCTGTGACATTTGTTAGCAAAAGCGAGTCCAGTTGGAAAGGCTACAAAAAGGAATAAGGCTCTGCCAAGGTTCAAACCTCAGGATGATTTTTGAAAGACTAAGAGAAAATACAGTCCTTGCATGTATCAAATGATTTAGAATCTTCAGTCCTTCCAGATATGATGGGGGATGTCATAAAGACAGGAGGCTGCTGAGCAGCAAGGAAAGCACATTAGCTATTAACCTCCCCCCAGCCGATCAACTTTATTTTGCAATCTTCCCTCAGAACCATTAGAATACCCTGAAGAAATAACTTTCCAATTAAAAAGGATCTCAGAGAACAAAGCCATTTTATCTCTGACTCCTGGTGTTCTTTATTCCAATAATTTAAATTGGAATTGATTTTTCAATTTAGCCGTTGACTTGCTATGGACACACAGCTGAAAAGGCCGAATGGAATTGCATGGCTGAAATATTTGTCTTTGTGATGCACTTCTCATAAATTCACAGGAGCCTTTTTTTTTTTTTTTTAATGCATTTTCTTCTGCTGCCTTTGCCTTAGACAACAGCTTTTTAGCACAGCATGGGCAAACTGAGAAAACACATCCACCATGACCTCGGGGGCCTCATCCTCCATTCCTCATAGATTTATCTAATTGTTACATCTCCTGGAAAATAAATAAATTCAGTCTATCTGAAATGATAGGGATTCCTGAAGCCCAAATATTTGTTTTCTAATTCACATAAGAGATTTAATTTCTTAAAAGAAGAAAATACCTTCTCAGTGTATTTTACCTCAAAAATATGTTGTAATGGAGATTGAACTCTCCTATAATTGCTTGAATTATTAGTAGCTAAAAATAATGGTTTTTCAATTAGCACTTACTAATTTTGAATTAAATACTCTAAATATTAAACTGTTCTTTATTACCCTTTTATATTTTATAATAAAAGGACTAGGAATATCCAATTATTAAAGCACTTGATTAGCAGTCAGAACTTTCTAGTCTATTCACACTGCTGATCGTTTTCTCACTGTGACCTTAGACGAAATGCCATAGTCTTTGTCATCGTCTCCTTCCTGTTTCCTCACCCTGTCACTCCAGCAGGTGTCTCTACTTTCCTTTGTCTTATAGGCTCAAGTCCTGTTCTGAGATCAGTCCTGATGTGAATAGCAGGTATGGAAGGAAATCCTGAGCTCAAAACATTGTTTTATTTTTTACTAAACACCATATTGCTTATTACTCACACCCCTTGTGATTTTGCTATGCATTGTCTTTTACATAACTGTCCAAATGCATGGTCTCAGATCTGTCTTTGACTATTGGCACAACAATCTCTTTTATAATAATCCAAAGCAAAAAAGAACATAGAACTCCCAGAATACAAATGCCATGACAGCATGATCTTTACAGGCATTTTTCACTCACCCCTCTATTCCTTATGCCAAAGCAGTCCTTGGTACCTCCTTGGTACTCAAAAATCTGTTCAGTGTATGAAATACACTGTGGGTCCTCTCTTGATTTTTCTTCCCTACAACCAGTTATGAGTTAATACAGGGAGACAAAATATTTGTAGTAAATATAATAAATGCACTTTGGAATTGACTGTTGTAACAGAGTAGCTATCAGTCACCATTATTAAAAGCATATTTTCTGGGACACTTGGGTGGCTCAGTTGGGTAAGCATCTGCCTTCGGCTCAGGTCACGATCCCAAGGTCCTGGGATCTAGTCCCACATACGGCTCCTTGTTCAGCAGAGTGCCTGCTTCTGCCTCTGCCTGCTATTCTCCCTGTTTGTGCTTGCTCTCTTGATCTCTCTCTCTCTCTCTTTTAAACAAATAAAGAAATAAAATCTTTAAAAGAAAAAAAACAACAACGTATTTTCCCTAGCATTATGCTAAAGTTTGGAGGTTGGCTCCTCACCTCTGGGTATTGCATTTTTAAATGTACTTTTAATTTGTACCATGATTAAAATAACACCTCATGGCAGCATTAGTCATGTGCCTAAGGGGAGCATGAGTTTCTCACCAACAAACATCAGAATGCAGAAGAAATTTTTTTATGATTTTTTTAAACAAATTTACTGTATTCTGTTATGTGCTTGGCACTGTTCTATATATTTGTGATACACCAACATAGAAGCAAGACAGAAAGGCCTCTTCTTGGGGAGCTTACAGTTCAATGGGCAGAAACACATCCCGTGCAAGCGTACTTTAGAAAGTGATACAGTAGGTTAAGTCATTTGGAGATTAAAGATGATGTAGTAGATTAAAACGTAAATAGAGCAGAGTAAGGGGGTTCTGGAGCCTCGCAGGGGAGAGACTGCTATTTAAAGAAGGCTAGTCAGAAAGGACTCTCAGAATGTATTTGAACAAAGCCTTGGAGTAGATGAGGAAGGGAGTTCTGTTGATAATCTGAGACAAGAGCCTTCCAGGAGGAAGAAGCAGACTGCCAAGGGCTCTAACCAAGGAGTGTGTTTGTAGACTTGGCCGAAAGAAACCAGTGTAGCTGGAGCCGAGTGAATGAGTCTGAGAGTTTAGGTCAGAGATGAACTGAAATCAGATCCCGGAGCGCCCTGTAGAGCCACCGCAGGAGCTCTGGCTCCCATCCACGAGAGAAGTGGAAAGCCACTGTCCGCTGCTTCCATTCTGGCGTTCCTCTGATTACATGCGATTTTCTCTGCAGTAACACCTGATTACACCACTGCCTTGCTTTTCTGGGGAAGTGGGGAGTGGAAAAGATTGGGGGCATTTCTCAAAGGAAGACTTGAGTCTTCATTCTGATCAGAAGTTTTTCAAAGATCACACTTCTTACTTTTCTGTTTCCTCTTGACCCTAACCATCTACTTTGCCCAACTATTGTAGTCAGCCACAAGTGTGAGTCTATTTACACACTTTCCTCACTGAAATATAGATGACTTAAGGACAGAAGGTGCTTCGTTTCATTTATCTGTTTCCAGGGTATGACACAGGATAAGGGCTCCATAAGTGTTTGACGAAATACCGAGTTATATGAGAAGTAGCAGAAAAAGAAAGGCAAATTGTGTAATTAAAACACCACTGGCTAATTTTAACAACTCGGGGCTCCCATGCTTGAATTGTCAAACTAGGTTTTTTTTGGTAAAGTAATTTAGTAAGGAAATTTTCCTAGAAACTTCCTAATGTAGACAATGATTATATTCCAAAAACTGTTCAGTATTCTCTCAGAAATCCTCCTAATTTGAGATTTCCCTAACTTCTAGAATTTCAGGATATTGGTCTGATGTCTATATGCATTGAAATTCATTGACACACGTATAGAGAGAATCTCTATTTGCCTTGCTCTGAGAGAATTCTCCACTCAGTCAATGACACAGAGAATGTATATAAAATTTTCTTCATTCTTCTGACAATTCTGGGAAAGCAAGAATCTTTAGAATATCTCCCTACTACAGATGACAGTTGGGAAAAGCAAGGAGAAAAATGTTTTGCCTTCTGCATGTTAATATCTAGCATAACATAAATGCACATACATGCACATGTCTGTGCACATACATGTACACTTTGGAATAATGGTCTTTGATTTGCTTATACTGAAAGTCATTTTCCTGTCCAACATTCAACAATGTAGACTATCAGTAGGTGGGAGGCTCCTTGCTCTCCATGATAACAGCAAGGCATAGCATGTCACTATGATGACTTCCATGGTGTCACAGGTTACAACCTTTTATTGTATTTCATGAGGCATATTTAGCTGTTCACGGAATAGTTTTTAAAGAGTCATTTACAAATTGAATTTTATAAGTTTAAAGAGGATCGGCTAAGAGGACCACACTTGCACCTTGTATGACAGTTATATACCTATTTTTAGTATATTAACCTGACCATGAGGAGTTCAGTTAGAAGGATTTGAAAGGTGTTTGATAGTATTCCTTCACATGAAGGCATCCTCGATGCAGCAAATCCCACACTCTCCTGACTTTTCTAGAGATATATCTCTACCAACCTTCTCATTTCTATCCTGAGTCATTGCACATTTTCCATCTTTATTGGATTTTTCCAAACACATTTAAAACATACTGAAATTTCAACCCCAACCCAAAATCCTTGACCCTGCACCTACCCCCATCTACTGTCCTATGTCTCTGCTCTTCCTAGAGCAAAGTTCGTCAAACATTTTATTTATAATTTCCATAACTAATCTCCTTTGTCCTATTTTCTTTTTAAACCCATTCCAAGCCAGTTTTTGTCCTAACTACTCAATGGAAAACACTCTTCATGGTAATAAATGGTGGTGCTAAACCCAGTGGTCAAATTTATATTCCTGACCATCAAACTCTGTTTGACAGAGTTGATAGCTCCTTCCTCATTAATACATTTCTCACCCCCATGGCTTCCCAGGTATAACATACTCCTCATTCATTCTTCCTGACTAACCACTTTTCCCTGACCTTGGACATATGGCATGGCTCAGAGCTTTCCTCTCCTTTATTTAGATATATTTCCTTGGTGATCTCATTATGTCTCATGGTTTAAAGTATTCTCCATACATAGATGTTCCTAACCTAGACTACTCCCCTGAACTCTAGAATTATATATCTAATTTCTTACATGCTATTGCTGTGCATTTTGCTATCTCTATATTGCTATGCATTTGATATCTCTATATTATCTCTATATTAACACAACCTATATATATATATAAATATTATAAAACATATATATGTTTTATAATATATATATAACACTATATATATATATATACATATAAAACACCTGATCTAGGGGTGAGGGGACTCTTCTACAAACTATCATGTCTAAAGAAATGGTAACTCCATTCTTAACAGTTCTCTACATGAATGAATTTAGTCATCTTGGGGTTTCCTTTTCACCCCACATTTAATCAATCAGGAAATCATGCTGTTTCAATCTTCAAAATATATGCAGAATGCCGCCATTTATTGCCGCCTTGAATACTGCTCCTCTGATGCAAGTTATCAGCATCTCTCAACTTGACTCCTGCAATAATCTAATTGGTGTCACTGTTCCCCTCCTGCCCTACACTACCTATTCTCTATAGAGCTTCCAGAGCAAACATTTTTTTTTTTTTTTAAGATTCTGTTTATTTTTTTGACAGACAGAGATCACAAGTAGCCAGAGAGAGAGGGGGAAGCAGACTCCCCACCGAGCAGAGAGCCCGATGTGGGGCTCGATTCCAGGACCCTGGGATCATGACCTGAGCCAAGGCAGAGGTTTTAACCCACTGAGCCACCCAGGTGCCTCCAGAGCAAACCTTTTAATATGTAAAGCAGACCAGGTTGATCTTCTGCCCAAAACTGCCAAGAGCTTTCCATCTTGTTTAGAGTGAAAACCACACCCTTACAATGCCCTCCGATTGCTCTTGATCACACTGTGCATAGCTCACATTAATAGCATGAGAGGGATTTGGGCAAATAATGAGAGAAAAACCCAACCTGCCACATTATGCATTTGGCCATTCTCCTTGCCCTGTTCCTGCTACCTCCTACCCCAAACTTGTCTTCCTTCAAGCAAGTTTGACATAACTCTACTTTGGTGCCTTTACACCGGTTGTTCTCTCTGTCTTGAATGCATTTTCCTCACCTGCCTTAATCAGTGCCTCATTTCATGAAGGACTTTTTCAAGTGTCTCTTCCCACTTAATACCTTTTCTGACTACCCTATTCAAAGTGCACCCCTTTCTCGAAATCTCCCTATCCATTTCCTCGCTTTATATTTTCTTTATAACCCTTATCATATCTGACACATTATATATTTTACTTATTTGTTTCATAGTTATTTGTCTTGCTTCACCAAGTATACAGTACATGAGAGCAGAGATTGGTACTTTTTATCTTTGGGGTGAATATTTGCTGAAAGAGAAAATGTTTGATATCAATCTCTGATTTAAGAGTTTTATTACTACTTGCAGATTATTCATATTTGTGACTAAGATAATTGTTCAATGTTTATTTCCAATTACAAATTTTTTCATTTTAATTTCTTTGGGGATTTTTTTCTTCTCATATGATCAACAAATGTCTGCTAAAATTGATATGTTAATCTAGAAATTATTTCTTTCTCTAATATTTTTACTTAAACATATATTTGAATTCTCTATCATAAATGTAGTTTGATATGGAGAATCAACTTATATGTGGGCTTAGAATAAAATATCTTTCCAATTTGGCAGAAAACTACATTTTGGTAGCTCAGGTTTTTTCTGATAAACCATTGGTCACCAAATTTATATAGAAAATATTTAAAAATATATTTTTTATCAGTTTCAATTGACTATTAATTTTACTAAGGGCTTTGTGTTTCATTGGTTGTTTTGGATGCACTTTCATTAGTTGTTGGGAGTTGAGATTTAAGGCATCTAAGTATTGGGCTCCAAAATAAAAAATTCATCTAAAGTTTGCAGGTGAAGTAGCTTTATGTTTAAAACAGTGACCAAAAATGACAATATTGTTAACCTCAAAATAAAATTGCGACAAAAATACTGTCCTGCATTTCCTAACTTCTTGAGTTTTTAGTAGTTACCAATGACAGCCATTGCTTTGTTTTTTTTCTTAAGTTCAATTAGCTAACATATAGTACATCATTAGTTTTTGCTATAGTGTTCAATGAAGAGCCATTGTTTTAAATGCAGAGACACTTATCCTGAAAAAATGCCCAAGTGTTGAATATCAGTATATTGGACACATTTTTGAAAAAAGAACTGATAATATTCTTTTTTTTTTTTTAATTAACACATAATGTATTATTTACTTCAAGCGTACAGGTCTGTGAATCATCAGTCTTACACAATTCACAGCACTTACCAAGGCACATACCCTCGCCAATGTCCATAACCCAGCTACCCTATTCCTCCCCACACCACTCCCCAGCAATCCTCAGTTTGTTTCCTAGAGTAAGAGTCCCTTATGGTTTGTCTCCCTCCCAGGTCCCATCTGGTTTCATTTTTTCCCTCCCGACCCCCCACGACCCCCTGCCCTGCCTCTCAAATTCCTCATATCAGAGATATTATATAATAATTGTCTTTCTCTGACTTATTTTGCTCAGCATAATACCCTCTAGTTCCATCTACATTATTGCAAATGGCAATATTTCATTTATTTTGATGGCTGCATAGTATTCCATTGGATAGATATACCATATCTTCTTTATCCATTCATCTGTTGATGGACATCTAGGTTGTTTCCATAGTTTGTCTACTGTGGACATTGCTGCTATAAACATTTGGGTGCATGTACCCTTTGGATCACTAAATTTGTATCTTTAGGGTAAATACCCAGTAGTGCAATTGCTGGGTCATAAGGTAGTTCTATTTTCAACTTTTTGAGGAATCTCCATACTGTTTATCAGAGTGGCTGCCCTAGCTTGCATTCCCACCAACAGTGTAGGAGGGTTTCCCTTTCAGAACGGTTATATTATTTAAAAATAAGATTATCTTATGTTTCCTTTTTAGACACAGAGTTGTAAACAAAGTTTGGTAGTTGATTATGGATAAAAATAAGGTGAAATACCAGTCTTGATAATATATATGTAAATGACTAGTGGACAGAAGTTGGGAAATGAAAAAGAAAGAAAAGGTTGAAGGAAGTGTAGGATTATAACCATCCTTAAGATATTTAGCTTGAGGGAGAGAAGAGATTTTATTTTGGAGGTAGCAAAAAAATTTTTTTGAGTCTTAAAAAAAATCAGTATTCCAGACAAAAAAATTAATAGATCTGTTAGAAATTGGAAGAAGATGGTGGGGATGGTTTAAGTGATCTAAGTCTTCCCTTGTTTAAGCCATAAATATATGATGTAAACTTGAAAAGTCAATGAATAGTTATATAAGAATATTGTATAATATGATGAAAACCAAGAAAAATAATAAAACTGGGCATCATTAAAAATGGGCTTAAGGATTGAAATGGCAGAGTGGTATAAAATAATTTGCTTTTCATCATTAGCTCTTTTTAACCTTTTTTTTTCCTACGTGCATGCTATCATTTTAACAGATATCTTAAAGATAAAGAAGAAAAGCTGTGGAAAGCACATCATTACCTAAATCACACTTGCAATACAGGTTCAAAAAATATGTATTAAGAAGTGGAAACCTAAGGACAAATACACACTAAGAGCATAGAAACTCCTTTTAACATGTTGTTCTCCCTTTGAGCAATGTTTGTGCATTTTTGTTAAGGTGAGAATTTGCCTCAATATTCAAATTTCTTTTAATTTTGAATTGTGTCTTTTTTCCCTAGCTCTAAATGTAGAGAGAAAAAAAAAAATCTCTACTTATTATGTTCACCAACTGCCAAGAAAAATATTGGATTTGGATCAGATATCTAGCAACAGAAAGCATTAGAGTTGCTCCAAAAAAAATAATGATTTGGCAGTATATTTTTAGTAGAAAAATAGGGAACGATTTGGAAAATAAACATTAAAATAGCAAAAGTTGAAAACAACAGCTGGATTGTTTGATCCTTGATGAACTTCTCCATTGAAGTCTGAGTCAAGGATGGAAAAGAGAATAAAGTAGGGCTGGGATATAAGATCAGGAGAGAAAGGAAGCCTTTATTTGCATGTTTCATCTGAGTGAACTTGAAGACTATTATGACATTTTCTACAGGTACTTATAAGTAAATCTGAATTTAGAAGAAGAAAAGAAAATTTAGTGAATAAAACTCTTTGTATAAGGCTCAAAATTATTCAAATCCCTAGAAGGAACTTTTACTTTTCTTCAAAAGTAAAAATTTTGAAATATTTGATGTTCTTTCCAAATAATTTTAACACACTTAAAAAAAAGTAAAGCAAAGTGGCTGTTCCGATTCCACAGAAGGCGACTTGTCTGCTTTAAAATATCTGCTTTCTTAAATGTTTATTTTACTGTGCTTATAATCCACTGGTGTACTCAATCTGACGGTAGTGTTAAGTGAATAGCAGGGGAGTAGAGTGATTTGTTTAAGACACTGAAAAGTATAAGAGGAAAGACAGATTATAAACATATGTAGGAATCTAAACATGGATGAATTAATGCAATTAAAGATTTCCTCTCAGTGACTAATCTGGAATATCCTGGACTCTTGGAGAACTTGGGGTCATCTTCCAATTGCAATGACCCTGCTATTTTGTATTTCCTTGGTACTTCCCTATTCATTTGCTCTTTCTGTCTGTGTATCAAAACTTTGGTTAGAATTCTAGTTGCCAACTCTTGATATATCCCTTAGGTCTGTAAAAGTGGATGCAATTCCAGAAAACTTTCAACTTATGTTGTCGATTAGATTATTGTTCCAATCATTTCTGTTCCTGTTTGGAAGTGGTTTATATACCCACATTCTTTGCCATGGAACTTTGCAGTGCCTTACCTCTAGGCACAGAATGCTATCTCACTGGCATTGGGCTTGGTCATCTGACTTGCCTTGGCTAATGGAATGTGAGCAACGTGAAGCCAAACCAAGACCAGGAGAGCTCAGGAGAGTACAGCCGCATCCAGCCAAGTCCAGTCAAGCCTGGTGGAGCACAGCCAAACCCAACAGCAGCTCTCCAGTCTCCTAAAAAGCACAGCTCTAGTGTGACATGAGTAAGGAACAAATGTTTACTGTTATAAGCCACTGAAAAGTTGGGGCTGTTTGTTGGTACAGCGATGCTGACTATTTTACATGGCTATTTTTGTAAATGTTGATGGTTGATATAGGAAAATAAGGTTTTACAGAATTAGAAAAAAATGAGTTGGGGATAGGGATCAACGGAGAGACATATTGATTTTTAAAACCATCAAAATTTATTGCCCTTAGTTTTCATTCAAATATGAATTAACTCAAGTTTAATGCCCCAGTTTTGTTTCCTAAATTTATTCTTAGAAAATTCAGTGGAGAACTGTAAATCTAAATGAAGGTGAACCTACCTGATACTGGGCAAATTGAAAGCAACACCAAGTTATGTATATTTTGCCTTGAGGTGTATGTGAGTTTACAAACGACCAGCGTTACATAAGTCATCAGGTCATGTCTTTGAAGCTTGGCGTGCTCCCTATGTATTCAGAATCCACTTCTTTGGTACTACACTCAGTAGGAAGACCTTTTGTATTTCTTTTTCCTTGCCCAGAGACTTTCCTTGATTCAGTTCATTCTGTGTGAATTGTTTATGGCTATGAGTCAGTACTCTTCTGTTAGTAAGTTACAGAACCAAATCATTCTAGTCTTTACAAAAGACACATTTCTGTAGATCACATACTTGGAAAATCCAGATACGCATGTAACGACTGCCTCCCCCCACCCCCCACCTCCCGCCGCTCCAACACACTCCTAATTTATGTCTTTTCTAAATTTTAGCTTTCCTTATCTCTGCTGCTTTTTGCGTGCTGGTCTCATTCCTCCTTGCCAAGTTAACTCCCTCTCCATGAAATGTAAAAGACAGCTGCAGAGTCAGAGTCTACAGATGCAGGCTCACATTCCAAAATTAAGAGAGTCTTACTTGCTAGTTTTAGAGAAGCGCTCTCAGGAGTTCTGGTTAGCTCAGCCTGTGTATCTTATCCCAGGGAAATCTCTGATTGGCTCAGTCTGGATTATCTGTCCCAGTGTGACTCACTGTGTTGTTTGCCTTGATTGACTGTCCCAGTAAAAACACAAAGAAGGATTAAGGATTTCTACAAAGGAACCAGAAGAATAGAGATTTTTAAAAAGCTGAGTTGACAAAATTTTAATTTACTTCTGTCCAGTACAGGCCCATATCCAAACATTTAAGTAGCTCATATCTAAGAAGGAGCTAAACACAGATCTTGCTTTTTTCCCTCCAATTTTCTTTCTTTGAGCATCTATGACTCTGGCCCCTGGGATTCATGGCTTTATCCAAGCCCAAGTCCTTTTATTTATTTTCCTTTGCTAAATGATTTTCTCTAGCTAAAGCTGTTTTTAGTTGGAGGTGACAAGAATAGTTTCAAGCTAGTTTCTGGGCTTATGAAATAAGAGAGAAAATGTTCATAATAATAACTGTCACTGGATTTCTTGTATAAGGATAATATGTTTATAAAAGGATTATAAGTGTTTGGCAATTGAAAGTGAGATCCTGGGGGATTAGAGTAAGAGAGGTCTTTGGCACTTACCAGGAGGAAGGAGAGAAAGAATGTGAAAAAGAGGGGCAATGTGCAAGGAGGCAGTGGAACCACCTTGATTCTTAAAGATTTTATTCTCCTAAATAAAAATCTCTCTCTATGACCCCCCCAGATATTTACTAAAGATATTAAAATCAGGAAATGATCGGAATATGTGGACTTTGCGGAGATAAAAAAAATAAGGAACTGGATTTTGCATCTAGATGGAGGGAAGCTTAGGTGGCACGTATGTGTGATGAGATCTTCAAAGAGTACGTGGAATGTACAAACTACATGCAATTTTCAAAATGGTAGGCTTGACTCTGGATCCTCCCAGGCTTTAAACTTGAGGTTTATCAAAGCTAGCCTAAATCTCTCTAAATCTCTGAAAAGCAAGAAGTCATAACTGACTTCTGGGAATAAAGTTTCTAATGTCAATATCTCTATAGATTGACTTGGGAAATAGGGGATCTCAGGTGGCTTAGTCAGTTAAGCGGCTGCCTTCAGCTCAGGTCATGATCCTCAGGTCCTGGGGTCCAGCCCCTTATTGAGCCCCATATCAAGCCCCAAATCAGGCTCCCTGCTCTGTGGGGAGTCTGTTTCTCCTTCTCCCTCTACTCTCCGTCCCTCACTCCGTTTGTGCTCTCTCTCTCAAATAAATAAATAAATAAAATCTTTAAAAAATGATTGATTAGGGAAATAATCTGAATTCTTTTAGTATTTTTGAAATTATTTTTAACTATCATTTCCTAGCACACCACAAGGTAGAAACACCACCAAATATTAGTTGAATAGCAAAGGAATCCTCTTGTGTGCATTTGGTGTTGCTTTTGTCATACAGTATGTGGAATCATCTGTTCTAGTATAATATATTGTTTAACATAACAGCTTGAAACAACAATGACTTATTTGCTCATGATTCTGTGGGTCACCAATTGGATCACCAATTGGAGAAGATGTCTGGGAACTCTCTTATATATCCTCTTTCATCCTCTGAAATAGCCCATCCCTTTTTTGTTTTAAATTGTGACAGACAATTTCCCAACAGGAAGGAAAGGACCCAAGGTACAAAATACAAGTAGTGTCAAGTCTGTGTTTATATCACAACTGTAATACCCCATTGATAAAGCAAGTTACAGGCCCAACCCCATAGTCAATGTGGGTGAAGTCTACATTCTACACACTGGAAGTCATTAATATCACAAACTACCTTAGAAACCTTATTATTACTGATTATGAAAGGTTGTGAGTCTATGCTACAAGTTTAGTGTCTTTAATGAAGAATTACTTTGAGATTCAGGGTGTGTGTGTGTGTGAATTTTCTCCTGTTATCACATAAAGGAAGGAAATTAAACCCTTTTGTAAAAGGCTCTACTTCTGCTGAGTATGAGATGAAAGTGGGCCCCATGAAGTTAATGTTTTTTCAAAATGGACACAGCAATATTCAGCTTTCACAGTACTCACAAATAAAAAATTTTCTATTTTCTTCAATCAAAGCTTGATTTTTTTTTCAAATATGTAGGAAAAGTCTCCACAAGTTTTTCCTCTCTATTTTATGCTTAGTGTGTAGTATATAGTGTGTGTTAGATGCTAAATATTAGTTTGAATATATAAATGAGTGAATTTATTAACTAAATAATAGATGGATTATTGAATAGATAAAAAGGAATTGGTTTACACTTTCAAGGGAGTAAAATAAAATTGGTTTCAATCTCTATACACAGCCTGAGAGCAATGCAATACACCTGAAATTGTATTTAGCATGAATACTTACTTTGGAGTCAAATTCTTCTGTCAGTTTATTTTCCCAACATATACTTACCTCACTGGAAATCGTAGTCATGCTCATATCTTCAGCTACCATCTGTAGCATGAGGTTTCTCAAGTTTATGTACCAACATAGCCTTTATTTTTTTGGTTCTTGAATTTTGTATTAGAAATAGCTAGTTTCAAATAGTTGAAAATCTCTAGTCAGATCAAATTTAAAACTTTCAGGAGTGAACTTATGTTTTTTCTATAAAGTTGTCTCATTCTTCAATATTTTCTGTCTTGATGCCCAATGATATCCTCCATATAATTGCCCAAATCACAAAACTAGAAGTCTAAGTTTCTCTCACTATCATCATGGCCCACATTTAATAACTCCTACTACTTTTTATCTATCAGATTCATTCTCTATCCTCTATCCCTTATGGACATCATCTTGGTTTGAAACTTCATTATCTCTATAGTTTTTTTTTTTTTTTTTTTTTTAAGGAAAACAAACACATGCAATAACCCCTTAACTCATCATTCTTTACCTAGTCAGTCCTTCCTTCAAGTTCTGCCAGACTGGTATTTCTAAACCTAGGGGTGCCTGGGTGGCTCAGTCAGTTAAACCCAGGTCATGATCCCAGGGTCTTAGGATTGAGCCCCTATGTCAGGCTCCTTGCTCAGAAGGGAGTCTTCTTCTCCCTCTGTCCTTCCCCCTGACCATTTTCTGTCTTTCTCAAATAATTAAATAAATAAAATCTTAAAAGAAAATAAATAAGCCTAAATCTGATTGTGTCTTTCCAAATATATCTAATCATTATAATCTTTCTAGAAATAAGTCCACAAACATATCTTATTATACAGGCACTTTCTCATCTGAACCAAGCCTGTAGGTAGAAAAATACTTTTTTCCTCTAAGAATATGCATATAACAGCAATAGACATACCTCTTCTATAAGCCTTGTATATGCCTTATATGTATTTGCATGTTCTGCATATGTCTCAGGCGCTAACAACATTGTTGGCTTTGCCAGAAATGCTCTACTCAACTCTATTTGTTCATCACTCATTCTTTAAGTATAAATGACAGTATAAACTTCACTTTCACTGCCCTTCTCCCTGCTTAGTTCTTCCTTTCTTTATAACCTTTCACAAAATGGTCCATACCTGCTTAGTACTCACTCATCTCATTGTTTTGTGATTATTTATGCACATATGTGTCATCATGATTTCTTATTGAAGTTGGAAAGTATATGGATTACTGTATCAGTCAAAGTTCTACCAGAGAAACAGAACCAATGGGAAGTATATATATTAAGAGATTTATGGTGAGGAATTAGCATGTACAATTGTGGGGACTGGCTAAGCCAGTCCAAAATCTGGACTGCTATCAAGAAAGCAGGCTGTCACAGAGCTAGAACAAACAATCCTAAAATTTGTATTGGACCACAAAGGACACTGAATAGCCAAAGCAGTTTTGAAAAGGATAAGCAAAGCTGGCAGCATCACAATTCTGGACTTCAAGTTATACTGCCAGATTGTAGTGGTCAAGACAGTATGGTACAGACACATAGATCAATGGGACGAACAGAAAACCCAGAAATGGACCCGCAACTATATGGTCAACTGATCTTTGACAAAACAGGAAAGCATAGCCATGGGAAAAAAGACAGTCTCTTCAACGAATGGTGTTGGGAAAAGAGGACAGCAACATGCAAAATAATGAAACTGGACCACTTTCCTACACCATAGACAAAATAATTTCAAAATGGATGAAAAACCTAAAGGTGAGACAGGAAGTCATGGAAGTCCTGAGGGGAGCACAAGCAGCAACCTCTTTGACATTGGCCATAGCAACTTCTTACCGTACACATCTCTGGAGGCGAGGAAAACAAAAGCGAAAATGAACTGTTGGGACTTCATCAAGTGACTGATGCAGCCACTGTGGAAAATAGTGGAGGTTCCTCAAAAAGTTAAAAGTAGAACTACCCTATAATCTAACAATTGCACTACTAAGTATTTACTCAAAGGATACAAAAATACTGATTTGAAAGGACATGTGTCCCCTGATGTTTGTAGCAGCATTATCAATAATAGCCAAATTACGGAAAGACCCCAAATGCCTGCCAACTGATGAATGGATAAAGAAGATACAGTACAGTAGAATACTACTCAGCCATAAAAAAGAATGAAATCTTGCCATTTGTAAGGACACAGGTGGAGCTAGAGTGTATCATACTAAGCAAAATAAGTCAGTCATAGAAAAATACCATATGATTTCACTCATACATAAGATTTGAGAATGATACAGATGAATATATGGAGAAAAATAAATTTGGAAAAAATTTTGAGGTTAGAAAAAAGAGAAAAGAAGGGCAGTCTGGAATTCTCGGATATGAGCTGAAGCTGCTGGAATTTCTTAAACCTGGAAGCCTAAGCTCTGTTTTTTTAGCTTTTCAACAGATTGAATAAAGTCCACCCAGGTTACCTATGATAATAACATTTGCAATTATGACTGTAATTTCTAGTAATCAACTAATTGTCAACTTTAACCATATCTACAAAATACCTTCATAGCAAAACCTACAACAGTTTAATTGAGGAACTGTGGAACATAGATTTGCCAAGTCAGTACATCAAAAGATCATCGCAACTGCAAACATAACTTTAATACAACCTGCAATATTTTAGTATGGGAGAACTAAAAACAGGAAGGGGACTAACTTTTAGATTAGAATAGATCACATCTTAATTTTAAAATCAGTAACAATTATGTAATTGATTATGTGGTATTTTTAACCTATTTAACTTAGAAAATCATTGAATCATTTTTGCAAAGACTACAGTAAATAGCATTTTATGAAATATTGCGTTCATAAAAATTGTTTAAAATAGTGGAACGTGTAGAGGCATATAGGCAAGAAAGTATGTAATATTGTCTTGTTTGGTCTGCTAGACAATTAAACAGAATTTAAATGTAGGGTATAGGAAATAAACGTATAGATTCATACCAGTTTTTCAAAATATTTTTCTTTGGAAAAAGCTTTTCAATAGAAACATGCGAGTTGTATGAATTAGTTGCAAAATATTATTAAGATAACAACCAAAGACATTTACATTGTAAAATAAGCCTCCATTTTTATAAATTATTATGTAAGTTCTTTTTGTAGTTATGCATAAAAGTACATTTTTAGAAGTGAATATCTATATTCTACCTTAAAATAATATACATTTAATGTGTAAACTTGCACAGTGTAAAAATAGTTTTGCAAGCTAAGAATGTATCCTAGATTTTGATATTAGACATCAGGATTAGTAAAGTAGAAACATATTAGGTCTATCTAATTTGAAAAATTCAAATACTTTTTTTTAAATATACCTTTTATTTTTTTATTTTTTTTTAATTTTTTTTAAAAAATTTATTTGACAGACAGAGATCACAAGTAGGCAGAGAGGCAGGCAGAGAGAGAGGAAGGAAAGCAGGCTCCCTGCTGAGCAGAGAGCCCGATGCGGGGCTCGATTTCAGGACCCTGGGATCATGACCTGAGCCGAAAGCAGAGGCTTTAACCCACTGAGCCACCCAGGCACCCCTCAAATACTTATTATTCCTAATTGATATCTAATTATGTTTTCAAATTATTAAACTCTTAAAAACTTAAGAATACTGACTTATATTTCATTGCTTACAAAACCCACACTTTTATACTGCAATAGCATATTGTTATTATAATACAGGAATGCATATATATATTCTAATACTAAAATACATAATTTTACATGGGTTAATAATATTTACCACTGCAATAATTAATGTCGTATATGATGAGCTGACCTAATAACAACATTTGAAAATAATCTAAAAAATACCCTAAAGAAAAATAAGTTTATAACCTATGTGTTTAAAAGTTAATGTACATTTTCAGGGCACTCACATGTAGAAGGCAACAGTACAGTTCCCTAGTCTAGCACATCCATACTCATAACATCTATTTGCTTTGCTTTGTCAAAACATATGAAAAATCATTAAAGTGTTTTAATAAATGTCTGGTTTTCCTGCTCATTCATCTTATAAATATTAATTAGCCATGGATCAGGCAATTAAAGTTTAATCAATTTGCACTAATTAGCACCACATACTTGCATAAAAAGATAAAACCAACTCCTGCATCTGGCTGTTATTTGCAGTTTTTGTCAAGTGCTGATGAGTTTAATCTTGAAGGGAAGATTAAGAAGAAAAGAAAAAAATAAATCAAGAAAGTAGTGTTAATTTTATTAAATTTTCACTCAAAGCTCTGGTCATGAGTATCATAGAGAGAATGCTAGCAACATGACACTTTTTTACCAAAACCTGATTCACCGGCTTCTTCCTCATAGCCCCATATAAAAAGGAAGGGCTCTGTCTCCTCTATTTGTGATGCTGCTATATGCATTTTATTTTACTTTTATTATGAACTCAAATCTGGCTCATTTCTATTCTTTGTGACTTAAAAAAACTTAAAATGAATGGTCCCTATATAGCTGTAGACATGAAGGATCCACTTTCTTCCTTCAGAATGAATATGAATGATCTATGTTGAAGGAGAAATTAAGAAGTTGTAGCCTTACAAGTGAAATTGAAATGTTAGTCACTAGACATTACGTGCAACTGTTCTGATGAGACTTAAAATTTGCATTCTGATTTTTTGTGGGCATTTCGTAGCTAAACACATTTTTGTCCTGCATAGACTTTTTAAGAGACTAACTCCTGCTTCTCTGTCTTTGACTTCTGAATTTGATTAAATAAATTATACTGCCAATCTAGTAAGGAGACATTGTACAGTGCATTTGCATTACTATTTTGTGTTTTAATAACCAAAGAAAATAAAGTGTTCCATTACGGCCTATTCATATAATTGACAAGGATTATAGGGAATGGAACTAGTCTTTAATCATGGATGGAAATTTATCTTAGGCTTGGCAGGTAAAACTACACGTTTTAAGATGATTTAGCATTGTACTAAAAAATAGAGCATGATTCATAAAAAAAGCTATGCACCATTTACATGGGGATTTTTATTCAGTTTATGCAAGAATAGACCAGTGAATGGTTATTGATATTTTTCAAATAAAGTATGTATGATTCATTAAACTCCCTATTCCCCTGTGAGCAAGCCACTGCTCTGTTAAGCACTCTTTGCATACGTATCCCATAAAGAAAGCAAAGGCAGAAAAAGGGGGTGTCATGCTTCAATGCCTTCTTTTAAAAGAAGTGCCTAAAAATGAGGTCACATACAGTAACAGATAATTCTCTAAACTACCATCTGGATCTCAATACATATGATTATTCACACTGCTGTTGAAAAAAAAAAAAGTGCATATGTTCTTTGTTAACACAGTATATGCATGCTGGTATAGAGATATATACCTGTGTATACTTCAAAAAGTAGGACTGAATCAAATGCTGATGCTCTAGAATATCTACTATGAATGGAATACTGTATGAAAAAGCACTTTTAAAAATCTAAATGGCAATAAACATAGCATAGTTTCCTGGGACAAAGAAAAGATATCACTGCTATGATTCAGTAGACTCCTCATGAACACAGTCCCACTCTTCTTATATGAATATGATTTAAAATCTGTCTTGTGTTTAGATAGAGAGAGAAGCCAGCATAATATAAGCAAGATCTGAGTGTACATCTATGTTCTGTCTTCTTCAAAGCTAATGGTGTTTGGCAATACTTTCAATGTTTCTATTCCCTGTCTTCTCCCCACCTCCAAAACACAGGATAGGAATTCATTCTCTCTTTTGTTCAACAAGTATTTATTGACTACATAGTTGTTTATGAATGGTAGAGGTAGCAAAAATACATATCACTTGGGAAGCGGTCAAAGGAATTGACCATGTTATACTTAGAAAGCAACAGACATCATAAGTGTCTTCGATATTTAAACATTTAAACACTAAAATTTTCAACAACATGGAAGAGGCCTTAAAACTCACTCTGATTCCAGGAGGTATAAGGAATGCATAGAAGTCAAAGGAAGATAAGCATTTACTTCATGTAGAAAATAACTCTTAAATAAAAATGTATGCGTTTTCAATGATTTGTCATGGGAAGAAATTCATCCAGTTGATCTTTTAGGAAATTCTTTGTGAAAAATGTTGCTACTGAATAGGATTATAAGATTAAAGGAGAAAATATGATGTAAGTATGTAAAAATATAATGTATTTAGACAATATCTTCCCTTCATAAAACATATTTATAAATAGCTAAAGTTTTTGCACAAAGAATGCAGGTTTCATTTCCTTATTCATTTAGGAATAATACAAATAAATTTCATTTTCATTATTAACCTAAATCCCCCCCAAAGTGCACTCTCCTTTACAACTGGAAGCCAGGTATTGACAAGTTCTCTCTTCCTTGAGTTATCTTTGAACAGCTGGGATATATCGGCATTAAAAAAAAAAAAAAAAGCACAACTTACATAGCCCAGTTTTCTGATCTTCTGTGGCTTAAAGGCATTCTCAGGTACTACATTTTTCTGAGAGAAGGAAGTCCATGTTAAAATTATGTTGGTTTTAATTTTTCTTCCCAGGCCTTCTCATTCCATTGTACATTTTTGAGAGACTCTAATTAAGAAATAATTGGATCTTCATAGCTTATTCTAGCCAACTTGATAGAATCTCCTCAGTCTATGTATTATTCGTTAGAGGAATGAAGACTGTAGAATCATGGGAAGCACCCATTCTCCAGACAATTAGAAATATTATTGACCATTATTTGAAAAATAGTCATCATGCCTAAATTACATAATCAGATATATTTAAATCCAACAAATAAAGGCTTAGGAATGTTCAAAATTTTTAAAAATGGCATATACCTCTGAATTTGTTGATATTTTATTCTCTTCTCCAATAATATAATTTATAGGTATTGTATATTATGATTAATTAATGAAGGTATAAAACAACTTATGACATGGCAGTAAATGAAGTCAAAAGCCTCAATGTAGAAATCTGTTTGCTATAGCTTCTTATAAAATTGAATGTTATAAGTATCTTTTACCTGAATTGAATTTAGATGTGTCATAAAAAATAAAAGACTTGCATTAAATAATTTATTTATTAAAGCACTAATAAATATTTAAATCCTACTTATTTAATTATCTAAAAGATAACTAAATCTTACCTATAAGATGTAAGGAGGAATAATAATTCAGTAAAGAAAAAACAGAATTTTTAAGGGAAAACATTAAATACATCATCTGATATGATAGACACACTAGGATAAAGTGTGTTGTAATTAATTCAAGTAGAATGGGTTTTTGAGACAGCAAGTAGAAAGTATGAGCAGAAGTGTGAATGCATACTTTTCCAGATTATTTTAACTTCACCTAACTTGTTGTTAATTAGATATAGTGATTTTATTTTTCTAATTTTGTAGTAGTTAATTAATTTTTGACAAAGATATTTTGGCAATTTTTACATGTAATATTGTGTTTTGAATAATTTCAGAAAATAGGAAAACTTTTAAAGAAAGTATGATTTCAGTAAAACAATAACAACAACAATTCCAGCAACTACTATTACACTGCAAACCATTTATCCAGATAGGCAAACATTTATCTGAAATTCCACCAGTGGTATTGAATAGCTGTGGTTATTTTCCAGAACTTACTGGTTTCCTATTCCTAGAAAAGCATGCCTATTCACTTCTTCATGACACAATTTGTAAATTTCCTCTAGAATTCCCTTTATGATTATTAGAAAACCAATTACTGAGAAATCCCTTTGATCCCTTGTAACCTTTCTTCATATTTATATATTGTACCCTTCATGAGTACTCTTCATGTACTCTGAGTATTTTGCATTTCTTTATCATGTTTTCCCATGAACAAACATACATAATTAAAACACTTGCACAGTTCCAAGAACTCCATGAAAACTCATGTGCTAGAAATGAGTGTGATGCCTTTCCATCACCACTGCATGACCAACTACCAATGCTTAGAAGCAGTTGTAACATGAAAAAGAATATCTGACCATGTTGTAATGATTGAGTGGACTATTGGAGCCAGATATAATGAATCTTAAACCAACCTCAGTAGAGTTTTTTTTTTTTTCCTTAATGTGGTAATTAGAAAGGGTCATTTTAAAATGGAATCTTTGCCTGCATTACACAAAAATTATTAGAAGTAAAAGACATTTGATAGAAGAAATATGGTTGCAATTTCATTTCCTTCCCTTCAAGAAATAGATACAGTACATTTTGGGTACATCATCGAACTAAACATTTCCAAATTATTTATTGAAAATTAAAAACCTGAAAGTAAAATACAAGAAATGCAATGAATAAATTCTGATGTTGAAAAAGGTTCTATTTAGTGACAATTCTGATTTCCTTCAGGTACGTGTCTCCTCATAAATTGCCACCTCTCACTTGTCCAACTGGGGTCTTCCGGACATATTCTTTTTTTTTTTTTAAGATTTTTATTTATTTATTTGATAGACAGAGATCACAAGCAGGCAGAGAGGCAGGCAGAGAGAGAAGGAGGGGAGGCAGAGAGCCCGATGTGGGGCTCAATCCCAGGACCCTGGGATCATGACCTGAGCTGAAGGCAGAGGCTTTAACCCACTAAGCCACCCAGGCACCCCTTCCCGACATATTCTTAATACTTGGTCTTGAAACATTTTCTAGTGTTCATCTCTATTGGTCACCAAAGTCCAATCAAAATGTATCTTTATTTCCGATGTCCTGAGATCAATCTACCCACTGTCAGACCATAACTTTCAGGTAGGACTGGCTTTCTCTGGCCTGCTAGACATTTGGGGAAATGTATTCATTTTCTAAAGGAAGAACCAAGTAATTTTGTCCAGAATTCAGAAAGGGCATATGAGGATTTTTTGTCTCAGTTGCATGATGCCTAGAGACTAACTGGGGTTGTTCAAATAATTGGGGTTTTGCCTCTGGGTCCTTGACTTGGTTCTTAATTTCAGTTGTACTGACTGGAAGGTGTGGGAAACTTTCACTCACACATCTGATATCTGAGAGTGTTCTTGCAATCTTTTTGTTTCCATGTAGTCTTCTCAGTATGGAGGTCTCAAGGTAGTTCATCATCTTCCAAGAGGAAGGAAAAGAAGCTGTCCTTTTAGAAGTGTAAGCCAGGGAGCACCTTGGTGGCTCAGTCAGTTAAGCATCTGCCTTTGGCTCAAGTCATGATCTCAGGCTTCTTGGATCGAGGCCCAGCTGGGAGCCTGCTTCTCCCTCTCACTCTGCCTGCTTGTGCTCAAGCTCTCTCTGTCAGATAAATAAATGAATAAATAAATAAATAAATAAATAAATAAAATCTTAAAAAACAAAATAGAAGTGTAAGCCAGAAACAGACACATCATCAGTTTCACCATGTTTTATTGGCTTAAACATGAATAAGCCCAGCCCATAGTCTTCCTCTTAGAGGAAAGTTTGGTTAAGAATTTGTAGCTACTCCCTGGCTGCAAATTATTTACATTATTCTTACTTTCTGACTACACTCAGCCTCTCATGATACCCCAGTCTCAACCCAGTATGTCTTCAAATTCTACTCTGGAAACACAATTTACGTCATTCCAAGTGTGTGTTAAATTCTTCTGGTGTAGTCTTTGGGTATGACTCCTCATGACCAGAAAACTGTGAAATAAAGTTGTTAGCTTTTCACACACAACGTGCAATTTTAACATTTGCATAGGACAATTCAATAGATGTTTCTATTCAAAAGGGGGAACAACAGGACCACACAGCTGTTACTAGTCCATAACATTTCTGAAATCCTGCCAAATCTACATCCCTGGTTCCTTGATTAAGGTATAGCCTTGTTTCTTTGAAATGGTTCTCTGTGGCCCTTGGACACACTGGGCTCTTGGCTCCATCTTCTGAGTCATTATTCCTTTTGCATAAAAAAGTAACCATGTTTTCTATTGAGTAGCTTTCTTATCCTATTTTCTGGTTATAGAAGTTTTAGAACCTAAAGGGCCTCTTTTCGTTTTTAAACTGTCTCTGTCACTTTCAGACCAAGCCAGTATAATTCCTTTAACTTTTCTTGGATCTTCTAAGTATTACATTTTAATCTACTCACTTAGACAAAAGCCATAACCAGAAAACTTCTTTGAGGACAGAGCTCTCTTTACCTTGGGTTGAGAATTAGGGTTTGTGGAACAATGTCCTTAAGATGCTTGGGAATTGTTTTGTCTCATTTTCCAGATCCGCTAGGCATTGCCATAAATTTTTTTGATGTATTAACAAAGGGTTTGGCAGGCTGAGGTCATTTCTTAAGATGAGGTTTCTTTTTTAGGATAGGTTAGAGATGAGAAACAGCTTTAATTTTGAACCTACCGAGTTTTGACTCAGAAGTGTTTCCTCTGGGTATGACGGGAAACAGCAGCTCCTTCTTTAGTTCATGGTTCTCTAAACTTCCCTTAATCATATACAACTAAAACAACTCCACTGGATCTTTCAACACACCGAGTGAAACTTTCCTTGACCATATTCACTAGTTCATTCGTTATATTTCTATTTTCCAAAGCTTACCAATTTTCGACCACCATATAACATATGTATATGTATATATGTTATAGACTCCAGTAACAATTTCCTAACTGTCCTTCAATCTACAATTTATACCCTTCCAGAAGGCTTTCAGGCCTACACTCTTGACAAGGTCCCAAGGATAATGCTATGTATTTTAGGTTTTTGTGATGGAAATAGTCCTCTTCCTGATAAGAAATTCTGTTCCAAATTTCTTTTTTCCAAGAAAGGAGAACAAAGATCTAAAACAACTAATTAGCGGCTTTCATACTTTTATGGCTTGACAGAACAGTTGGTCCATAGAGTCTCTTCTATAGTTCAATTAGATAATGGCTGGGGTTGGAGTCCTCTGAATGTTCAACTGAATTCATAGTCCAGATTCCTTACACTTTTCTCATGTCATGATTCTCTCTTACCATGTGCCTCTTTTAGGTAAGAAGAATTCATATGGAAGAGGGGCCACTGCCAGATTCTTCTCTTTAGTAGCTGCCAGGACCTCCCCTTTTCTCCAGATATTTGCTGGATACATGAGTTTCTGAGTCCTCCAGGGGAGGGTAGAAAAATAAAGAAGTAAAGGATTTTTTTAACTTTTACTTCTATGAGCTAGCATTGGTTCTCTGTCTGGTAGTCATTATCAAAGGTGACTCTGTCTTTCAGACCTGTACATTTCTAGGGATACCTTACCTGCTCTTCCCTGACCCAAGGGATACATAGCCTCTGGTTAGTCACTTTCAATTTCTGGCACCTTCTGGCACAATCTATGCATTCTCTAGACAATCTTCTTAAATATGTTCTATGGTAATCCTAGGTCAGTTTATCTAGCCTATGTCTTTTATAAACTTTATTTTGGTAAAAATTGTATACAAAATCTATCCATTTAAAGTATACAGTTTTGTGAATACACATTTATACAATCATGAAACCACTGCCACAGTCAAGATACAGAATATTTTTATCACCCTCAAAGATTTTCTTGTGTTCCTTTGTAATTCATGCCTCTCCGCACTCCTAGCCCAAAGAAACCACTATTCAAGCTATTAGTCACTAAAGATTACTTTGGCTTTCACAGAATTTTACATTAATGGACTTATATACATGAATACATACTCTTTGTGTCTGTCTTCTTTCACTTGACATAATGATGTTTACCCATGTTGTGTACATTGCTATTCATTCTGTGTATTGCTAAGTAGTATCCTATTGTAGGGATATACCTATATAGATAGGCATTGGTTCCTCAGTTTGAACCAGTTAAAATAAAGCTGCTCTTCTGAACATTCATGTAAAAATTATTGTATAAACAAATATTTTTAATTATCTTCAGTAAATACCTAGCAGTGAAATGGCCAAGTTATATGGTAACTGAATTAACTCCCACACAGTTTTTCAAAGTGATTATGTTTCAGTTGCTTTACTTTCTCACTAACAGTTGGATATTTCATTTCCTTTTCTCTAGCCATTGTAGCTGGAGTGCCCTAGTATATCATTGTGGATGTGTCTTGCATTGCTTTTGGCCAATTTTTTTTTCCTTTTCAAATCTCATGGCATGTTGTAGACATTCCTTACGTATTTTAGATACATTTTTGGGGGGATTTGATATGCATTTTGTTTCCATTTTGTGATGAACTTTTTATTTCCTAAACGTGTTTTTTGAAAAAAAAAAAAAGTCTTCTGGAAATTTCTAGTTGTTAATTTTTATGGTTGGTACTTTCTACATCTTATCTGAGAAATATTTGCTCACTTCAATATGTATTTTTAATAATTTCAGCTTTTATGTATGCTCTATTGCTGGCTAAATTTTGTGTGTTATGTAATGGAAGGATTGGTGTTTATTTTATTTCATACAAATATTCAGCGTCCCAATACCATGTGTTGTTAAGATTTTCTTTTTGCTGTCCAACTGCCTTGACATTTTTCTCAAAACGTATATGGGTGAATCTAATTTTTAACTCTAATTTGTTTTATTGATTTACATACTTATTTCTTTTACCATTATCACATTGTTTTTGATAAATCTAGCTTTTTGTTAATTATTGAAATTTGGCATTTTAAGTCACTTGTCTTTGTTAATTTTCCAAATATTTGTTTTTCTCTAGATTATTTACATTTCCCTGTAAAATTCAGATATAATTTATTAGTTCATGTAAGGAAAGCCTGCTGGTATTTTAATTAGGATTATGTTGAATATAGGTCAAATTAGGAAGAACCGACATATGGATAATCTATATTCATAATGTATCTTCTCATTTATTTTAGTCTTCTTTGATTTATTTCAGCAATGTTCTGTAGTTTTTAGTATAGATATCCTGTATGTCTTTTAAACATTCATTTGAAAATATTCTTTGTTTGGTTGTTGTCTTAGATCAGGTTGTAGTAACAAAGTATGTTAGACTGGGTGACTTATAAATAGCATTGTTTCTTCATTTCTTACTTCTATTTTTTGCAATTCTGGAGTCTCATGGTCCAACATCAGGGTGCCAGCATGGCTGAGTTCCATTGAGGGCCCTCCTCCAAGTTGCAGACTGCTGCCTTTTCATTGTATCCTTACCTGGTGGAGAAAGAGGGAAAGAAGAAAGCCTCTTCTTGAAAGAAGAGGCCTCTTCTTGAAAGAACACTAATTCCATTCATGAGGTCTCTACCCACATAACCCAATTAGCTTTCAAAGGCCCCAAGTCCAAATACCATTACATTGGATTAGCTTCCTCCCTTCCTTCCTTCCTTCCTTCCTTCCTTCCTTCCTTCCTTCCTTCCTTCTTCCTTCCTTCCTTCCTTCCTTTCCTCCTTCCTTTTTTAATTTAAATTGTAGTTAGTTAACATACAGTACAATATTGGTTTCTGGAGTAGAATTACGTGATTTATCACTTACATACAACACCCAGTGCTCATCACAACAAGTGCCCTCTTTAATACCTATCACCCATCTAGTCCATCCATAAATCCTCAGTTTGTTCTCTATCCTTAAGAATCTCTTACGGCTTGTTTCCCTCACTCCTTTTGGATTAGATTTCTGCATATTTATGGGGGTCACATAATAGTATATAAGAACAGCATTTTAAATAGAATTTAAAATTTCCTGTTCCTCTTTTTTTTTTCCCTGCTACTAGGGTATAAAAATTCAAATTTTTATGTTAACTTTATTAACTAAAATTTTGGTAAGTTCATTTATTTGTTCTATAACTATCTTGTAGATTTTATAGAGACAATCTTACTTCTTTTCCAATATTTCTGCCATTTATTTCATTATTTGTCTTACTGCAATGACTAAGAAGACTAGTAGACTACTGGATAGAAGCAGTGAGGGTAGCTATTCTTGTATTGTTTCCAATTTTATGGGGAAAGCATGCAATATTTTCTCTGAAGTAGCATATTAGCTATAGGTTTTCCATAAATGCTCTGAATAAGAGACATGAAAGTCTCTTTTATTATTGTTTGCTGAAAGTTTTTATCAAAATTTTTGCTGAAATTTGTCAACTTCTTTTTCTTCATCTATAGAAATGAACTTGTGAATTTTAAAACTACTATAAATGTGATAAGTTATATTATTTGAATTTTAACTACTACATCAAAATTGCATTCCTGGAATAAACCCTATTTTGTCTTGATATATTATCCCATTCATATGTTTTTACGTTCAAATTGATAATATTTTGTTAAGGGATGTTTATGACTACATTATGTGAGATATTAGTCTGTATTTGACTATTGTTTTGCAGTGTTCTTCTTGAATTTTATTTTTAGGTTTATGTCAGTTTCATATACAAATTTGAGAAATAGCCTCCTTCTTTAATGTGAAATTGTAAGATTGATATTATTTTTTCTATGAATATTTAATAGAATTTAACTGTAAAGCTATCAAAGCCTAGATGTTATCTTGCTTTGTTTTTGTTTTTTGCATGTGTTTTTGTTGTGTTTTTATGCAGAATGGTAATGAATTCAGTTCTTCAAAAAAATAGAGATATTCAGAGAGTCTGTTTATCTTTGTTGGTCTTAGTAAGTTTTATTTTTCAAGGAATTGTACATGTCTTCTAAGTTGTTAAATATGTTGGCTTAAACTTATTTGCACTATTGTGTTATCATTTTCACGTTTTTAAGATCTGCAGTAGTAAGTCCTCTTTTAATATTGATATTATCATTTTGAGCGTTTTAAAAATCAGTCTAGTCAGGAGTTGGTCAATTTTATTACCTTTTAAAAAAGTTAGTTCTTTGCATCCTTGATTTCCTTTATATTTTTCGCTCATGTTCTGCCAAATCCTGCTTTAAGTATTTTAGCTTTGTTTACTTACTTTGACTTTATTTTTACTCTACTGTGTTTATTTTTAGTTTAAGGTAGTGTTAGATTATTGAGCTGAGGTATTCCATATTTGTTTGTTTGCCTTTCATATTATCACCTCAAGCTATAAATTTCCCTTTGGTACTGTTCTACCTGCAGCCCCTGAATTTTGATATTATCTTGTATTTATTATTTTTATTTTTTATTTTTACCTATGACTTCTTTTTTTTTTAACTTATGCATTATTTTAACATGTGTCATTTATTTTCAAAAAATTTTTGGAAGGGAGTTTTTATAGTCATTGATATTTGTTTCTAATTTAGTTCCATTTCAATCAGAGAATATACTCTATATGATACCAGTAATTCTCAATTTACTGCAACTTATTGTAAGGTTCAGCATATAGTTTTATTGGTAAAAGAACCATGTGCACATATTTACCTGAAAATAATCTGTATTTTGCAGTTTTTGGTTATTGAGCCACATTCCATAAATATCAGTTAGTACATAGTGCTTAATAATGTGGTTTAGAAAATTTATGTATTTACTGGTTTTTTTATCCACTTGTTCTGTCAGTTGCTGAGAAAGTTGTGTTAAAACTATCCTGTTGTAATCAAGAAATTACCTATTTTATAAATTTTTATTTCATTTGTTTTCATGCTCTGTTATTAGGCACATATATTCATAATTTTTAACTCACTCTTACAAATTAACCCTTTTGTTTTGTAAAATATTTCTCTTTATTTCTGGTAGTAATTTTTATCTTGAAATATATTTTCTAATAATGTTGCCACTACAGTCTTTCTAACTTACTGTTTGCAAAGTATATATTTATTCTATCCACTTATTTCCAACTTCTGTGTAATTTAAAAATTAAAGTGGCTCTTGTATACTGCATACAGTTGGGTCTTATTTTCTTAAGCTTTCTGGTAATCTTTGCTTTTTATTTAAAGGGTTTAAATGATAACACTAAATGTAGATTCTTACAAGTTGGATTTAGGTCTACCATTTTATTGCCCTTTTCTCTCTTCTCTGATTTTTTTTTAAGTCCTGTTTCCCATTTTCTGACTTCCATTGAATTATTTGAATGCTTTTGGAGTTCTGTTTTCTCTCTTTACTTTTAGTTATACTATTAGACATAGTCCTTTATTTAAAATTGTGTAGCATAAGAACAATTTCAAAGGGGTATTTGAACTGAGGAAGATGGATAGGATTTTTTTTTCAAGATTTTATTTATTATTTGACAAAAAAACACAGTGAGATAGGGAACACAAGCAAGGGGAGTGGGAGAGGGAGAAGCAGGCTTCCTGGTGAGTAGAGAGCCCTCCTGGTGAGTAGAGAGCCCGATGCGGGCTTGTTCCCAGGACTCTGGGATCATGACCTGAGAGGAAGGCAGACCCTTAAAGACTGAGCCACCCAGGTGCCTCGATGGGCAGGATTATCATAGACCTTTAGCATGTCAGTGGTCAGCTGAAGTTTTACATGTTTCAGAAATAACTATCAAAAGATCATCCTCAAAGAGGGAGGAATTATTCTTGTGGCTTAGTAGCCACTTACTGGGCAATTCAGGATTATCAAGAGGAACAGGAAGAACAGTTAGGAGAACAAAGGTCATGGTTAGGCCAAACTGGACAATTTTTAGTATGTCAGAGTCTTATATCACTGCCCTACTTTATCACTTAATCTACTCCAGTTTTCTTCATAGTATTTACTTCCACTTTAAATATGTTAGCAGTTTATTAATTTCCTGGCTATTGTTTGTCTTTTGCTCTGAAATATCTTCATAAGAGCAGAGCTGCTACCTATCTTGCTCTGCTTGGTGATTGCAGTGTTGATAACATTGCCAGGCACTTAAAAGAAACTCCAGAAATATTGCTAAAATAAAAGCTGGCAGGGGTATAAATTGTAATTTTTTATTAGAAAACAAATAGCTTGGAATATATTGGAGGCAAATTGTGTCATAACCAGATTTTCCTTAAGTGGCTAAACAATGTTTTTTGTTTGTTTGTTTGAAGATTTTATTTTATTTGACAGCTAGCAAACGAGTGAGGGAACACAGAGGAAGAAAGCACACAGAGGGTGAGGGAGAAGCAGACTCCCTACTGAGCAGGGAGCCTGATGAGGACTCCATCTCAGGACCTGGAGATCAGGACCTGAGCTGAAGGCAGACACTTAACAGATTGAGCCACCCAGATGCCCCTAAACAATGTTTTAAAAGCAAGTAACAATAAAAGAAAATGTTTCTGGTACAAGACCAGCAGTACAAAAACATAGTGTACAGGAACCAGCATAATACACCCATTTGGCAATAGTGTAAACTTGAAGTACAAATTGTTGACTGTCCGTAGTCCACCCAGTTATAACTCCACACTTCAACGAAAACATATTGACAGTTTCTACAGAAAACTACTTTAAAAAAATAAAGGCATAAGCCAGATGTTCCTTGATTTGACCAACTCCATCTAAGTTTAGGTGTGCGGAAGGGCTTAGATATATCCAGATTAAGTAAGCCTCATGCAACCTGTTAGTTGGTCAATTTTCTAAAATAAGTTTTCAGGAGAATGACAGTAAGATAAGGGAAGAAAAATGGAGGACTGAAGTCCTAATTGCTATACATGGGTATTTGTTGACAGTAGAGGGATCTTTTAACAGATAAGTTACAAACAAAGAAAAGGCAAGTGATTCTGTGCAAGAAATTTAACACATTCTGTACAATGTCCTGATTTTTGCTGTCATCACTTGTGTAAACTCTTCACAGTTTACTTGACCACCAGCATCAATATTTGCTTCCCTGATCAGATTGAGTAACTGAATACTCATTTACCACCATTCTACTCTCTCTTTCTAGCACAGAAAATAGAACTTTAACATTTAGATAGATCCCTTCTCTTATAACCTTCCAATTCTCCCAAGTTGTAAGTCTAATAAACTTTCTTATTTTTAATTTTTTTATGTCATTTCATTTTATTTTTTTTTTCATCATGATAAGTGCTCTCTTTAATCCACATCCCTGTTTTCCCCATTCCCCCACCGACCTTCCCTCTGGTAACCATCAGTTTGTTCTCTATAGGTAACAGTCTATTTCTTGGTTTGTCTCTGTCTTTTTTTTTTTCCTTTGTTCATTTGTTTTGCTTCTTAAATTGTACTTCTGAGTCAGATCATGTAGCATTTGTCTCTGACTGATTGACTTTGCTTAGCATTATATTCTCTAGCTCTTTTTATGTTGTTGCAAATGGCAAAATTTCATTCTTTTGGGGGCTCAGTGATATTTCACTGTGTATATATGCTACCTCTTCTTTATCCATTCATGGATCAGTGGACACTTGGTCTGGCTATTGTAATTAATACTGCAACAAACATAAGAGTGTATGTATCCCTTTGAATTAGTGTTTTTGCATTTTGGTGGTAAATACCAAATAGTTCAATTCCTGGATCATAGGGTGGTTCTATTTTTAATTTTTAGAGGACTTTTTATACCATTTTACACAGGGGCTGCACCAATTTGCATTCTTACCAACAGTGAAAGAGGGTTCCCTTTACTCCACATCCTCACCAACACTTGTTTCTTGTGTTTTTTATTTTAGCTACTCTGATGGGTATGAGGTGATACTTCATTGTCATTTTGATTCTATTTTCCTGAACATGAGTGATGTTGAGCATCTTTTCATGTGTTTTTGTGTCTTTTGGCTATCTGAATGTCCTCTTTGGAGAAATGTGTTCTTTGGAGAAATGTCTGTTCATGTCTTTAGGTCACTTTTTAATTTGATTGTTTTTTGGGTATTGAGTTGTATCAGTTATTTATATATTTTTGGATACTAATCTTTTATACATATGTCATTTGCAAATATGTTCTTCCATTCAGTAAGTTACCTTTTAGTTTTGTTGATTGTTTCCTTCACTGTGCAGAAACATTTTACTTTGATGTAGTCCCAATAGTTTCTTCTTACTTTTATTTCTCTTGCTTCAGTTAGACACATTCAGAAAAGTGTTGCTATGGCTGATGTCAGAGATATTACTGGATGTGCTTTCTTCTAGGGTTTTTACAGTTTTAGGTCTCATATTTAACTCTTTAATACACTTTAATTTTATTTTTGTGTATAGTGAAAGAAATGGTCCAGTTTTGTTCTTTTGTATGTGGCTGCTCAGTTTTCCCCAACACCATTCATTGAAGAGACTATCATTTTCCCATTGTATATTCATTCCTTCTTTGTCAAAGATTAGTTGACTGTATAATTGTGGGTTGATTTCTGGGTTTTCTGTTGTATTTCATTGATCTATGCGTCTAATTTTATGCTAGTACCATACTGTTTTGATTACTACCGCTTTATAGCATACCTGGAAATCTGAAATTGTGATACCTTTAGTTTTGTTTTGCTTTTTCACAATTGTTTTGACTATTCAAGGTCTTTTGTGCTTCCATACAAATTTTAAGATCATTTGTTCTAGTTGTGTGAAAAATGCTGTTGGCATTAAATTACACATTGCATTAAATTACAGATTGCTTTGGGTAGTATAGATATTTTAACAGTATTTGTTCTTCCAACCTATGAGCATGGAATGTCTTTCCATTTCTTTGCATCATCTTACATCTCTTTCATCAGTGTTTTACAGTTTTCAGAGAATAGGTTTTATACCTCCTTGGTTAAATTTATTCCTAGATATTTTATTATTTTTGATGAAGTTGTAAATGGGGTTGTTTTCTTAATCTCACTTTCTGCTGCTTCATTATTAGTGTATAGAAATGCAATGCATTGATTTTGTATAGTGCAATTTTGGTGAATTCTTTTATCAGTTCTAGTTTTTTGGTGGAGTCATTACAGTTTTCTATATATAGCATCATGTCATCTGCATATAGTGAGAGTTTTACTTCTTCCTTACCAATTTGGATGCCTTTTTTTTTTCTTTACATTGTCTAACTGCTGTGGCTAGGATTTCCAGTACCATGTGAATAAAACATTATTCACCAGTCATCTTTTTAAATCAGGAGACAGTGGTTTACCAAGGAAACAACAAACAAGTGCAAAGGGAGAGAGAGAGGCAGAACCTTTCAATATTGGTCACCACACTCCTCCTCCAAACTATATGTGGCTCATTTCCAAGAAAGATGGAAGTATGTCTAAAAAGATCTACAGGAATGAGAGAAGTGGATGGAGAAGGGCAATAACTTTCTTTCTCTTACATATAAAATTTTATTATCTCCATTCTGAGGGTAAAAAACATCTTTATATTTTAAAGCAAAAAAGATTCTATTTATTTGCATTCCAAATTATATATGAATATCAATTCTCATTTGCATTTTAACCTACATAATGTTGTTTTACAACCATAAACTTGAAGGTTTCATTTACATTTGTAATCAGTTTTGAGGGAAGTAAATTTTTTCTCTTGGTAGCTTTCCCCTGAGAAATTTATCTTCTTTCAAAGCACATTTTGAACTGTGTTCTTAGTTTTCTTTCCTAGTTTATACCTTTCTCCTCCCGGGACTAGGCTGTGTGCTCCCATCCTTGTGACCCATCCTTACATCTTTTCTTCCTACTTTGTGTGGCCATATTCAGTGTCTGATATCTGCATTTAATATTACCCAGAAATGCAAATGTATTGAAACTGAGATATCTAATTCTAAATATGTAACTAGTGTCCTGTTTTAGCAATTGTTAAGAAGTAAATATACTTATAAGCAAATATACACTTAAGCAAAGCAAATTTGCTTAAGTGTAACTGTTTTTGTTAACATTGATGGTGTAAATAAAATTGTTAAGAAGTAAATATCTTGCAAAGCAAATTTACTTAAGTAAAGTATAATTGTTTTTGTTAACATTGATGGTGTAAATAAAAAGTTCTATAATAAGTTCCCGATTATTCTTTTTCTCAGCAAATGTCTTTACAATGTAATATTTTATAGGTTTGATTAACCACCTCTAAAGGTTTTTAAATAATTAAAACCTTTTCTAACACATTTTTCTTCAAGTTGTATTTCTATTTGTTTACAGACTTGATCTCAGTTTGTGACTTGCCTGCAATGTTTTCCATTACTGTGCACTGTTTGAAAATGGTGATAATCACTGGGCTCCTGGAGTGTGATCAGTGTGGTGAGCATTCCTGACTTGCCTTTTAAATTTTCTTTATTTTTCCACAATTAAACAGATTTTGGTCTTGTTTACAATTAGCCTCTTGCTTTTAATTTTTTGTCAAGTAGGTAATACCATTTGTTTTCAGTATAATATTTTAATAATATGATTTTCAGTTTCTTGAAATGTGTAGCCTATGATTTTTTTCTAACACTCAGTTGAATACTGAAACTGGTTGACCTTAAAATTTAACAATTTATTTCATGTGTTTTACTCATGCAGCCTTTCTGGCTAAGCCTTTACATGTATATATGTTGGCCTGGGACAATAATATCAATATGCTCTATGTGAGATAAGATTTTATTTATATTCTTTTTTCTTCTGGTCATATTCTTTGATTCTTTTAAATAGTACCTATGAGTATCTGAGTGATAGAACAATTAAGCCCTCCCCAAAGCAGGAGAGCATATGACAGTTGTAAAGTGGATCCAATCCTAATGAACCCATTACTTCTTTCTGCAGCGTCTCAAGCTAAGCTTTCCTAAATCTTCTATAAACACCACTTTTACACCACTTCTTCCAGGGAATGGAGATTCTGCTATTCAGGGTACCTACATCCACAACAAACTAACAGTTGTTCAAATTATAGAATTGATAAGTAGAATTTCAGTGCTTTCTGGTCTTTAGCATTGAACTGTCTACATATTAAAATAGTGCACTTTTGTTAGCTAACATTACAAACTAAAAAGTAACATTCTAAAATTATATTCAAAATAGCTTTTTTAAAAAAATTTTATTGATCTATCTGAGAGACAAAGAGAGAGCATGAGCAAGGGGAGGGGCAGAGGGAGAGAGAGAGAGAAGCAGACTCCCCACTGAGCAGGGAGCCCAATGCAGAACTCCATCTCAGGACCCTGGATCATGACCTGAACTGTAGGCAGATGCTTAACCAACTGAGCCACCCAGGCACCCCTGAAAATAGCTTTTTAAAAAAAGAATAGCCTTATAGTTCTTAAAAACTGAAGGAACTAATTGAAGTGTTGTCTTATCACAAATACACACACCAACAATGTAATTCATTACTTAGAATGCTAAGAAGGTCATTGACCCAAATAGTCAAACTTAGGATAGTAACTGGGTAGATCATTTTAAATGAAAGATTATTACTATTTTTGACTAGTATGTTTTTTTTTCCACAATAATGGAAACATTCTAGCTTTTCCATGGTAAAAATTTCATTGAAAGTTATGTTGAATTATTAGGCATATTCTAATGTATTTCATAAAATGAAGGGTAGTTTACTATATAAGACACCAAAACAGCTCAGTGGGGTGTGATCTTTCTCTCAGTCTTTCTGTACCACCCAATATGCGTCATTTAATTGGCAATTAGCCCATGCATGTATGCACTGCAGCTGTGAACAACTGCCCCAAGGAATCTCATAATTTTAGGGAGTGTATTGCCCTGTTTGTAGATCCCAAAGACCTATTTGTCGTAAGAATTCTTTTGTACCATCTGTACCCAGCCTATCTGTGAGATTCCTAGAACTTCATTAGTCAGGTAACCACAAACTGTTAGGTTGGCAAGGCAGGTAAACCGTGAGTTTCCCAGCAGGTGTGTATCCAAAAAAATCAGTAATAATAATGATATTTTTCCCAATTAACAATCTCTGCCTTCCAGCTCCAAAAATTTGTGTGATCTTAGACTTGATTTGTACTATTTACAACTACTCTCTTTATAGATTACAGTGTAATTTAAATGATTTGACAACTCATTTTTTTTTTTTTAAGAATGATGAATAAATCATTTGGTTCAGAGTTGAATGGCTTACAACATGAAAAATAATATGTGGGGTTATTTGGAACAGACACAAAAAACAGTACCCACAACCTTTTGATAAAGAAGAGACAGACTTTAGAGCAAGAATTATGTATTTGCTAGTCACTTTCCGTGAGCCATTTCATTTATACCTCAGAAAACCCATATGACGTAGTATTCCTATTTTATAGATGAGGAAAAATTACTCCAGATTCCTCTAATCAGTCAGAACCTATAGGGATGGACGCTCCAGTGGCCTATTGATACTCCTGTGCCAGCCTGCTGCATGTCCATCCAGCGATGGACACGTTCTGAGTCGGGCTTGAGTTTCCCAGAAGGCAGTTGGACACTATCCAGTGGGAGGGGCCAGAACAATTATGGACCTGTAAGAATCAGAGCTTGAGAGTCAGACCAGATCCATCTTGCTTCAAAGACAACCATTGTAGCATAAAACCATTTGATTGACTAAAAATGAAATTACTTATCAAAGTAATGCTCTTTCAGATTTTTAATAAATCATAAAGGTAATTATCAACAACATGCTATGAAGCAAGAGTTATGATAGACCATTATACATATTGATGCTATTCTTCCCTTCTCAATCTTCAGCAAAGTACGTATGTGTATATATGCATATATATATAATATAATACAGAATAATTATATATTTTTATTATATACCTGTATAATATAGAATGAAACTTTCAAACTACACTTCTTGATTGAATCTGGAGGCAGGAACCGTGATAACTAAGAAATCATAGACAATTGCCCGTGGCCCCATCTCCCAGCTTCTAAGAATTTGAATAAGTAATGGAATGGCTATGGGCTTACCACAATGTTTGGAGTTAATATTTTGTTCAATTTTAAGTAGACCTTGAGGAATAAGGTGTTCAAACTAACATCTTAATTATAAATACAGAAACATGTCAGTTTTTGGAAAATATTTAATATGGTTTGCTGCTATAGAAAGAAAGTATCCCCCCCAAAAAATTCATATGTTGAAACCTAATTCCTGAAGTGTTAGCATTTGGATGTGTGGCCTTTGGGAGATGATTCTGTCATAAGGCTGGAGCCCATGTGAATGGAGTTCCTGCTCTTAAAAAAGAGATCCCACAGAACCACTCACACACCTTATGCCATGTGAGGGTGCAGAAAAATGACTGTGTCTAAAACAGAAGTGAGCTCTCACCACACACTGAATCCTAGCCTCCAAGATACTGGAAAGAAAGCCATCCTGCCTAAGGCATTCTATTATAGCAGCTTGAATGGCATGTGTATATCACCTGTTAACCTGCAATTTAATCAAGATTCATTAATGCATTATTATGATACTTTCTGTTGCAATAAATAAAATTTTCCATAGGCTTCACTTTATTTGAACATAATTCTGTTCTAAAGGGAAAAAGAATCTGTAGGAATACCTGAAAGGAACTCTACAGACAATATAAAATTTTGTAATATTGTAATTTAAGTAAATGATTTTAAAAATAACAAATGGGATCATTTGTTTTTTGGTTTATTTTATTTTATTTTTTATAAACATATAATGTATTTTTATCCCCAGGGGTACAGGCCTGTGAATTGCCAGGTTTACACACTTCACAGCACTCACCATAGCACATACCCTCCCCAATGTCCATAACCCCACCCCCTTCACCCAAACCCCCTCCGCCCAGCAACCCTCAGTTTGTTTTGTGAGATTAAGAGTTACTTATGGTTTGTCTCCCTCGCAATCCCATCTTGTTTCATTCATTCTTCTCCTACCCACTTAACTCCCCATGTTGCATCTCCACTTCCTCATATCAGGGAGATCATATGATAGTTCTTTCTCCGATTGACTTATTTCGCTAAGCATGATACCCTCTAGTTCCATCCACGTTGTCGCAAATGGCACGATTTCATTTCTGTTGATGGCTGCGTAGTATTCCATTGTGTATATATACCACCTCTTCTTTATCCATTCATCTGTTGATGGACATCTAGGTTCTTTCCATAGTTTGGCTATTGTGGACATTGCTGCTATAAACATTCGGGTGCACATGCCCCTTCGGATCACTACGTTTGTATCTTTAGGGTAAATACGCAGTAGTGCAATTGCTGGGTCGTAGGGTAGTTCTATTTTCAACATTTTGAGGAACCTCCAAGCTGTTTTCCAGAGTGGTTGCACCAGCTTGCATTCCCACCAACAGTGTAGGAGGGTTCCCCTTTCTCCGCATCCTCGCCAGCATCTGTCATTTCCTGACTTGTTAATTTTAGCCATTCTGACTGGTGTGAGGTGATATCTCATTGTGGTTTTGATTTGTATTTCCCTGATGCCGAGTGATGTGGAGCACTTTTTCATGTGTCTGTTGGCTATCTGGATTTCTTTGCAGAAATGTCTGTTCATGTCTTCTGCCCATTTCTTGATTGGATTATTTGTTCTTTGGGTGTCGAGTTTGCTAAGTTCTTTATAGATTTTGGACACTAGCCTTTTATCTGATATGGCGTTTGCAAATATCTTCTCCCATTCTGTCAGTTGTCTTTTGGATTTGTTAACTGTTTACTTTGCTGTGCAAAAGCTTTTGATCTTGATGAAATCCCAATAGCTCATTTTTGTCCTTGCTTCCTTTGCCTTTGGTGATGTTTCTAGGAAGATGTTGCTGCGGCTGAGGTCGAAGGGGTTACTGCCTGTGTTCTCCTCAAGGATTTTGATGGATTCCTTTCTCACATTGAGGCTCTTTATCCATTTTGAGTCTATTTTTGTGTGTGGTGTAAGGAAATGGTCCAGTTTCATTTTTCTGCATGTAGCTGTCCAATTTTCCCAACACCATTTATTGAAGAGGCTGTCTTTTTTCCATTGGACATTCTTTCCTGCTTTGTCGAAGATTAGTTGACCATAGAGTTGAGGGTCTATTTCTGGGCTCTCTATTCTGTTCCATTGATCTATGTGTCTGTTTTTGTGCCAGTACCATGCTGTCTTAATGATGACAGCTTTGTAATAGAGCTTGAAGTCCGGAAATGTGATGCCACCAACTTTGGCTTTCTTTTTCAATATTGCTTTGGCTATTCGAGGTCTTTTCTGGTTCCATATAAATTTTAGGATTATTTGTTCCATTTCTTTGAAAAAAATGGATGGTACTTTGATAGGAATTGCATTAAATGTGTAGATTGCTTTAGGTAGCATAGACATTTTCACAATATTTATTCTTCCAATCCAGGAGCATGGAACATTTTTCCATTTCTTTGTGTCTTCCTCAATTTCTTTCATGAGTACTTTATAGTTTTCTGTGTATAGATTCTTAGTCTCTTTGGTTAGGTTTATTCCTAGGTATCTTATAGTTTTGGGTGCAATTGTAAATGGGATTGACTCCTTAATTTCTCTTTCTTCTGTCTTGTTGTTGGTGTAGAGAAATGCAACTGATTTCTGTGCATTGATTTTATATCCTGACACTTTACTGAATTCCTGTACAAGTTCTAGCAGTTTTGGAGTGGAGTCTTTTGGGTTTTCCACATATAGTATCATATCATCTGCAAAGAGTGATAGTTTGACGACTTCTTTGCCGATTTGGATGCCTTTAATTTCCTTTTGTTGTCTGATTGCTGAGGCTAGGACTTCTAGTACTATGTTGAATAGCAGTGGTGATAACGGACATCCCTGCCGTGTTCCTGACCTTAGCGGAAAAGCTTTCAGTTTTTCTCCATTGAGAATGATATTTGCGGTGGGTTTTTCATAGATGGCTTTGATAATATTGAGGTATGTGCCCTCTATCCCTACACTTTGAAGAGTTTTGATCAGGAAGGGATGCTGTACTTTGTCAAATGCTTTTTCAGCATCTATGGAGAGTATCATATGGTTCTTGTTCTTTCTTTTATTAATGTGTTGTATCACATTGATTGATTTGCGGATGTTGAACCAACCTTGCAGCCCTGGAATAAATCCCACTTGGTCGTGGTGAATAATCCTTTTAATGTACTGTTGAATCCTATTGGCTAGTATTTTGGTGAGAATTTTTGCATCTGTGTTCATCAAGGATATTGGTCTGTAGTTCTCTTTTTTGATGGGATCCTTGTCTGGTTTGGGGATCAAGGTGATGCTGCCTCATAAAATGAGTTTGGAAGTTTTCCTTCCATTTCTATTTTTTGGAACAGTTTCAGGAGAATAGGAATTAGTTCTTCTTTAAATGTTTGGTAGAATTCCCCTGGGAAGCCATCTGGCCCTGGGCTTTTGTTTGGAGATTTTTGATGACTGTTTCAATCTCCTTACTGGTTATGGGTCTGTTCAGGTTTTCTATTTCTTCCTGGTTCACAACCCTGGTTGTGGTAGTTTATATGTCTCTAGAAATGCATCCATTTCTTCCAGATTGTCAAATTTGTTGGCGTAGAGTTGCTCATAATATGTTCTTATAATTGTTTGTATTTCTTTGGTGTTAGTTGTGATCTCTCCTCTTTCATTCATGATTTTATTTATTTGGGTCCTTTCTCTTTTCTTTTTGATAAGTCTGGCCAGGGGTTTATCAATCTTATTAATTCTTTCAAAGAACCAGCTCCTAGTTTCATTGATTTGTTCTATTGGTTTTTTTGGTTTCTATTTCATTGATTTCTGCTCTGATCTTTATGATTTCTCTTCTCCTGCTGGGTTTAGGATTTCTTTCTTGTTCTTTCTCCAGCTCCTTTAGGTTTAGGGTTAGGTTGTGTACTTGAGACCTTTCTTGTTTCTTGAGAAAGGCTTGTACCGCTATATATTTTCTTCTCAGGACTGCCTTTGCTGTGTCCACAGATTTTGAACCGTTGTGTTTTCATTATCATTTGTTTCCATGAATTTTTTTCAATTCTTTTTTAATTTCCTGGTTGACCCATTCATTCTTTAGAAGCATGCTGTTTAGTCTCCATGTATTTGGGTTCTTGCCAAATTTCCTCTTGTGATTGAGTTCTAGCTTCAGAGCATTGTGGTCTGAAAATATGCAGGGAATGATCCCAATCTTTTGATACTGGTTGAGACCTGATTTAGGACCCAGGATGTGATCTATTCTGGAGAATGTTCCATGTGCACCAGAGAAGAATGTGTATTCTGTTGCTTTGGGATGAAATGTTCTGGATATATCTGTGACGTCCATCTGGTTCAGTGTGTCATTTAAGGCCTTTATTTCCTTGTTGATCTTTTGCTTGGATGATCTGTCCATTTCAGTGAGGGGAGTGTTAAAGTCCCCTACTATTATTGTATGATTGTCGATGTGTTTCTTTGATTTTGTTATTAACTGGTTTATATAGTTGGCTGCTCCCACGTTAGGGGCATAGATTTTAAAATTGTTAGATCTTCTTGTTGGACAGATCCTTTGAGTATGATATAGTGTCCTTCTTCATCTCTTATTATAGTCTTTGGCTTAAAATCTAATTGATCTGATGTAAAGATTGCCATCCCTGCTTTCTTCTGATGTCCATTAGCATGGTAAATTGTTTTCCACCCCTTCACTTTAAATCTGGAGGTGTCTTCGGGTCTAAAATGAGTTTCTTGTAGGCAACATATAGATGGGTTTTGTTTTTTTATCCATTCTGTTACCCCGTGTCTTTTGATTGGGGCATTTAGCCCATTAACATTCAGGGTAACTATTGAGAGATATGAATTTAGTGCCATTGTATTGCCTGTAAGGTGACTGTTACTGTATATTGTCTCTGTTCCTTTCTGATCTACTACTTTTGGGGTCTCTCTTTGCTTAGAGGACCCCTTTCAATATTTCCTGTAGAGCTGGTTTGGTGTTTGCAAATTCTTTCAGTTTTTGTTTGTCCTGGAAGCTTTTAATCTCTCCTATTTTCAATGATAGCCTAGCTGGATATAGTATTCTTGGCTGCATCTCGTTTAGTGCTCTGAATATATCATGCCAGTTCTTTCTGGCCTGCCAGGTCTCTGTGGATAAGTCTGCTGCCAATCTAATATTTTTACCATTGTATGTTACAGACTTCTTTTCCTGGGCTGCTTTCAGGATTTTCTCTTTGTCACTAAGACTTGTAAATTTTACTATTAGGTGACGGGGTGTGGACCTATTCTTATTGATTTAGAGGGGGGTTCTCTGAACCTCCTGGATTTTGATGCTTGTTCCCTTTGCCATATTAGGGAAATTCTCTCCAATAATTCACTCCAATATATCTTCTGTTCCCCTCTCTCTTTCTTCTTCTTCTGGAATCCCAATGTCTATTGGACATTGTCTAATGTCTAATGTTGTTTCGTCTTATGGTGTCACTTATCTCTCGAATTCTGCCCTCATGGTCCAGTAGCTGTTTGTCCCTCTTTTGCTCAGCTTCTTTATTCTCTGTCATTTGGTCTTCTATATCGCTAATTCTTTCTTCTGCCTCATTTATCCTAGCAGTGAGAGCCTCCATTTTTTATTACACCTCATTAATAGCTTTTTTGATTTCAACTTGGTTAGATTTTAGTTCTTTTATTTCTCCAGAAAGGGCTTTTATATCTCCTGAGAGGGTTTCTCTAATATCTTCCATGCCTTTTTTGAGCCTGGCTAGAACCTTGAGAATCGTCATTCTGAACTCTAGATCTGACATATTACCAGTGTCTGTATTGATTAGGTCCCTAGCCTTCGGTACTGCCTCTTGTTCTTTTTTTTTGTGGTGAATTTTCTGCCTTGTCATTTTGTCCAGATAAGAGTATATGAAGGAGCAAGTAAAATACTAAAAGGGTGGCAAAGACCCCAGGAAAATACGCTTTAACCAAATCAGAAGAGACCCCAAATCATTGCGGGGAGAAAGGGGATAAAAAGAGGTTCAGAAAAAAAAAAAAAAGAAACAATTAAAAAAAGAAAACGAATAAAGAAAAAATATAAAAAAGAAAAAAATATATATATATTAAACTAGTTAAAAAATGTTAAAAAAGAAAAGGGTAAAAGTTAAAAAAAATGTAGCAGAGCAAGAAAAAGAAAAAAAAATTGAAAAACAACAATAACAACAACAAAATCAAATTAAATTAACTGCAAAGACTAATGAATCATGGGGAGAAAGCCATGAGTTCAGTGCTTTGCTTTCTCCTCCTCTGGAATTCCGCTGCTCTCCTTGGTATTGAACCTGCACTCCTTGGTAGGTGAACTTGGTCCTGGCTGTATTTCTTGTTGATCTTCTGGGGGAGGGGCCTGTTGTAGTGATTCTCAAGTGTCTTTGCCCCAGGCGGAATTGCACCGCCCTTACCAGGGGCCGGGCTGAGTAATCCGCTCGGGTTTGCTTTCGGGAGCTTTTGTTCCCTGAGCACTTTCCATAGAGTTCCAGAGGACGGGAATGAAGATGGCGGCCTCCCAGTCTCCAGCCTAGAGGAGCCAAGAGTTCGGGGCCCCACTCCTCAGTGCGCCCTCAGAGAATAGCGCCCAATAACTCCCGTCTCCCTGGCCTCTGGCTACACTCCAAGCTCACCAAGTCTTCGACTGGTTCAAGGTAACCCCGAGCTGAGAGTTCACTCCTCGGCTCTGTCTCTGTAGCCGGCTTCCCCATTCTAATAACCTGCAAGCTCTGCGACACTCAGACACCCCCGATCCTTTGTGACCCTGCGGGACCTGGGGCCACACTGACCCCGCGTGGGCTTCACCCTGGTTTAGCCTCTGGAGCGATGTCCCTCAGCGGAACAGACTTTTAAAAGTCCTGATTTTGTGCTCTGTTGCTCCACCACTTTCCGGGAGCTGGCCCCTCCTCCCGCGGTCCATCTTCCCATCGCTTTGGATTCACTTCTCCGCCAGTCCTACCTTTCAGAAAGTGGTTGATTTTCTGTTTCTAGAATTGCTGTTCTTCTTCTCTTCGATCTCCTGTTGGATTTGTAGGTGTTTGCAATCTTTAGATAAGCTATCTAGCTGATCTCCCGCTACCTGAAGTAGTCTCAGCCTGCTACTTCTCCGCCATCTTGACTCCTCCATTTGGTTTTTTTAATGGTGGAATGAAGCTTTCATTCTGAATGTCTTGGCAAATCAGACATCTCTATGCCAACTAAGCAATGTATGTTTCACAGGAAGAGCAATGACTCCCCACTCCAATCCAAAGATGTTTACATCCTAATCCCCAGAACCTGTGTATTTGTTAGGTTTCATGGCTAAAGGGAATTAAAGTAGTAGATAGAATTAAGATTATTAATCATCATACCTTGAAAGAGGATGATTACCCTGTGTTCTCCATGTGGGCCCAGCATAATTATAAGGGTCCTTAAAAGGAAAAGGGGAGGCAGAAGGGTGTCTGAGTGATGCAGTGTGAGAAAGATTCAACAGGCCATTGCCAACTTTGAAGATGAAAGGGAACCACAATTCAAAGAATCTGAGTGGCTTCTAGAAGCTGGAAAATAAAACAGATTGCTCCTAGGGCTTCCAGAAAGGAGCACTATCTTATCAACACCTAAAGTTTAGCCCACTGAGACCCATTTCAGATTCATATCTCTGGAACTGTAAAATTATAAATTTGCATTGGTTTGAGCCACTAAATTTGTGGCGGTTGTTACAGCAGCAATAGGAAACTAATACACTGGGTAACACTCCAAACTACTGCATAATATTGTTGTTGAATGTGTGTCCTTTGGCTAAAGACAGAGCCATCTAGTTTGAAGCTGGGAATCCTATAGAAAGATCAATTTATCTTATTTGCTTTTCTATTTTTACTTTGTAAATTTTAGAGATGGACATTTTGCCACATAGGTAAGCATGAAACATGACTGCCTTTTTTCAAAATCAATATCTATCAATGTATATATACAAGTGCACTCAGTAAATCTCAAATAACTTCAGATTATGGATTTTCACAATTTATATTTTACATGGCCAACTCCCTGCTCCATCAACTCACGGCCAAACACATTGGTCATTAGGCATGTTTATACACTATTTATCCAATAAATACACAATCAGCTTTTAGTATTCTTCACTCTGAACTTTGCAATAAGTAATCAAAACCTAATATTTCTTCTTTTAAAAAAAAATACTTATACATTTGTTTATTTATTTATTTTGAGAGAGAGAGGATGAGCAGGGGGAGGAGCAGAGGGAGAGGAAGAGAGAGAATCTTCAGCAGGCTCCAGGCTCAGTGCAGAGTCGAAAACAGGACTCAATCTCATGACCCTGAGATCATGACCCAAACTGAAATCAAGGGTCAGATGCTTAACCAGCTGAGCCATCCAGGTGCCCCCTGATATCTCTTCTTAGAGGTTGTTTTCGATGCCATAATATCAGTGCCTCAAGTAGTGCCTGCCATATGACTGTGTAGCTGAAATCTTTATGGACGAAGTGAATGGAGATAACCATCACAGAGAGCACTGAAGAACTCTTGGAGGCATCTTTTGTGAAGGCACCAGCAGAGCGCTAAAGACCCTCTCTTCCTTGGCTGTCCACAACCCATTTCAGAAGCATTCAAGCCTGTGCAAATGTTCCCTTTTTCACTTTTTGCTGGGATAAGAGCTGTTCAGATACTTAAATCCTCCTTGGCTGAAGGTTTCTGTGAAATAGCTCTTTCAGTTTTCCTCCATCCCTTTCTAAGCGTCCTCACCTAAAACACAGCCATGAATCTGACCAGTACCTGGTTTGATACTATACTCATAACTACATCCTCTCTAATTTAAGATAATTTTTTTTCCTTAAAAACGACTTATTCAGCTCCTCATCTTAGCATATTTCTTTTGAACTTATCCCACTAGCTCTCTAATATATCAATATACGGAGTAAAATCAGATTATAAACACAGTTTAGGTGCAAACTAACCCCCCATTGCTTTAGCTTCAAATGTATGCATGATTTCCCTCAAGTAACCTTTAAAAATATTTGTAATATAAAAAGTCTTTAACGCAGAGACTAATGCTAAATAGACACTTAATAAATGTTAATTTACCTGCCCCTTCCTATTAAGAACCATGAAATACATCCCTACAGAAAAAAAAGGAGTACTTAGATTAATATGAATAACAAAATATTTTGAATAGTTAAAGCCCATAAACCTGATGAGACAACTATTTAACATGATTTTACAACAGACTCGCAGTTAATATGTACTGAACAAAGTCTATAAAGAACAGTAGAAGAATGTCAACACGTAATATCCTGAGCTTTTTAGTTCTATTGGAGAAATCTCCATAATTATGGAGATTGGGAGATTATCCTTAATGCTAATTTTCTTCTAAAGCTGGTACAATTAAAAGATAACTTTGGCTCTAAATTACAATCTCAAGTTTTGTATTTGAGGCTAACAATTAAATTAGTCAAAATTTCTCTAATCAATATTTAAACTCTGTTTTCTAAGAAGAAGACAATGGGTTTGTTTATTTAAGGGCTTGTTTTTTTGTTTTTTTCCTTAAGTCAAAAGCATTATGGTATTTTAGAAGTGGTCCTATATCTCTCATATTAGGAGATATGAAAGTTTTATTTAATTTGAAACTGTTGATTCTCTTTTGTAATTTGTCATTTGACTTAAACAACAACAACAAAAACTCACAGTCAAAAAAAATGTTGGCATATATAGCATTTGATTTTTATATTCTAGCTTGATGAAACATGATTTTTGTAAAAATATAATGCCTATACCCTGGACATAAATATCAAAAGTTGGTGTTTTTTTAAACATGATTGCAATTTTCCCTACTCTTTTCAATGACTTATTAAATATGTTTCAAAAGGTACCTGAAATTAATCACAAAAAGAATAAAAAGTCACACTTCAACAGAGAAAATTGGTGGACATCACTTTAACCAAGTGATCAAAGTTATTAACATCAACACTAATAGGAAAAAATCACCAACATATGTCCACAGATGTGGTACACTGAGGACACTTGGTCACTTTTGTGATATTCTGGCCCCCAAATTCATAACCCGAATGAGGAAATATTACACAAACCCAAAGCAGGAGGCATTCTGTGTAATAACTGCCTGCAGGCTTCAAAAGCGTCAAAGTCATGAACGCTGAAGGAACAACTGAGAAACTCTTCTGGAATGAATGAAATCAGACACCTCGCAGTAAAGGCAAAAATGTGAGGTGTTGAATCTAATCTTAAATTGGGAGAAAAATATAGCTCTAAAGGACATTATTAGGACATTACTAGGATATTTAAACTGAGAACATTAAATTAGATGTGGAGTAAAGGTTAGACCAAGCATTATATTAATGTTATATTCTTAATTTTGATAATTCAACTATGGTCATGTGAAAAAGTGTCCTCAATCTTAGGAAATGTATGTGGGAGAATTTAGGGATATTGGACACCATGTGTCCAACTTGATCAAATAGTATTAAAAATTTAAATACATATATTAAAAATAAACAAAAAATAATAAAGCAGTTAGGGCAAAATTTAAACAATTACGTGAATTTGGGTAACGAGGGCAGAAACTATTAGTCTTACAACTTTTCTCTAAATTTAAAACTGTATCAAAATTTGAAAATTACAAAACCTGTACTTGGGAAGTGTACATTATTTATCTTTACAAGGTCATTGTTTCAATTTAAAATATAGAGGGTGTTTTGAATATTTGATAAACCCACTTCATTTGTTAGAAAATTTGTAGTCTGGACTAATTTAAAAATATGTGGTATTATTTTATTTGCTTTTCTCAGCAAGTGATAATTTTGATGAAAACGTTGTTTGTATTTTGTTGTTGTTGTTGTTCTTTTTGTCAATTCCAAGATCAAGGAAACAGCTCATTTTAAAAACAGTTATGAGTCCAGGTGAATTCAAACCAGATGTTTTGAGGATTTAATTTTACTCTAAAATTTTTGATGCACATGCTAGAGAATGTCTAAGATGTAAGGTCCAGCCAGAATTTCCTATTTAAGATTGGATGTTCCTGGGTCGGCCTCCAAGTTAAATGTTTATTTTTCAAACTGTTTTATAGTGAAGTTCGGTTAAAAGACTTGGCATAGCGCTCTTCGGTTTAATTTTAAGCCTGACAGAAATGCTGGCCTCAGTGTGTACATGTGTGTAATTTAGTAGCTGTGCTACTGGAAGTCTATGGAAGATTAATGAATGGTGAGGCTCAGTGGCAGTTGTGAAGGGATGTAGGATAGAGAAAACCAGCCACCATCTGTTCAAAATGTCTTTTGTAGTGCTTTTAAGGAAAACAGTTATCAGCAGGAGACAGAGGCAAACAATGGCTTTAAATATTAATGTTTCTGTTGTTGCAAATAAATATTGCAATTGTACTTCTATTATTTCAACAAATAAATATGCACATACTAGGTTGTGACCGTACCATATATTCAAATCGATTCTCTAAAAAGCAGGAAAATTACCAACAATTTAATATCTTTACCAATGTTTACTCTCAATTACAATTTTTAGAGATATATACATTAAGCCAAAAGACAAGCCCTGTAAATCGTTTCTTTTCCTTAGAATTCACCTTTTTCTTTAGAATCAGTCACCACAGTCTCGTACAATTTACACAACATGCATTAATTATGTTCTCACAGATTCATTATTCCAGTCTAGCCTTCAAATCTTTTCAAAATTGTCCTTTTATAACTGAAATGGTATCAGTTATTTACGCTCACTCAGAAAACTCTGGCTCAGTACTTTTCAAACTTTAACAGAAGACAGATCACCTGGGGATCTTTTTAGAATGCAGATTTGATTCCATAAGTTGAGGCTTGAACCTGACTCTCTAGTGATGCAAGGCTGTTGGTGAATAGTTACACTTCAATTATAAGGATAGACATGTATCTTTAGGAATCTTTTATTGTGAAGAATGATGAGGGGGTCATTCATAAAATGCTAAAAATATCCACACCCCCAAAATGGTAGTTTCTACTTGCCTTAATCTTTGCAAAGGTTCCCATTCACTCAGCCACCGAATAATGATAAAATAATAACAACAGTGACAATAATAAAAATAGAAACCCTTTCATGGCTTATTGTATATCATTAGTATCAGTACTGAACCAGTATGAGGCCTTTCATCAATACCTTTGGTTATGTCAAGAAATCATATATTAACAACTTCTACATTTTATCTTAATTAAAAACATAAATGTTAATCCTTTCGCCTATCGTTGGTCCAAGGCCAAAGTATTTTATTTTCACATAAGTCTGCTGATTGGATTTCCTTGTCATCTTTCATGCATGGAAGGTACCCATAATTCATCACCTTAGATTTCCAGTTTCCATTTCTTTCAAGTGAAGCAATAACTTAAGTACACCTGCAAAGCATTATAAAGAGAAGATTATTGGAACTTCCAATTTTTTACAATTAGCTTGTCTACACCTAATTCAAGTGCAATTATTTTAGGAAACTTAACATTTTTGGGATTAATCCAGAGCACTCAACATAATTTCCATAAAAACAAAAAAAAATTTTCCTCTTATTTGTTGGTATTGCTGTTTACATAATAATTGTTATACCTTCAAGGACAAATACAACTAACATATTGAGCTCATTACTTAACATTTGTGGCAAAATTATGTGTGTTAACTAGGGAGAGTGATATCCTAAAATGGTCCACTGTGCCATTACTAACCATTGGTTTGTTTCACGGAGTGTATTAAGAAAAAAATGAATCAGGGAAGTGGAAGATGATTAAGAGAGCTTCTAGTCTTAAAGAAAACCTAAAGTGTATGCTCAATACTTAAAAAAAAAAAAGGAATTCAATTCAGAATCTCCAGAAATATTTCTTGCAACCTCTTCTGATACTTTCCAGTTCTTTACTGTATTTGGCTGATCTTTTATACTGATATTGAGCCAAATTGTTTATAACTCTCTCACTACTCCCAGTTTCTCTCTGTGTGTGTCTATCGATCAAGTCATTTTAAAGCTTCCTCTTCCTTCCCCCCTTCTTTTTTTTTTTTCCAAGTTTTCCCTCTAATTCTCTTACTTCTGAATCATAAAATATCTGAGGAGAAATGACAAAAAGGAATTGCAACATTCTGAAATTATTTCCTTGGTAATAACTTGTTTATGTTTTGCAAATGTTTACTAAATTTGTTATATAGTTGATCCAGCAATATGTAAGCCAAGATAGTAGTGTATTCATTCTTTAAGGCCTTTGTGTCCCAGTAGAATGCAGTAACTCCGTTATTTGCTACTACAGATTGTCATATATGATAAGAATCATCCGAGTGAAAAAAAAAGGAAAGTGTCATTAAATAAAACACAAGTAAATACACATGAGCTCATTATCTAGAATGAAAAAGCCGACAAAGGTCTCATACTAATGTAATTACCTTAGTGCCAATTGACAATGAGATCATAAAATGGGAACAAAATGTAACTAGGTTTTCCACTATTCTTTAAAAATTTGTGATTTTATAATTCTTTATGATTTCAATCACAGAGAGTAAATGAGAGGACAATTTTTTTAAAAAAATTAAAATATACTATAATTAAAATTTCAATAAAACCATGCTAGGAAAAAATTATCCCAAACATTTGAATATTTTAAAAGAAAATACATTTTCTTTTTTTTAATAAAAATTTTCTTTGAGAGAGCAAGAGAGAGCCTGAGTAAGAGGAGAGGTGGATGGAGAGGGAGGAGGTAGACTTTCCTGCTGAGCAGGGAGCAGGGGGCTCCTTCTCAGGACCCTAGGACCATGACCTGAGCTCGAGGCAGCCGCTTAAACCACGGAGCCACCAAGATGCCCCAAGAAAATACATTTTCTAAATGAGCGTAATTACTACTTGTATAAAAATTTGGTTAAAAAGTTTCTGCATTCAGATTTTAATTCATCATTTTATGATTTAGTGGAAAAAAGATTGGGGTAGAATTCTGAACAATACTTGTGTCGATGCAGTTGTTTATTGACTGTATAACATCAAGTAAATCATTTAATCTTTTGAAATTTATTTTTCTATTTTCCTGTGATTCTAATATGACTTTTGAAATTATTATTTTCAGAATAAAATATCTTCTAAATATTTAAAAGCTAAAAAAGACAAAGTATAAAATATTAATGAATGATTTATATATTATCCCATACTTAATGCAAAAATTTCGATTCAAATTAGACTATGGAAAGTAAATTGTACTAATCACTTACCTTTTCCTGGTGAATAGCATGCTATTTTTATGACAATAAATGTTTTATTCAATTTATTTTTGTTAATAATTTGAAGCAATTAAGAATAAACCTTTCCAGGTTCAGAAATTAGACATTTATAGTGTTTGTCAGGATATAATTGTCTTTCCATGAGTTTTGCTATACACACACACCCCACACATGAAACACTCCCAGACACAGCCACCAATTTACATGCCCATAAATGGATAATATTCTACTTTATTCATTATTGGTTTGATCACTTTAAAGAAAGCATGCATTATTTACAGGGCACCTATATTAGCAAAACTGATCCAATGTGATATTCAGGTTAATTACTTTATTCTTCTGGGGTTTTTGACCTGATTTCTATTTCAGGAGGCAAAATACAGTGAAAATTGGGATTAGTCAAACTGTTCCTGCCCGTAAATGAATTTCCAATGTAAATAGCGAACACAAATTGTAAAAAAACAAAAACAAAGACTGACTATGCAAAGGGAGTTACTATTCTCTTATATAGATAAATTAAATAAAATATTAAGTAGAAGAAGGCAAGCAAACTTTTTTCCTGATTTAATATACCTTTATGCAAGAATTTTGCATGCAAGTTTATTATATAAACTGCACTAATTGACGTACAGAGTTTTAATTGAAATGTAAGGGTGGGAGATAAGAATGAGTGCTTATAGTTTTTCTTACCTTACCTTTTAACAATCAAATTATTGCACAACAGTTGAATAGGATGAATTCAAAAAGTTCTAAAAATATAAGCAAACAGTTAGTGTCAACAAACAGCTTAGCTAGCTCATGCTGCTTAAACCTATACTACAAAAATACTGAGCATAAGGCAAAATGGATTTCTGTATTCCTGTCCCTTTCAAAGATCAGGTTATCGTGGTGTATCTCTCAGATGGCTGTACATTTGCCCAAAGTCACACAATATCAGTGGCACTTGCTTAAAAATGAAAACTGTTTATATTTTTGCCAAGTTACCCCCAAAATTCCTTTAGAGCAAAAGATACATGTGGTGGGCAGAAATCTTCCCACCCCCAACACACACCCGTCTTCAAAGATTTTCCATCCTAGTGGCTGGATCCTGTGAATATGTTTTCTTACATGGCAAAATGTGATTAAGGTTAGGGACCCCAAGCTGAGAAGATTAACCTGAATTATCCAGGTGAACCCAATCTAATCACACAAATTCTTACAAGTGGAGAACCTTTTCCAGCTGTGGTCAAAGAGTAAGAGATGGCAGCAGGAGAAGGATTCGACTTTGATCATGTCTAGCTGTGGGTCCCTAGATGCAGAGGGCTGTGTGCAAGGAACTGAATTCTGCCAACAAGCTAAATGGGCATGGAAATGGATCCTCCCCTAGAGCTTTCAGAAAGGGATGCAGCAGTGCCAATACCTTGATTTTGGCTGAGGTTAGTCCGTGCTGGAATTCTGACTCATAGAAGATAATAAATTTAAGTTACTCTAGGCCACTAAGTTTGTGGTAATTTATTACAACAGCTGATGAGACCTAATACAATTCAGAATCACATGCCCCATTTAACTGCCATATCTTTTTAGTCTCCCTCATTTTGCAAGTTGTTCAGTTTTCCACCGACTTTCATCACCTTAACACTTTTGAAGATTGCAAGCAGATTAGAATGTCCTTCAATATGGGTCTGTCTTCAGTGCCCGCATAGTTTGATCTAGGTTATGTGCATTTGGCAGAATACCACAGAAGTGATATGGTGGTTCTTTTCATTGCACTTTATCAGATGGAGGATGATTTTAATTTTTCCCATTACTGATAATATTTACTCTGACCACATGAATAATATGAATAATGTCCTGTCTTCTAGGCTTCTTGAACTGTGAAGTTAGTTTTTCCCTTGGCAATTCATAAGACTTTTGTAGAGAATGCTTTGAATTATGTAATTATCACATCTGTCAGCAAGCTCTCTCTTTATTTATCTACTTATTTAAGTGCGGACTCTTGGTTTCCTTTTTATTCAAAGGTTACAATCCTATTTGTTTTCACTTAAATGCCACCCTATCTCTTCAATGGATGCTCTTATTTCTATTCTTGGATTCTGACTTGGATTGTCTAGCTGTGAGGACACTCTCGTCATATCACTTGGGCACCCAACACCCCTTGTGGATACCCTTTTCATTCTCGTTGGGCTCTGATGCTTTTCACCAGGCTGACCCTTCACATGGATGCCCACTTTACTATGTTATTCTGATATTCACAATTTTTAAACCAAGCTTAAAACTTCATTTGTTCTTCATGAAAGCCAGTAATTTGAGTTTGAGAATTTATCAGTTATTGGAACATGGTTTCATGATAGCATGGTATGAATTGTGAAGTGAATGGGTAGGAACTGGATTATTAATTACTCAGTTTTTTGTGGAGGGGAAGTTGTTCTTAGATTTGTTCGTTTATACTATAGGGCCAAAGAATAGAAAATTTTAAGTGTTCTAATATGATGAAAACATTAAATGCTAGGAAATGTCATAGTTTTGCATTCTGAAAAATTCAGTAAGAAAATGTTCTATGAATTTTTATTCACCTCATTAATTTACTTAAAATGCTAGCATATGGCACACACACCAAAACAGTAGAGCCAATGAGTTGAAATGAAAGTCTTTTAAATGCCAGGTCAGAAAGCCTCTTTTCAAATATTTACCTTCTAATTTATGTTGGACAAATTAATTACTCTAAATCTGTTTCCTTATTTGTAAATAGAAGAATGATGTCTGCCTTGCTCACTTTACAATCAGTGGGAAGAAAATGAGTTTTGGAGTCAGATAATTTTGGATTTAGATCTCTGTTTTGATATCAATAGTTATGTGACTTTGGACAAATTGTTTAATGTATCCAATCTTCCATTTGGCCATGAGTAACATGGAAATAGTAATGGCTAGCAAAGAGAGCTGAAGTAGGAATTAAAGGCAATAATGTGTATTAACACCTAGATCAGTGATTGTTTGGTGCTCATAGTGTTTGATACTTAGTAGTATGAATAGTTAAGTAAGAAAGAGAGAGGTTATATGTAAAACTATGTTGTGAATTATAAAGTACTATGTTTATGCTATTTAATTGCCCTCCTTTTTAATGATTCAACACTTTGTGTTTCTTGCTGTTTGCATTACCAAAAGTGTGATGATTTAATTTCTGTTTTTTTTTAAGTCTTTATTCTCTACTTGAATGTAAAGAATAAAGGAACCATCTTAGTGTTCCCACAACACCCTAATATTCCCTTGTAAGTTTCCATTATATTTGCTTGTGTTCATCTGTATCTCCTTTCACTAAAGAATAAACTCCCCTCAAGTAGTACCTGGTATAGATTTTGATTCCTGAATAAGAATCTATGGATATTAAACGAAGGAATAAAAACATGTGTGAGAGTCACATATATTAACAAAATCAGATAAAAACACTAAATCACTTTTGCAACCATCTTTCATGGAGAAGCTTGAAGAACTAATTTGTGATTTTCATTGACATTTTAAATTAACATCTTCAATATATTAAAACTCTCAAATTTTAATAATTATGTTATTACTGTTATACATGTTTATATTTTCTTGGTTTTAAATATTTCCCAATCAAGTTGTAAAAATCTTCAGATTTTTTATTATTCATTAGATTTTTTTAAAAGATTTTATTTATTTATTTGACAGTGAGAGAGAGATCACAAGTAGGCAGAGAGGCAGGCAGAGAGAGAGAGAAGCAGGCTCCCTGCTGAGCAGAGAGCCTGATGTGGGGCTCCATCCCAGGACCCTGAGATCATGACCTGAGCTGAAGGCAGAGGCTTAACCCACTGAGCCACCCAGGCGCCCCTCATTAGATTTTTTTTATCTGCCAAATTCTTGCATAGGGATATGCATCATTGGCCCAGGAGACTAAATCACCTGATATCCAATAGGTAGGATTGGAGAGAGTGCTGTGTTGGGTTATCTATGTGAATACTATAAATTCTGGAAAGTAGTCAGAATGAGAGCTTAAACTCACTAATGAATGAGTGAAGGAGGCAAATCACTATTTTATACACGATACAAAAAAACAGCACTAGAATAATCCTACAGACATTTACAGACATCATTTGGCCAGTGGAGACTGCTTAAATAGACTTGGGAGTCCACCTGATAATCATGGTTAACAAAACTTGGAATTTAACCTAAAAATCTGAAGCAACAAGTGCTAAAGGGAAGATAGTAAAAGATCCCTGAGAGCGTAATACTACAGCATGGAATGTAGCTTTTTAGGGGCCATCGGCTAAGTAAGGAATTAGGACAGCCCAGGAATAATTCCAGGTGATCATCCCACTTCACTTCCTCATTTTTCCACCAAGACTAAAGAGTTAAGTGTCCTAAAGATCACCAAAGCTACCCACTGGTGGCGGTTTCTGGATGTTAGTTATCTGAATATTACCAACCTTCCCAAAAGGCTGGTACTAGAAATTTCACTATCGGTTTTACCTTGACTTGGATAATTATTATGTAAGATATATAATTGAAAGCATAATAATACTTTTAAGCTGTTGTTAGGCATTTGAACTTTAAAAGGAGTATCTTTTTAAAAAAGGGAGTATCTTTAAGTACTTTCAAGACTGAAAATATCAATGGTGGAGAAAATGAGAGTAAGATTTTTAGTGATTTTTTTTCATTTTTTAGATTTCATTTATTTCTTTGTTTGCTTACTTACCTATTTATTTATTTGAAAGAGAGAGAGCACAAGCAGGGGGATGGGCAGAGGGAGAGGAGCAAGCATGAATTCTTTCTCGTTGTGATTTCATATCTTCAGCACTGATTATAATGATTCTTTGTCAGCTCAAAGCTGTCAACATTGTTCTCAAAGGACTGCAATCTCAGCTTAAAAAAAAAAAAAACCACAGGTAGCTAGTCACACAGAATGAAAGGTGGACTCGTGCTCTCAAATATAAAAGACAAAAGGAAAATAAACGTTTCTCTCCTCTCTCACAGACAAGAAAAAAAAAATCAACTGTATGGTTTTGGTTTTGTCAGATCACCTTACTAATGAAATTCAATATTTCTTAATGAAGTGCTTGACATCACCTTTTTCTTTTTATTTTACTACAGCAATATTCTAAATATAAGCCACTGATAGTTATTCTTCTGCTTAATCCTCCTTAACACATTTCCCTTTTCATAAAAAGTGATAAACTACACAAACACTCAACTGCCTGATTACCCAAATACCTCTGCTAATTTGCCAAGGTTAGCAGAAATGGGGCGTACAGTATATTGTTGGCTATGCATGGATGAAGGGTGCAGAAACAGCACAAGGCTATATATTTCACACTCCATAAACAAAATGGTGAAACACACACTAGAAAGGTGCAATACTTATCTAATCTAAATTCAGGCAACATCAGTAGCTTTGATCTCTATTAGGTTAAATCACTGTCTCTTCAAGGAATGACCAAATCATTAACCCAACAAACCAGTTGATGAAAACACTCATATGTATGAATACTGAGTAAGCAACATTTCTGATGCAGTGCAAAATAACTCTCCATAATTGAGCAGAACAATAATGACTGGAGTAGCTCTAAAGCTTTATCCTTCTTTGATCTATTTGTCCATTCATACAAAAAGTGTATTGAGTATCTACAAACTGCGAGGCATTGAAATAATAAAGATAAATAGCAATTTCTGATACCCTGAAGCTCATGGAAGAGCCAGCTATATAGGCAAATTAATAAAACAGAACACTGTTAGTGCCTGTATCAGTAAGGATAATGTAGGTCGTAACAAATGTCCCCCAAATCACAGTGCTTTATAACAGCTAAGGTTGTCATCGTAGTTGGGCTGCGGTCCTCCTCTTTGTCACTTTCACTGTAGAACCCAAGCTAACGGGATAGCCTCTCCGTGAAATATTTCAGAACTTCTCATTTTCTGCCTGGAAGAGACATATGTCAATTCTACTCATATTTCACCGGCCAGACCAAATAACACGGCCAAGATTGACATCACCCCGGTAGAAAAACATAATCTTTCCTTTGCAAGGAGCAGGAAAAAGTGGAAATAATCAGGCAACTCTTATGGTACTATAAAGGAGGAGTAGACCCAGTGCTTTTGTGAGATAATGTGCAAATCTGGACCAATTCTGGGAAAATCTGGTGTGGGGAGGACTTCAAAGAGGAGGTGACAATTGAAGCAGGTCTTGAACGATAAATATATTCTGTCAAACATTCCCTTCTCTCAAGTCATTAGAAGGGGAGAAAGTAATTTCTATAGAGATTCAGAGGAAGGCTTGGAGGTAGAAAGGAGAATAGTATGCTTGGGTACGAGTAAAAAGTTCAGGACTGGAAATATATTTTGCAGAAGGGGAAATGTAGTGACTTGAGGTCAGATAATAAAATATCTTGAAGACTAGACTATGGCAATGGAAATATATTATAACTGGCTTTGAGGTATCAAAGGATATATTTAAACAGGAAAGGGAATTGAGCTATAAGCAGATCCCTCTGGTCTCCCAGGGACACATGAAGTAATGACCAATGAGACAGTAAACTCAGGAAGAAGATAGAGTTCTGAAATAGGGAAGAAACAGTTGGGATAGGCAAGACTGAACATTTCTTCTTGGGAAGTTGTGATTTGTTCAGAAAACTTAGTTAACATGGCTAGTCTGTCACTGAAATTGAGGTAAAAGTGATTAAATACAGGGAAGAAAAGACATTTATTGAGCGACTCCAACCAACTTTAAGTGTTAAGTATTAAAACATCAGGACCTTTTTTAAGTTACAAATCACTTACTTAAAAAAAAAAAAACTGTGATAAAATATACATAGCATGAAATTGACCACTGTAACCATTTTTCCAGTACAGCTTCATGGCATTAAGTACATTCACTCTATTGTGCAACTATCATACCCGTACACTCATAGAACTGCTTTTTGTTTTGTTTTTTCTTGCAAAACTAAAACTCTGTACCCATTTTACAACTCTGCATGAACTCCTCTCCCCAATCCCTATCAAGCAGCATTCTACTTCCTGTATCTGAATTTGACGGAGTGCCTCATAGGAGTGTTTTTTTTTTTTTTAATATTTTATTTATTTATTTGACAGAGAGAGATCACAAGTAGGCAGAGAGGCAGGCAGAGTGAGAGGGAGGAAATAGGCTCCCCGCCAAGCAGAGAGCCCGATGTGGGGCTCGATCCCAGGACCCGGAGACCATGACCCGAGCTGAAGGCAGAGGCTTAACCCACTGAGCCACCCAGGCGCCCCAACATATGAGTGTTTTAATGGTATGGGAGAAAAAAAAGAAATAATCATGAATCATTCTATGTATGTGTGTGTGTGTGTGTGTGGGTGGGTGGGTGTGTGTGTGTATTTAGTATACCACTTTGGTTATAATAAACCAATTCATTCAATTGTTATGACATTGGCTCTGTTAGTGCTCTCACAACACTAGCTTAGTGATTCACTGGACTCATGGGCTCAGGGTCACAGGGCTCATGTGACTCAGCAGAAAGTTATACTTATGACAGTACAGGAACTCCCAGAGAAAAAGATACATTTGAAAGGGCTGGAGTAAGCAGTCAAAAAGACTTTTTTGCCCTTCCGCCACAGATACGCCTTTTCCTCCACCAGCAAAGTGCAGGAACTTGTGTTAAGTGTCCTTGCCCCAAAAAACCCCGCTTGGTCTTTGAGTTAAAATTTCTTAGAGAGAGCCAGGCACATACGTGCCACATGACCAGCTGTGGTGCAGACCCCAATGTGGGCGTCAGGTGCGCAGCCCTGAATCTTCACGTCTACTCTGAACATGCTAACAACCTGGTCCATCTTGAGGCACCGTTTTGGGTGTATGAAATAGCATCATCTGCCAGCAACCGGGAAAATTCCACTTGTTCAGTCCTCTGAATTTGACCACATGTAATCACTATGGCTACCAGGATAAGCAAGAATAGAGTCACACAGGGCTGCTGCATTAACCTTTTCCTCACATGTGCCTATTTTATTTTTTAATGTTAGCAAATACTTAGCATGTCCAGCAGCTTCCTAATTTTCAATCAATATAGTCATATATTTTAAAAAATACTCAACCAAAAACTTTACAAATAGTTGTTGGTGTATACTGGATCTTTAGAAAAATCCTTTGAGTTCCTAGCATTACATACAACGTACCTGTAAATCAACAGGACTTCTCGTTAACAGAGATAAACTTGTCTCCTTTATTTATTCTGATCAAAAATCTTACTGTATTGGTCAATGTTCCCTGCAGAATTCAGGAAATTTCCAGGGTGCAAAGGGCAACTGAAGGACAATTCTGGGTGCAGATTGGTTAGGTAAGGAGCATCAGCACAATATTCCCTGGAGCCCAAATTTCAAAATTATGCCACTGAGTCTTGCCATACTGCTCTACATAGAAATTGCTTCTCTTTTTCTAAGCAGCCTGCCTTTTTAGATTTCCCTCTAGTACCTCAATAAGGTAATATGGAAATCCAGTTTCAGCAGGCTGGCTTGTGATTTGCTCACAGATACAGGTTTTTGGTGGGAATCAAAATAGAATCATACACTTTTACTTTCTCTTTTTGTAGATTTCTAATTCAGTCCTGCTTGGTCAGAAAACATACTTTGTACAATTTCAATCTTTAAAAATTTATTCAGACTTGTTTTGTGGCCCAGCATGTAGTCCATCCAGGAACATGTTTCATGCACAATTAAAATAATTTGTATCTATAGGCTTTGGGTGGATTGTTTTAAAAATATCAATTTTTATAATTTATCAATTTGGGTTAATAATGTTCAGATCTTTTATATTTTGATGATCTATGTCTAGTTTTATAAACTATTTAGAGTAAGGAACTTGAACTCACTGAGGGATTACTGATGAATTTCCTATTTGTACTTTTTAACTGTCAGTGTTTGCTTCAAATATTTTGGGCTCAGTTGTTAAATGCATAAGCATATCTTCCTTATGGGTTTTATCCCTTTATCGTTACAAAATGTCATTCTTTGTCTATAGGCATATTTCTTGTCTTAGAGTCTATTTTATCTCATATTAATACAGCCAGTCCAGCTCCCTTATGGGTGTTCTTTACCTTGAATATATATCTTTTGCTGTCCTTTTACTTTCAACTTCTTTGTGTTTCTGAAACCGTGGTGTGTTCTTTGCAAATATCATCTAGTTAAGTCTTTTTTTTAAACCAGTCTGACCATCTCTGCTTTTTAATTTATATTGTTGAATTTATATTATTGAATTTACATCTGCCATTTCAGTATTTGTTTTCCATTGGTATATCTTTGTTGTTCTTCTACAGCTTCTTTACTGCCTTGTTTTATAGCAAATATATTTTTATTGTAACAATTTATTCTTCTGTTGAATGTTAAACTATATAATTTTGACTTATTTTCTTAATAGTTGCTCTTGAGAATACAATCTTCATTTTATGTTATCACGATCTATTTCGGAATAATATTAACATTTTTAAAAAAGACTTTATTTGTTTGAAAGAGAGCGTGAGCAAGAGAGAGTACGAGCAGGGGGAGGGACAGAAGGGGAGGGAGAAGCAGACTCCCTGCTGAGCAGAAAGTCCAATGCAGGACTCCATCCCAGGACCCCAGGATCATGACCTGAGCCAAAGGCGATGCTTCACCAACTGAGCCATGCACACACCTCAGAATAATATTAACTTAATTCTGGTAAATTTTAGAACCTTGAGCCCAATATAGTTTTATTTCCTTCCCCTTCGTTTCTGCTATGATTGAAATCCCTGCGGGAGTGGAGGGGAGAAAGAAAAAAGAAATTGCAGGTCTTTACAGTTTAGGATAAATGATATCAGAGTCACCGGAATATTTTCAGCAAGAGAGAAAGAGGTTCACATATGCGTGCCTGGCCTTTCCTAACCATATCCATAGGAAACTATATTTATGAAAACCTTGCCTTTCTGAAACAAGAATCTGTGAATGAAGGCATATGGTTTCGCCTCATTTCTGATATTGCCGAAATCATGTCCTGTTATAGAGTTAATCTCTCCTGTGGTAAGGAGCTTGTGTCCATGACCTTTTCTAGTTCAGTCAGTGCTACCAAGAATCAGCTTATACTCCAGCTGTGGCTGAGATAAAATGTCTCCATCCTTCTGTTCATCACAGAGGTTAGTACCCATAACCCAGTGTGCCCAGGCGAATGCTAACTGCTCTATCAGCCTGTGCCTGACTCTTGCCCCTGAACCGTCTTCCTTCACCAGTTTATATACATTGTAGGAACTGACTGAAGTAAATGTTACTCTTGGAACAGAATGTTTTTGAGCCTTAAAGGCAATGCATCTTTAAGACAAGTTTTCTTTTCCAGAAAAAAATATTTCTTATGTATAAACATTAGTATTAAAGCACCATTTTTTGAATGGCAATGTGCTCCCACAAAAATGTTCATTGCACAGTCAATGATGGACATACAGGTCTAAAATAATGTCTTCCTCTTTTTTATTGTCAACAAAATGAGGCTGTGTATGACAGATGCTGCATTGCTTTTTCCATAAAGGAACTTGGCAGAAACTGAGTCATGGGCTGTCCTCACATGAAGAGGGATTATATATCAGACCCAAGGACCACCAGGACATTGAAGTAGAGGATGAATTAGGATCAGATAGATCAAATGATGAGCTGTGTTTAGAAGTACAAAAATTGATCTAAAATTCAGAAACAAAGTCCTATAGTACAGAGGGCTTATCAGAAATAGCAGACAAAAGACAGAAGAAGGAGGGGAATAAATCTATGGTCCAGACTGTTTTCCTTAAATGTAATGTTCTTTCTGCTGATTCTCCGAGCCCTAACTATGTTCAGACAGATTCTCCTTTAGAGAGTATTCAGGATCATGAAATGCTGCATAATTTAATACACTTAGTTTTATTTATCAAATAAATTTAGACTGACTTATCTTGCCATGCCAGCTTCATATTTAGGAATTTAAGGGTTGTACCTACTCAAGGCAGAAAGCTCCTTCCCTTCACACTTCTGTTACTTATGGACATAAACCAAGGATATGAATCATGTGATCTGTTAAAGTGGCTAGGAGGTCTCTATTAACTATATTTCCATTCTTATTATGGACACCAAATGTAGGGAAGGAGTTGTAGAGTTTACTCTCATGAAAATAGAATAGATGTGTGGATCTGAAATAAAGGAAAAGAAAAGAGGAGCATATATGCTAGGATGGGATGGATTTTTCAGTAGCAACGATCCAAAAATCATGCCAACTCTGACCCTTCCTTCTACCCACCTCCTCCTTGTTGGAAAATATACGAAGAAAATATCTTTGAATTCTTGCCAGTAAGCAATGGGAACAAAGTAAAAAAAAAAAAATGTTAGAACATTTGGTTGTCTTAGAGGATACAGAAAGTCCCATATTCCTACGAATTCCTCCAAAGTCAGAAGCCTTCAACCCTTCTTCCCTGTGCATGGTGTGATCTTCTAGATGTGCCAGGATGAGGCTCATCCCTTTACAGGCACAAAGGAAAAACACATAGGGTAGTTAAGGATTTTAATTTGAAAAATAAATTAACATTATATCACATAATTTATGGGAAATGTGCAATATATTTTATTGACTGCATGTAGAACTTGGAAATATGATTTATATGAATTTGCTATTTCAGCATGATGAATTGATTGTCACGTTGAGGATTATGGAATTAGCTGGAAGAACAGATGATTAACCACCACAGCCTTTTGGCTAGTGAAGTTTTACCTTCTGATTTTTGAACATTAATAAATCATACTTCAGCATATGGGACTATTTTGGCAATAGAGCTGCTATCAATTTAATCATCTCAAACCAGAAAGCAATGTGTACGTTGCAAATGCCGCGGACATGAAAACCAGTTACTAAGAACAATTGAGTATTATTCTTATAGTCACATTAATTACAGCTGAAACAAACCTTGAAGAGCTAAGAAAACATAGCACAACTTATCTGCTATTTACTAGGGGAAAAAAAGGAATCAATATAGCCATTAATTGCATAAATAGCAATAAATACTTTGGCTGCTGTCCAGGAAGTGTACCAACTGAGAGAATTTTTCGTACTGCTGGTTTCATTACACAGATCATAGTCACAGTAAAGCAGGCAGTGGACTGCTGTTCAATAAACTAAATTTAATGTTACTCAATTATGATCATCGCACTCAGATATAATACTAATAGGAATGTCAACTGCGATTACATTTTCAGATTTATGTAAAATAATTCAAATGCTATTTGCCATCCCTCAGATACAAGGTTCATCCGGTTGTTTATGCAGTTGGTCGATATTGATCGTGCACAGCGAGTAGCATAGGAGAGGCCCAATGGCAAGTATATATAACATCCCCCGTGCCAGCTGCCAGGGTGCCGTGCCAAGCACCAGGGGCGGCCTGCCAAGTCATCAAGCAGATAGCGCACCTCTGCAAAGCTGCCTTGTTGTTTTTCTACAATTTTTTTTTTTTTTGAATTGCTCACATGTGCCATGAATAACTCTTGCCAACATCACCCAGCATGAGACAGAAATGAAGGCAAGGAAATGTCTTTCTTAGAGAATTCTTTTCAGAGCTAAATGAATCTAGTGAAGATATCATTCGAGCATCATTATATGTTGTTATGTATGGCTGGGTCTGTGTCATTTAGCGGAGTATTACTCAGTGGGCTGAGCAGCTGGTATATATGATTTTGTATACCACCTGCAAAAAATATGCCAAACCATACAATCAGCCACCTGGCTGAGAGAGTAGGGTAGCTAAACACTATTTTGCTGTCGCACCCACATTTTCAGAAGTTCTAGAACATAAACAGACCCAGGCAGAATGAACGTTGTACAAGATAAGGTTTGTTAAAGCTTTTCTGTTCAATAAAGCATAGAGTGCCTGCTGTTCAGAGTACTGTGGAACAGATTTCCTTTATTCCTAATGAAGGTGTTTGGGCATTTTCCTGGCACAAATGGGGTAAAATTATGTACTTAAAACAACATTTTAGAACAACAACACAACAAACCACCACTTCAATTGCACTGCAACAGATTGGAAAAAATGAAAATAGATATAAACTGAAACTCGATAATGAATTAGTGTCATTACTATGGATGAATCATTCATTTAGGAGGATCTTGCCTCATCTTAAACAACCTGGATGTCTAGCAACTTCCACTGAATGCCTTTCTGCCTAAAACATGTGTTTATTATAATAGTCTCCACGCCATTACTCGTGGGGAAAATACTTCACAGGTGGCCTCTTTACTTATTTGGCTATAAGTGAATATGAGAGTAATTTGATTGTAAACTAATCTTTATATCACCAGATTTCCAGTGTCAGCAATGTCAATCTCATCATCTCCCCCTTTTCACTGGCTCAGCACTAGTTTGCTTTCTGTGGAGATGCACCTTTTACAATTCAAGTCCCTCATTATTTGACAGATTACCAGAGGAAGAACGAATAACTAGATAAGGGTATTCAACATGAAACAAAGCGAGTTGTTGCTTACAGACCAAGGTCTCTTGCTCTCATTATCCACGTGGCTATGAGTCGAAGCTCATTAGACTCTCCATTTTGTCTCTTTTTAATATAGAAAGACTGATTTGGGACTTGTTGACTCCATTGTGCTTCCTTAGGTAAAATACACTAGAATTCTGAACACTTGGGGAAGTTCTGCTATGTAATATCAGTTTTCAACTTAACTGTCTCTTTGTTTTCTGGGTGGTTTGGTTGTCCCTCCTACCCCATTTTTTCTCTCTTTTTTTAAAGTTTCTCACTTGAAGAGAAGATTCTCACATGAGAGCTTTTAAAATTATTGTTGCTTTGTAAAAATATGTGAAGGTACTTTGCCATTAATTTCAAGTGTATGTTGTTACTTCTGTTTCTCTAGGACAAACAAAACAGAGGGGAAAGAAAAATAGAACTTTTGAAATCTATTAAAAATGTATTATGTATATAAAATACACAAATTAGGACATAGAAAACATGATTTTTTTAAATTCAAAACGAATTCTAGACAAGAGGAACCAAAGTATAAGGTTTTCTTATGGTAAGTATATGATAATATATTAAATAATACTTGGGGGTTTTTGTTTGTATGTTTGTATACATTTCAACTTTGACATTGTGCTGGTTAATTTTGTGTCAACTTGGCTGTATCATGAGCTGCCCAGATATTTTGTTAAGCATTATTTCCAGGTATGTCTGTGACATGTTTCTGGCTGAGAGGAACATTTGAATCAAGTAGATTTAGAAAAGCAGATTGTCCACCCCAATGTAGATCAGAATTATCCAATCTGTGGCAGGGCTCAATAGAAAAAAAGGTGGAGAAAGAAAGAATTCACTCTCTGTCTCCTGTCTCACCATTTGGTTAGCCTTTCTAAACGTAGTATTCCTGATTGATAGGCCTTCAGACTCATACTGGCCCTATACTCCGGGGTTTCTAGCTTGCTAACTGTGGATTGTGGAACTTCTCAACCTTCATGAATGTGTGGGCTGATTCCTTAGAATGAGTAAGTATATATTATATTTATTATAAATAATATAAATATATTTATAAATACAAATAAGAAATATATCATATTTCTATTTTATATTTTATATTTATATTTATAAAATATATATATTTTATAAAAATTTATAATATATATTTTATATTTATATATTATATTTCTATTTTATATTTCTATATTATAGTATAGGTTATATATTTATTCATTCTAAGGAATCTATATAATATAGAATACATAATTATATGTATAATCTATATTTATATAATATATATTTATACTATACAAGTATTTGTTTTTTTATATGAGATAAGTAATGTGGAAGCCTCGACTTCTCATTCAACACAATGACTTTTGGGTCTCCTAGTAGGCACTTCTCTCCTAATCCTCCTCAGTTAGGAATCCTCCTAATCCACCTCAGCAGACAGAACTCAAAGTCAGAAGTATAAGCAACAAAAAGTTTCACATGGTGGTCATTAGGAATTAATAGTAAGAAGAGTCCCTTGATTCTTAGACACATGAGTTCTGGTTGTGGGAGAAATATTTCCAAATACTGACTGCTGGTTAGAGCATATACTTCATGCTACAGGACTGTACCACAAACCCTGAAATCTTATCTCCCATCTGGGACTATGAGTCTTTAAAAGGCTATTTATTCTGCCCCTGCGAGAGACCCCTGGCTTCTAGTGATAGGGTGCCTTGTAATACGGGTGAATCCCACGAGTATCATCAGCCCCACTGATTAATATCTTTTGCTCAAAAATAAAATATCTGATCAAAATTGATGAGGTATGAGAAGCATGGTAGAAAATCAGTCATCGGGGCGCCTGGGTGGCTCAGTGGGTTAAAGCCTCTGCCTTTGGCTGGGGTCATGGTCTTAGGGTCCTGGGATCCAGCATCGGGTTCTCTCTGCTCGGCGGGGAGCCTGCTTCCCCCTGTCTCTCTGCCTGCCTCTCTACTTGTGATCTCTCTCTGTCAAATAAATAAATAAAATCTTAAAAAAAAAAAAAAAAGAAAATCAGTCATCTTCCAAGTCTGTGATTGGTGCTGCGGGTAGATGCATGGTTGGTAGTCAATGATGGCAATGCAGTATATACAAGTATTACTTGTTCTTTCAAGTGAAAGTAAATTGCCTCTGCTGTTCTCTGTTCATTGGAAGAGATAAAAATGCTTTTGATGTAGCAGTATAAGCAATTCAGATGCCAAGGCCCCAATTGCTTTTCCCTATTCTATCTCTGAAATGGAAGCTGCATTTGGAGTTACTATCTGATTACGGTAACTATTGTCATTCTCCAAGGCCCCACTGTCTACCACAAAGGTCAAGGGGATGAGTTATTTGGGAAGCAATATCAAATACTCCCTGTGAATCTTTCTGATCTTTGATGGTAGCACTAATGTCTGCTATTCTTTCAAGGATATAATTTTGTTTGTTTGTTTGTTTGTTTGTTTGTTTGTTTTTGTACAGAGGGAGATTCCCATAGGCAGATTTTACTTTTCTGTTCTTACCATGAAGCATTTCTCTGGAGAGGCAATGGTGAAGTTTTTCTTGGTGCTGAGTTTATCTGTTCCAACTGAACAATACAGGAACTGTACAAATAATCACAGAATAAATCCATAAGAAACCACTGTGTGCCCTGTGAGACAGACTGACATAAACTCCATTGATCATAGGATTTGACGGTGATAGGAGTCCCACAGTAGTGTTTTGGTTCCCTAGAAATTCATATCATCAAAGAGCAAATTTCTAATATGCCAGAGAAATAATGATATCTCCCATTGTCTAGAGCACAACGATTTTTCTAAATGCTTGTGTGTTTCTATGGGGGAGGTCTAAGACTTAGGTCTAGGAACTGGGTGAAGGGCCATGCTTCTTTAAAAGGGAGGGGACTTTAAGTCAGGCCTCTCTGTTCTGTAGACCGATGGTTATTTTGGTCATTTGGGGGATGTCCATCTCTTTTAGTTCAAAGAGGCCTATAAGCAATTAATTACTGCCAAAGATGAAAGAATTTCACCAAGTTCTGAATGCCACACTTACACACTTGTCTATCATGATAGTCCTGTCCACTTTACCTTTTTTAATTATAAGCTTTGCTTGTCCTCTAGACCCAGGATCCCACATCTCCATTCAGATCAGGGAGTCCATTTCAATGGCATTATGTCTCACTGTCATTCCTGACTTAAAAAGTACAGACACACTCCTTTAATCAATATATTTTCCATTGCCATAATGAAGGGGGTATCTTCTTTTCTCCTCCTTGAAACATGACATAAATTTAATCCAATGTCCTCACCTCTTAAACTCTTTAGATTCCTTTGCCTATCACAACTTCATTGCCGTCTGTCACCACAAAACCAGGTTTTAGTCAAACAGATGATAAAGTGACTGAGACTCTCTCATTTGCTCAAACCAACTTGAATCTAAAATTGTACTATTCAGTTTTGTAGCCACTGGCAACATGAGTTTATTAAGTGCTAGAAACTCTGCTAGTATGACAGAGGGACTAAATGTCTAATTTTATTTAGTTTTGGTTAATTTCAATTTAAATGTCAAAGCACAAACTATAAGATATTTTTCTGTGTAAAACAACTTCACTGTTTAGAGAGGATTATGTTTTGCTTTAACTGTTGCATTCTATAAGATATGGTAGTATACCTCTTTTGGGCTTAGTTCCTAGTATTACGCAGAAATCCGTCACTGGTCAAGTTAGTGTCGACTGATTTAGTTGAATAATTTTTTTTTTTTTAACACATTGATGTAACAGTGAATATACTTATGTAAATATTTTATACAAGCTGGTGATATCTAGGTAAATCATAATTGCTAAGTTAATTTATTTGTAGTATTTGTAATATGTAAAATTTATTATTATTTAACTGTTATGCCATTAACTATTTTTCTAAATAATTGCTATGAACAAATTTATAAATTTGAAATAGATATAGGTTCCTGGTGCAGAATTAGGTGGAGATGCAGAAACTAGTGCCAAAAATAGTAAAGAGAAAAAGACACTGGAAAAAAAACATGTCGTGAATTTTGCTACAAATGACAATTACAATTTGATGCTGTAGAACAAAATGAGAAAGCTGTTTGTCCTGTAAAAAAAACAAAAACCAAAAATCAAAGGAATCATGTGAGCAATATTAAGAAATGTACTTACCAAAAGCATAGTTCATTTGATAAAAGGGTTTTTTTTTTCTTTTTCTTAATGCTCAAAAAATAATTAATTAATAAAATGATTCTCCTGAAATTTGAATGAAATGTCCAACAAAAATATTTGAAGAGCTTTTAAAAGAATATGAACTGGAAAATTTACTCAACTATAAAATGATTTATATACATGCACCAGGAAATACGTTTTTAGTGGGAAAAATTGTAAGAAATTATTTTTTATAAACTTTGAAATTTTGTATATGTTAGAAACTTAGGAAAAATTATCCATAGAATCAAAGACTTCTAAAAATATTAAAAATCAATTGAATCAAAATTGGAAAATTTCCAAAGGCTTTTAATTAACTTAAGAATAGTCACAAGGTAGAAAAGAGACTCTTAATTAATATTTTGGTATGTTTTATCTCAAAGACTTCCAGATTTATAAAACTATCAATCAATTTGTGGCATAAAAAAGTAAAACTTGTGGGGCGCCTGGGTGGCTCAGTGGATTAAAGCCTCTGCCTTCGGCTCAGGTCATGATCCCAGGGTCCTGGGATCGAGCCCCGCATCGGGCTCTCTGCTCGGCAGGGAGCTTGCTTCCTCCTCTCTCTCTCTCTGCCTGCCTCTCTGCCTACTTGTGATCTCTATCTGTCAAATAAAATAAAATCTTAAAAAAAAAAGAAAAAAAAAAAAAAGTAAAACTTGTGAATACATGTACACACATATGAATAGGTATTATATACTTCTATATACATACACATACATTTTAATCTTTTTATTTTTCAAAGAAGAATTTTAGCTATATATAAAAAATAGTTTTACATACAGTACTCTATCTATATTTGGTCAAAATCTAGATTCATTGTAATTCTGTACAAGAGACTGACATTCTCTTTTTTGTTTCATTGTTCTGCATGTTACATATTAGAAATATCTGTATTCAGTTTTCTGAAGCCACCTTTATGAAAGGTGCAAATGGATACAATTGTCAAAATTATTAGGTTGCATATATATACATGCAAATGTTCTGTATCATCATTAGTTTATGGAATTAAAAAAAATAGGTGGTGATTAATTTAACAATCTTGTGCTCTTTACCAATGCTCTTTATTTGATGTCATAGAAGATTTATTTACAAAGTTTTATTATACTGTTCATTCCAATTCAAGATTTTCTTGAAACAAAAGGAACGCTTGTTAAATATTCAATAATAAAAAAATGGCAGTGTGATTTACATTTTCACTCATGAAATCATACTGCTTATGAATAAGTTAAATTTAAAGCTTCAAGGAAAGGAAGAGTTTATTTGTGTCTTAGCTAGACAGGTACACAAATTTATGCTGAAATTGAAACTTTTCATTATGCAAATCAATAATAATGTTATATTGGCACAAGAATTATTGAATTTATCTAACTTGGATAGTAATACTTTTGAAAATTATATGCTTTTTCTTCTAGGTCAAAATAATTCTTGTAGTTTTGATGAACCAATATTGTTAAAGTTGATGTAAATATTTATAGAAAATTATATTTTGTTATTTAAAAATTTTAAAGTATGTTTGATAAATCTTGAGGATGTAAATTGACTTTCTCAACTGTAAGTTTTATTATATTTAAATAAATCAGATATTTCTGATGAAATAAAACTTGGCATCTGAATTGAGATATACTCTAAGGTGTAAAATCATGCTGGATTTTGAAAAGGCAGTAAAGTAAAATATATGCTTAATATTTTATATAGATTTTGTTAGGAAATGACAATATTTTGGACATACTGGGTAAATAAAATATAATACTAAAATTCATTTCATTTATTGTGTTTTACTTTTTATGTAGGAGCTAAAATATAAAAATCACATATATAATTCTTATTACACTTCTAATGGACAGGACAAGGTCTAATATATATATTCATGATAACTTAAATCAATCCAGAGACATATGCTTTGGCTTTTTTTGTTTTGTTTTTGTGTTTTTGTTTTTGTTCATTTGCTTGTTTGGCCTTGCATTTCAGAAATTACTCTCACAAGATATTTTGAGTTGTTTTGCCAATATAACTTACCACAGTCTTGCATTTCTCTTGGTGTGGGAGCATCTTGTCCTCTGGACACAGCATGCTGGAATCTGCCTCTGGTGAAGGGCCCTTGAGTCTCTGAGAGGTAGAGGAGAGTGGACATGAGGTAATATCTCTCCAGGATCTGTACACAAGGCCTGTTTCTATTGGCAAGGGAAGCTTAATGGGAGTGGGAGATGGAGGGTAATTCGAAGCAAATAAATCCTTTCAAATATCATTATTCTCAGTATCAGTCTTCAATCCTTTCTCAGTGTGTGCTCCAATTAGTACATAAGATACCAGAAGACTCTCAGAATTTAATGTATTTTGTATTTTCTTAACCCAGAACATCCAGCTCTGATTTTCTTTTAGGGCGATCATATAAAGTTTCTTTTTTCTATCATGTCTTTATTCAAGAGCTTAAGACTTAAAGCCTATCATGTTGTATCAGCTGAAACTCTCCAATGCATGAAAATAGTCATTCACTCTTATGATCTTTTATTCCTTATTCTCTTAGTACTGTGGTATGGCAGCATCCATTTGGTCTGCTGAAGGGGCATCAAGAGGGATAACTTAGGCAACTCTTTTTCAATTTGCAGGTAGGTATTATTGGTATTCTATTTGGCAATCAATTCATATACTGCTATCAGGAGCAACCCAGCATACAGCCCAGGCTCCGATCACTAAAATGGTGTTATCGATTACTGTATTGTGTGAGTTTCAGGGACAGGAGGAATACACTCTGATAGTTTTACAAAAAGGATATTTAATAGATGAAATTGTTTAAAACTGTTGGTTGTTGTAGTATAGAATCCAGGCATGAGGCCAGAGGGAGCTCCATGACTTCTGAAATCTGAAGAATCAAAACTATCATCACAACTTCAGGCTTCTGGATTACATTGTCACTGTCGTGACCTCTGCCAGAAAAATAAATATTTGCCTGATGTTTTCTGACCATCTGCGGTATTGGTTTACATGGTAGTTCATCCTTACCCATGGTTTCCCTTTCCAGTTTCAGTTACCCGTGATCAGCTATGGTCAGGAAGCTGATGATCCTCCTCTGATCTATGGACAGAAGGTCAGTAGTAGCCTAATGCTGTGTCACAGTGTCTTTGTCATTCACCTCACTTCATTTAATATAACACATAGACATTTTATCATCTCCCATCATCTCAAGACGAGAAGGGTGTGGGCAGTACAATAAAATGTTTTGGGAGAGACTGACCACATTCACATGACTTTTATTACAGTATATTGTTATACTTATTCTATTTTATTATTTGTTATTGTTGATCTCTAACTGTGATTAATTTATAAATTAAACTTTATCATAGGCATATATGTGTAGGAAAAAACATAGCATATAGAGGGTTCAGTACTATATTTGGTTTTAGGCATCCAAGGGGCTCTTGGAATGCATCCCCCATAGATAAGGGAGGACTGTTGAACCACTCAACAACAACAGCAAGTTTAGAACCAGACAAGTACATTTGTAAATAGATGCTACAGAAATTCAGTTGCAGGGCTAACAAGAAAAAGAAGGAAAAAAAGACCAATATAAAAAGCTTTATTATAGTTAAAGAAAGTCTTTAAATAATATCAAAACATTGATTTCAACAGGAAAATATTACAGTTCTAAACTTCTGTTTAGAACTTAAAATATAGAGCACAAAAAAAGATAATCACAGGGAAAAGTTGACAAATATACCATCAGAATGGATGATTTTAATATACCTCTCTCAGTGGATTATGCAGACAAAAATCCGTAAGGATATAAATAATTTGGACAACATAATTAATAAGCTTTATTTATACATATAATCCTGAAAAGTAATAAATAATAAGGATATTATGTTATTATAAGACTTATGTAAGAGAGAGACACTATCTCTATCTTCCAACATTGTTTGCTCTTCCAACATTGTTTGCTCTACAAAAGTTTTTTAAAATGAACTTCTGGACAAAGGGCAGTCAGTGCTTTGTTTACATGATATAAAGAAATTCAAAAGACCAGTAGAGATTTGTCCCCCACCAATGACTCCCCTGAAAGATAACCGTTTCAGATTACTCACTAAATTGTTTTAAAATCTCATCATCAAATGTAACTTACGTTGCCTCTTCAATCCTGAAAGTCATACAAGTTTGAATTTTTCTTTACTGTAAGGGATACACAGATGCACTAACGTGTCTTTCAGCTTGGAGGGTTTAACAGATTGTATTATTTATTTGGAATTCTTTCTTGGGGTGCTTGGTGGCTCAGTCGACTAAGACACTGATTCTGGATTTTGGCTCAGGTCATGCTCTCAGCGTTGTGAGATCAAGCCCCTCCGTGGCTCCGTGTTGGGGTGGAGACTGCTTAAGATTCTTCCCCTCTTTCTCTGCCCCTGGCTGCCCTCCCCATTGTGCTCTCTTTCTCTGTCTTAGAAAAAAGAAGAAGAAGAAGAATGAGGAGGGGGAGGAGGAGGAGGGGGAGGCTAAGGTGATTTTTCTCTTTACCTTCACCCCTGCCATAGTTCACAGCAGGAAAAATATAATGCCCTGCCTCGTTGACTTTAGACTTGGCGATATAACTTGCTTTGTTCAGTGGAAGCTGAGTTGTTTTTAAATGTGCTAGTATGGATGTGTCTGGTTTAGCATGCATTCTAGCTATCCTGTTCTGCACCGTAAGTTATAAAAGCACTCTAAATAATGACTGCTTCTTTAGCTTTGGTCCTGAAGTGAAAACCTGCAGAGCTGGTTGGAGCTCGAACTACAGCCTGAAACAGACGCTACACCCACTCCACGTATCTATGTGCAAGCAAAGTAAATGCATGTGTTGTAAGTCATTATGATTTTAGAACCAGTTTTATATAGAATTCTTGCAACACAGGTTGACTAATACATGGGGGGAGACTTTGTGCCCCAGACCACAGGACACATAAAAAATGTACTTAGGTGCAGATGTCTGAGTTTTCATGGGAGCTAGTTTCTAAATTATTCTGAATAAGGAATTTTTCAGAAGCTTTTTTTCCCAAACTGGGTGTGATTTTCAGTGTTCAAATCTGGTTCCTTCTTCAGGATGCTGTGTGACAGTTCTCTTCACCTCAGCCATACATGTATTATATGAGGACAGATACCTCGGTGTCCACAATGTGGCTCACTAAGCAGGGAAATTACATTCCAACCTCAAGACCTCCAAATTAAAAGGGAACTCACTAACAATATCTATTAAAGTGAAGCTTTGTTATTGCTAATCCAATTTCTGGGTGATTGTGCTTAAAGTTCTACAGTGGAAATCTTCTAATCCTCCAGTTTATAGTAGAAACTTTTTTTGTTTCCAAAGTATTTTCATATGCCTTTATTATTTTATTGTTTACAAGAATATTATAAAATAATCAGGAAAATATTATTAATAACTCCATTTTATATATAAAGAACAATGAGGAGTCAGACCATAAGCAAATAAGAAAAGGAACATATTAAGGTTTTGGCCAGTGAGAATGTGGGAAATGTTCCTTTAGATAACGAGGAAATAATTTCTTTAAAAAAACACCCTGTCAATAGAAAACTTTAATTTCTAAATGACAGTTTAAGAAAAATGTCTCTGATTGGAACAGATTTACATATTTTGGTTATATAAGACTTCAATTTTGTGAAATATCCTCATTGTCAAGTATTTTTTGTGATGGAATGGAGTCTACAAATATTTTGTATCTATAGATAGATAATCTTTAGAATTTTCAAAAGAGTTTAATAAATGTTCATTATGTATGACCTAATGAGCTCAGATAAAGTAAGAATAAGTGACTTGTAAATAACTAATGTCAGTAAAGACCCACCTGCTATTACTTAATCATACCCGCATTCTACAGCAAAACAGCCATATAAGGGTCATTACTGAGAAGAATGTCAAGTTGGCCGATTTAATGTTACTTAGGGCTTACTTTATCTATATAACTGTCTCAGATAAGAATTGCAAGCTAATAATAATTACATTAGTGTCAGAAGTGTAGGGGACACCTATGGTTTATTTAGTAGGGAGAGATAGTTTTAATGTTCTAAATTGAATTTTACTCTCTAAGATAGTTAAAATAGCATATTTAAAATATTCAAGTGCCCGTTAATGGTTGATATCTGAGAAATACAACATTGTTTGAAATATTTTAGTGTCTTCCACTACCTCAGTCCGAACTGCTTGTTAAAGGGCATGTGATCAGTTAAATACATTATTGATACATGTAAATAAAATTACTACATTTTCATGAAGTAAAATTTAAGTATATAATATTTTAAAGTTATATATCATTTGTACTTCCATAGATTTAAAGTGTTTTATCTTCTTAATATCAGGTTGTATACTCCAAATTCATATATCTAAGGGAAAAAAATCTACAAAAGTATATTTGTAATAATGTGCTTTGAAATAATATGTGCCATATATGATCATGGTTCTCAGATACTATACACACACTGAATCTATATTTGACACTGAGCCATCAGAATCAATTATGAAACACTTTTAAAAATAGAGAAAACTCAGAACAACCTCAATACTATTTTTGGAAGTAGAGCCTTGCCATCTAATTCTCTGGTTTTCAAAGATTGTTAAGATTCCCTAGCATATATGCATTATTCTTAGGAGCTAAGCAATAAGCAACTTTAAAGTGTCTGCCATCGTCACAATAGTAAATTTCTTTTGTATTAAAACAATTATAACTTGAAAATGTGGAAAACAATTTGTTACGACCTGTTTATTCATGGTATCAACCATGAACATAGAATAGCAGCAAAATATAGATCGATAATTTGCAAAAAAGAGACTGTTAGATGAGCATGTGATTAATTCATTGTCAGCACAAATCTATGCTCGCTAATCTAACATTCCAGCTGGTAGGTGTATCTAGAGAGGAGAAGTGGAGCACCTTTGGAGAAAATTTCTCTTCTCTTTTCAGAAAGAAAAATGTGGGAATTGATGACAAAGGGAGACTTTGCTCCCATTGCTACATTAGCAAATATGGCAGTAGTTAGAAAGAAGAAATGTACAGATGTCTAAAGGGGCCCATTTTAGATTTATATCTTTTGTTTGAAGTTGAACTTGTCAAATGTTCCAAAATAACTGGTCAAACTATCTGGAGTATGCCTGGCGAGGAACCACCAAGTGACAGGAAAACGTATATATATTTCGCTTTATAATTTGCAAAGCATTTTGTCACACATGATCTCATTTGTTCCTCACAACAATGCAGATATATTGGTAGGTCAAACAGTCTATTCTGCAAGGTCAAAGGTAAAGGCTGAGTGAAAGAATTTAACTGATTCATACATGAACACACATCTTCTGGTAGCAGATCCAGGACCTAGACCAAAGTTTTCTGACTCTAATTACAAACTTCTTTCTATCACTTGTGCTCTTGTGAGAACATTGAAAGCATACATTTCATAAAGATTTAATGTATGTCATAATTTCATTAAAGGTTAAATATGTGAAAATTCTTCTAGATAAATTCAACCTGGCTATGAACTTATTTGCTCTTAGGTTAATCAACATCAGGAAGTATCTATTTTTTAGGGCTTGATGGGGTAAAATGAGTATACAATAGGCTTCCTACTTGGGTGATAATTGTGTTATTCGTATGATAAACCATATATATGGGTAAGATAACCTGAAGCATTGTAACAAACATTCTAGGGAAATGTTCTAAAAGCAAAAGTGAACAGGCAAAGTACAAAGATCTAAGTGTTTCTGTAAGTGTGTGCATATGAATACATTTTTTTTCAATATATATGGTACCTGACATGCCAAATTCCAGTTGAATCTTGGAAATGCAATCAAACAATGATCATTACAGAAAGCTCTACTCCTACATTGAAAAAGCTTACAGTTTAGAAAGGGAGACTGCTACTAATCAAATAATCATTTTCCATTCATGTATTCATTCATTCATTCAGCTAATACTTATGAAACATTTGTGAATGAGAAACTGCAGATAGGACTATGAAAACATAAATACAATTGCACAGCTATGAAGTGGTACAACCAGGACACCACACATTCTACAGGTAGAGCACACAACTTGATCCATCTGAAAGCAGAGTTCTTGTGAACAATTAACCATCTCCCTGCCCTTCTACTACCTAGGAAATGACAAATGAAGCTGGAGATTTGTCTCAAGTCTCTTATTTGATTCAAAAATATCGATATTAATTAGTATTGGGTTTAGTGGTAGAAAAAACTAGCCATGTCATTTTTGGCTGACAATATACAAATGACCACCAAAAAAACCCTGAACTTACAACACCAGTTCCACCTAGCCATGGCCACCCATACCAACTCTCAGTCTATCATCAAAGTCATCATTTCTGTCACCATAATCAGTATAGCCATCTTAGTTGCCAAAGCCTCCACAACCAGGGATATTGGGGGAAAAAAGACAGAACAGATGTCAGAGATGGAACAAATATATTATTTACAGAATTCTGTTTAGTCAGTTAAATATATAGTGAAAGTCTAACGTGAGTCAAGCATTGTGCTTTGAAATATAGCCAAGTCCTGATCCAATATAGGAGACAAGGAAATGATAATCCCATAGTTTGGAAACGATGGTTGTGAGAAAGATATTTAAATGAATAGAACAAATATGTCAAAAAATTAGATCTGGATTGCTGGTAAAGGTGAAAAAAAGACACGTTGTTTCATTCAAGTCCAACTAGGAAACTTGCTTTTGTTTCTAAGTAACAAAGTAAAATGTTGCAGTTCCTGTTATTATTTTTGGAAACCATTTGAAAAAATTTTGGAAAAATCATTTTCATCACCCCCCCCCAGCTGCAGTATGATAGCTTTGATGAATACTTGATTTGGAATAAATGACTACCTTTCATCTCATTGGCAATTTTACATAGCTGGAAAGAGCTGCCAAAATTTCAAAATGGGAAGTATGAAAATGTGGTTCAAACATCATTATTTCTTCAATAGTTCTTCATCCTTTTTATTATACATATACATCTTATATATATTATTACTGATTTCCCTTCTGACATTTTTAGAATACTGATATTTTACTCTTCATTTGATTTGATATATGACTCTAGATTTTATCTTCAACCTCAAATTTTCCTTTTAAAGAGATATAAATTTGAATGGCTTTCCTTTTCCCCAGGTTAGATTCCCCAGTGAATATTAGTTTACAGGTATTCAAGTACTGAAACCTCTCAGAATCCACTGATTTCTCAAAATTTCTTTCAAATGGGAAATCTCTTCCTCTTGCCTCTAAAAAATTATTATCAATATTTTGGAGACCAACATAGAGATGAAGGATATGAAGCATTTCCTAAAATAAGGTTTCTGTGGCATATGTGTGTGTGTGTGTGTGTGTACATGTGCATATACATGTGTGTATGGTGTGTGCACACACACGTGTGCTCGTCTATGCCCATTGGTGGTTGTAAAATATTTTCTTTCTCCTTTACAATAAAAATGTCTTATTCTAAAGAAGATACATAAACTATCAAATGCAATGTGATGTTTTTGTTAAATAATAAGCAACGGAAGCATACAGAAATAAATATTTCTCATGGAGGTAAAATATATACAACTATAAAATCATAAATATACTGGAGAATTATAATATGAATTTGTAAATTGTATGCAAATAGCTTGAAACCAGATCTATAAAGACATAAATAAAGCAACAAGACTGAAAGGTTTATATGTTGGCTTGTTTATAGAGTAGCACAAACATTTTTCTTTTTTAATTGGCAATTAATTTTCGGCAGCCATCTAGGTACTTTCATGTCAAATTACTTTTCCTACACTAAACAAGATTAGGCATCCAAGCAGCAAAGCACTTACGTGAAAAGTGAGAAACTGACTGTCAAGTAGATATTTTCCACCTATAACCAATTAAAATGTTTCTTTTTTTGATGAATGGGTGTTGTAAGTTCACATTTTGTATTTTTACCTAGGTATATACCTGTATAACATCCCAGTTCACAAGGGCTAAAAAAGATGGGTACAGAGATTTCTGTTATTTCTTTCATGCAATACACCTTCAGAATGAAACAAGCATTTTTTGTGTGCAGTTTAAAAGACAAAGCTTTCTTAGACTACTGCACACAAAAATATATCAACAGTACATGTACAAATATATGTTTAAGTGAATATAGGTGTGTATGTGTTTATATCCATGTATATGTGTTTTTAAGCCCTAAACTTCAAAAAATATTTCCATCATATAATTTTTAGTCTCTCAGTTCTTTGTAGATTATCATTTTACATTAAAATGTAGAGATGCCTGTATTTAAAAATTAGACCATTGACACTTAAGGTAAAAAAGTAATGTATTATTGATAATCTTCAAGTGAATGACATAAAAAGGAAGATATTGATTTTTTGGAAGATGTCTCATTTTTCTTACTTCACAGAAGACTGATGCAGGTTCATGAGCCTATCAATATTATTTGAATTAATGCATATTCCCTACTATTGATTGCTTTAACAATGATTGTCATAACTGATTTATGGGCACTTATGCCTGTTAAATATTTTAAGAGGTAAATATCAGATTTGTATATATAAGTAGATTGACTTGAATAAACAACAGGGTTGGATGTTAACATTCTATCTTTTGATTCAATCCATATTATAATACATTATGCAAGATGTATTTTTAAGTTAGCAGCAAAAATCCAACTGAAAGTTGATATTAGATCACCTTGCTTACTAGAGTTAAGTGCAAAATTCTTCCCAAGGATAACAGAGTATTTTAAATTTTCAGGTAGCAATTCTCATATAATTTGGAAATATTTCTAACATCTATGAGGAAAACTAGGATCTATGAAACTAAAATATAAAATTTGAGTACCATTATAATATGCTTAAAATTGATTTGTTCCCACTGCTTAAAACAGATAATATAGGATTATATTTCAGTTTTTTATGGCAACTGAGTGATACCCAATACTTTCCAAATAAATGAGACAAGGTATGATGACATGGGAAGTGAAGAGAGGGTGTATATGTTTTATGTCATTTTTTATTTAGCATGAATATCTGTGACTTGAGATGTTAGACATGAATATTAGAGTTGTTTACAAAGGAACCTACTTTTTTAAAAACAAGTTTATTGAGGTATCATGCACATATCATAAATTCACTTGGTTTTAGAGTACAATTAAATGGTTTTTAAATTGACAGACTTTTACAAACATTCCCACAGCCTAATTTTAGGAAATTTTTGTTACCTCAGAAAGATACATGGTGCCCACTGCAGTCATCCTCTGTTCCTAAACTTAGCCTCCAACAACCACTGATCTACTTACTGCTTCTAAAGATTGACTTTTCTGGAAATTTCACAAATAAAATCATCCAAAATATGGTCTTTGTATCCAGTTTCTTTCATTTAGCATAATATTTTAGAGGTTGATCCATGTCGTAGCATGTATCAGCATTTCATTCATTTCTATTACCAAATATTCTTCCATTGTATGGATAACCACATTCACCAGTTTATGGACACATGCCCACTGTTTAGCTGTTACAGATATTTTTGCTGTGATCATTCATGCAGAAATCTTCTTGTGGACATATCTTTTCACTTCTCTTGCCTACTCTAAACATGGCATTGCTTGATCGTGTGGTAAATTTGGGCTTAACTTTTTAAGAAGCTGCTATATGGTAAATTTGTACTTAACTTTTTAAGAAACTGCTAAACTGTTTTCAAAATTGGCTGAGCCATTTTCTATTCCTACCTACAGCATATAATGGTTCCAGTTTTGCTACGTCCTTGACAATATGTTTTTTATTTTTGTTTGATTATAGCTATCCTAGTAGATGTGAAGTAGTAAGTCATTGTGGTTTTGATTTGCATTTCCCTAATGACTAATGATGTTGTACATCTTTTTGTAAGCTTATCAAGGCATGGGTATTCAAGTCCTTTGCTCTTTTTAAAATTAGATTATCTGTCTTTTATTGTTTGCTCGTTTTTGGTATTATATGTAAGAAATCATTATCTAACCCAAGGTCATAAGGAGTTATTTTTATATATTCCTGTTAGGGTTTTATAATGTTAGCTTTTACATTTAGATCAATGATCCATTTTGAGTCAATTTTTTTATAGTGTGAGGAAGAAGTCCAAGTTCATTCTTTTGCACGTGGATATTGTCTCAGCACCATTTGTTGAAAAGACTGTATTTTCCCTCATTGAATTGCCTTTTCTCCCCACATCAGATTTTCCTTTTTTTCCCATTTTGTTTCTGTTTTTGTTTTTTGTTTTTTGCATGTCCCCTAACTTTTTCTTGAAAGTTGGACATTTTAGGTAATATAACAACTCAGGATCTTAACTCTACCTACCTCCTCAGAGCTGATGCTATGGTTTGCTTAGTTATCATTTATCTGTTTAGTGAGCTGACTGAACTAACTCTGTGAAGTTTATTTCCTTTGCAATATGCAGTTGCTTTTCTTGTTTTTATCTCTTTGCCTGACTACTAGGAATTGTCCCAGGTCAGCATAAGCCACTTATTGGTCAAAAGTTGTGCGAAAGTTCCCTTGGCCTGCTGGATATTTACCCTTTGCAATTCCATGTGTGTTTGGTTGGTGACTGCTGTCATTGTAGTTCGAGTTTACATTTTTGCCCCCTATTCTCCAACCCTTTTGCTTGGAACAGATTGCCTGCATTGGGTTTGATCTTATTGTTAAAACTGGCTTATTAGTAATTGCTTTTGAGTCATAGTAGCTTATTTTTCAGCCAATATTTGGATGGACATTATGCTTAAGCTCCTAGTTTCCGTGAAGTTTTGCTCTTTGCTTTAGATCTGTATGTAACTGGGAGAAAGTTTTCATTTCTGTCCCCTTTTCTGCTTTAATTGCTCTGCAGTTCATTCAGCTTGTGCAGAGCCTTTCTGTGTCCCAGGGTCAAATGTGATCCCAGTAGTTCTTCTTACAGATATCTTTATCTGGTTATCTCTGTTAAAGTATATGATTGCTCTGTCATCTCAATTTTTTTTCTTTTCTTTTTTTTTTTTTTTTTTGCTACTGGTAGAGCTATGTATACCCTTTTAGTTGCTCTCTACCAAGATCACCATTGTTTATGACATCTCCCCTTTCTCCCAGAGGCATGGAATTCTTCAGACTCTTTCCCAAACAAAGTCAGTTTTCTCAGGCAAAACTGCTAAATCTTTTTGTCTCTATGTTGCATCCTTCCCATTGAGTATAACCTTTGTGTAACACACAAAATCTGGAGCCAGAGACAATGACCCATTTTTCTTGGAGTGACTTGCTTGCCTTATGACTAGGGGCTGTGCAGAAGGTAGGAGTGTTCCCACCTTATTGGTTGTCCCTTCCTTAGAACCTCCACCCTAGAAGCAAGATGGGTTGGGGATTAGGGTGCTGTGTTCTGGTCTTGTAAAGTCCGGAATAAAGATTTTGCCTTGTGAGTAGGGACTGGGTGACAGAAGGGAGCCTTGGCTCTCTTGGCTATGTTGGCCCAAAACACTGCTTCAGCAACGTGGAGTTGGGGAAATGTGATACCAGTGGTCTGCAAATCTCATGGTAATACAGTTTCTTAGACTGGGAACTAGAAGAGGAAAAGCCCTGTAAGATGAAGCTTTTGAGTGTGGGAAGGCAATGGGTTGTAGCTTAAATGCCACAGACCCTCACTGTTCTTACTAAAATTCAGTAGATTTTACTGAATAATTTTTTTTTAATTTGCTGTATGACCTCAGAACAACTAACAAAGACTTAAAATAGCTGTGTTTTTAAAAATAATTTTCTGCAAATGAACGGTCACTTTGTTGGAGAGAGTTGACCGAGCTTACTCTGTCATTTCAGAAGAAATCAGTCTCTTAAAGAGCTTACTTTTAAAGATCAATATTTTGTTTCTGTTTTCAAAAAACAAAATATTCATTTGAGGGCATAAACATTTTAAGTACTCAAATATATTACAAGCTTTTGTAAATATTATTAAATTCAAATGTTTCTGTCAAAATGAATATCTTGACTAAAAATGTAAAATGACAGCATTTTATCAACCAAAAGAAACACATATAATGCCATTATTATTAATTTTATTCTCCTGAACAGTATTTAATTGTTCTTGATAAAGTACTATTTGATATCAACAACACCAAAGTCATTGTTAGCATAAATTTTAATTGATAATTTATAGTCTAATTGCTAATCCCATTCTGCCCTAATTTATAATTCTACCTATGTCGTAAATATGAATGGATAGTTTCTAACATATACTATCAAGCATTTGTTCAAGGACTTCCTTTAATTACTTCCATTATTCCTGATCCTGTGGTGTAGGTGGGAGAAATTTGGGTAACCCTATGGATGCTACCACTGTTTTATGAGTCAAAATTGGATTAGAAACTATGCATAATGCAAATAACCATGTAATTATTTTGAATTTACAATGTATTTACTATGTAATTGCATAGTAAGTACCATATAATTACAAGATGATTACATGATTATTTCTGCCTTTTACACAGCTTTAAAAGCAAAAGATTTTGTTGCAATTATTATTGACATTTATTGGTAAGTGTTACATAGTAGGGAACAAAATATTTATCATGTAATCAACGAAGCAAGCAACTGTTATTGTCTCTTTTCAGTTGCAAAATTATATTTTAAAGTTATTGGAGTGAACCTAAAACTGCTCTAAAAAATAAAGTTTATTAATTAAAAAAAGTTATGGTACTCAAACAGTTAGCCTTAAGCACAGGACATAATTTGATATCTCCAAGATAGCTGATTATTCTGTACATCATTCTGTTTACTATGGTTGTACATTTTTAATTGAAGCTCTGAAGTTGAGGTTTTTAAAAATATTTGAAGAAAAAAATTTTTGACGAGAATAGTAACTCAAGAACTAAAGTGAAAATAATACTTAAAAATATCCATACTTACAGAATAAAACGTATCACTATTTTCTTGTATTTATCCATACTCTAATTTCCCTAGTTTTACTGAGAAATAATTGACATACATCATTGTAAAAAATTAAGGTATACAGCATGATGGATTGATTTACATTTATTGTGCAATGATTACAGCAGTGGGTTCATCTAACATCTACCTTACCATATATTACAATGAAAAGAAAAGAAAAGAAAAGAGAAAAGAAAAAGGGAAAAATTCTCATTCTCCTCTTAGGATTTTCTTTCTTAGCAAGTTTCCTGTATATCGTACAGCAGTGTTAGCTATAGTCATCACGCTGTACATCATATCTCTACTGCTTATTCATTTTGTATTTGGAAGTTTTTATCTTGACCAGCTTCTTACAATTCCCCCTCCCCCCAACCCTTTGCCTTTGGGAATCACAGTGTGATCTCTTTTACGTGAGCTTACGTGGGCTTTTGTTTTTTTTTTGTTTTGTTTTGTTTTGTTTTTAACTGACACAGGTAAGTGAGAACCTTCAGTATTTGTCTTTCTCTGTCTGACTTATTTCTCCTGGCATAATGTCTCCAAGGTCCATCCAAGTTGTTGCAAATGGTAGGGTTTTTCTCATTTTTTAATGGCTGAATAATATTCCTTTGTGTATATACCACAACTTCTTCATCTACTAATCCACACCTAGGTTGTTTTTAATATCTTGGTTATTGCAAATAATGCTGCTATGAACATGGAGGTGCAGATAATATCTTTTTGAGTTGGTGTTTTGAATTACTGTATTCAAATTAGTGGTTCATGTGTTTATGAATTTTCCAGTTTACCTCTTGCTATTGATTTCTATTTCATGCCATTGTGGTCAGAGAAGATACTTGGTATGATTTAAATACGCCAGTGTGTGCACCGGGTTCCCTGGCCAGGTTAGGCCACGGGTTTTGCTCTACAGATGAGGGAAGCCACAGGCTATGCTCTCTGTTCAAGTGTCACTGTATGTAGGGCTTTGAATAGGCTGTGCATCTTCTCATGTGCTCTTCTTAGGTTCCCTGGTTGTGCATGCTAATGTCTGTATTCAGAGATAAGTGGGGCTCTGATTTAGATTGTCTGCCCTGGTGCAAGAGGAGAAGCAGCTCTAATGCTGGTAAAACTCTTCGTTTGTTGTTTTAACTCAGGCTGACCCACAGCCCAAGTTCCCTGGGTGAATAGGGTCACTACCTCTGATTTGCAAACTATAGGCTCAGCCTGTCCTCCTCAGGGCTCACTGCAGCATGCAGAGGCATTGTGGGGCCACACCGATTTCAGGAGTTGCCCTCAGCCCTTCTGGTCAGATGGGGTAGGAAGACTCTTTCCACAGTGGGTAGTACTTTGTCTCAGCTCCTTTGCCTGGGCAAGAGCGGGGAGAGGCTGCTCCAGGTTACTCTTAATTTCCAAAACAGTATCTCTGCTTGGGAGATGATATCAAATAGTCCCCTTGCCTATACATAGCATGGGGACTCCTCATGCTTGGCAATGGCTCTGCTTTGGTGATAACTGCTCTGGCCACCCACCTCTGGGCTGGAGCACCATGGGGCTGCATAGCTTCTAGGACTTGTAGCAAGTTCTTCTGGTCAGATGGGACCAGAAGACATTCTCTACAGAGTGGAAGGTAGTGGCTCTGCTCCTTGCTAAGGAGTAGACAAACTGGTTCTAGGACCAGCAAAATTCCTCATTTGAAGATTCAAATAAGGTAGAGCTGCACCTCGCCAAATCCATGGTCAGAATGTGCCGCCAAGCTGGTTCTGCAGATGAGCAAAACTACTGGTCAGGATTATTACCTGGGCACCGTAGGTATGTATTTGCTCTGCCAGGATCCATATGCTAATTGTTGCAAGGCTCTCCCCTTTTCTTTTTCACAGCCAGAGCCCCAGTGGATTAGTCCGATAGATTTTTCTGCAATCTCTGTGGCATGAGATCAGAGTAAGAGCTCCCATAAAGTGACCCCAACACTGGGAGGGGGGGGCAGGGATGGTTGTATCCATGGGTTCTCTTTTCCCAGGAACCAGAGGCTCAGAGGAGTCCTCTCTGCATGGTGCTGTATGCCCTGAGGAAGGAACAATGTGGTCAATGGGTAGCTACGTCCCTTACCCTTCTAGTGTTGTCTGTCCTGGTATCAGTTGTGCAGGGAGAACTTCAGCCTCACTCTCGTGTTCTGGGATTCTCTCAGTGGTATCTTGTTCTGTAATAGTTGCTGGATGTTCTTGGGAGAGGCGGGAGTGTAGTCAGGAACAACCTATTTTGCCATTTTTTTTTTAAAGATTTTATTTATTTATTTTACAGAGAGAGAGAGAGATCACAAGTAGGCAGAGAGAGGGGAAATCAGGCTCCTTGCCGAGCAAAGAGCCCGATGCGGGGCTTGATCCCAGGACCCTGAGATCATGACCTGAGCCAAAGGCAGAGGCTTAACCCACTGAGCCACCCAGGTGCCCCCCTATTTTGCCATCTTAATGATGTTACTCACCCATACTTTTTTAACTTTATAAAAATAAGCATTGTCATTTAGAGCAATATTAGAGTTATAGGAAAATAATAAAGGTAGTATGGAGTTTCCACATACTTTATACATCCAATTTCTATTAGTAACATCTTGTATTAATATAGTATACCTCTTGGTTGGGACAGTTTCTCAGACTTCCCTTGTTTTTTATGACCTTCACAGTTTTTGAGGAATATTGCTTTAAGCATTTGTAGAATATCTCTCAGTTGGGTTTCATTGAATGCTTTTCTTATGAGTGGACTGCGAATATGCGTTTTGGAGAAGTAGAACACATTGAGGTGCTAATAAGATCAGATTATATCATTAGTACATAAAATAAGTATGATTTCTAACTATTACTGTTAATTTTGACTGCCTGGGTAAGACAGTGTTTGTCAGTTCTTATCTGTAAAATTATTCTTTCTTCTGTCTTTTCACGTTGTACTCTTGGAAAGATATCAAAATCCACATCCTACACTTAGGTATAGGGAAGCTATGTTCAATCTCCTTGAGGGCAGAATATCTATATAAATTATTTGGAATTCTTCTGTGTAGTAGGTATATCTGTTTCCCCCCACTTCTTTATTCAGTCATTTATTTATATCAGTATGACCTTATGGATAATTATTTTATAATTTCAGTATTGTTCTAATACTATACTTTGTTGCTCAAAGTGTTTCATCTTTAACCATTGGAAGCTCTTTCAGTGGGCTCCTATGTCTCTTAGACATCCTGGGTATTGTGAATCTTTTTTTTTTTTTTTGAGCAATTATATGTAAAGCACTATGTGCAGTTGTATGAAGATTTTTGTGTGGATATGTTATCAGATCTGTTGAGTAAATATCTAGATTTGTGATTGCTAGAGTGTGTGGTGAGACTATAATTACTTTTATAAGAAACTGACACTCTGTCTTCTGGAGTGGTTCTACCATTTTGTGTTCTCATCAGTAATAAAAATGAGTTCCTTCTGCTTCACATGATTATCAACAATTGGAATTGCAGATTTTTGGATTTAGTCATTGAAAGGGTATTCAGGAGTATCTCATAGTTGTCTTAATTTGCAGTTATTACAACAAACTATATGAACATATTTCTGTATACTTACTTGCCATCTATATATCTTCTTTGGTGAGGTATCTATTAGAGCTGTTGCCTATTTTTAAACCAAGTTGTTTGCTTTTTATTGTTGAATTTGACAGTTTGTTATATAATTTGTGTATATAGTTCTTCATCTAATATGTGATTTTGAAATATTTTCTCACAGTCTGTGATTATATTTTGTTTCTCTTAATAATGTCTTTGCTGAGAAGTTTTTAATTTCAATAAAGCACAGTGATCAATTTTTTCTTTCATCAGTTGTGTTTTGGGTGTTGTGTTTGTATTAGTTTGCTAGGGCTGTTGTTACAATGTAACACAACCTGAGGAGTTTAAACAACAAAAACTTATCCTCTCATAGTTTTGAAGTCTAGAATTCCAAGATTATGATGTCAGTAGGGCTGTGTTTTCTAAGTGCTAGGGAGGGCTCTGTGCAAAGCTTTTCTCCTGGCTTCTGGTAGTTCTTTGGTTTGTGACAGCTAAATTCCAATTTTCATTTCAAGCACTCCCTCTATGTCCAAATTCCCTCTTGATATAAGGACACCAATCATATTGGATTAGAGGTCTCTCTTACCACAGTATATCCTCATCTTGACTTAACTAATTACATTTCTGCAATCCTATTTCCAAGTAAGGCCATATTCTGAGGTACTAAGAACTAGGAGTTCAACATACATATTTTGGGGAACCAAATTTAACCCATAACAGCCATACAACTCATCACCAAACTCTTTGTCACATAGATGTTCTCCTATGCTGTATTCCATAAGTTTAGTAGAATTGCATTTTACATTTAGGTCTGTGATCCATTTTGACTGACTTTTTTGAAAGTTGGAAGATTAGTGTCCAGGTTAATTCATATTTTTTTGCATGTGGAGTTGCAGTTATTACATTACCACTTGTTGAAAAGATTAGACTTTCTTCACTGAACATTCCTTTGTCAAAGATTCGCTGACTATACTTGCATGGGCATTTTTGGGCCCTCTCTTCTGTTCCCTTGTTCTTTATATCTAGTCTTTCACCAGTACCGTGCTGTCCTAACTACTGTATCTTTGAAATAAGTTTTGAAATCAGCTTGTGAGAGTCCTCTAACTTTTTGCCCTTTAGTATTGTGTTGGCTATTCTAGCTGTTTTGTTTTTCAATGTGAACTATAGAATGAGGTAAATTTACCCAAGTACATGACAGGATTTCTTGAAAATTTCAGCAATCGTAACTAAAAGAGCAAATTATTGGCCTTGCTCTCTATCAGTGGCTACCATAGCTTTCTTGTCTGAGTGACTCAGTTATAAGACAGAAACTTTTGCCTTTTAAGAGAAAAAGGCAGGAGGGACTTTCCTAACCCTCCATGTCTCAGATATGAAGTCAGGGAGAGGACCATGCGGGATGCCTTCTAGTGAAGAGCTTCTGCTTCTGCTGACAGAGACTATGTTGGTCACTGAAGTATTACCCTCTTCTGTTCCTGATGTGTGCTGTTGGCCCACACCCAGAGAAGCTTGAAAACCTAGGCAGTGCATTTTGATATTATTATACGTAAAAATCACCAAAGGATATTGTTGAAATATATATTCTGATTCAATACGTTTGGGGTGGGCCGTGATTTTGTACATCTAACAAGCTCTTGAGTGATGCTGCTGCCATTTATACAAACTACACTTTGAGTAGCAGAGAGCCAGAGAAGCTTCTTCTCAAACTTTAGCATGCACAGAGTGACTTGGGCTGTTTGTTAATATACAGATTGCTGGGCTTCATCTCCAGAATTTCTGATTCATTAGGTCTGGGAAGGGCCCTTTGAATTTCTTTTCTTTTTTTTTTTTTTAATTTTATTTATTTATTTGACAGAGATCACAAATAGGCAGGGAGGCAGGCAGAGAGAGAGAGGAGGAAGCAGGCTCCCTGCTAAGCAGAGAGCCCAATGCGGGGCTCGATCCCAGGACCCTAAGATCATGACCTGAGCTGAAGGCAGAGGCTTAACCCACTGAGCCACCCAGGTGCCCCCTTTGAATTTCTAAGTCATCCTCAGGTTACATCGAGGCTGATGATCTAGGAACACAACCTGAAAAACACCGATCTGGAATTCTAGCTTATAACTACTCCAAAATGGAGAAGTAACAGGATTCTAGCCCATTTGACAGGTTGGAGGAAAAACAAAACCAAATCTCCCGACCCCTCACTGCTTATTGGCTCATCTGTTGACTACATGATCATGATCGAAAGCCTGATCTGCATGTATGTTGAGGGAAATCACACTTACTGGCAGTGCTGGTGGTTATCATTAAAATGGCCACCAACAAAGATGATTTTTTAAATCATCTTTGACAGAGAGATATAGAGAAAGAGAGAGCACAAGCAGGTGGGTCAACAGAGAAAGAGGAAGAAGCAGGCTCCCTGCTGAGCAGAGAGCAAACTGCAAGACTGGGGCCAATCCCAGAACCCTGGGATCATGACCTGAGCCAAAGGCAGATGGACTTACCAACTGAGCCACCCAGGTGCCCCACAAAGATGATTTTATGTTAGCTTTCTTACATACATAGACAATAATATCATTGCTATAACTATGACTATAAATAGCATTGTTATAGCTAATATATAAATAATAATTTCATCCATAATTAAAAAATGAGGCCAAAATTGTCACTCAAACATATTAGATTGTAACCACGTATTTCCAAGAAAAATAAAAAAAAAGTGTAGGCAAAAATAAATAAGTAAAGAAAACTGACTATTTAAGGGGTCTTAGTGGTTCAAAGGAGAAAAATCCAGCCACAGAATCAGAATATGTTACTCATAGGACATTTAAAATAATTGAAGACACCAGAGAGAATTTACCATTTTTTTGATACAAATTGTGATGATTCAAATAAATATTGCAATGTGAGATTTGAGAATTTTACAACAATTTTTGGAAGTAATAAAAACAAACCAGGATAAGATGCAAAATGTAAAGAAATCAAGAGGAAAAAGATCCCACAAAAACAAAATAAAATAGACTCGATCTTGTGGGAAATGACCCTACCCTTTCCCAAATGCTAATGGGTACTCAAACAGTTGCTGAGTCTTAATGGTTGAATACTTCTTTCTCTCACATTTTCTACTTAATTATTCAGCAAATCCACTTGGGCCTTGCCTTCCAAATGCATAGAAAGTTAACCACCCTCCCCACTGCTAATAAGCCAGGCCAGACAGTGTTTTTCTTTCACTTGGCATTAACATACTTCCTTAAATGCCCCTTTGGTTTCCCCTATGTGCCCGGCAGTGTATCTTCAACGTTGGGTAAGAGTGATCCATTTAAAATACCAGGCAGATCAAATCACTGCTCTTTTCAAAAGTCTTTAGTGTTTTGTTTTGTTTTTCTTTTTTACACTACACGCTATAAACTCATTGTTACTAATCATCCAAAGTATCTCATGCACTGGCCCATGTTTCTTATCTCACCACCACCTTTTTGCTCTTCTCTCATGGCTCATTCCCATCCTCACACCTGCTGGCCACGCTCCTAGTTCCAGGTCCTTGGTGTTTCCTTTGCTGGCTTCTCCAGAAATCCCTGAGTGGCTCCCTCACCTACCTCAGCCTTGGATCAAATGTCATCTTCACAGTCATGCCTTTCTTGACTGCCCTAAAGTAGTAACTGCTTCTGTTCCGCACTCCCTCCTCCCTCCCCTACTTTGTATTTCTTCAGAGCATTTATGATTATCTGACATCAAACATATTTTTCATATTTGTTATTTATAGTACCCTACTATAAGTTATAAGAAAGTGCATCCTTGGGGTGCCTGGGTGGCTCAGTGGGTTAAAGCCTCTGCCTTCAGCTCAGGTCATGATCCCGGGGTCCTGGGATCGAGCCCCACATCGGGCTCTTTACTCAGTGGGGTGCCTGCTTCCCCCCCACCCCTCTCTGCTTGCCTTTCTGCCTACTTGTGGTCTCTGTCTGTCAAATAAATAAATAAATAAAAAATCTTAAAAAGAAAGTGCATCCTTTTGTGGGAGTGGAAAATTTTTTGCTCATTGCCCTACACTTAATACTTAAGAGAGTGCTCGATAATTCAAAACAAAAATACAGGAGATTGGGAATTGTCAGTGAAAATAAAAAATATGTGAAAGACAAATATAGAGAATCTTATAACTAAACAATAAAAGTTCAATGGAAAAGAAAAAAAGCCAGGTGAAGAAAAAAAAAAAGTAGAGAATGCTTTCCAATTTTTTTTTTTTAGATTAAGAGTGCACAGAAAATGCCTGAGTAAAATAAATGAATAGACTATAGCAATAAAGGTAAAGTTCTAGAAACTTGTCAGACATAATAGGTTACTTGCCAAGAATGAGAACGAGATGACCATTTTTTTGAAAACTGAAATTTAAAATACACTTAATAATATTTATGGACTTATTTAATAGAAACAACTGTGTTTCTAGCACACTGTGTATGCATTTGTGATGGAAACAAAAAGCAACCCATGGAATCCCCTATTTGTGATGGAGACTGCTAGGTTCTACTATGGTATCAGGTTTGTATCTGGCCCAATGTCTGCTTAGCCACAACACACTTCCCCACTGCTGGGGTTAGCTGAAGCCATGTGACTAAGTTCTTGATAGTGAGTTAGGAATAGATGTGATGTGTACTGGTCTGTGGCCTACGACATTTGGATATGCCTTGTTCACCATACCCTTTCCTTCCCCAGTTCCTACCACTTAGTAAACTCGATGCCAAAATGAATTTAAGAGAAACCTGAGTCTCTCATCAACTCTGAGGAGCAGAGATGCTTTACAAACCCAGAATGTTCACATCAATATATCTCTAGGGCCGTAATGATGTGTAAGTTATTTTTTATTATTGTTTTCCTAATAAAAATAGTAATTATGGAAGAAACTGCAAAATCTGTAATTCAGTATAGGATGTTGAGTCAAATAATTCGGCTGAATTGGTTATTAAGAAAAGATAATACTACATAGAAATATATATATTTCTCATCCTGTAAGACTCAATTTAAATATTTCCTTCTCCCATAGAATTCTGTCATGCTTCATTTTTTTTTTAAAAGATCTTATTTATTTATTTGACGGAGAGAGAGATCACAAGTAGATAGAGAAGTAGGCAGAAGCAGGCCCCCTGCTGAGCAGAGAGCCCAATGTGGGGCTCGATCCCAGGACCTGAGATCATGACCTGAGCCGAAGGCAGAGGCTTAACCCACTGAGCCACCCAGGCACCCCTCCCTGCTTCATTTTATGAGTATGAGAATTATGAAATTTTACGAGATTTTTATGAGAATCTATCTAAATGTTACCTTCTCCTTCTAGACTGTGGAAACCTTGAAGACAAGAGGTTCATCCTTTGATGTTATTTATAAAGAAATACTATTCATAATTAAATCAACTAAGAGATGGACTTGATTATGTACTATAATCTCAGGAAACAAACTGAGGGCTGCTGGAGGGAGAATGGGAGGGATGGGGTGGCTGGATGATGGATATTGGGGGGAGTATGTGGTATGGTGAGAAAAAAATAATACAAAGTTTTAAAAAAAGAATAAAAAAATAAAATAAAACTAGTAAGATAAAGAGTAGATGGAAAATGTAAATTCTTATATTTGGGTTCAAAATAGCAATTTTACAAGGACAGGAAGAATAGGCCTAGCTTAACTACAGTTCATATAAAATGGCTTATGAGATTTTGTTAACTACACAGCCTGTGAGTCAACAATGTAATATGGCTGCCAAAATCAGCAATAAGCACAATGAAAATGTTTCACTTTGCCAGGCTCAATAACATTATTTTGCTGTTCTGATGGCCTCTAATTAGGATAATTAAGAACTGAAGTGTCAACATTGGCCCCATCTACTAATTTCCTGATTGTTCATGGACTTTAGCCATTCCACATTTCGTTGCTCTGCATTCTACCACTCTGCTCCTTTTGCACTGCCTAAGAAAGTTCTATGACTCACTCTTAGTTGCTCTGATGCACATGGTAGACAGTTTGCATAAATGTCCACAGAGCTGATGTAATAAGATATGCAGTCATAGAATGAGCAAAAGATAATAAGAAGTTACTTTAATATCTACTGTATTTTTTGACAAGTAGTAGTTGTAAAACTTTCTGATCAACACTGAGTTTGATATAATAAATAGTAAGTATTCATTAAGACAATCTGCTACAAATTGTGCATGTTTCTCTCACCTGAGCCCATATACTACTTGATGGTTTCCCATCATTGAAAACAGAAGCCCTTTACTTTCCTTCATCTATTGCCTCCATCCCAGGTGTAAATGTCTTAGATCAGATTTCTGAAGCACAAGGCCTGCCACAGAGGTCTGAGTGCCATTAGTTATTAATGAAGGACTTTTCAAGAAAAACTTAAGGGAGTAGAATAGGATAATAAAAGTGGAAAAGTGACAAGAATTTGAGTTCAGTTTAAGCCTAGTCTTTCCCTGACTTACATATACTGCTCTGTTGCTTTGTTCACATTTGAGGCAAAAAGATCAGCATTTAAAACCCTGTATCAGGGTATCATGGGCTGTGAGCATCCCTTAGGGTTTGTGCAGGTGTGTATACTTCTGTTATAAGGTAGTTCCAATCAGCCAATGACTAATTCCATAGAAAGTGTGGCATCTACTACTAGTTGCAGTCAACATTCACAGCAGCTCAAAAATGGATCGTGACTGCAGAACCAGGACAGGGAATCTGGAGTGGATGGGTGGGGACATCATTCAGGCATAGCTTTTCCAGAATTCTATGGTCAAAATTCCTGAGAAAATTTACAAGAAGAGAGTTCCTTGGAGAACCTGCAGCCCACCAGCATGGATACTGCAGTTAGCACCAAAGTTGGAACTACCACTGTAACTTGCCCTCACCCTTGTGTAGCACTTCTGCTGGACTGGAGGCTTGCAATGTAGAATGACCCAGACCAGATGTTGGAGAATGCTGGTGTCTGGGCCTCAGGTTACCATGTACTTATCAGATGTGGATGTTGTACTTGCTCATTTACAGTTAATACTGGGCATGTAAGTACCACCAGTTGCCTCAATGGATTGTTTGAGTATCACTTATATTTCTTCCTTCCCTAATTACAAAGCAGAAGTCCTACCTTTTGATTACAATCAGGGTCAGTTATCCCTGTGAGATTGTATACATGCAGAAAGAGTCCAAAGTGACCCTCCTTCGGCCCTAGATTTAGTCTTACTGTGTCTCCTGTTAGAAGGATCATCATTTGGAAAATGAGCACCTCTGAACTAACAGATACTAGGATTTTAGGGAAGAGATCCATGAATTCCTAAAGTGGATAGTCAGAGGAATTGGTAAGTGGGGTTGTAGTAGAGGCTAAATTGTACCCCCCAAAATCCATATGTTGAAGTCCTAACCTCCAGTACCTCAGAATGTTATATTATTGGGCATAAGACCTTTAAAGAAGCAATTAAGTTAAAATGAGGCTGTTACGATGGGTCCTAACCCAATAATACTGGTATTTTTTTTTCTGGTATTTTTATAAGGAGAAGAAATTTAGACACAAAAAGAGATCCCAAAATTGTGTGTGGCCAAAGAAAAATTATATGAGGACACAGCAAGAAGGTGGTCATTTGCAAGCCAAGGAGAGAGACCTCAGAAGAAACTAAAGCTGCCAAAACCTTGATCTTGGACTTCTAGCTTTCAGAACTGTAACAAATAAATATCTGTATTTAAGTCAGCTGGTCTATAGCATTTTTTTTTTTAATAGCAGCCCTATCATGGGGCCACTGCTGCTTTTACCTCTTGTTTTTCAGACCCACGTATTCTGTTTACTGGAGATAAAGTGTCACATAATGCCAAATTTAAAGGAGCATACCCCATACTAAAAATTAGCACCCTTTCTTTGCAAGGATATGTTTTCTCCATTTTTTTATGAAGTTAGTCTACTACTCCTTTAGGTAAGTATCTTTGGGATAATGCGGTAGGTAGTGAGACCAGTAGATCCCATGGTTTTTCAGTGTACTGCCATTCTAACTTCATCATAAAACAGGTCCCTCTGCCTAAGGTGACATCACATAGTATCCCATGTCAGTGAGAAATGGCACTTATAGAATGGTGGAATAAGGAGATTTGCAACATCTTTCCAACAATAACAATAACTGGACAAATTTCTCAAAAAAAAAAAGCAAAATCAAAATCATTGCAGTTCTCTGAAATTAAAAAAAAAAACATGAAAAATTGAGAAAAAACTTTTATAAAATAAAATTACTGAATCTTATATAAGACCAGTAGGAGAATATGAGGTTTTATATCCCACCTCACTACTCCCAAACACTCCAATTCTATTCCACCAGAGATAGTTCAGAGCATGCAAAAGACCCATGACCAAAATCATTGCTGAAAAAAATATTGATCTTGGTGGCAACCCACCTTGTAGCTAACCTGGTTGTGATACTGGTTGTGGCAAGCAACAGATGAGCAGATAATGTTTATTTAGAAGATCTGAAGACTAAGACAATCACAGTGTTCTTATAAGTTACCATATATCTAGGTAGTCTCAAATATTATGCACATATATATGCACAAGGATGCACATAAACTTTGGACAGACTGGCGAGGACCTGTTATCTCCATGTCCCTAGATGTATATAAGGCCATGTGCAGATTCATAGAAGACATAACAAGACCCAATAAAAGGTAAAAACTGGGAGAACTGTCAACTGCCTGAATTATGAATGTATAGCTCATTCTTTACACAAATGCATTGCAAAGAGCGGACACCTTACTGAATCAAGGTGTATAAGCACTATCTCTGGTCAATCACTGGCTGACTATTAAATTATGCTAACCCACATGGATCTCAAGTGTAATAATAAAAATAAACACATGAACAGATAAAATGAAAAGAGAGATCACTGGCTACACACTGCATAACAGGCAAACTTGAAACAATTAGTTCAGGTAAATGGATAAAAATACAAGCAAATAAGCAACTACCTGCAGATTCAGTGGGGAAGAACACCAGAATCCAGAGTTGCTACAATATCTTATCTAAAATGTTGTTTTCAGTAAAGTATCATGAGACATACAAAGAAACAGGAATATGGACACATACATAAGTAAAATAACCAATATAAACTGCTTGCACAAGTCCAAATGTTGAACTTCACAAAGACTTCAAAGAAACCATTACAAATATGTTGAAGGAACTAAAAGAAACCCTTTAAAGAATTAAAGGGAAGTCTGAGAATGACTCCTTAAAGAGTGGATACCAATAAAAAGGTAGAAATTATAGAAGCCAATAGAAATTATGGTGTTGAAAAATGAAAAAAAAATTACAGTGAAAAATTCACTGGAGAGGGGAGAGAGATAGGGAGAGGGTGGTTCGGTTATGAACATTGGGAAGGTATATGCTATGGTGAGTGCTGCGAAGTGTGTAAATCTGGCGATTCACAGACCTGTACCCCTGGGGTTAATAATACATTATATGTTAATAAAAAATAAAAAAAAATTAAAAAATTCACTGGAAATATCTAAACGGAAAATATGAGTTATGAAAATTAAGACTGAAAGAGCAATTATCACTATTAACCTTATAGAAATGAAAATAATTAGAAGGAAGTAATATAAACAACTTTTTGCCAACAAATTTAAATAGCTTAGGTGTTATTTAGGGAAGAATCAAATTGCCAAACTAAGTCAAGAAGAAATAGAAAATCTAAATAAATCTATAACAAGAAATTAAATCAGTGATCAAAAATCACAGAAATAAAAGCCCAGGCTCTCCTAGAAATTCTTTTTTTTTTTTTTTAAAGATTTTATTTATTTATTTGACAGAGAGAGAGATCACAAGTAGGCAGAGAGAGAGAGAGGAGGAAGCAGGCTCCCCGCCAAGCAGAGAGCCTGACGCGGGGCTTGATCCCAGGACCCCGAGACCATGACCTGAGCTGAAGGCAGAGGCTTTAACCCACTGAGCCACCCAGGCGCCCCTCTCCTAGAAATTCTATCAAACATTTAAAAAGGGAATGATACTAGTCATTCAAACACTCTTTAAAAAGAGAGAGGAGGGAATACTTACTAATTATGAGGTCAATACTAATACCAAATTATAAGGCTAAACAAAGCCATCCCACGTGTCTACAGACCATTGCCCTCATGGAGACAGACACAAAAATCCTCTGAAATATTAGCAAACCAAAACCAGAAACATATAAAAAGGATTATACACTATGACCAGGTGAGATTTATCTCGGGAATGCAAGATTATTTTAACATTTGAAAATCAATTAATGCAATACACCGTTTTAATAGAATAAGGACACAAAAACATAATCATCCAATAGAGAGATGCATAAAAAACTTGACAATATCTTCCTTGAGAATCATACTTTCTAAATTTTCATATGTGTGATCATTTTTATTTAAATCCCAGATATGAAACAGAAGTCCATGATATGGATGCTCACAAAAGGGCCAGTTTCTTGGGTCAGGTTGTCTGCATGCGGGTTGAGGCAGTGCGGTTAAGTAGTGGTTTGGGGCTTTGTGGTTGCTTGTTAGATTCACTTTTCTGCATGCTTAAGTCACATGAAGATCAATCTTCCCTTAGTAGGAACTTGGGTGCCTAGAAGGTTTCTTTCAGTTCTCCTCGGCCTCAACTTTTGGCACACCAGGTTGTCCGCCCATCAGTGGTTTCCTCTCAGCTCACTGTCCCCTAATGTAGCTCTTTTGACTGCCGCCTTTTCCCCCAATGCCAGATGCTTCGTGTCCTCTAGCTACCTTTCAGGTTTCCCTCTCATACTCGGAATCCAGGAAAGCCCTAATGCCCGTGTCTCAGGTGACTTCTCCACTCTTCAGCATCTCCCACCCAAGAGACAGGGCGAGGGTGGACTACTTAGGTAACATCCAGAGTGCCTGGGAATTATCCGTTTCTCCTGCGTGTCCTGTTTCTGCCTGTACCCTGTGTCAACCTTGCTGTCAGTTCTACTGACAAAAAGTCAGATGAAGTGCCGTCAAAACTTAAGGGTTTATTTGAGCAAACGCTGACTGAACCCAGGCAGCTCCAAACCGGAAGTAGCTGAAATCGCTCCACCCACAGGAGGTCCGGAACCGCTTTACAGAGAAGCTGCGGAAGCACAGGGACTTATCTGATTGGCTACAACGGCAAGCTCGTTGGGTGCTTGCTGATTGGCTGTCCTAAGGTTCCGGTTTCGAAATCCAGACGCTTCGAATTTGGTTCGCTTACGTAAGCGGCCTGGGCGTTCGAACTGTCCAAGTCTAGTGTCTTCCTTACTTAATTATTTTAACATTCCGTTTTCCAAAAATGTTGAGAAGTACTCAGGGAAGCCCTCTGGAGGAGTCAGCAGGTGAGAGCAGGTTCAGGTTGCGCCGTGTCTCATCATATTGGGCATTTAAAGGTCAGCCTTTTCCTACCCTGTCTGTGGCAGCTTCTTGGTCTTCCTCTCATTCTGCCGTGATCAGAGCAGCAGTTGTTTCTCTTCTCAAGGGTAGTCATCATCTTTTTTTCTTTTTCTTTTATTTCATTAGGTTTCTTTGCTATCTTAGCATTTTATTTATTTTCTTAGATTTTATTTATTTGAGAGAGATGGTGTGAGGGTCAGGGGAGGGGCAGAGGGACAAGCTGACTCCCCTTTGAGACAGGAGCCCAACCAGAGGCTGGATCCCAGGCCCCTGAGGTCATGACCTGACCTGAAGTCAGACACTTGACAGACTGAGCCACCCAGGTGCCGCTCTATCTTGGCACTTTATCAGTCAAATGCAAAAAACAAAAACAAAACAACAACAAAAAACAAAAGCAAAACAAAAACCCCACTGTGACTTTTTTTTTTTTTTTTTAAGGCTATTTGGTTTATTCTTACTAGGTTGGGAGAATTCTCTTGTGACTTTCTGCATCCTAAGTGGAGTGAAATACAGGTTTCAGTGATTCCTGCCCATATCTGTATTGTTTTTTCCCCTCCACCTAACATGGGTTTATTTTGCTTATAATTTTCTTCTTAAGGTACAAACTTAATTTACTGATTTTGTATGTTTTTCCTAAAGACTGTTCACTACAAAAATATTTTTTTCAGCACTGCTTTGGTTATATTCCACAGTTTTATTTATAACACTTTTGCTGTCATTCATTATCATTATCATATCATTAGAAATATTTTTGGGGTGCCTGGGTGGCTTAGTCGTTAAGCATCTGCCTTTGGCTCAGGTCATGAACCCAGTGTCCTGGGATGGAGCCCCGGCATTGGGCTCCCTGCTCAGAGGGAAGCCTGCTTCTCCCTCTCCCACTCTGGCAGCTTGTGTTCCCTCTCTCGCTCGCTCTCTCTCTGTTGAATAAAGATTAAAAAAAATTTTTTTTCCCCTAATTTTATTTATATTCTCTTCTTTGACTCGGAGATGATTTGAAAGTGTGTTGCTTAGTTTCTAATGTTTTCATGATTTTCTAGATATCTTACTATAATTAATCTTTAATTTATGGTCAGGAAAAATAATTTCTAAGATTTCAGATATTTTCAAAATATATTGTGACTCATTTTGGCCCTATTTATTGTCTGTTGGTGAATTCATATGGTGAATGTTCATGTGTATGGGAAATCATTTATTCTGTAGTGATTGGGTGTTGTGTTCTCTTAAGTATCAACTAGGCTAGGTTGGTTGAGTTTTCTAGTTGTTCAGTCAGTTACTGAGAGTGGAACATTAAAATCTCCAGTGGTGATTGTGCACTTACCTATTTTTGCCTTTAGTTCTCCCAGTTTTTATTCACGTGTTGAATCTCTGCATAGAACTTTATGATTTGTGTGCCTTCCTGATATAGTGTCCCTTTTGTAACTGAAATATTGACTTTATGTCTGTTTGTATTTGGGTATATATATATATATTGTTTCTATGGCTTATCTTTTTTCATTTGTTACTGCTTGACATAGTTGTATTTCTATTTAAAGTGTGTCTTTTATAAAAAGCATATACTTATTTTAAGGGTATGTATCTGGCAACAACCTCTGCATAACTGAGGTGTGTTTAGTTCATTACATTCAATATTGTTATTGATACAGTCTGCTTTAAGCCTACCATCTTGCTATTTATTTTCAGTTTTCCCATCTGATTTGTGTTCTTTTTTCCTTCCATTCATACACAGTTTGAGCTAATCATTTATTGTTTTTGGTATTACATTTTAATTCCTCTATTTACTTTTGACCTATACATTTCCCCATCATTTTCTGTAGGAATTGCAGTATGTCTCTTTTATCACAGTCTACTTAGAGATAGTATTGTTCTACTTCATGTAAAACATGAGAAATTTACAACCACATAATTCTATTTATTATCTTCCTGTCCTGTGTGCTATTTTTTTTAAATAGTTTACTTCTCAATGCATTGTAAAATCTACCATATATTTTTAGTATTGTTTTTAAATGGTAAGTGTGTTCTAAAGAATTGAAAGGAATTACAAAAGATAGTCTTTTTACTTACCCACACCTTTTCTGTTTCTGGCATTCTTCACTTCTTCCTGCTGATTACTTTCCATTTTCTAAAATAATTTCTCTTCAAACTTCTGTAGCTTTGCTTCTTAATCTAAAGATCAAGTTTCTTTAGCATTTCTTTAAGAGTGGGTTTGTCGGTACTCAGTTTTTGTGTATTCATCAGTATTTCACACTCACATTTGAAAGATACTATTTGCTGGATATGGAATTCTAAGTGTTTTTTATTTTCCTTTCAACACTTTAGAGATTTTGTTCCATTGTATTCTTGATACCATTGTTTCTGATGAGATCTTAAATATCATGTGTGCACAATGTATCTTTTAAGCTGCTTTTAAGATACCGTTTTTATGGATTTTCAGCAGTTTGATTACAGTATTCCTAGGGTGACATTTTGTATATTTATCCTGTTTTGGCTGTGCAGAGATTCTTACATTTGTAGAATAACATGTTTCAACAAATTTGGGAAAATTTTGGACATTGTATCTTCAGATAATTTTAATTCTCCATTATCTCTTTCTTTTCCATTGGGCTCCAGTGAAACTTTGTTAAACTGGTTGATATTTTTCCACAAATTACTGACAGTCTTTTCATTTTCTTGATTTTTTTTTTTTTTTTACTGTATGCTGTTCAGATTAAATATCTCTTTATGGCCATTGACTCTTCTGATTCTAATCTGGAGTAAAACTCATCCCTTGGATGTTTATTTTAGATATATAAACTTTAGATTTCTAGAATTTTTGTTTAGTTCTTTAATAAAAGAAAAAAAGCTTCCATTTCTTTCCTGAGATTTCCCTCTGCTCACTCGTGATGTCTATGTTAAAAAACAAAACAAAACAAAGCAAAGCCTATTTATCTTAACTGTTTCAAAGTCATTGTCTGATAATTTTGACATCTGTGTTTTCTTGACATCTGTGTCTATTGAGTTCCCCTTTCACTTGAATATGGACTACATTTTATTATTTCTATTTGTATTGTATTCATATTAAGTAACATATAAAATATAATTGTATGCTTAATTATTTTTATTTACATTATTGTATTTATATTATGTTGGTGTTACGAGATGAATTGTGTGCCATTATTTTACTACCACCTATATGCCATGCTTATCACTACTAATTCTATTTTTTCTTTTCTCGCTTTTTTTTGTGTGTGTGTGTGCTCAAAATTCACTTATATACTGCCTAGTGAATGACCCATGGACACTTAAACTGTAAAACAAAATGTATTTTCCTCTCAGTTCCTCTTCTTTCTTTATATTAGTTAGTGGCCTTTATACAACTCAATTGTAGTTTTTATTTTTTATTTTTTCCCATCCTCTCATACCATGATTAATCATTGCCTTCTAAACATATTTCATTCAAATCCATCATGTTCTCTATGTGTGCATCCAGTACTACTGTTTAATATCAAGCCCTCATTCTTCCTTGCATGGAGTATTCTAGTAGACAGCTTGTGTTTTCCCTGACTTCAGCTTTGTAGTTCTTCAGACTGTCTATGGTGCAATGCTAATTGCTATAATGGCAAAAAATATTGGTGGCTTTGTGCAGTAGAATGGGTGGTGGTGGGGATGACGATGTCACTGTTCCATGCAGTTTCTCAGGGAGCCAGACTGATGGGGTTTGCCCTTCTCAGCCTGTGGCTCTGTGATCTCTTTGGATCTCAAGATCCTCTGCTGGATCTTCTGCATCCAGCAGACAGAAGAGGAAGAAGAATGGAAAATGATGTATATTTTTATGATCTAAGTCTAGAAGCAGTGTGCCTTACTTTTGGATACCATCCAGTGATATGAGATCTGTTCACACATAGCTATGAGGAGGGCAACTAAATATAGTCTAGCTGTGTACCCAGGATGAAATGCAATAATGAACAACTTGCTCGTTTCTTCAGTAGTCTACTCTTTAGGCAAATAAATATCCATCTCATCCTCTTTCCATTGTTTGAACAAACATTGTTTGAACATAATTCAGCTTTTCTAAAGGAGATGGCTCGTAAGTCTGTTTCAATCATTGCATTTACCACAGAGTCCACAATATTCAGATGATGGACAGATTTTAATCCTGTTTTTGACACTTGATAGTCACTCATTCTAGACAATAAAAAGAAGACACAGGCGTGCACTCATGTGCACACACACAGGCATACACCTCTGACATAATAAAGCTTTCATTTGGAAAGAATAAAATGGGAGATCCTCAAGTCATGGTGCATAGTAATTTTGAAATTGTTTTGGTGGATACTATCATACTTCCTGCCCTGAAGATAAGGGGGATTGTTGATTACATTCAGATTATAGTTTGTGGGAAGAGCTTTTTTATCCAGTTTGATTTTACTCCAGTATGTTCTTCCTTGTCCATTATTTGATTAAGTTACGTGTTGAGAGACATTCTGTGAGAACTCTGTAGTGTTTCAGCCACTTCTGTAGATGGCTTCTTGCTAGTGCAAGTTTAATAATATTAAATGGTCAAAAATATTTTAGTTTGAGTTTAATTTGCTGATAATATAGTTTTCTTAAATACTTAGTAGGTCTGATCTATCTGCTTCCAGATAGTTTCATGTGCCAGAAAACATACCCAAAGTTATTTCCTGAATTTAATTCTCAAGTCTGATTATTTATTTCCTTCCTCAGTCCCCTACCTCAACTTAATAGTGGTGATCTTGAAGCTATCTGAGATAGTAGGCTTGATTGAGAATACTGAACCCTTAACCTGAACTTTACTCCCATGCTTTTTTTTTTTTTTCCCCCTCTTAAAAATCTTTCTTGGCTTAAGACTGAATGTTTGTGTCCTCCAAAAATTCATGAAGTTCTAACCCCTAATGTGATGGTATTAGGAGATAATACCTTTTGGAACTGATTTGGTCATGAGGATAGAGCCCTCATGAATGAGATTATTGCCCTGATAAAAGAGGCCCCAGAAGCTCCCTTGTTCCTTTCACGAGGTGAGGACCTGGTGAGAAGACAGTCAGTCGTCTATGAACCAGCAAGTGGACTCTCACCAGACACCAAATCTGTTGCCATATTGGTCTTGGGCTTCCTGCTTCCAGGACAGAAATAACATTGCAATTGTTTTTAAGTCCCCCAGTCTGTTACAGTGGACCGAATGTACTAAAATAGAAACTGATACCAAGAAGTAGGGGTGTTGTTGTAACAGCTACCTAAAAATATGGAAGCAGCTTTGGAACTGGGTGATGGGTAGATACTGGAAGAATTTTGAGCTGCCTGATATAAAAAGCCTGCACTGCCATAAATGGACCATTATGGGCGATTTTGGTGAGGGCTCAGGAAGAAAAAAAGGAGAGCTGTAGAGAAAGCCTAAGTGTTCTTAAAGAATACCTAAATAATTCTGAACAGAATGTTGGTAGAAATGTGGATGGTAAAGGCCGTTCTGATAAGGTCTAAGATGGAAATGAGACATAGGCTACTCAGAGTTGGTGGAAGGACCTTCCTTGTGATACAGTGGCAAAAAACTTGTTGGATTTTGCTTGTGTTCCGGTGTGTTGTGGAGGATAGAGTTTGCCAGTAATGAAATTGGATATTTAGCTGTGAAGAGATTTCTATGCAACGTGTTGAAGGTGCAACTTGGTTTCTCCTGACTGCTTACAGTAAAATATGAGAAGGGAGAGATGATTTAAAACATAATTGTTGGGGTGCCTGGGTGGCTCAGTGGATTAAGCCTCTGCCTTCGGCTCAGGTCATGATCTCAGGGTCCTGGGATCTAGCCCCACATCGGGCTCTGTGCTCAGCAGGGAGTCTGCTTCCCCCTCTCTCTCTGCCTGCCTCTCTGCCTACTTGTGATCTCTCTGTCTGTCAAATAAATAAATAAAATCTTTAAAAATAGTGTTACACAGCTAATAAATACAATAAGTAAATAAGTTAATTAAAATATTTGGAAAATTCTCAGTTTGTCTCTATTGCAAAAAATGAGAAAGCATGTTCAAAAGAGAAAACTAAGGGTTTAGCCAGGCAATCATTGATAAGGAGATGAATATGGACTAGAATTATGAGCCTAATCAACCATGTCAACAAAAGCCAGGTTTTATTCCTCTAGTGGGGAAGAATGACCCCCCAAACTATCTCAGAGATCTTCAGGGATATCGGTTCAGTTTCAGAAGAAGGGACCAATGACTCACTTTCAAGAAGCCAGGTAACCTCTGCTCAGAGTAGTAGGTGTAGGGCCACTAGAGTCTTGGTGCCTGGTTCCTGCCTGGCAAAATCACAGGGCAGGACACCTACCCAGGTGTGTCCAGAAAGTGAGACTGCTCACTTCAGTGTGTTTGGATGACGGGGCCTCCATTCCAGTGGTCCTGGAGGAAAGGCACAGAGCATCGAGCCAAAGAGAATTGTTTTTAAGCCTTAAGATGTAACAGAGTTTGCCTTGTAAGTTTGGAATTACTGCGGCCTGTTACTGCTTACTGCTTTTGGAGTGAGAATGTCTGTTCTATGCCTAGCTGTTGTAGTTTTAGAACACATAACTGGTTTGATTTCACAAGTTCACAGCTGGAGGGTTGGCTTCAGGTTACCTTCCTTGAGTCTCAGTCATATCTGATTTAATTGATATTTAGATGAGAATTTGATTTTAGAATTTAGAGTTGATGCTGGAATGAGTTAAGACTGTTGGGGCTGTTGAGATGTAACAAATAAATATTGCATGTGAGAACAGGAATTTGGGGGACCTGGGATAAAATGCTATAAGTTGAATATTTGCATCCTGCCGCCCCCCATTCATATGTTGAAATCATAACCCCAGTGTCATGGTGTTAGGATGTGATTAAGTCATTAGCTTGGAGCCCTCATGAATGGGATCAGTGTCTTTATAAGAGAGACCCTAGGGAGATCTCTTAGGCCTTCCATCTTGTGGAGATGCAGTAAGAAGACAACCATTTATGAACCAGGAAGCAGACTCAAACACTGAATCTGCTGGCAGCTTAGCCTTAGACTTTCCAGTCTCTAGGACTATGAAAGATAAGTTTCTGTTGTTTATAAGACACCCAGTCTATGGTATCATGTTGTAATAGTCAAAATGGACTAAGACACAGCTTTATCTTTTACTGGGATCTTTTGGGATCTGGAAGTACTCTTCCCCCCCGCCCAACCCTACAAAGCTGTGAAAAGCTGTATTTCATCATTGTTTTACTGTCTTGTTTCTAAACTAAACAATTCTCACATAAGCTGTTCCTTTTCTTCTAATAGCTCCTGACCAGTGAAGTGATGTCATATGTTCAGATTTTTGTGGCAACCCAACTTCAAAGAGCCGATGTCTCTTACTTAGGGAAGTGGTACTAGCTACTATAACAGATTAATCCCCAAATTCCAGTGGCTTAATTCAATAAAAGTTTAATTCTTGCTCACAATAAGTCCAGTGTACACAATGGAAAAACCTCTATTCATCAGGACCCAGGCTGGCAGAGATGAAAAGCTTCATCATATTTGGCAAACAGCTAACCTGTCCCTGCCAGTATTCTTTCTGAAATGCAGCTCTAATAATACCATTTTCCCTGTTGAAATCCTTCCTATGAATCTCTTATTACGTTGAGAATAAAATCCACGCTCCTTCTCATGCCATACAAAGATTACTTTGTTTTGAACTTTCCTACCTCTCACACCAACTGTATGCCCAGGAGTATATTGTTTAAATGTGCCTGCATTTTCAGTCTGTTTTCCTTACCATGTAATATTCCCTGTTTTTGGAATTCCCTACTCCTCCATTACCTCTAGGCATCATCATATCCATCCTGCAGAATCCCATGCAAATGTCACCTCCTCTTGATGGCTTTTTTCTCTTATCTTTTAACAGAGATTATCTAATCTTCTTTGTGCAATACTTGAAGTTAATTATGATTTTATGTTTAACATGATGCACATACACATTTTTGTAATATCTTCTTGTTCAACCTTGTACAAAATCTAAAATGATGTTTTCCTTAGTACCTAGCAGGGTGCCTGTGGCAAAAGCAGCCACAAATATGTAACTGAAATACCCTGCATGCTTAGCACTTTCAGAGGCACATTGGAGTAGCAGTTACTCATTTTGAACCAGAAGCTTTAATATTCTTGAGCACTATGAGTTCAAGTGACGGTGATTCAGAGTACTTAGCTTTGTAAATACAAATAACCATTTGTGTTTTTCTGATTCCATGATCATCCTTCTTGAAATTCAGTCCCCTTTTTTGTTTTTCAGAATAAAGGAAGTCTTCATTTTTTTTTTTACATTTGCTTTCATTTTCTGGTAAATTGTTAAATTGACAGCTTTTATGTCATGATAGATATTTGCATATATAGTATAGATGTATAGTTTTTATTTTATTGAAGTGTATTTGACATATGATACTGTAGTAGTTTCAGGTGTACAACATAGTGATTGAGCATGTAGATACATTACAAAGTGATCACCATGCTAAATCTGGCTGCCATTGGTCGGCATACAAAGTTGTTACAATATTATTAACTCCGTTTTCTGTACTGTACATTTCATCTGCATGCCTTACTTATTTTATAACTGGAAGTTTATAACTTTTATTTTTTAAGTTTTTATTTAACATACAATATAGTATTAGTTTCAGATGTACAGTGTAGTGGTTCAGTATATCACTTCCATACATCATGCAGTGCTTATCACAACATGTGTTCCCTAATCCCCATCACGTATTTCACCCATCCCCCCCACTACTTCCCGTCTGGTAATCATCAGTTTGTTCTCTATAGTTAAGAGTCTGTTCCGTGGTTTGCCCCCTCTTTCTTTTTTTTCCCCTTTGCTCATTTGTTATATTCTTAATTCCACATATCAGTGAAATCATATGGTATTTGTTTTTCACTGACAAATTATTTCACTTAATATAATACTCTCTAGCTCCATCCATATCACTGCAAATGACAAGATTTCATTCTTTTTTATGGTTGAATAATATTCCACTGTATATATATACCACTTCTCTACCCATTCATCAGTCAATGGGCACTTTGTTTCCATATCTTGACTATTACAAATAATTCTGCAGCAGTGAATATAGGGGTGAACATATATTTTTGAATTAGTGCTTTTGTTTTCTTCAGGTAAATACCCAGAATTGAAATTGCTGGATCAGACAGTATCTCTAATTTTAATTTTTTGAGGAAATTCCATACTGTTTTCCACAGTGGCTGCACCATTTTGGATTCCCACCAACAGATCATGAGGGTTCCCTTTCTCCACATTCTTTTTTTTTTTTTTAATAGATTTTATTTATTTATTTGACAAAGATCACAAGTAGGCAGAGAGAAAGAGGGGGAAGCAGGCTCCCCGCGGAGCAGAGAGCCTGATGTGGGGCTTGATCCCAGGACCCCAGGATCATGACCTGAGCTGAAGGCAGAGGCTTAACCCACTGAGCCACCCAGGCGCCCCAGCCTTTTCTCCACATTCTTGCCAACACTTGTTATTTCCTGTGTTGTTGATTTCAGCCATTCTGACAGGTGGGAGATATCTCATTGTAATTTTGATTTGCATGTCCCTAATAATAAGTGATTTTGAGCATCTTTTAATGTCTCTGCTTGCCATCTGTGTGTCTTTTTCTTTTTCCTTTTTTTTTTTTTTTGATATGGAGTTATATCAGTTCTTTCTGTATTTTAAATATTAGGCCTTTACTGGTTATGTAATTTGTAAATGCATTCTCTCGTTAATTAGGTTGCTTTTTGTTTTGTTGGTGGTTTCCTTTGGTTGTGTAAAAGCTTTAGTTTGTTTGGTGTCCTTTCATTTTTTACTTCTGCTTTTGTTGCCCTTACCTAAGGAGACAGATGGAAAAAAATATTCAGACTGATATCCAGAAGTTTTTTTTTTTTCCCTAGTTTTTTGTTTTCCAGTCTTACTTTTAAGTTTTTAATCCACTTGGAGTTTATTTTTGTATGTGGTGTGAGAAAGTGGCCCAGTTTCATTCTTTCTCATGTAGCTGTCCAGTTGTCCTAGCACCATTTATTGAAGAGATTATCTTTTCTTCTTTGTATATGCTTGCCTTCTTTTCAAAGATTAATTGAATATAGAAGCATAGGTTTATTTTTGGATTTTCTTTTCTGTTCCATTGATCTAGGTGTCAGTTTTTATGCTGATATCATACTGTTTGGATTACTGTGGTTTTGTAGTATAGTTTGAAATCAGGGAGTGTGGTACATTCAGCTTTATTCTTCTTTCTCAAGATTACTTTGGTATTCAGGGTATTTTGGATTTTAGGATTATTTTGTTAGGATTATTTGTTAGGGTTCTGTGAAAAATGCCATTAGTATTTTGATAGGGATTGCACTGAATCTGTAGATTGATTTAGGTAGTGTGAACTTTTTAACAATTTTAATTCTTTTAATTAATGAGCACAGTAGATCTTTTTTTTTCCCATGAGCACAGTAGATCTTTCCATTTATCATTTTTAATTTATTTTAGCAGTGTCATAGCTTTCAGAGTACAGATCTTTCACCTCCTTGGTTAAATTTATTCCTTGGTATTTTATTCTTTTCAGTGCAATTGTGCATGGGGTTGTTTTCTTAATTTCTCTTTCTGCTAATTCATTGTTAGTATATGGAAATGCAACATGTTAGGATATTTTAATGTGATTTTTGAAGCATTTTTTCCCCCTTTCCTGAATGTTTTAGATAAGTAACTTCATGTTCAGAATAGGGCTGGATTTGGCTGAGATTTGGCTATGTGGGAATTTAATTTAATTTCATAAATACATTAATCTGGCTCCTGTATGTGTGAAGAACTATGTTAGTATCTTAGTGGGATGAAATTGAATAAGATGTACTATTTCCTGCCTTCATGCAACTGTAGTGAAGACCATATTGCATTAGAGAATTATAGGGCAAGAGTGGCCTCAGCTTTTGGTATTTTCAGAAATGATTTTTGTGGCTCACGCTTTTAATTTTCCACCTGCAGAATTTTAATTACTTGGAGTTTTACCAATTACTTAGGTGCCACGTAACAAAGATGTTCCTTTAAAACCATCCTGAAAGGACATTACTGTGATCCTTTTCTCTAAATCATCCATATCCAATGGGATGTGATAGAAGGAAGGTAAACTTTGGATTCTAGAAACCTGACTTTAATTTCCAACTTCTTCCTTAGCCAACAGTATACTGTCTGAGAGAGTGAATCACTGAACCTCTATTTTATTATCTTGAAAATTCAATGAATAGTGACTAAGTTATAATAAATGAAATAATATATAGAAATGCAGTACATATATTCAAACAATATTAGAGATTTTTGAAGGCTGACAAGTCAATTCCATTTTGGAATTAGCATGAAATAGATATTAAATATATGAATAAATGAATATTAAATAATAAAAAAATTCTTGGTCACACACTTCTGGTTTCTCCTCAAGTGAGAAATTGCTCATCAATAAGTGCTCATTTCTCAGCATGCACAATTATTACATAAAAATAAATCACATGTAGCTTTACTTTTTCCTTCCTTTCTGGGGAATATGCTATAGACACAAATCTGGTTTATTGAAAAACATTTCTCTATTAGGGGGTACAATAACTCCTGATTGGCCATGGTTCATTTTTTTCAAATATATACAGCATTCCAAATGAAGTCTTTTGAAATAACTTCTATGAACCAAGTTCTCTAATGACTGTTTCCTTTGGATATGTTTTTGCCCATGACATTGAACATGTAAAAGGAAACTGGGTGATGATTGAATCAATTAATCTGAAATGAATTAATTAATGACAACTCTTTGCTCAGGAATACTAAGTTTATTTTTCTGTTGCTCAGGAATATTAAGTTTATTTTTGCTTTGCTCAGGAATACTAAGTTTATTTTTCTGTTGCATATAAATCATATAAATCATGATGAAATTGATGTTGGGAGTACTTGACATTTGTGTTCTTCTTTGTATTTTCCAACCTATATTATGCTATTTAGGCATTACAACAACCAGGCAAGAAATATTTTCTCCTAATGGATGAGGAAACATATTTGAAGAGTCCAGGTTGTTTTTAAAAAATTACAGAGAGAGAAAGTTGTACTATAAGGAATCAAACCCATTTCTTCTGATTCTAAGGCTTCAATATTTAAACAAAACAAAACAAAGAAAGGACTTCAAAAGCTAACACCAGGAAGAGACTGGTACTCTCATTCCCTGAGGCTTCGAAGATGAAGATTAAGTCCTGCCAATTCTAACTGTCTCATTTATTCAAAGAGCTGGAATAGAAAGCTCAGAAGTCTTTGGGGACCCACTCCAAAGGCACCGGATTTGGCACTGAAATCATCCCTAAAGCACAGATTGGAGCAGGAGCAAGGAAAAGGAAGCATTTGCAGTGCACCACTTGTATTTTAAGGCCTTTTTTTGTATTAGGATCTTATTAAAGTGTTTTCAGTAGCTTCAAGGATCAGGATAAAGTGAAGCACAGAGGCCTTTGGGATGGGGTTATGGCAAGTTGAAGTTTGGCCTATGGATACCAAGAGCATCTTCCTGTGTTGTAAAAATAATAAAAATGAGTCAAATGAGGCATTTGGGAATAGTAAATCTAAGGTCTGTATCTCTGCCAAAAGATGCAACAGAAACAACCACATCTCTCCCAACTCTGCTGTTTGCCTTGTTGTTGCCAAATTCACCAGTGTAATGTCCATTAAAATAACATCTTTGAGAAAATAGCACAGTGTCAGTGTTGTCTATGAGAATGAGCAAAACAGAAAGAAGAAAATGGCACTTGTGACAATCTCTAACTGAGTAGCTATGGGGAATCAAAATTCTAAAAGAAAAAAAATGCATCATAAGAAGATGGGTAAAAGGAAGCAGACTATCTCAGATCAAAATCTTAAGTCCCATCACTGAAGGTAATCACAGCTCAGAGACAATGAAATGGATCACCATCTCATTGATTTATGGTCCAGTTGTCTTCTTGATTCTTTAAAGCCATAATACAGAAACTACTGTGCATTAATGTGTGGTGAGAATATTCACTTATGACCTGATAGGCTCTTAGTTCAGCATACTCTGACTTTTCAAAATTGGTCACATAATCATCACATGTTAGTAGAGTCCTGTCTTACCCCTATAACAATTCTCTCCTGAAAAAGCAAGATAAGGAGATTTGGCTTAGTAATTTATGACATCAGTGATGACAACTTGCTGTTGGATCTGCCCTTGTCTTTCTCAGAGCTGTCATCCTCTCTGGTTCCCCAGTAACTGAATTCTTCCTGAATTTCTACTCTTCAGTGTAGCCCTGCTCTGACATCCTTGATGTGTGCCTCTGACCATCTGTCCTACTCCACAAAAACACATTGTGCATTTGGACACAGTTTAGGATTTTGACAAATTTTTCTACAAATACTCAATTTTTCAAACAACATTTAAAAGCATTCTCTATTTTCCACACCACAAACTGTGCTCCTAAGACCTGATCTTAGCATGCTCCTTTAGATTTGGTTTTCTTCTCTCAGCTCTGGCCTTTCACAAGGTGACCACACAAGAGAATCCTTATTTCTGATCTCCTTATATTCAAGTGATAGAGGGATGTGTTATCCTTGACCAGTAAGATAATATGATAATTTTATGACTAAACTTGTCTGGGCCAAGGGGCCACAGGGTGCCTAGATATTTGGTCAAACAGTATTTCTGTGGGGTGTTTTGGGTGAGATTAATGTTTAATTTGATGGACTTTGAGTAAAGTAGACTGCCTTTAGAATGTTGGTGGTTCCCATCCAGTTGGTTAAAGGCCTGAATAGGAAAAAAAAAAAAAAAAGTACTGGCCTCCCCTAAGAAGAGAGGATTCTCCAGCAGACGGCAACATCAGCCCTTCCTGGACTGCCTTCAGACTCAAACTGGAGCATCAGCTCTGCTGGGTCTTCAGCCTGCTGGGCCACCAGACTGCACTTGATTTTGGACTTGCCAGACTCATGTGAGACATTTCCTAATACATTTCTTTGATCACATTTTCTTTAATAAATCATAAGTTTATATATATAAGTCTCAACAGAGTTCAAGTATTCATGTCACATAGAACACTAGTTTATATTATATATTAATGTCTATAATTTTTTTTTTTAGTTTAAAATTTTGTTATATTGGGGAAACCACAAATAGGACATCTAACAAGTTTTTAATTTTACTCATTGATATTTCTTATTACTCTCTACTTTTTCTAAATTCTCACCTCATTTCATTGATTTATTATAAATAAAAATTGTATCTATTTAGTTTGTTCGTTGTAACATTTTGATATATGTATACGTTGTAAAGTTATTAATATAAACAAATGAACTAACATATCTATCACTTCACATAGTTACTCTTTTTTTTTTTTATGGTGAGAATACTTGAGATCTACTCTCTTAGCAAATTTCAAGTATACATCACATTATTATTATAGTCACCATGATTGAAGTTTGTACCCAGTGAGTCACATCTCCCTTTTATCCCCACTCCCTCAGCCCTAGTAACTATGTTACCATACTCTTGTTACTATGAGTTCCATTTTTTTTTTTTAAATAAGTCCACATATAAGTGAGGTCATGCAGTATTTGCCTTTCTGTGTCTTGCTTATTTCACCTAGCATAATGGCCTCCAGATTGGTCATGTTGTTGCAAATGGCAACATTTGTAAATGGCAACATCCTGCAAATGGCAGGATTACCTTCTTTTTTAAAGGCTGAATAGTATTCTCTTTATATAGAACATAAAATATTAGAATATATACATAGAATAGAATATATATATATATATATTTACTACAGTTTTTTTATTCATTCATAAAATGGATGTTTGAAGGATACCTAGGTTATTTCCATATCTTGGCTACTGTGAAGAATGCTGCAATGAACTCAGAAGTGCAGATATCTCTTCTAGTGATTTTATTTCCTTTGGATATTTATCCACAAGTGGGATTGCTGAATTATATGATAGTTCTATGTTCAGTGTTTTGGAGAACCTCCATAATGTTTTCCATAATGGCTGTACCAATCTACATTTCCACCAGCAGTGAACAAGAATTCTGTCTTCTCTATATCCTTGCCAATGCTTATTATTTTTTGACTTTTTGATAATAGCCATTCTAACAGATGTGAGGTGATACCTCCTTTAATTTTGATTTGCATTCCACTGATTATTAGTGATTATCATCTCTTCAAATACCTGTTAGCCATTAGTAAGTCTTCTTTGGCAAATTATATGTTCTTGTACGTTACCCATTTTTTAATTGGGTTACTTGATTTTTGCAGTTGAGTTATGTGAGTTCCTTATGTATTTTGAATATTAACCCCTTATCAGACATATGATTTGCAAATGTTTCTTCTATAGGTTACATTTTCATTTTGTTTCTTCTGCTGTGCAGAATATTTTTAGTTTGATGTAGTCCTGTTTATTTTTGCTTTTGTTATCTATGTTTGGTGCCAAACACAAAAAAATCATTGCCAAAACTAGTGTCAAGGAATTTTGTCTTATGTTTTCTTCCTGGACTTTTATGGCTTTATGCTTTCATTTTTTTTCCTATTTCTGTGAAAAATGCCATTGAAATTTAAATAGGCATTGCATTAAATATGTAGGTCACATTGGGTGGTATAGACTTTTTAACAATATTAATTTTTAACAATATTAATTTTTCTAATCCATGAGATGTCTTCTATTTAATTTTATCTTCTTCAATTTCTTTAATTAATTTTTTATAGTTTTAGTGTACAGATCTTTCATCCCCTTGATTAACTTTATTCCTAAATTATTTTTTCAGGTTGTTTGCATTTGTGTATAAAAGTGCAACTCTTTTTTAAATGTTGATTTTATATCCTATAGTTTTACTGAATTTGTTTATTAGTGTTGATAGTATTTTGGTGGATTCTAGGATTTTCTGTATTTTAGATCAAGTCATTTGCCAAAGGACAATTTCACTTTTTCCTTTTCATTTATGATGCCTTTTCTGATTTTTTCTTGCCTGACTGATCTGACTAGGACTTCCGGTAGTATGATTAAAGAGAAGTGGTGATAGTGGGTACTCTGTTGTGTTCCTAATCTTAAGGGAAAAGTTTTATGCTTTTCACCACTGAGTAGGATGTTAATTGTAGGCTTGTCATATATACATATACACAGATAGATACCTTCTATAGCTGTGTGTGTGTGTGTGTGTGTGTGTGTGTGTGTACCTTCTAATTTGTTGAGTAGTATTTATCATGAAGGGATGTACAATTTTGTCAAATGTGTTTTTCTTTTTTTTAAGATTTTATTTATTTATTTGACAGAGAGAGAGAGAGCACACGCAGGGATTGGGGAGAGCAACAGAGGAAGAGGGAGAAACAGACTCTCCACTGAGCAGGGAGGTGAACGCTGGCTTGATACCAAGATCCCAGGATCATGACCCGAGCCAAAGGCAAACACTTAACTGACTGAGCCACCCAGCACCCCTCAGTACCCACTGAGGCAGTCATGATTTTTATCCTTCATTTTGTTAAAGTGGCATATCACATTTATTGCCTCACATATGTTAAACTACCCTTACATCCCAGGGATAAATGATAAATCCAACTTGATCATGATGTACAATCATTTTAATGTGCTTTTGAAATTGGTTTGCTACTGTTTTGTTGAGGAATTTTGCATTTGTCGTCAGGAAAGATACGAGCCTGTCATTTCCTTTTTCTTGTAGTACTGAGATATTTGTTGATACCCTTTTGGGGGTTCCTTTGCATGTATGAGTTTCTTTTCCCTTGCTCCTTTCAGAATTTTCTCTTTGTCTTTGATTTTTGACAACTTCATTATCATGTGTCATGGTGAAGTCCTCTTTGGGTTGAATCTGTTTGGAGAGTTTTATGAGTTTCATGTAACCTAATGTTCATACCTCTCCCCAGATTTGGGACGTTTTTAGCTGTTATTTCTTTAAATATACTTTCTGCTCCTTTCTCTCTCTCTTCTCCTTCTGGAGCTTCCTTAATATATATATTGCTCACTTGATGGTATCCAACTCTTTTTCATTCTTTTTTTCTTTTTAGCTCCTCTAAATGTGTAATTTCAAATGATCTCTCTTTGAGTTTACAGATTCTTTCTTTAGCTTGATCAAGTCTGTTATTGATACTTTTGCATTTTTTTCATTCATTATTTTCTTTAGTTTCAAAATCTTTTTTTTTTTTTTGGTTTTTTTAATTTCTATCTCTCTGTTGAAATTCTTACTCTTTTTGTGTATTGTTTTCCTGATGTTATTGAGCTATTTATATGTTCTCCAGTAGCTCCCTGAACTTCTTTAAAACAATTATTTTGATACTTTGTAAAGCAATTCATGGATCTCCATTTCTTCGGGATCCATTAGTGGAAAATTACTGTGGTCCTCTCATGGTGTCATGTTTCTTTGATATTTCATGTTTCTTATAATTTTTCTTTAATATTTATATATTCAATGAAACAGTCACTTCTCTCAAGCCTTATAGACTGCTTATCTACAGGTGAGTATGAGGGACCAGCTGGGTGAGGTACAGCAGTTCTGCTTCTGAGGGGGTTCAGCAGCTGAGCTCAGCATCACTAATGTCTGAAGTCTAAATGCCCTTGGAGCAGCCATGTAGCTGGGATCCAGATAGCAGGCACCCCTAGTTGCCCCAGGTCAAAGGCATGGGCAGTCTTGCTGTGGCAGTGGCTTTAGTGTCTAGCTGCAGGTCTTTACCAAACAGCTGTTGACCCAGGGTCTAGGATGAGAGCTAGCCCACAGTGGTGGGAACTTCAGGGTAGAAGATGTGGGAGTGCTTGAAGTGGCTGTGGTGTGCACAGGGTTGGGAGGAAGTGGTCTTGGTCATTGGATGTTACCACAGCAGCTTCTTGTTTGGATGAGGGGAGTGGTGTTGCATTGTCACCCACTTCAGGGGCCAATAGTGGTGATGACTATTGATTGTCTCATGGCAAAAGCTGCTGGCATCCTCTTCAGAATGAATGTTTAGGGTTCATACTGGTGAACATGATGTGGTCCTCCAGCGTGAAAAATATGGACAGTCCATGGCTGCTGGCTGCCATGGGAGCTGTTGAGGTCCTCAGAAGTAAAGGCTGCCAGGGTTCCCCACACAGTAGGCTAGTGGGGACCAGGGTGGCACCTGCTATATGGGTGATACTGATAAACCCTGCCCCTTTTCTTTGTTTCTAGCCAACTCCAGTCATCTCAGCTCTGCCAGTCTCTCCAGCAGCCTTTTCTGTGCAGTTCTCTGTTTTTGGCTCCATTGTGTTGCTGCAGCAGGTTCAAAGTGGATTCTTAAGCCCTCCTAGGGCTATTTTCATTTGTGGATGGTCATCTGATGGTTGTTTTAAATGTGGGCACAAAGGCTGGTTATCTTCCACCCCAGTATCTTGCTGATAGCATCTGCAAATTTTTTATAGATACATGACAATGAAATGCATTTAAAAGACTATCAAAACTATTACCAAAATATCACAATGCCCGGAACTCTTATTTTTTATATTTAAATATTACCTCATTTATAACTTAAAATATACATTTGAATTTAGACCTCCAAGCTTTTGTAATCCTAAATAGTTCTGTTAAGTGTTTATAGTTTCTGATGAATTATCACAAATTTACCTCTGACCAATATTTTGCTTATATTTGATAAGTATTAACACATAGGGATAGGATTGGTTTTTTGATAAATATCATTTTCTTAAGGCTTTGATTTTTTTAATCTAGTGGTGTCCTTAATTATTTTTTTTAATTTTCAAGTAACAGGGTTTTCGTTTGATTCCAGTATTTTTTGTGATGTCTAGTTTTGTTGCATTGATTTACTATCTAAAGTACTATCTTGATTTTTTAGATGTTAACAAGTGTTTTTTAGGTTAGGTTTTAGGTTAACTCTTTAGGTTAGGTTTTAGGTTAACTCTTACCACTAATATTAGGGCCATAATAAAACTGAAAGCAAAAGTAAAATTGAAAACAAATGGAAAAACTTTTTAAAAATAACGTATATTTATTTTACCTTGGGATAAAATTGGCTAAATTATATTTATATAAGTAACATAAAATACAAAAATATCATACATAAAAATGTAAAAATAAATGGACACGAATAGGGTGTTATAATAAGCATCTTACCTCCCCATGTAAACTCATGAAACAAGTAGATGAAAAATAAATAGTGGTGAGGAGATTCTAATTGATACAGCCATAAAACTTGTAGTGATAATTCACATAAACTGTTATTTTTTCATGGACACTTTTGTGGTTATTTTTGATAATTTGAGACTTAGATATAACACCATAAAAGTAGTGTCATGCAGGCATATAATCATTGTTGCTTTGTAATTTAAAAAGTAATATCAATAGTTGTCTTTGTCAAGCAAAGACTAAATGGTCCTGATGTATTGCTTCAAGGGAGGACCCAGAGTAACTCAAATGGAGGCCATTTCTGGAAGAATTAGGACCACGGACAGAAAATGGTTATATAACATAGACTTCAGACTTGGTGGTATAATGCAGAATTATAAAATTCTTGTGTAACATATAATTAGAACATTTCCCAGCAGCAGGTGTATAGTAACGTCATACACAAATGTAGTGTGTAGTTTATCTCTTTTACATACTACCATGCAGCTTATTAATAAAAGGTTTCACGTTTGGGGTGCCTGGGTGGCTTCATCGGCTAAGCGTGGGACTCATGATTTTGGCTCAGGTCATGATCTCAGTCCTGAGATTGAAACCGCTTGTGCTCCATGATCACAGCAGAGTCTGCCTGAGATTCCGTTGAGCTGCTCTCTGCCCCTCCACCTCCCATGTGTGCATATGCATGCCTGCTCTCTCTCTTGCTCTTTAAAATAAAATATTTGAAAGAAAGGATTAATGTTTAATTAATAATAATATGTTCACAAGGAAGAATGTTGAGTAAATTACATATTTTATTTTTCAGTATTACATACGCTTCTTAAAATAAGACCTATCGTTCAAAAAATATTTATTGTGTGTTTTTTAAATACTGGACTCTACATGAAGCAGACCAAAGCTCTAAACTTCTGGGAATTGTATTTTAAGTTTGGTAAGGTTGGGATGATGAAAAATTAAAAAATAATCAAATTTGAAACAAATATTGAAGAAGTATTTTTCTTTAAATTAGCATGAATCGTTTCTTATGCTGTATCTGTTTTAATTATATTTTATTTTTATTTTATTAAATCTTAAAATCTTTCAATTTTAGCCAATTTCCTAAATCTTTATTACTACTGGAAAATTGATTTTGTGAAATGGGTTTATCTCTAAGTTTTTAGCTTAGGGGATATTTTTATCATTTCTAGGCCTTCCCCTCTTTCTTCCCTTCTTTCTCTTACTTAAAAAAAATTCAGTTACTGAGTTTTGACCATCAGTATATAAATTATGATGGTTTTTGATAATGTTATGGAAATTTTTAAAATGGATTTAGGAGATTATTTTGAATTTCATTGTTTTTCATGAAACTCTATGAATTCAGATTTTGATTCCTATTTTGTTTTCCACAGGAGAATGCTGTGACTGAAGCCAAAAAAGTGACTACAAAGGTCAGCATTTTAGGTAACGAAACACATGAGGCTGATGTATTTTAAACATTTTGATGCTTCTCAAACTGCACATTAATACTCTGCTATATTATCGACAGCTCGTATGGGCAGAGCAATTTGTCTTTGTTGTAGTGGTGGATGTCTGTGTTGGTGACAACAAACACATAATGGCAATTATGCCTTTGTCATAATATTGAACCATGTGAAGTTAACTGGGATTTTGTGAACATTCTAGACCATTACAGTAAGAAAAACTCTCGCACCAGTCTTTTGTCAAATGCTTTTTCCTTTAATAAGATTTCCTGAAAAATGCATTTTATAGCCCTTTGAAGACATATGTGGCATGTAAAATTCAAACAGTAAAATGTAAAGCTTGTCAACTTATTCTCTTTTGATGGACATTTGTACATATATTTACTGAAATCCAGGTGCAACACACTTTCCATGCTATCTCTTAAATGTTTTATATAGTTTTAGGTATAGCAGCCCAATGCTAATTGTTACATTTTATAGGAAACTGGTTCTTTAGAGTTAGAATTGCCTAAATCACTTGAAATCAATGTATTTACAAAAAAAAAGTTTACATTGTATGACAAAAAGATTGGGAACAAAATGGGGTATAGTTACAGATATATAACCTAAATTAATATTTTTAATGGGTTTTTAAAATATATTTTTGTTTGCTAATTTTCCCAGGGAATTACATCTCTGCAACTTAGGAAGCTGGAATTTCGTCCCATTAGAGATACAGTAATAACTTTGTAATTAGTGAAATCATTGTCACACTGCATAATCAGCTCATTGAACACATACATTATAGTAAGAAAAAATAATAAAAAATCCTTGATAGTAACATAACTGTCCCATTAAAGTCTTGATTAACTTTATAACAATAATGTAGTATCATTTTACTTTTATAAATTAGCAGACAAATTGGAAATATATCAAACAATGCTTCTGTATCTTTACAGAAGGGAGGGATGCTTAATTAAAATAATATAATGCTGGCAACATTAATTTCTTATTGTGGGGATTTAGCAACTCATTTCAGAATGTGAGGCCAAATTTATATTTCAGCAGTTTTATGTTAAATGTTTCAAGGAAAGCCATACGGCCCCTGGGCACTGCATGACAGACAGTCGTATCAGAAACAATTGATGTGTGTAATGACAATTGTGAGCATCCTTTCCAGATGAGCTGACCCACCCCGATTCCACCCTGCTGCTCCTGTTTGGTCAGCAGCTACCTTTCACCATCTGTTCTCTCATAGCAGCTGAATTGTTTCTCTTATTGTGCACCTAGACGGTAAAGCATGTTGAATATGAAATATAGCTTGTAGGTCATGGGATAGTCTAAGTATTTCTGTTTAATTTGGAAAGACTGATTTTAGCTTTCAGTGCATTTTCCTTTGGTGGTAGCAAGAAGGTTTTTATTCTGAGTGTAATCAGACCAAGGCATGTAAATTTTTAATAGGGACCATACATATAATTACAGAGATTGCTGTAATTTGCTGTTTGTATTATTAACATCCTTAAGACGATATAATGATCATTCCTTCTAACTAAGTACTTTGCATGATTACTAAACTGGCCATGAAAACTAGAGCCTCTGAGAAAAAGTGTGTGTTCTGTTGTTTAAAATCGACACATAATTTTTGCACTGTTCTCTTCCCAAAAGATGTAAACTTACATTCCTCTTTTTAAAAAATTTGTATTGAAATTGATTAATATTTTTATATTTTAATAGAGCCCATTTTTAAATATTATATTCAGGATATTTCATTTATGTTTCCTTGGAGCAGTTCTGTTCCTCTTGGTTTTGGGGAGATGGGAGATAAGACATTAAGTCATTCTGGGATTTTTCTAGGGAGTGGTGGGTAGGGGCACATGCAACAGATGGGTAGAGAAATGGTTCATTCTTGAGAGAAGAAGGAACAGCAGTCAAAATCTGAACCTGGTCATTAAAATCAGTATTTCCAAAACATTCAATAATCTGACAGACCAATATCTCTAAAATGTGATTTTCACACATTTCTCTTTGTTTATTTTAATGTAATGATATTGCAGAGAAAATCAAGAGTACTGGTTTTGAGCACTAATAGCTAATTCCATTAGCTATTTCTATAACCTTGGATCGATAATTCAAAATCCTAAGTCTTTACGCTGGCTTCCCAGATCCTGAATGATGTGGGCTGCAGTAATTGTGTGACCTTCCCTTTTGCTCTTGTCCTTCTTATTCACTTGGCTCCATCTTAGTAGCTTCATTATTGTCCCTCAAACTTGCCAGATCCACTCCTTCTGCACTTTCCTCTGCCTAGATCCTACTTACTCCAGGCATTTTCACTTTCTTCAGTTCTTTGATCTAAAGTAACCTTATCCATGATGCTTTCCTTGACCATTTAGTGAAAAATTGATTCCACCCATAGGAACTTCCTCTGTTTCTCTTAAGCTCCTTTAATTTTCCTCAAGCTCTTTTCCTCAAGCATCTTGACCAAATTTGTATTCACTTTTTTGTTTGTTTTCTCATCCTCCTTCCTAGGATATAAACTCTGAGGAGCACAGGCATTGTCTGCTTTGCCTATAGGGTAATCCCCAGATCCTAGAACAATGCGTGGCACATAGCAGACGTGCAGAAAATAGTTGCTACATGAAGGAAGTCATTCAGCAACGAGTTAGTACCCTCTTTATACAAGCATCCTACTACGGATGGACTAGAGATACAGGGCTGAGTAAGACAGAGACCTGCTCCCTTGTGAAGATAAATTCTTAGGTACAAATTATTTATAGTCTGCCAAATCTGTACATTATATAACTTCTCTACTGATTATTCATTAATGAAGGATTAATGTTACTAAGGTTTCTTTGAGTTACACAGTTTTGTAATATTACTGGTCTGTGGTCAAGTTAGAGTCTAGATCTTCTTTAATCTACCTTCATTGCACTTGCTTATCTCTCTCTGAAGCCTGTTTTGTAAGCAGCAACCTCTATTCCTACAAGTGTGCCCTCAAAATTATCAGCTCTGAACTTGTGTAAAGATTCTTCCTTGTATCGAGATCATTCTTTTTGTTCATCTTGGTCTGTCTGAATTGTTGTCTGTTTTCAAAGAGGATCCAAATCCCTCTTATCTTGGCTTTACTGAATCAACTTACAGTGATTACAGAAAGAACTTACTGATAGTTTATTCAGTCTTGGGTACGTGAAAAAATAAATGGAGAACTAGACACATTACTTGTTACTTAAAATCTCTTGCTCATTGATGACAACTTTGTGTGTGTCCCCAGGCTTCCAACTCAGAAATCTTTTCCCTAGACCCGGATATCCTGTATTCCTTTGTACTGTTGTCTTGGTCCATTCAGGCTGCTATAAGAGAATACCACAGACCAGGTGACTTACACATAACCAAAATGCATTTCTCACAGTTCTAGAAAATGGGAGATTCAAGATTACTTCATTGGCATCTTTGTTGTGTGTCGAGGCCCTACTGCCAGCTTCACAGGAAGGCCATCTTCCTGCCATGTCCTCCCATGACCCTTATCTGGAGTCTCATTATAAAGGTTCTAATCTTATTCAAAGGTTCTATCTCCAAATACCAGACATCAGGGATTGGATTTCAACATATGAATTTTGGGGGGATTATAGACATTCATTCAGTCTGTACCAACTGTTATCTTTTTCTTTATAATACTAAGTAAACACAAATTAGGTGAAATATGTTTTATATTGGAAGATGCAAAGCTTTTTGACTTAATGATAACTCTCAGAACTTTCAAAACTTCTTTTCAGAGTATCTGATCCTTTTGTATTATTTTCTGAAAAAGATCTGTTACTTAATGGAATCTCAGTGTATATCACAAATAACTGTGATTTCTTCTACAAAAACATATTCATACACCCTTATGTATATGTATGGATAGGTCTGTGTTTCGTCTCTGGTTTTCTAAATGCAAATGTGAGCACAATAGAGATACTTCTTAATCTGTGCGTTTTTCACTTACACATTTTTTGGAGATTTTTTCATATTATTCCTTGTTTTATCTAGTACTTGGAGGTATTTCATTATATAGAATATAATAATTTAGTTAACTAGTACCTGTGTATCTCTTGATGGATTCTTTAAGTATTTTCATTATTCTGTTTTGCTATTCCTAATAAGTGTAATGAATGGAGTGTGTGTGTATATACACACACACACACACACACACACGTACACACACACATATATATAAATTTTATACATATATACCATATAAACATAAATAGTTTTTCATAAACTTATGGCCATTTATTCTTTTTTGAGAACCACATGTTTCTATTTTTGGTTGATTTTTGTATTGATGCAGTCATCCTTTCCTTTTAAATTTGTATGGGCTCTTTGTAAATTGAAGGTATTAGTTGTGTGTCAAGTGTTGCAAATATGTTTTGCCGGTTGTCACTGGTATTCACTTCTTTGAGATTTAAGACAACTCATGAAAGTAAGGCTGTGAAAGCTACTCAAAATTAAGTGGATATCTGAGGCAATTATTCAGCAGAGTCTACCCAAGAAAAAAAATGCTCAATCACTTTAATATTTCAAAAGGAAATGTTAATTTGGCTTATTTTTTAGGAAATAAAATAACTGGTATAGCAAAATAGTCTTTTATCTGGAGTGCAGTGGCATAAATAATATTTAATAGCTTCTGCAACACAGTTCATATATAATTTTTAGACATGTTGTAGGTATCATAGGGAACTTTTTCTTTTCTCAGTTCCTGGTCATCTCTTCAAAACAGTTCTTTCTGGTCATAGGGGCATGTATCGTGTCTCCTCTGTGTTGCTATGTCATTAATAATTCTAACATAATTTAAAGAAAAAGAAAATTATGTCTTGAGAATTAAATATTTAGGAAAGAACAATAGTGATAATTATGTTGACAAAGACAGTCATTTAGGACACACAAACAAATAACCAACCAGCAATTCGAATCCCCCCTCTTCCCCAACATTGAGAGGGCTCTGCCTAATCTACTTCTCTCTCTCTTCATTGTTCTTACCACTTGCTTGAAATATCACAGTTCTTTTTTTTCTATTAAAGATTTTATTTATTTGAGAGAGAGAGCATGCACCTGTGCGAGTGGGGAGAGGAAGAGGAGAGAGAGAATTCCAAGTGGATATCCCATTGAGTGGGGAGTCCAATGCTGTGGCCCATCCCATCCTAGAACTCTGAGATTATGGCTAGAAACAAAGTCAAATGGTTGACTGACTGAGCCACCCAGGTGCCCCAAAATGTCACAGTTCTTATTGAAAGGAATTTAATCCCCCTTTTCTGGCCATTGTATGGGAATTTGGAATCTTCCCTTTTTAATATAATTTTTTTATATAAGAATAAATATTTATATCATCATTTCCATTTTCACATTTTCTGGCTTGGGTTACACAGTTAGTAAATATGGTCAGGGTTGCATGTGAGCTCACCTCAGACACTTTTCTTCTTTTAAATCATGTTTATTGGTGGCATAGTGGTTTCCATTTTAATTTCCTTCTATTTGTAGTTTAACATAATTCTTCTACCCATTTATTTGCTACATACGGAGATAACATTTAAAATGGTTTCTGGAAAACATTATTTATACACAGATGTTGCTATATACACATACAAAATCTTTTATCTACAATGCAATAACATAAATAATATTCAATAGCTTCTACCACAAAAGAATTCATTTAGAACACATAAGTATGTGTTCTAAATAGAAGTGGAATACTTTTTCATCTCTATCAATCATTTATTTATTTCTACACAAATAGATACATATAGATAACAAAATAATAGAAATACCTAATGAGTGTTTGTATGTGTGTTTATGTATATACTTGTGTGTGTGTGTGTACACAGGGAGAGACAGAGAATTTCACTTCTATTCGGTATTTTTTTTATCATTGAAAATAAAGTCAAACTACAGTATTAGAGAAACTGTGATGTTTAAAAACAGAGAACATCTGGAACAAATCTCATAGATTGTTCTATGGATAATTGATGAGGTAAAAACAAAAACAGAAACAAAGCAAGTTTCCATTACCTATAGCCAAGGTGTAAGCACTTCTCCTGGGGGACTGGGGGATGAGTGAGAAGTCACATGGTGCAGATGTTAGGAGGGTGGGCTCCTGATGCCTGGTGATGGGGTTCACTAGCTGTGTCTCATTAGCAGTGACACAGCTATTCTTTGTATTTTAGACTCATTTATAATATATGGCTCATAATAATCTCCATCCCTTAGGGTGTTGTGAGGAGGGAATGAGTTAATATACGTAAAGTTCTCTGAAATGTTTGGCATGCAGTAAGTGCTGAATATCTGGTTGTATTATTACTATTATTATCCCATCTTAAGCCTGTGGAGAAGAGACTTTTTCCACACCTTCCTCACATGCAGCAGTCACCCTGCTTTATTCGAGGTTCAGTTCAGCAGTGAGTTGGCTTTTAGAGAAATGCAAACCAAGTGGGAGAGTGAAGACGGGGCATGCCAATTAGTGGAATGGCAGCTGAAAAGCTTGGGCGTGATCGTTGCCATGAGACTGGAGCTGAGGGCACGTGGGAGGGTTGGCAGTAAGGTGAGAAAGGTTGGCTGGCTTCAAACTGTGACCACCGTAATTGTCATATGGAAAACATTTAAAAGTCACTGAACCCCAGCTCCAGGGACAATTTCTACAATGTTCCTTGTGAAAATAACTCTTTCTTCCTAAACAGTCTCCTGATCAGATACTACAGATCTTGTCATTTTTTCCCACAATTTTTAAGTGAAGAATGTGAGAATTAAGTGAAATTAAAAATAGGAGAATTTTGTATAGTCCTGGCTTACAGGCATGTTCTGTAAATCATAGTTATCATTCTTAGCAACATCATTACCATTGTCACTTTTATATAATTCACCAAAGGCAATCTAAAGAGTCAAAATTACAGATATTTATGTCAAGAGTAGAACAAGGAACAGGGCAAATAACTTTGCTCTTAAACCACAGGAAATGCTAGATTTGTGTCATCATCTGATTGGCTCACCTAACGCCGACAGAAATAATTTCAATACTTTGTAACTGAATGTTGCATCATTTGCCAAACTTTTCCTTGATACATTTTATTCATAAAAGATGGTAAGTGTGAAAAATATCCATGCAGGGACACCGTAAGAAAGCTAAAAGGCACAGCATCCAAGTGAATAAGATATCACATCAGCATCCTAACCATTTCATAGCCTGAAGACAACAGCAATGTAGTCAACACAAGGGCAAGGAGAGACTGCCAGGGAACCAGATGCTATTGCTGGAAAGAACATTTTCTCGGCTCAGCATCTGGGTCTTGTAAATGCGATCCAGAAAGAATTAGGGAAAGCAGAGCTTTGTAGAGGGGAACACAGTGTCCTTACCTGAATGCTGTATATATTATAAAAAGTAATATTTGTAACAATTTGCTCTTTTATTCATCGACAAACACAAACCAGACTGGACTTTCTACTCAGTATTCCTCTTTGTCAATGATGACATCTACAAAGACATTTACCCATTTATAAATGTTATACACAGCCATGTTTTCAGTATGACTTCCCGTGGATGCAGAGATCATAGGTGGAAAGCTCCGCTTTTTGCATGTCTGTATTTTAGAAAAGTGTAGGCTTTTAGAAAAATGTAGTGCTTCCTTCTAATGTAAAATAGTCTCCTTAGGGAAGAACACTTACACAATGGAAAACATTGACTAAATCAGAGAATAAACGGACAGGACAGTAGTTAATATTGACATTGGGTAGAATAATGTGCTTGTTTATCTGATATGATCTCATCATCATTATTTTTTAGAAGCGTATTTCTGTTTATTTGGACAAAGATAAAGTTTATAAAAAGATACAAGTATTTGTAAAATATACCCAGGTTTTTCAGATCTTTGTATTTTGCTGTGCAGAACTTGTTATATTCTGTAGGAATACGTATTTGGACATCTAGGTGTCTGAGATTGGTGAAATGTGCTGTCCTTAAACGAATTATCTGAATTTATTTCTACAGTATATTGCAGTGTTTGGTAATAAAAGCGTAAGATTGAATTTCCTAATAGCATGTATCTGACATTTGATAATTTGAAGTTCAGGAAGTTGTGTGTTAAAATATGTAATTTAATTCAATAAATCCTAATGGCCTGTTATCTTTAAGGCATTAAGAAATTGCTGGAGCTGATTCAAAGATTTCGAATGGGCTTTTCATGTCCAGAAATATACTATATTTGACATAATTACAAATACAAGGACAACAGCCAAATGCTAGCATACAAGAAAAATTATGACATTTAAAATGCAAATGTAGATTTGCTGTATTGCATTTTAGAGGTCTGCCAAATTCCTGTTACTTTTAGGTTATCTGCTAGCAATAGGATTCGTTTGTTTATCTATTTATTTATAGATAAACTAGAACAATTTTCTTTTAGTTTGCCAGTGTCCTGATAATTTCAAAATAATAACAGCCTTTGTAATGGTAAAATAATAACATAAAAGTAAGAGATAAGGTTACCTTATGCTGAATATCATATATATGTTACTTACAAAATCAAATATGTGCTGAGCTTTAGGGTTCTTCTTCTTTTACTTTAAGTGCTTCATAACTTAAGGGGTTAGAGAAATATATCAATAAGACCAGATCCAATGATTAAGCCTCCATTTAAACTATGGTCAAGAAATGCACCACCAAATCAAGAGGGCAGTTTTGGGAATATGTGACATCAGTGATAAAATGCATGTGGCAGTCTTGTGTAAATACAAAATTGTTAGAATTTAAAATGAATCCCAGCAAAATAATAATAATAATAGTAGTAGTGGTAGTAGTAATAACAAGTCAGTAGTGTTTTCACTTCAGGATTATAGATTATATATGTGTGTATGAATGTGTTTGTGTGTGCTTATACAGTAGATGAAAATGAGGTGAAATGGAAATATATCTGACGAAGAAGAAAGAAAACATTATTTCACATGTGGAACATTCCCTGAATAGTTTGTTTTCTGTTAAATCAACAGTTCTACTTGCAAACTCTCTAGGGTTTTCAAAGTCACTGAAGAGAGCCCAAATTAGATTACTTGAATCAACAGTCTTGGGGCTACTGATATATTCACCTCCCTGCTTTTTATTGGATAGAAATTGCTCCAAGTTTTCCAGCTGCATAATCTCCGTATTTTGCATACAAACCAAATCTATTAGATGTATAATAAGGATAGAGTCCATAGCCATGTGTGTGTTTTTTTTTTTTTTTTCCTGGCTATGTCCAAAACAGCATCCATGTCTTACTCTTGTCTTTACCCCAGCATCTAGCATTGTGTGTATCGGCATTTATAATGTCCGTTGAATGCAGGAATAAATGGACCAATAGAAAAAAGAAATGGGATATGAGGAATTTAAATTTTTTTAGAGATGAAGAAGCCAATGAGAGAGAAGGTGGAAAATACATATGCAGGGTGAAAAGCCTCGCTTACTGGCAAGGATGCTGTAACATTGGCAAGAGAATTAGCAGTACACTAGCAATGAAAGATGGGTTTCTAGCTACAGCTCTGCAGTAGAGTGCTTGATAAATCATGCTGCTTTTCCAGCCCTCAGTCTCCTCATGAGTTCTAGTAGGTCATGAATTGGAACTACAAGCACCGATAGATTGGCAACTGTTTTCTGAAACTCTGTGTGACTCTAAGACCACCTTTCTGTGCAATGAGCGGTCAGAGTGCTGTGGGTGGTTCGTTGGTAATGTCTGTCATGGGCCTATAAGAATGAGGGCATCTCTGAACTAGAAGTTCTCTGAGAGTTTTCTATGTTCTCTCTGGATTCCTGAACTATTAATTTTTGGGATAGAAAGGCTTTCCTTCCCTCTTTTAACCTCTTGCCAGTGCCTCTTTCTCACTAGTTTTGCTTAAATCTTTTCAAGACAGAAATTCCAAACGGATCACTGGTTAAAGAACTGTAATCCTTGTGCTGTGTTGTCTTTTCCTTAGTGTTTGGTTATCATGGATAAGAAATACTGTTTTAAGTCTCAGATATAAACAACTTCATGTAAAGCAATTAAAAAATTGTAGTGCTATAAAAATGATTTATTGTTTACTATTTAATAAGAAACACAAAAGTGTTTGAGATCACCTAAGCTTCTTCAGTCACATAAAGCTAATTAGTTATTTGATAATATTAAGCAATAGGTAATTCTAATATAACACAGAGTTTTCATAGAGGACGAGACAGTTACATTCAGGTTTTACTATGATTGTTTATGTCCCTGGAAGGGTTATCCTAAGCTGCCATTTATTATTTCAAGACACTGATAATCCAGGTATCATGAAATGAAATAATGAACACACTATTCACTTTAAACAGTTCAGTTTAAATTTATATGTTTGTTTGCCCATGCACTTGCTTAAAGAGCTGCTATTATAAACAGCTTAGTCAATCTTGTTACAAAAATTCTCTTCTGAATAACAGACATAACAATGTATTGGATCTAATGCATTTTAATTTATCAGTTTAATCAACTTCAGTAGCATGCTGCCAATTCTTTTCCTTTAAACGAGAATATATGGCAATTGATCAGAAAGAATATGCTTTCTGTGTGACTTTGAAACTCCGCCGTTCCTGCTGCAGTTGTGTTGCTGCAATGGATGACTTTCACAACAGGAAATCAGGCCAATTTAAAGTCCAGGCACCAAGCAATTTGAGAACCACCAGCTTTATGCAGTAATATAATTATTCCCTCCGAGGCTCTTAATTGTATTCATCACACCATGATTTCTGCACAAATTAAGCATGCATTTACTGCTATATATAACTTGCTTTGCAGTTAACATTCTGGAAACAAATTTCAAGGAGATAGAATTTTGGACTTATTCATCCCCTGAAATCACAAGTTCTAAATGTTCTATATACCTTAAGGTCATATTTTCTACCTTGTAGCCTCTAAATAAGCAAGATACCAAATTAAGGCAGAACAAATATCTGGAGCTGGATTTCTGTATTCTTTTTTAATTTTTTTCTTCCTTACTCTAAAATTTTGCAGGACTCCAAATTCTAAGTATTTCCTGTATGTTTGCTGTTTTCCTGGAAGGAGTTCTTAGCTAAATCTATTACATGTAAAATCACTCAGAATTTGAAAAAAAATGTTTGAATATATGCTCAATATCAAATGTTAATTACTCATGGGATGGATTGTACAGATTTGGGACAAAAATGAAATAATCAAAAATGACCCAGTGAATATGCATAGATAATCTTTCTGTGTTAAATCTAAATAGAGGATTTTATCTGATATACTCAGAAAATGAACTTATATCCATAAATGTTTCTAAATAAACTGGAAAATGAAGATTCTTTTTTATTATTTTATTTAAAAAACCTTAGCTATAAGTAATTTGAATTTCTATAGTATTTGCTACATAATTCTTTTATTGCATTACCTCTCCTTACCTGCTTTATTTTTACCTATATTAGAAATATCACTTTCTAATATTTGATATAGTTTACTTATTTTCTCTGTTTCCCCCATGAGAGTAGGGGTTTCTTCTCCTCCCTCCGTCTGGATATATAATTTCTTTTTTTTTTTTTTTTAAAGATTTTTTTTTTATTTTTTTTATTTATCCGACAGACAGAGATCACAAGTAAGCAGAGAAGCAGGCAGAGAGAGAGAGGAGGAAGCAGGCTCCCTGCTGAGCAGAGAGCCCGATGCGGGGCTCGATCCCAGGACGCCGGGACCACGACCCGAGCCGAAGGCAGAGGCTTTAACCCACTGAGCCACCCAGGCGCCCCTGGATATATAATTTCTATATGTACTTCTCTACTGCTGTATTACTAGTGCTCCAAATAGTGTCTAACATCTAGTGGATATCAGTAAATATCCTATCTCATTAGATAGATTGTAAACTCCTTGAAGGAAAGAGATATAGGGAGGCAGCAGTAGTGCTCTGCATTTTTTCAGTCATTCGTTCAGAAACCTTTGTGGAGCAGCAGCAGTGGGCCAGGCAGCAAACTAAAAGACCTATGTGGGCTCTGTATTCATAAACTGCAGTGGTTCAGAATGTGGGCTTTCAAGTAGCTTTGCCCTGTTTTGGTTGAATTAAATAATTTATTTACAGCCTCTAGTACTCAGTTTGTTTATTTATAAAAAGAGGCTAATGACCACTGCTTAAAAAAAGTGTTAGAAATTAGATCTTTTGCTCACCATTGGTAGGAATGCAAAATAGTACAGTCACTATGGAAAACACTATAGAAGTTGTTAAAAAGTAACCTAAAAAATAGAGCTTGTATATGATTCAGCAATCCCACTTCTGGGTGTGTATCCAGAAGAACTGAAATCAAGATTTCAAAGTAATATTAGGATTCTCATGTTTATTATAACAGTATTCATAGTAGCCAAGATGTGAAATGATCTGAATATTCATTGATAGATGGATAGAAAGAAAATGTGGTATGTACATACCAGAGATTGCTCTTCAGAGTTAAAAAAAATGAAATTCTGTAATACGCAGTGAAACATGGATGGATTTGGAAGAGATTAAGCTAAATTAATAAGGTAGGCAAAGAAAGGCAAATAATGCATGATTCCACTCTAATAAGGTATCTAAAATAGTCAAATTCATAAAATCAAAGACTAGGATGATAGTTAACAGGGTTGAGGGAGGAGGGGGAAATGGGAAGTTATTAATCAACAGGCATAAAGCTTTAGTTAAGTAAAATGAATAAGTTCTAGAGTTCTGAGGTACGGCATTGTATCTACAGTCACATATATTTTACACTTACAATTTTTAAGACATTAGATCTCAGGTTAAGTGTTCTAACCAATAAAACTATAATTCCTATTTCCATATTGACTTTTACATTTATCTGAGTTAATAAATCATCTTAGAAGCAAAAATAATGTTAGAACATAATGCAATACTGAATATATACTGTTGTTAACATAGGTCTGGCAGAAAGTAAACACTTAGTAGATGCAACTTACTTTGTAAGGCTTTTGCCTTCTGTATTTTTTACCTAATATCTTAAACATACTAGATGGGTAATAGATAGCTTTGAGAGGTTGGTTGATTTCTTCCCAGAGCCCATCATCCAGTTAATTATCCTTAGATCATGGGGCTCTGGAAAAGGTAGGGGGTGTTCTGATTTTAATTTATAGCTCTCGGGGCTTCTATGAGAAACTGTCTTTGTCAGTGGGGGTGTGAGCCATAGAGACTTGGACCTGAAAAGTGAAGTGGGATCTCAACATGATAGGTAAGTTGAGGTTTCTTATCAGGGCAAGCAACTATAAATCTGTGAAAGATGTTTAAGGATTTGGCAAGATAGCAAATACCTCTTTTCTATCAGGTTAAGGAATTAGATTACAAGAAATTTAGTGACCCCAAACCCCAGTTTTAAGCCTTCTTAATAATGCAGGTGTGAAATACTAGAAAATTGTATGAGGGCAGTTGTAACATGAATGTTTAAAAAACAAAACAAAACAAAACAAAAACAAAAACAAAAACAAACCCCAAAAAACAAAACAAATGGGCAGGAGGAATACTCAAAAGAACTGGAGAATTGAATGGTAAGGCTTGCTCCTAGGAAGCAGATAAAGTACAAAAAGTAATCATATATAAAATACGGATATCTCAGTGAATAATCATGCCATTTACTAAGGAAAGGGATATAGGATGAGGAATAAGTATCCTTTGGAGATATTTCAACCACATATTTTAGGCAGAATTAAAACCCCCCTTCCTCTTTTTTTTTTCTTTTTTCTTTTCTTTTTTTCTTTTTTTTTTTTTTTTTTAGAGAGAGAGAGGGAGAGAATGGGGTGGTGGTGGGGGACAGGGGCAGGGATAGAGAGCCGAGGAGGTCAATCTCACAAACCTGAGATTATGACCTGAGATTATGACCTAAGCGGAAATCAAGAGTCTGTTACTTAACTGACTGAGCCAACCAGGTGCCCCACCCTCTTCCTATTTCTTAACCTAAATTTAAGCTTTCTTCTGCTTGTAAATTTAATCTGCCCTGTGATTGATGGGTTCAAAACTTTGGGCTAAAAACTATTAGATAATTGTCTCTCTAGTTATCTTTAAAAAGTATTCTGGAAGTTTAATTAATATTTTTGTTAATGTAGAGAAAACACCTGTGCTAGTGTGGAAGGATTAGGAAGTCCAAATTATAAAAGTAACATAAAAACAACAATTGATGCAAAGTAAACCTTCTCATCTACGCAATGCCATTTTTACCTTAATATTTGAAAGTTGATGATTAGAATAATTGATTCTTTGCATATGTATTTCATTGGACTATTTGCTACCATATTATTGAGCTGAATATTAGACTGGCATTTTGTAAAATCTTTCCTTTGCAGATTGTAAGCTTTTAAATGCTGTGCTCCCATCTGTCAACTTCAAGTCCATCCAGTCTATATCCTTTTTAAGTGGTGTTAACACAACTTCATTACGTAGTGATATATACTATACAAATGTTAATTATGTGTTTGACCTTGTTAATGACAAGGCAATGTTACAATTTTGATTTGCTTTTAAAAACTATAGATAAGACAAATTATGTAAAAGGATATAGGAAAGAATCATTAATGTAATTAGATCCAAACCCATTTAAACACATAAACATAAAATGTCCCTAACATGTTATTAATTTATTCAATCTATTTTTAGGAGAAAGCAGTAACACTCATGATACATTGTTAATTTTTTTTTATTTCATATACTATCATTCTTATGTGCTAATTAAGGGAAAAACTAATATAATAACATGACATTATTTCAAGGTACATCAAAAATAATGTGATGTGTTCTACTAAGTAAAATTCATTCTTCATATGCAGTCCCTTTTTGTGAGAAACGATAGTAAGCACGATACTTTGAAATTGATTATTATCAGAGTTGTGTCTATTAATATTAAAATATAACAGCCAATAAATTCTGCACACTTCTAGATTTATGCAGTTCACATGTCTTGTCATATAATAATTGACATAATGATAATGTAAGAAGAATCAGAGAGAGAGAAAGAACAAACCAGAAACTGCAAGGTAGCAATTTTCCCAGTAAAAAAAGAAATCAACTGGAATAGATTCACTGGTATTTTATGTGCCACCTCCTTTTAATAAGATCACATTTTCAGAAAATCCAATCTGCATAGATTTGGTAAAACACAGGGCTACTAAAGTCACTAAGCTGCAGCCTTCTTGACTGACCAACACAGATAAAGAGCAAACAAATAAAAAGCCTAAGGAATCCGTTGTCTGCAACAGGAGAAATAGAATCATTACAAAACAAAAAAGCGTTCTACAGAAATATCAGCAGAGCAGAAATTACCGGCAGAGCATAAACTACACACAAGGAACATTTATTGTCATGAATATTCATGCCACTTGTATTCCATATGCAAGAGTGCCTTCCTGCTTGTGGCATTGTAACTAGCAAGGTGAGTCCCGAGAAAACCTCAAGCAAAAACTGAATTTGCACTGAGGGACGAGAAGAGTGTGGAAGAAAGGAAGATGTATTTTTGACAAGTGACACAGATCAGCGTGTAGTGTCCTCTAATGATGGGACTTGTGACGGGTCATTCATTGTGCCTTGCATATGCCCAGTTCAGTGCAGGAGGTGCTCATGCTGGGGGAGACAAGTGGAGCCCCGTCTCCTACTCCTCCGCTCAGTGCCAGAACTTATGTTAGAAACGTATTTGTAGTAAATTTGAAAACAATTCACAACACCTCCTTCTGGAAGAGAACTTGTTTTGAATACTGCTATGTATATTTCAGTAGGCAGGCAGTGAAAGTTTAAATTAAAGAAATAGATAAAATGATTCTGAACAATAACTATTACATAAACAAGCAATAGTTGACTAAATTTTCTTTATTCTATGACAATTTAATTGGAAACTGACCTATTTTTCCTTATTATGCAGAAAAATACCCCAGTTTCTTTTCTTTTATATGATCTTTATATTTTTTCTGATGCTTGTACTTTAAATAATAGCTACTTTAATTCTAAGTTATATTAGTGTATGAAATTACTAAGTACTCTTCGGTTGTTTATGAGAAGGATAAAAGTTAAACTTTGATTTTGAGACTGTGCTGTAAATGTGCATAAACCATCTTTTTTTTCCAACTGCTTGTTATACAACTTTAGAAGTAATATCAATATATCTTAGAACTTTTACAATCTGTATAGACAAGGTTTAATTAATTATAGACTAAAGACATGAATCATGAATTTAAAGATTATTCATTCAAGAAAGAGAAACTTTTCATGTTAGGAGCCAGCCCTGTATTTAAGGAGCTGAGAAGAGAATCATAAATAAAATGCTGACCCTGCTTTTGGGAATCTCAAATCAGCTTAATAGCTAAACACAACACAGCATATTTCTGGCCTTCACTAAGTTGGATGAAACGCACATCTTACAACATTGGTGAAAACTTTTATTCATGGCAGAGAGAGGTTCTGTGTATATACATGATTGAAGGGTTAAACCTTTTAAAAGAAAACAGTAAGCCCATAAACATGATGCATTACAAAAAACACTTGAATGTGAGATACAGAAATCATAGGTAGCAGTGCAGATTTGGGAGTTGAAGTACAAAAAAAATACCATTAATTACAGAAAAGGGGATATATATGTTATAACATTGTATGTGGCTCTTACTCTGAATTTTAGATTTTGTACTAGAGAAGATTATTATAATAAGGACAGTGTTTAAAATAAACAGGTGTGTGGGGCGCCTGGGTGGCTCAGTGGGTTAAAGCCTCTGCCTTCGGCTCAGGTCATGATCCCAGGGTCCTGGGATCGAGCCCCACATTGGGCTCTCTGCTCAGCAAGAAGCCTGCTTCTCCCTCTTTCTCTCTCTGCCTGCCTCTCTGCCTACTTGTGATCTCTCTCTCTCTCTGTCAAATAAATAAAACTTAAAAAACAACAACAACAAAAAAACAAACAAAAAAAAAACAAGTGTGTGCATACAACCTTCTGCCTTTTATAAGAACCTTGAATCTCTACATTGGCAAAGATATTGAGGTATTAGAAATTATGGAGTGTTAATGAGGGAAAATGAATCTTAGAAGCCTATCATAAAAATGTAGCCCCCTTACGAGGGACTTAGAGTCTTACCTTAGAACAGCACTCTTCCTGTATGATGTTCAAGTTATTTACTGGGTCATGAACTAGAGAATATTTTGCAGATTAAGTAGGGTTTCGGAGTCTTCAATAATATAATAATTTGTCTTTGATGTAGTTTTGGAATATAGTTGAGGTTCAGTGAGGTGGAGTCTGGAGCCGACAATCAAGAAAGAATTCTTAAGAATGTCTTTGGTGCAAAATGGTGGTTTATTAAGTGACAGGGACAGGACCCATGGACAGAAAGCTGTGGCCTGGGGGTTGGGGGAGGGGGGTTGATTATATACTGTGGGGTTGGGGCAGGTAAGGAAAAGGGAGGATTTGAAAGAACTTTTACGTATTAAAGAAGACACACAGGATACTGGAGGCTTTGCTATTTGTCAAGTTAAGGTGTTTTTTCCTTTTAGTAAGGCATTAACAGTAGGATAATTGGGAGCTTCCTGGAGGAATGTCACACTCCTACCACCTGTCCTTGTCAGTGAACTTTAGGTTTAGAAGAAATTCAACTTTATTTACATTTCCCTCTGCCTCAGCCTCCCTCAGTTTTATGGAGGGGAGAATGATGTCAGGTCTTCAGGAACTGAGTTATGGGTCTCTGGAAGTTAGGCGGTTGATAAGAAACCTGCTGCTTTGTAAATCACTAGGACATCTGTAAACTGAGGGAAACTCAGGTCTTGCATGATTGTGATCTCTACAAGTTAACTATTTGTTTTTTCCTTTAGGGCAGCCAGGAGTGCCTGAGGAATGTCCTTATAGACCATGGTGGGGGGGTGGGGTGTAGGGTGCCAGCTTCTGCTTTGTCCTCAGCTAGCCTTTTGTTTCCTCATCATCCTTGTCCTTTGGACTGTTGATATAAAAAAGTTACAAGAAGTTTAATATTGGAATCAGAAAAAATGGAGAAGAGAAAAAGAAGTGGATAATGAAGAGAAAACAAAGGGTTAGATGAGAGAATATAAAACAAAATAAAACACCCAAAACAGAAGACTAGAGATTGAGTCAAAATGGTCTTGATGGCTTGATTTTGAGTGAACTTCCACAGGATCCTGATTTAGTGATAGTGAACACAGAAACGTGGATTTTAAAATGAAAAGAGATTTGTGCCATGCACAGGCTCAGTACAGGGCACTGCTGGTTCACTGAAACTTAGTGTGCAGGAAAATCACAGTAAACAATATATGTATGCTTCCGATATATACTTCCTATATATATTTACTGTATATGTATTTTCCATAATGAAGGTATTTCCGATTGTACCGATGTGGTTTTGGAATATAGGTGAAGTTCAGTGGGGTAGAGTCTGGAGTCAGTGACCAAGAAGGAATTCTTGAGATGTCTTTGGTCAAAATGGTACTTTATTAAAGCAGGGGACAGGACCAGTGGGCAGAAAGAGCTGCTGTCCCAGGATTGTGAGGGGTGGCTGATTATATACTACAGGATTGGGGTTGGGGGAGGTAAGGAAAAAGGAGGTTTCCAGAACGAACTTTCATATGTTAAAGAAGACTCACTTGATAAGCAGACTTGCCATTGTCAAGTTAAGGTTGTTTACTGCCTTTATAAGACAGTAACAGTAAGATAGTTGGGAGCTTCCTGGAGGAACATTACACTGTGCCCACTTTAAGTATCTGTCAATGGGCTGCCAGTTATAAGGACATTTAATTGTATTTACATTCCCTTCTGGAAGCTATTGCTAAGGCTTTTGTAAACTGAGGGAGACTCATGTCTTGCAGGATTGTGATCTCTGTAAGTTAACTACTTCTTTTTCCTTTAGGGCAGCCAGGAGTGCCTGAGAAATGTCACATATATCCCATGGTGGGGGAGTTGTGGGGTGTCAGCTTCTGCTTTGTCCTTAGGTTGCTTTCTGTTCCCTCATCAGTACTATTAATTTTTGCTGAGTAGATGTAAAATAATGGTAAGAATCTTAGAAAATTTGGGTTCTGGAGCTAAATTCCATGTAATCTGATACTATGTGATACTGATAAGATGACTTAACCTCTCCAGGTTTCTTTTCTCAACAGTCTATTGGACATTAAATAGCATCCTTATTTACCCTTATTAAGGTTCCCTGAAATTTCTTCGTAAGCTAGAAATCAGGATGATCCTGGAGTTGTATATATAATTAGTCTGTTGATAATGTTGATTTGCATTGGTGTAGGTTACTTGGTCCAAGTAGAGTAATTATTGACTAATTGTAGATTTTTTTGTGTGTGTACACAAAAAAGTAAGCAGGGGGCGCCAGGGTGGCTCAGTGGGTTGAAGCCTCTGCCTTTGGCTTAGGTCATGATCCCAGGGTCGCGGGATCGAGCCCCGTGTTGGGCTCTCTGCTCGGCGGGGAGCCTGCTTCCCCTCTCTCTGCCTGCCTCTCTGCCTACTTGTGATCTCTGTCAAATAAATAAACAAAATCTTAAAAAAAAAAGTAAGCAGGATGAAGCATTATACATTTTTTTTCCTTTTTTTTTTTCCTTCTCAACAGCTTTCCACAGATGGCAGAAATATATGGGGGAGAAAATCACCCTTTCATCATCTCTAGTGCTTTGCCTTCTGAAAATAACTCTTCTTAAAATAATTTATTTTAGGGCACCTGGGTGGCTCTGTTGTTTAAGCATCTGCCTTTGACTCAGGTCATGGTCCCAGGGTCCTAGGATGAGTCCCCCATGAGGGTTCTTGCTCAGTGGGGAGCCTGCTTCTCCCTCTCCCTCTGTCCCCCACTTGTGTTTACTCGCTCTCTCTAGTTCTCTCTCAAATAAACAAAATCTTTTAAAAAAATTTATTTTAAAGAGTATTTATAAAATTACACAAAATCAACAGTGAGTCCAGAAATTTTTTGTTATTCTTCATGATATAATCACTCATGGAAGTTTGGGTTAGGTTTCGTACAAAATATCTGACTTATTTAATGCTCCCAGAAAGATATTTTTAATTGTCAAGCTAGTTCATGTCACTGAGTGGTAGAAATCACGATGAATCCGATCCTTGTCTTTCGTTATGCCTAAAAGAGAAAACACCTAGAAAGAAGTTGCTAAAGAAAAAAAAGTCAAATTTTTCTAAAAGCGTAACAGGAGAAAGATCTTGACGGAAATGTAAGGATTTCTCAAAATGTTATTGACGACCTTAAGGGGAAGATTCTTTTTTGTTTTTGGTACTTAAATTTAAAAGAAATAGTGCACTAGAAGGATGCACTACTCAGAGATCTGGGAACTATTTTTTAGTGAACAAAAAATTTGAAAGAAATGGACATTTTCTAGATGAATTGATCTAAATTTTTTTTCTAGAGTCATTAGGAAATATATATCAAGATTCCTAAAGAAATTCAAACCATTTACCTTAGGATGTTAAGAAAACAATTTAGAATTGCATGGGAAAATAGACAACTACATATACTGAGTTTATGTTTATAGTAGGGAAATTTGACTATAACACACATATCCATTACCATCTTGTTTTTAAAAGAATATTTAAGTTTAGAGAAAAGCATTTCTAATTCTGTATGATTCATAGAGGCAAACTGTTAAACTATTTGTGATATAAAGAGTTTCTATATATGACTTGAAAAATTGGAAAGATACGCACCAATATATAACAAGGTTCTGTTTAAATGGTAGCATTGTGTATTATGGATAATTTAAATTTTCTTATTTATACTTTTTCGCATTTTTAAGATTTCCTGTATTTTACAAATCCAGTATTTTTTATTGAGTGCTTGTTAAATGCCTATCAATGTGCTGAGAAATTCGGTTAAAATGGTGAAAGGGAGCTAATTATATTTGGGATGAAAATATACTACTTCTAAATATTATATTAGCAATTATCTTTAGATATAACTAAAATCTGGTTTGTATTGCAAACGTGTATGTGTGTGTTGCTATTATGTTTTCTGCAGTAATTGGCCTGAATTCAATTAATTGTGACAGAGTCCACTGCTTTTTTAAAGAATGATTGATGTAGAGTATAAGAAATGACCTCCCATTTGCAGAAGTGGTATTGTTATGAAATAACTGAAAACAATCCCCACAATGTACAGAAATTTAGTATTACAGAAAGCAGCACAAGTGAAATAAATGAGGAATTTTTTGTTTTGTTGTTTTTTGTTTACTCATAAAGGTAAGGCTTTGGGAGAAGCTGAGTGTTAGCAATGTTAAAAACTCCTTTTTCATTATTTTGATAAGTTAAATTTCTATTTTTATTATCATAAAAGATGTATCCTTCTAAAAACGACTTCTTTTGTGAAACGCAGTTTAGTTCTGCACAATAATCTAAACCCAGCAAAGCACACATGTAAAAGCACCTTTATGCATTTTCCCTACTTGCCTCATTAGACTCAGCATTCAAAAGAGATCAATGACTTGGCTGAATTGACAAAATATGCTTTTTCCCTTTTGCTGATGTGCTAAGACAGAAAATATTGCTTTCTTTTTTTTTTTTTTTTCCCATTCCTCTAAAGCATTTCAACTTTCATTTCTGTAAGTGTTATCACATTCAATGACTTCAACACACTCTCCATTTCACTAGCAATCTGTTAGCGATCTGCCCCTTTCATCTCTCCGCAGATTTGTCCTAATGAAATCATTATGGCTGAACTGTTGTTTTTCATCCGCCTTTATTCCATCTCTATACGGTAATAATGATCTCATTTTATTTTCAGAAATACTGACATGCAGCCATAGTTTTAAGTCATTATTTTTATGTTTCTTAAAAGAAAAGTAATTGATTCTCTAAATATTTTGTTTTGTGTGTTTATCGAAGGCAAATACAAGACAGTAATGCTGCATTTATTCTGAAAGGTGGTAGAATGGAGTGGTGAGTAGATGCCTCTGTACTCAGAATGAGCTGGGTTCAAATCTGATGTCTGCTACTTAGAACTATGTGATCTTCACCATGTAGCTTATTTCATTAAACTTGTGCTACATCTAGGTTTGCTCTGAGTATTAAATGAAAAAATGTGTATGAAATAATTAACTGAGTCTCCAGTAGATAGATGCCATGCTAGATGCTTTGCAGGAATAGAGCCTGCTCTTATGACCCAAAGCCCTTATTATGGGCGTATGGATCTAAGCCATGCTCTGATAACTGGTATGGTGCATGCATGAATTCTTACTCATCTTCGTCAGTATCAACTTAACCCTTTTTCATCTCTTCACCCACCATTGATCTGTAATGACCTTAAAAACACATAATCATGTTTCCATAAAGGATATTTTAAAGAAATATGAATAGTATGGGGAAGATGAGTTTAAGGATCTGGCTTAAGCATGGAGGTATCACGATGCTTATAAACTCTTCTCATGTAAATGTAATTTTTTCTCTCCATAATCTCCCTGAATTTTCTGTTGCCCTTTTGTAATCTCTTCCCTGCCACCCCCCCATCTCCACTCCTATTCCCCAGATATTCATTGATGGGCTTTCTGTCCAAATGGATCAGTTTGATAGTAGCCACCATTTGTCTGACTTATTTTGCAGTTCATCCTTGTATGGTAACATATCAGTAGTTCATTTTAAAGTTGAAATAATATTATTCTATGGGATAAAACATCATTTGTTTATTCATTTACCAGTTGAAGATTTGGATTGCTTCCAGTTTTTCATCATTGCATTTTGATCAGCTGCTATGAAGATTTGCATATCAGTCTTTATAATGAACATTTGCTTTCATTCTCTTGAATTAAAAAAATGGAGTAGAAGGAGGGGAATGGACTTGCCAGATCTGTGGTAATTTTTTTTTTTGAGATGGTAAATTTTATTTTATTTACATGGATTCATCAAGTTTTTTAATTAATTAATTATTTGTTTGTTTGTTTGTTTTTCTTACCACAGCACATGCCCTCCCCAATTTCCCTCATTTTTAAGAAACCATCAAACTGTTTCTGCAGTGGTTATACCATTTTACATTCCCACCAGTGTATGAAAGTATTTTGTGTAGAACTTGCAAGTTTTCTTTCTTGAATGTTTACAGAATTTACTAGTGACTTCTCATCGTGGAGTTTTCTTTGTGGAAAGGATTTTAGCTATATAGCAAATTTTTTAATAGTTAAAGGACTTGTCATGTAATATAATTATTCTTGAATGAGCTTTGGTAGTTTCTGTGCATCAAAGATTTGTTTTTTTCATGTAAGTTCACAGAGTTGTTGATATTTTCTTACTATGCTTTTGGTACTGGGATCACCTCACTATTTCTTATATTGAGAATTTGTGGCTTTCTCTCTCTCTCTCTCTTTTTTTTTTGAAGATCAATCTGACTAGAAGTTTATGAATTTAATTGTCTTCTATAAAAACCAGCTTTGATTTCATTGATTTCCCCCTGTTCTTTTTATTTTCTATGTCATGGATTTTCATTCTAAACTTTATTTATTTATTTAGTTATTGTTAACTTATTTACTTTTTTTTTTTCTTGTTTCTCAAGAAAAAGGAAGAAACTGAGGCAATTGAATTGAGAGATATTCTTTTCTCATGTAAATGTTTCGTGCAGTAAATTCACCCTCAGTACTACTTTGGTAGCTTCATCCCACAATTTTGACATATTTTTTTCATTTCCATTCAGTTCAAAATACTGATTTCTTTTGCTATTTCTTCTTTTGCAAGTGTGTTATTTGTAAGTGGGTTTCATTTCTTTGTTTTTAGTTTGCATATAATGAGGGCTTTTCAGATATTTTCTCCATGGCTGCCTACTGCTCTACTTTCATCTCATTTATTGGTTTATGATGAGAAACCTGCTGTCACCCTTACCTTTGTTACTCTTGATGTAATATGCATTTTTGTTCTCTGGTTGTTTTTAGTATCTTTTTTCAGTGGTTTGGAACAATTTTATTATGACATATATTGATTTTCTTTCTTTCTTCATGTTTCTTGTGCTTGGGGTTTGTTGAGTTTCTTGGATCTATGTGTTTATTTATTTATTTTTTTTCTGAAAAGTTGGAAAATCTAAATGTTATTTTTTTTTTAAAGATTTTATTTATTTATTTGACAGAGAGAGATCACAAGCAGGCAGAGAGGCAGGCAGAGAGACAGGAGGAAGCAGGCTCCCTGCTGAGCAGACAGCCTGATGCGGGACTCGATCCCAGGACTCCGAGATCATGACTTGAGCCGAAGGCAGCGGCTTAACCCACTGAGCCACCCAGGGGCCCTAAATGTTATTTTTAAAAATACTTTTCTGTTCCCTCTCTCCCCTCTGTTTGGTATTCCCAATTATTTGCACAGTAGACTTCTGTTAAAGTTATTCCACAATTCACTGATGCTCTTTTTGTTATCTTTAATTTTTTTTCTGTTTCAGTTTGGATAATTTCTGTTCTATGTATTCAGGTTTACTGTACTTTATTTTGCTATGTCGCATCTGCCATCCATCGTATCCAGTGTACTTTTCAATGCAAACATTTTGGTTTTCCTCTCTAGAAGTGTGATTTGTGTCTTTTAAAACTTTCCATCTTAACTTTTGAACATATGGAGTTCATAATGTCTGTTTTATGCCCTTATTTATTAAGTCTCTTATCTGTGTCAGTTCTGAATTGGTTATGATTCATTGGTCTTCTCCTTATGGCTTGTGTTTCTCTACTTCTTTGTGTTTCTCGTTACATTTGGTTGGAAACCATGGATTGTAAATTTCATCTTGTTAGGTGGTGGATATTTTCCTATGCTGAATATTTTTGTGTTTCAGTTAATATTCTTTAGCATTGTTCTTGGTAATAATTAAGTTACTTGGAAACAGGTTGATCATTTTGTGTTTTGCTTCTAAGATTTGTTAGGTGGGACAAGAGCAGTGTTTAGTCTAAGGATAAGTTTTTCTCACTACTTAGACAAAAATAATATGGATCATTGCTTTATGAATCAAGTTTGTGTCAGTGCTTTGTGAATGAGGTTTCCCAATCACGTAGTGAGAAAAGGACACAATTCTAGCCTTGTGTGACTGCAGTGAACTATTTCCGCTAATCTTTTCAAGTGATTATTTCCCTGGGCTTAGGCAGTTTAGTTACACACATGGACTGGATAGTATTCACTTGAATACTCAAAGAGAACACGCTCTGCATCCACATTTTTATCTTTGTGCCTTGCTCTCCCCTCTCATTCTCTGTCCTACACACCCTGGCTCCCTTGATCTCCTGAGATCTCAATTTTAGACAGTCCTGTGGCTGCATTTGGGTTCTCCTTTACTGCTCCTTAGCATGGAAATTCTTTAAGGCCCTAAGTTGAAGCAATCATAGGGCTAGGGCTCAATTAGTTTGTTTTCTTGTCTCTCAGGGTTCATTGTCAACTAATGTGTTCAAAATCATTGTTTCTCATGTTTTGTTGATTCTTTTTTTTCAGGTGGAAAATTAAATCCCATTTGTGTTACTCTGTCTTGTAGACCTGGTTTTGAATCTGTGTTTGCTTGCGCATTTGTTTGTTACACCAGGACAAGTGGGGTCATTGGTATATGTTATAAACATTAGCATCTTCTAGTAATGTTGTTGGCATTAGATTGTTTTTTTGTTATTTGAAAGGTAGCAGTACTTACATTTAACCTTATGATGGCCAGTTTTTATAAATTAATGAATAAATGTAAGATGTGAGTAATATTAGGAAATGGTAAATTACCCACAGTATATAAAATAGAATTGGAATTTCTAAAAATTAATTTTCAGAATGTCATAAAAATCTGAACCTGGGATTTTATTATATTAAATATGTAGAAATAATGGAAACTTGACTCAAATTTTGTCATTCTTCTAATTACTTGAGTATATAAATAAATTAAAAAATGTGTCCATAAGTTACCAGATATTCTATTTCTATTGAGAAATTTGGTATTAGCCGCTGTCAAAATAATCCTCAAGAAAATATAGAAAATGTTTGATATCACCTGAGTTATTTTTTTATTTTTTATTTTTAAAAATATTTTATTTATTTATTTGACAGAGAGAGAGAGAGAGGTCACAAGTGGGCAGAGAGACAGGCAGAAGGAGAGGGGGAAGCAGGCTCCCCCAAACAAGGAGCCTGATGAGGGGCTTGATCCCAGGACCCTGAGAATCATGACCTGAGCCGTAGGCAGAGGCTTAACCCATTGAGCCACTGAGGCGCCCCACCACTTGAGTTATTAATACTAAACATTCTCATTCTTTGATGTAGGAAAAACATGTTAGACAGACTCTGGAACTTAAATTTAGAGACAGTGGTAGAGAATCTATAAATCTATATGTGAACACAACCACAAAGTACTAAATAGTCATTATATCCACCCAGTATGATTTTAGAAATTAAATAGAGATAGTACTCTGACTGTAATATTTTGAGATAAAGAAAATATTAGGAAATATATATGAGCACATCTTAAAAAAAAATGGCCTTGTCCCTAAAAAGGAAACTCTTCAGCCCTTCCGTCTATTTTTACTCCGTTGGCTTTGTTCAAAAAAGCAAGTATTCATCCGTATTTCTTTAACATATTATTTTAGAAAAGCACAGATGATGTTTGGCACTCTTAATTTTCCAAGCCAAGAAGTAGTCTACTTAAAACTGGCTTCAGGTTTCTTTTTTGTTGTATATTTTTACTACATTTTCATCTCATGTTCTGCTTAAAATACAAACACACAGATGGCAAGATACTGTTACCAGCCATAAGGATGAAGTATGTTTGTGTGTGTTGGTTGGAAAATATCTATAAAATGAAGTACTTGTAGACACTAAACAAAATCCACTCGCTCTAGATATTTTATAATATAGCTACATATGGAGCACTTTAATGACCACAATATATGCTTCTAAAATTAGGCTTGTTTACTTCAGTGAAAAATTATATGGCCTTTGGAGAACAAACTGAACTTGCCTCCAGTTTTTCAGCAAGATGAAAGGAAGGATTTTGCTAACTATAACCTAAGGAAATGAAAAGAAAAAAAAAAAAAGGAAAGACTTGAAATTGAAGCTATTTGATGTAATTTATGATATATACTAAAGTATTTGGTATTACTCATGCACTTACTGTATGTAAATGTAGTGACTTTTAGGCAGATGCCTGTATTTTAAAAGGAATCAATTTTTTTAAGCCTGATAACAATAAAACATGACAAAATATCTACTATCTTCTTGTATCCATTCCTTCCCAATTCAATATTAATTATTACCATGCAAACAGAGAGAGTTCTAATGAAGAAGCTATTTTTGTTCCTAAAATAGAAAATTGAATAATTTGAGCATTTTGGTTGCAAGATTCTAAACATGTAGATTGTTTCAAAATGATTTAACTAAAAGAGGAAAAAGAAAACTATACTGTATAAAGACATGGCTAACTTCCAGAGAAATCTATCAGGATAAAATTTGTCCTCCAGATTTAATATATTGGTGAATTATGTATAGAGAGCTAATTGGTTTAATGATTGGTAGAGAGACTAAACTGAGGAATTCAGTGGAAATATCAGATTCACTCATTCAAGGTATACCACTGAAACATGAAGAAAAAAATCATTATCAGTTGTATTTGCTAAAAAATATTATCAATTTGCATTTAAACATCTTATTTGGTATGGTACTCACAAATATTTTAACAGTGAGCTTTTCATTTTTTTAACTTTTCATTTTTAATCCAGATATTTCTTTTTGTTTCACCAACAAATCATATTAAACTGTCACTGAGATTTCAACCATGGTTTCAGTTTTTTTGATTATATCAGTTATTTCTGTGTTTAAGGGGCAAGTTTCATTCTAGAAGTAGGAAATTATTTATTTCTTTATATTTAACTCCTTCCTTGTTTATTCATTTTATCTCAGATTTTAGATCGACAATACTTTGCATTTTAGCTGGCTTCCAGTAACTAAAAATTGCTAATATATGACTAGATATATTTTAGAACAACAAAAAAAATGCTGTGTTACTTTGATGGAGTCAATGGACAATTGCTTGTCTCTGGAGGTAATCATTCTACTTACTAAAATGCATGTTACTCCTTTTTTTCTTCAAGTTATATTTTATGGATAATATTAATCTTTGGGAACTGGGAAGAAGTAATATTAAACCTATTTATTGCTATTTATGCCACATATTCTTTTCTCTTAAGCTCAGAAAATACTGTGAAAATCAGCTTGCAGTTTAAATGATATATTACCATCATTTAATGATATAGTGAATGATAAATGTTAATTGGTAACAAAAATCAAAATCAAAAATTATTTTATTTATTTATTTATTTATTTATTTTTGCTTTGTTTGGCTTATCTTTGTCCTCTCAGAATCAGAGAAGTGGTTGGGTCACATCATTTTTACATTGCATTTTTTTCTTTGCCTTATATCACTTATCAGACTCAGGCAACACAATCCAACTCGGAAACCCAACAGTCACAGGCCTTAAAATGTAATAGTAGCCTTACAAGTATGTGAAATAGAAAGTTGTATATATGAAGTGAAGAGCATTAAGGAATTTCACCTCACCTGTAGCTCCTGAAATTCTACCATTAGATATTTGTTGCCTTTCCCCCACCACCTTTCCATAGGACCTTCCTTACAGGACTCTATTCAATGAAATTAATTTTACTTTATTTATTTATTTTTATTTTTTATTTTTTATTTTTTAAAGATTTTATTTATTCATTTGACAGACAGAGACCACAAGTAGGCAGAGAGGCAGGCAGAGAGAGAGGAGGAAGCAGGCTCCCTGCCGAGCAGAGAGCCTGATGCGGGGACTCGATCCCAGGACCCTGGGATCATGACCTGAGCCGAAGGCAGAGGCTTTAACCCACTGAGCCACCCAGGTGCCCTATTTTTATTTTTCTTTAAAGATTTTATTATTTTGACAGAGACACAGTGAGAGAGGGAACACAAGCAAGGGGGAGTGGGAGAGGGAAAAGCAGATTTCCCGCAGAGCAGGGAGACTGATGTGGGACTCAAACCCAGGACCCTGGGATCATGATTTGAGTCGAAGGAAGATGCTTAACAACTGAGGCACCCATGCACCCCTTAATTTTACTTTAGAATGAATTTATTTGTCATACTATTTTCTTTGTGACAAAAGAAACCAAGAGAGCATGGCAAGGGGAGATTCATTAGGAGACAAAAGGAGGTGCTTGGAAAGAATAGGCAAACTTTGCTTTTTCATAATTTTGTGACATCATCTTTCTTATATGACTTCAGTTTGGACTATAATCTTTTCCTACCTTGGTGCTGTAAAGCTGAGATTAATTTGTGGGTGTGATGAGGTTGTAAAGAAAGACAGAAATCCTGTGCAAAAGGGGAGGGCATCTCTTTCTCCTCAGCTAGTGAACAGTTTCTACTTCTTCCCACCTTCTAAAATTCTGACTCAAAAAAGAAAAAAAAAAGACTCCAAAAATTAATATATTTGTTTAGTTTGTGTCATGTAAAATGGCCTCAAATTAACTGTTTTTCCTCATAAATATATGAGTGGTTTCTTTTAAATAAGCCTGTGCATCATTTTTGTTACCAACATGATCAACCTCATTATTAATAGTGAATTTTGCATCCATTTTTGGGACAACACTCATTGATTAGTCAGCCTCTGCCTGATCCATGGGGGCAGGCAGCCTCTCTGACAATGACCATAACCCTCATAATACCCCTAGCCAATTGTGCAGGAAGTCATTCCCTCCCAATTTCTGCAATGAGCAACTTATTCCCTAAAGTGTGAGATTTGATTACCTTTTCTCAGCATGCATTCAGACAAATGTTATTATTGGTCATAAAATTATCCAGCCCAGTGACCTATGGTGACAGTGAATTTCACAAGGTGACTGCCTGCTGAGTGAAGCATCTCCTTTTATTTGTTCTAAATATTTTTATATTATGGAGCTTGAAAATAAAGGGAGTAACTTCAGATGTTTAAATACAGTGACACTGGCCTTCTAGGTTGGCAAGATTTTCACATGTTTTTCTCAACTTGCCTCCATGGAGTAGAATTGTCAAATTTAGCAAGTATAAATACTGGATTTCCACTTAAATTAGAACTGAGGGTAAAAATTATCTTATTGTCAGTATGCTCCAGGCAATATTTGGGACATTTTTATGCTAAAATTTGAAATATGTTTTTTATCTGAAATTCCCGCTCAACAAGGTGTTCTGTATTTTATCTGCTAACCTGCTCTTGAGTGATTCATTTTCACCTTTGCTTTCGCAAAACTGTTTGTATTGCTTTAGGTTGTCTGTATCTAAATCACTGATTCCGTTAACTTCCTTTAAGTGTTGTGTACAAAGAAATGTGACAGTTTGTCTAAAATTCTTTGAATCACTCCAGAGGTAACTAGAATGGAGTGAGTGCTGGAAATATGTTCAGTTCAAACCCCAGATTTATTTGTTAACAACAACAACAAAAACAAATAGGCAAGAACAAGTCAAATAAGATTTTTTTTTTCTTTCAATAGATTCTTTTATACAGAAATTGAAGCATTCGCTCTGAATAAAAATGTCCACTTCCTTTTTCTCCCCTCGTAGGACTATTCTCATGCATGGATTTGTATGTAAAACTCATAAGTGACTGCTGATCTGGGCCCTGTTGCATCACTGAATCTAGATTTAAGTGTTGTCTGAATGCAGTTGTCACCATAGGGAAATCTGTGAAGCACGGGAGAAGTCACAAGAGCACTTGCCCAGATGTTCGCAGATTGTGATTTTCTGTGCTGGAACTGTGGCTGGTAGAGATTATTTGTGGAGAAGAACACTCATACAGTAATCCCCCTCTTATCCACAGGGACTATGGTTCCACAATCCCCAGTGGATGCCTGAAACCATGTTATAGTACCAACCCCTTTACATACTATCTTTTTTCCCTATACATACATGTCTGTGATTAATAAGAGTAACTAATAATAAAAGAACAACTATAATAGTATACTGTAATAAAAGCTATGTGAATATGATCTCGCTCAAAATATCTTACTGGACTGTACTCAGCCTTCTTTTTTGTGATGATGTGAGATGGTAAAAGGCCTGTATGAGGAGAAGTGGAGAAAATGACGTAAGCGTTGTGACTTATTAGGCAACTATTGACTTTCTGACATATCTTCAGATATGTCAGATATCTTCAGATATCTTCAGATACCTTCAGAAAGAGGACCTGCTGCCTCCAGTCTGCAGCTGAAGTTGTGGCAAGTGAAGCCACAGATAAGAGGGGCTACTGTATATACTCTCAGAGGAAGTTGCTGAACAAGGCAAGTCACTGGGTTGGTACCCCGCTGGAGGGCATAAACCAGTGTGCAAACCTTTCCTACCTCTCCAGAAAAAGATGGAAATTTTATTCTGCTTGAGCAAAATTCTACAAGCAGAATGCTTGGAGTGATGAAATTCCATACATACCAATGGGAGAGAAAATGTATTTCGTGACTGACCACGACCCCCTTGAAACATGGCTAGAGATCTTTCAATAGTGACCTCCAGACTACAGTAATTGTTTATGGCATTGTCAGTGTAGAGGAAGAGGCACTACAGACCCTCTTTGGAACATGGAAATGCAGATATTCTTAGGACTCTCTGGAGAAATCCAGACACCTCAGTGTAATTTTTATTGGGTGTGTTTCTTATATCAACTTCAGCTATAACTTGAAGAAAACAATAATTACTCTGAGCAGAGGAGGCGGACTACTTCATAAACATACAACATAGTAAAGACTCAAAGTTGGCCCCAAGGGAAAGCACAGTTGGGTCCCTGATCACCCTTTTTGTGTGAGACTCAGGAATCCTATTTTGCTTTGAAACTATAGAATTCTATTTTAGAATGAAAAAAATAGTTATAAAAGTGAACAATGTATCATGCATATAGTGGTGGGTGTTATTGGAAAGAGATGGAAAGCGGACTGACACCATTGCTATCAGTGTAGCTGATGTGATGAAGAGGCCTGGATGCCACGATGCTGTGCAGAGCAGTGTGCAAAAGATTTTAGGTAATCATACTTGTCTTCTACAGGAGGTCCTGATCTAACACCAGAGTGTGGGGAATTGGAGAGTCAAAAGAAGGCCGTAGAAACACAACTAAATCCGTCAAAAGTTTCAGAACAAATGAAGGGGAAATATTTTACTTTGGTGTATATTCCCCTTGTTTGCAAAACATAACGATGATAGCCACTCTTCATTAAGGGCCTGCTCAGGCTTTGTGTACATTATCTCTACTGTCCCTATCATTGCTGGCCATAATGCTGATAGAGACAAAGTATTGGATTGCAATTCCTATTTTAAAGATTTTTTTTTTTTTTTTGGACAGAGACACAGTGAGAGAGGGAACACAGGTAGGGGGAGTGGGAGAGGGAGAAGCGGGCTTTCCGCTGAGCAGAGAACCCTATGTGGGGCTCTATCCCAGGACCCTGGGATCATGACTGGAGCTGAAGGCAGACGCTTAATGACTGAACCACCCAGGTGCCCCTGCAATTCCTATTTTATAAATAGGTAAATAGGTATCTTGTTTGAGTTTGTGCATCACATTGCAGGACCAAGGGAAAAAGAAAGACTGAAGAACCAAGCCAAACTAAATCAAAAACATGTTCTCCGTACGATATCCTGCAACTAGTTCTGTACAGGGGGTAATTTTATCCCTCAGAGTAGATTTGGCAATGTCTGGAGATATTTTGGGTTGCCACAACTTTGGTGAAGGAAGGTGGAAGAGTGTTAAGCATCTAGTGGACCGAGGCCTAGATGTTGCTAAGCATCCTAACACATGCAGAAACATGCCCACAATGAAAAACTTATTGGACCGAACTGCCTATGTTGAATAACACTGATTTGGAATAAGCAGGCTGCTAAACTACTCTGGTACCTATATTAATTCTTTAAATAAGAAAGTTCTCTGTTATACTCAGAATTACTTAGGTAATGGGCCACAGTAACCAAGAGCTCAGACATTCCTGCTATTCTGCCTACAAAGTAGGTGGATTTGGGTAAATCGTCCCAAGGTACATACAGATTTGGTTCTATTTTAAGTCAACCATTTTTATGACCCAGTTGCCTTTTCCAAGGAAACAGGTGAATTATAGTAAAATTATTGAGATTCTAATAGCCGTCCTAATCAGGCGAGATGCACACACATACAGACACAACTCATTCTTTTCTCAAACTCAGAGGCTTCAGTATTATTCTAGACACCTAGGCTCAAAATCATAGCTATTCATCCTATCCCTCAGACAATGACCATTGACCATTGTCAATGGTCTTGTTTTAGAGCCTTATTACAGCCTAGCTGTGTTTTTTTCAGAAGCCTCTCCTTTTACCCAGTCCTGTCTATGCATACAAAATCTTAACTCTGGCATTCCCTGGTTTAACACCAAACACACAGACAAAAAAACAATTTGTCTCTGGATTAGTTTTATCTGTGAGTGGCACCCAACCTAACATAATAATGACTACAGCAGTTCAGAGCTCTGGCCCATAAGTTTTTAGGATTCCAGACTGCTTCTAGATCACTCCTTATTTATTTATTTGACAGAGAGAGAGATCACAGGTAGGCAGAGAGGCAGGCAGAGAGAGAGGAGGAGGAAGCAAGATCCCCGCTGAGCAGGAAGCCCTACACGAGGCTCCATCCCAGGACCCTGGGATCATGACCTGAGCAGAAGGCAGAGGCTTAACCCACTGAGCCACCCAGGTGCCCCTAGATCACTCTTTGGTCATCCCTACAGTACAGGCTTCATCTCATGGTACAAGATGGGTAGTCCAGGTCGAATTCTGATCCATGTATAGGCAGCAAGGGAGAAGAGAGGGCAAGGAAGGGAATGACCTCCTCCTCTGAGGACACTTCTTGGAACTTACACAAAGAAGATAAGGTGTCATTCCTATTAACTGAGTCAGGTGATGGCACACAGCTGCAGAAGAGGCTAGGAAATGTTTTTATTTTGGATAGCCAAACTACAGGGGTTCAGTTTCTTTTTTTTTTTTTTTTTTAAAGATTTTTATTTGTTTATTTGACAGAGAGAGATCACAAGTAGACAGAGAGGCAGGCAGAGAGAGGGAGGGAAGCAGGCTCCCTGCTGAGCAGAGAGCCCGATGCGGGACTCGATCCCAGGAACCTGAGGTCA
>NW_019154099.1:26953341-27035982 GCF_002288905.1 Enhydra lutris kenyoni | reverse complement strand
TTTAAAGATTTTTATTTGTTTATTTGACAGAGAGAGATCACAAGTAGACAGAGAGGCAGGCAGAGAGAGGGAGGGAAGCAGGCTCCCTGCTGAGCAGAGAGCCCGATGCGGGACTCGATCCCAGGAACCTGAGATCATGACCTGAGCCGAAGGCAGCGGCTTAACCCACTGAGCCACCCAGGCGCCCAGGGGTTCAGTTTCTAAAGGAAGAGGAGCATGGTTAAAGGAAAGACAGCCATCATTCTCTGCCACAAAAATAAAAAAGTAATTCCTTATTGATGAGACAGTAGGTATCAAATTATTCCACCTAACAATGAGGCTTCCAAAATAAGCCTCATTGGGGCACGTGAGTGGCTAACTCAGTTATGCGTCCATCTCTTGGTTTTGGCTCCAATCATGAGATTGAACCCAAGTCAGGATCCACACTCAGCATGGTGTCTGAGATTTCCTCCCTTTCTCTCTGCCCCTCCCCCTATGTGGGTACCCTCCCCCCTTCAAGTAAATAAAATCTTAAAAAAAAATAAGTGAAAATAAGCCTCACCTTAGCTTTTCAGCCTCCCTTTTCCACAGGTTACGGTATCTACTATTGCCAAAGCTGCTTTAAACATGCTATTATTACTGTAGTTTCCTCTTTCTAGTCCTCCATCCTCATTCTTCTTGTTCTCCGTTGACAACATTATCCTCAAAGCTGAGTCTGAGTCTAGATTTTTATCAGCGCCCTGTAACTTTTCCCATTACTTCAAACATCATCCCCACCTGCCACTGGCACTTTTGGTACCTTTGGATATGCTGGATTAGGTGGCCCAGCAGCTTGGACCTGTTGCAGAGCTTTCTCTTGTCCTGGGACCCTCTCAAAACTAGCAGATTTTTGGGTGGTTTGGTAAATGGGCAAGGGTAACACACCCAAATGAGGACTGTGCTGTCTTTGAATTCCAAAGAGATCTCCTTCAAAACATACATAATAGCTTTCTCATCATGGATGCAATGTTTCAGCAGAGAAGCTGAGTCTGTACTCTGTCCAGTAATAGTAGGAGCAACCAGCCAATCTCATTATGTTAATTATTTTGCCACACATGTTTGAAAGTATTATATACACAGTTGTCTAGATCCTTGCTTTCTATAGTTGGTTGATTAGAAGTATCCAGTGGTGATATTTTGTCAGTCTCTATTGCAAGATTAACACCAGAGACTATCGGTGTCCTCTTTAATGCTGGATACAGAGTCATTAGCATCCTTAAGTTTAATCACATTAGAGCTCCAGAAATCCTAGAATGAATTCAGAAAAGTGATCCTTAACATTCTGTTTCTGTAGAACCACCTTCAGTACCAAATAGGGTTCTCCAAAGATACAGAACTAATAATACATACGTTTAACCCTTCAACAATGTGGGGTTAGAGGTGCCAACCCCCTGTGCAGGTGAAAATCCATTTATAACTCTGGACTCCCCAAAAAGTTCACTACTGAGAGTTTACTGTTGATCAGAAGCCTTACTGATAGCATAAACAGTTTATTAACACTTATTTTATATGTCATATGTATTATATACTGTATTCTTACAAATAAAGCTAGAGAAAAGAAAATGTTATTAATAAAAGTATAAGGAAGAAAAATACATTTACAATATTGTACTTATAAAATAAAAATCTGCATGTAAGTGGACCTTCACAGTTCAAATCTGTGTTGTTCAATGGTTGACTATATACATTTGTATCTACACATATATAGTGATTTATTAAAAAAGAAATTGGTTTCCAATTTATAGAGGCTGGCAAGGCCCATGATCCATAGTCAGCAAGATGGGAGACCCAGGAAAGCCATGGCTATAGTTCCAGTCTGAATCCTGGTTGGTTTGAGACCCAGGAAGAGCTGATGTTTCAGTATGACTCCAAAAGCAGGGGAAAACAAAAACAAAAACCCAGACACTGATGTCCTAGCTCCCAGGCAGTCAGGCAGAAGTTTTCCTTGCCCCTGGGAGGTTCAACTTTTTTATTATATTCATTCTTTCAACTGTTTGGATGAGGCCCACCCTCATTAGTGAGAGCAATTTGTGTTACTCAGTATACGAGTCCAGATCTTAATTTCATTCAGAATCTCTCTCACGGACGTACCCAGAATTATGTTTGGTCAGATTACCAAATAAGCACCCTGTAGCCCACTCAAGTTCACCCATAAAATCAACCATCACATTCCCACTGTAAAAGTCTCTACTATAAATCTTTCATTTATTGGTTGTAACTACTGATACTTATTGACTGAGTTAATTATTTCATTAATGGGCACAAAATATTTACTTGTTTATTTCAACATGCCTTCTCTGAATAAGACAATTTTCTCTTATCAACTAGTGCTATTAGGTTATTCTGAAATGCCCATCACTTAGAAAACAGAGGATAGATGTTTAACTTTTCTTTCTATTTACTTTGTCTTAGCAGAAGGAGTTCATTCCCTAGTTATGTCCAGTGGGGTTCAATGAGTTGTTCTCACCTTTTTTTGTTTTCTCTTTGTCTTTTTTTTTAAAAAAAGGATATTTTAGGGGCGCCTGGGTGGCTCAGTGGGTTGAGCCGCTGCCTTCGGCTCAGGTCATGATCTCAGGGTCCTGGGATCGAGTTCCGCATCGGGCTCTCTGCTCAGCAGGGAGCCTGCTTCCCTCTCTCTCTCTCTCTGCCTGCCTCTCCATCTACTTGTGATCTCTCTCTGTCAAATAAATAAATAAAATCTTAAAAAAAAAAGCATATTTAAAAATTCCCAGGTTTCATTAATCAGTGTTTCAATCAGTTGTATTTATCACTGTTTTTTTGCTTAAATTGTTTTGTTTTAAAGATTTATTTATTTGAGAGAGAGAGAAAGAGTTCATGTGAGGGGGGTATGGGGGGGGACTGAGGAAAAGGGAGAGAAGCAGATTCTCTGCTGATTTCAGAGCCCTTCAGGGGAGATGGATCCCACATGTTGAGATCATGACGTGAGCAGAAATCAAGAGTCAGACCTTAACTGAGTGAGCCATGCAGACGCCCCTTTGCTTAAATTGTTTTTTCTTTGGGTAGAGTGAGTCCCATAATGTTGGCTTCTGTATGTATGTTTTTTTGTTTTTGTTTTTGTTTTTGTTTTTCTGCATAACCTACTGGTCTTTGAAAGTATTCCATGTTTTCTGGAGCAACAGTATTTACAAATTTTGTATATTTCCTGTCATAGACCTAGAGTCAGCTCAAGGAGCTTTGGTTTCTTAGCACTGGAAGACAATAATCTGAGTACTGATTGTGTTTATTACTCCTAAGTACTCAATGCTTTTAAGTCTTAATAATGGACAAAATTAAATACATATAAATAAACAAATAGGTTCATATTTATGTTTATAATTCAGGTCCATTATGGCCATATATGGGTATGTGTAAGAAGAAAGAGTTGTAAAATATCTTTTTTTTTTTTTTTTTTGAGTTGTAAAATATCTTAAAACTAATTCAGTGTGTTACCGGTTGGAGAGTCTGTGTTGTGTGAAGGAAGGTATCAGTCCTTGGATTCCCCCGAAAAGATTTACATGGGGATATGTGCTGGAATATAGACATTCAGAAGGAAAGTAGCAAACACAAAGCAGTTTATTAAAGCAAAAATAAACTCTCAGGGTGGGAAAGCAGGCAGATTCCATGGTGGAACCAGCCCTAGGTACTTTTGGGATTGGATATCCATTGTGTCTTTCTGGGCTGGGGGAGCTGTGATGTATAGTAGGATGGTCTCTAATGAAGACTGCTTTCAGTCGTTTGAGGAAGTCCTCGCACAAGTTGGGAAGGGGAGTTTTTGACCTACTGTTGGTCCTGGTAGCCTTTCTCAGTGGGGTATAGGGTGTGAGGGTCTAACCACTTTGCAAATGAATTGTAATGCATCTAGGGGTTACCCTGGAGCAGAGGTGGAAGACTAGAGTGCAGGCTTCATACCTGTGGCTCTCGATCTGTCAGCCCCAGGGTCAGGATGCTTTGCCTCTGGGCTTTTAATGAGAAGCTCATTTATCAGTGTCTGGCTCACATCTCTGTTGTTCCCCTTCAGGGCTTGGGACTCACCCAGCATTTCTTCCTCTGCTCATGTCTAGCTTCTACCTAACAAATGATCTTATTTGTAGTAGTAATATTAATGTTAATATTTAAGACTAACTCATATATGGTAGGATAATCCATCTTTTGAAACTAAACTCAAATGTCATTTCTTCCTACAAAAGCACCTCATGATCCTTGAAGCTGGTCTTTTAGCATTGTACACCCAAAAACTATGGGGTCAGCCCATTTGGGTAAACTTCTAAGTATGCTATCTATAAGATAAACAATCTGGGAAAAACAACTCACACATCTAACTCCCAGTCACTTTAGCTGACAAAATAGAAGAATAATAGTACCTATCTACCTTAAATAATTGAGGTACGATTAAATGAGATAATAAATATTAAAATAATTGGAACACTGCCTGATAAATAATAACCATTTGGTAAATGTTAGTGATTCATAAATAAATCATGGAACATTCTAAATGGAATTATGTTCTAACTAGAATTATTTATGTGCTTTGAAATCATATTTAGTATACTTTAAGTTTCTTGGGGCAGTGTCTACATTTAAATTACCATTACATTCTTATTTATAATCCAAAAAAATGAATTGTCTGAGTTCCTTTGCTGAATGCCTTGCACATAGTGCATACTCAGTAGTAGTTGATGATTGGAAAGTGTGTGTCTGTGGGTGCTTATGTGTGTTTATGTGGGAGGAGAAAGATGAAGGAGAGGCAGACAAATAAGAGAGAGAGAGAGAGGTGGGAAAAGAAAAGGAAAGAGGGAGGGAGAAAAGGAAGATCATATTTGACATTTTCCCCCTTCGTTCTTGTTGAACTTTTTTTTTTCCCTAAAGATTTATTTATTGGGGCCCTTGGGTGGGTCATTCGGTTAAGTGTGAGACTCGTGATTTCAGCTCAGATCATGATCTCAGGATTCTGAGATGGTGCCCAAGTAGGGCTCTGCACTCAGTCGGGAGTCTGTGGAGATTCTCTCTTCTCCCTCTGACGCTCGCCCCACTTGTGTTCTCTCTCTCTCTAAAATAAAGAAATAAAATCTTTTTTAAAAAAGTAAAGATTTATTTATTTAATTTAGAGAGAGAGCATGGTGGAGGGAGCAGAGGGAGAGAATCTAGAGCAGACTCCCCACTGAGTACAAAGTAGACACTTGAAAGGGGGACTCATAGTGTTGGGGGGGGGCTCGATTTCATGACCCTGAGGTCGTGACCTGAACTGAAATCAAGAGTCAGGTGCTTAACTGACTAAACCATGTCTGGCGCCCTCTTGTTGAACTTCTGAAAGAAAGTTCACTAGGGTTATCCAGTCTTTGTATGGAGATTAATCCACATACACATATAGAATTTCAAAATTATCTTTTTATAGTTTTCCTTCAAGTAGTTTCGTAGAATGTCTGGCTTACCTGCAGAGCAAACAAGGCCAAATTCCAGCCGGTTCTGCCAGCTGACCTAGTGGAACAACTTTCACTAGGGATAATCCAAGGAGACTGGATTTCCCTTGTCCATAACACTGTTAAGAGAGTCTTATAGTCATCTGTTAGGTCTATATTGTCAGACTATAGGGGTACCCCGGCAATTGACTTTTCATGTTTTCAAGTTGCATGATTAGGGAAAAACCAGCCCTTCCTCTAGTGTGATTAGAGGCCAGAATTTAAAAAAATATGATATGGTAGAATTTTGTTTTCAGCCCTATCCTGTCAGTGCAGTGCCGGAACTGGAGAAAACATCAACTCCTCCCCTTGTGGGATCAGGGAACTCAACGTTGCAGTTACATAACAGTGTGGGAACTGCAAGAGTTGGCCCATTAGGGTTGACAGTTGAAGACAGGTGCACCCTTCCCTGCTAAGAAAGTGTGTATGTGTATGGGGCAGGTGGGAGAGTGTGGTGCTTGGAAGGAGGCAGTGAGGCATGTAATTTGTCATTATTATCGTCTAGAAAGAAAAATCCATAATAATGGCACACTCGTGAGTTTCTTCCTAACTCTTCCTGTTCTGATCTCAATCTTCTTTGCATGTTCTTCATTCTTTACTCTGACTATAAATGTTGGCACTTTAAAATTCATTTATAGTTCAGTGAATCCACATTTATATTTCCAGCCTAGATATCTCTTCTGAATTAAAGCCTTATGAGCTGATTTATTCATTGCATTGCTTTATTCATTTTTTTCACTGTTGAAATCCACCTCTGTGCTAGGCCTTTTATAAGTCCTAGGGAGATAGCAAGGAACAAAAATATAGTATTCTTTTGGGTTAATTATCCATATTTTTATCTTTTTCATGTTTTATTCATATATGTATATTTCTTTTATTGTTTGAATTCTGGATAATTTCCTTATATGTATTTCCCACTATTTCAATGAAATAATATTTGAAACACTTAGACATTTCCTTTTCATGTATTTTTACTCTCACTAGTGGTAGTTTATTTTCTCAAGTGTTTCATAATTTTGGATTCTGCACTCATCTGCAGTGTTGCCTGCAGAGAAGGCTGTCATTCCAGAGCAGTGTACGTTATCTGTGGGACCTGTGTATCACAAATGAGTCAAAAGGCTGCCACCAGTGGTTCTTGCAAGTGGCAAGGTGACCACTAAATTCCAAACTCAAATGTCCAATTTCCCTTAAATACAGACCTGAGTTTTCAGTTTTTCTGAAAAAAAAAAAAAAAAAAAAAAAACAAAACTTTTTAAAAAAGATTTATTTATTAGAGAGAGAGAGAGACAGAGTGAGTATTGGAAGGGGCAGGAAGAGAGGGAGAGAATTCCAAGCAGACTCCCTGCTTGATTGAGGTGTCCGACTTGGGGCTTGATCCCACAACCCATGAGATCGTGACCTGAGCTGAAACCAAGAGTCAGATGCTTAATCAGCTGAGTCACCCAGGTGTCCAAACATTTTTGTTTTCTTATCCAGATTTTAGGTTGAGCTCTCTGGTTGTATCTTTACTGTGTGGAGAAGAAATTTGTCTCAGTCATTCTTTACTTTCCTGAGGATGAAGCCCTTTTGAGTGGGCTCACAGTCTTTTGGTCATTAAAGCAAAACCTTTAGGGGTATCTGGGTGGCTCAGTCAGTTAAGCATCTGATTCTTAGTTTCAGCCCAGGTCATGATCTCATGGGTTGTGGGATTAAGCCCCACGTTGGGTTCCTTGCTCAAGCAGGAAGTCTGCTTCTGTCCTCTCCCCTAACACCCTCCCCACCGCCCCCATGCACATGTGCATGCGTGCTCTCTCTCTCTCAAATAAATCTTCAAACAAAATAAACCCTCGAGAGTATTTCAAGTCTCCTTCCCCTCTAGTCAACAGCTTTGCTGTCAGCTTGAATATTTAAGAGTGTCTTCTTCTTTGTTATTTTTATTATGACTTTTAAATATTTAAACCATATAAAAAATGTAGAAAATAAGGTGACAAAAACTCAAAATGCTGGGGCCCCTGGGTGGCTCTGTTGGTTAAGTGGCTGCTTTAGGCTTAAGTCATGGGACCAAGCCCCGAATTGGGCTCCTTGCTCAGTGGGGAGCCTGCTTCTCCCTCTCCCTCTGTCTGCTACTCCCCCTGCTTGTGCTCTCTGTCTCTTTCTGTCAAATAAATAATAAAATCTTAAAAAAGAAAGACTCAAAATACCATATACAGAGATTAAATGTAAAATATTATCAATAGAAGTTTTCTGTGAAAATTTACTTGATCCTATTCCCTCTCTACCCTCTTCAGATGTAAACTTGATTCTGAAATTATAATTTCTATGGAAATTTTTATACTTTCGCCACATATCTATAAGCCTGCAAATATACACATTTTTCTTTGATATTAACATACAGTATATATCTTTCTACAACTTTAATTTGGCCAAAAAAAAAAGCTGTGAGATTAAATCATGTTGATATATGTAGCATTAGTCATTCATTTTCATTTTCCATATTGCATTTCATTGTATGAATATGCCACAATTTATTAATGCATTTATTTTTTGTTTGTAGACATTTAGGGTATTACCACATTTTGATATTAAATGCAATGCTCCAAGGAATATTCTTACATAAGTGTCTTTGTATACAAGAGTTACACTTAGTATGTATACCTAGTAATTGCTGAGTACTAGAGTACATAAATTTTAAACTTTACTTTTTCTAGATTGCTTTCCAAGGTTGTTTTTAAAATCAGTTACAACTACAGACCAACAGTGTGTAAAGTTTTCTATTATTCTACCTATTTATCAACATGATATTGTCAGACTTTTAAATTTTTACCAGTCTAATGAAACTAAAATAATATATTTTTATTGTGATCAACTTGTATTTCCATCCATAAAGTATTCTATCATTCTACATATTTACAACATGATATTGTTAGACTTTTAAATTTTTACCAAGCTAATGAAACTAAAGAAATATAATTTTATTGTGATCAGCTTATATTTCTATAATTAATATGAGGCTGAACATCTTGCATATTTATTAATATTTTTGTTTTATATTTTTCACTGCCAATTCATATACTTTATTTTCCAGTGAAATGTCTATCTTTCTTTAAGCTATGTATCAGAGGTCTGTATAAATTCAGATAATGATCTTTTATGCATTGTGAATATCTGTCTCTGATCCTTTTTAAAATTTTTTGTGTTATTTGATAACTAATTTTTTTTTATTTCAAAGCATCCAAATTTATCCATTTTAAAATAGTTTGTACCTTTTGTATCTTGTTCAAGTATTTCTTCCTATCCTGAGGTCATTAAGGTATTTTTCTGCTTTTTGTACAAAAGTTTTAAAGTCTAACTTCATGTTTAGGTGTTGTAATCTGCATGGAAATTATTTTTGCCTATGGCTAGAAACAAGATTTCAAATTTATTTAGGCCACAGGGATAACTAACTGTTATTGACTAGTGTGTTATTTGTACTGATCTGCAACACTAAGTATTCTGTTTGTCAAGTTTGCATGTGAGCAAAGACACATGATCAGAGTGTCAAATCAGGCTCATACAAATTATAGATCTGACCTAGTATCAGACTTTAAGAATAATCTTAAGCACACCGATAATTAAGAAGTCCAAGTAAAACAAGCTGGTGATATGTAGAAAGTACTGTGGCCCTGACTCTATGAGGTCTTGCAGAGAGGTGTTTTTTTTTTTTTTTTTGGACAGGGAAAGAGACAGCAAGTGAGAGAACACAAGCAGGGGGAGTGGGAGAGGAACAGACTCTCTGATGAGCAGGGAGCCCAATGCAGGGCTCTATCCTAGGACCCTGGGATCATGACCTCAGCTGGAAGGCAGATGCTTAACCAGCTGAGCCACACAGGTGCCCCATTGCAGAGAGTTTTTTAGTGCATTACTTGCGAAGATGAGTGTTGTATTAGTCATGAAACATTTCCATTATATAATCTAGTAGTTACATTTCCTAGGTAGCTATGGCCCCCAAATTTATAGATTCAAAATTAGTTGTCCATAAGACAGCCTAGGCACACTGGAAAATAGTATTTCTTCTCCCAGGAGCTAATACCACGAATGCATTTGCTAGAAGATCTTTCATTAAAATGTTTGTGAGGAAATTTGATCAGGCTGCCTTCTTTCTCCCTTTTGTGGGGGCATCTCCCTCTTAAGTTTGACAGTGGACCTCAATCCTGGTGTTAACTATTTCTTTTCTAACATGTATAAGTGGTTATACTTTTGGGTCCCTATTGTCTTCTATCAATCTGTTGATTCCTATACCTAAATTACATTGAATTAATAAGGACACAAGAAAGTGCGGCACAATAGTGAAGAATGCAAGCTAGACTGGTTATATATATTCCTGGTTCTGCACTTTTTTTTTTTTTTTTAAGATTTTATTTAATTGCCAGAGAGACGGCAAGAGAGGGAACACAAACAGAGGTGGGAGAGGGAGAAGCAGGCTTCCCACCGAGCAGGGAGCCTGATGCAGGGCTCGATCCCAGGACCCTGGGATCATGACCTGAGCCGAAGGGAGATGCTCAACGAATAAGCCATCCAGGCACCCCATTTGCTCTTTAATATATAACATTGGGTACCATCTTTTGCCCTGGAATTACATTTCTTTGGGTTATGTACTTTTAGGCTAAAGTATACAGTTTCTTAGAAAAATGTCTTGAATTTAGTAACTCCTCAATAATATTAGTTATTCCAGCTATTATGTAGTTTTATAATAGTAAAAGCTGTTAAAAACTATTGCTGTCTGGTAGAGGGATTTCCCAGCTGCCTCCCGCCACCCCCAGACACACACACATACTTTTCACATGCTTTGTTTCCTCTTTAAAATTATATTCACTGCTTTTACCCTTTAAATCATCTCTGTATGCTATAGAATCAGGTTTTCATGAATTTTGAGGTGAGAGTGATTATAATAAATTGGTATCTTATATAATATATCTTCCTATCTTTGATTAGAGCATATTTCTCTATTTATTAAGGTCTTTTGTGAGTTTGTTTAATTTTTAAATTTTCTCCATAAAAGGTTTGTATATTATCTTTGGATTATTGTACTAAGTACCATGTATTGTTGGCTGGTATGACTAAATGTATTTATTTTTAGAAAAGTATATTTCTCATTTATTTTTGGTATGTAGGAATTCAGTTTATTTTTTACATTGTTATTATATCCACTGACTTTGTTGAAGTCTAAGTAATTTCCTAATTTGTTTATTTGATTTTTTAAAGATAAAAATGTTATGAACAATGAGTTTTTCTTTCATGTTTTCTGATTGTTACATATTATTTTCCTTGTTTTGTTGAGTTTGTCTAGAACTTAACAGTCCTTAATGAATAGAAGCTCTTTCTTTTTGACTTTAATGACAGTTCTTACATTGTTTAACTCTTAACTATGTAGAATGCGTTTGCTGAATCCTATCAGATTAAAGAAGTTCTTTTTACACATAGTTTGTAATTATCTTGAATGTATTTTAAATTTCTTCAAATGTATTTTCTGAGAAGGTTGTATTCATTTTTCTTTAAATTTTTAATGTAATGGATTGCATTAATAGATTTTTAAAAAATTAGATACTGTTATATTTCTAAGATAAACCAAAACTTGTCATGCTATATTATTTATTTTTGAATGCATAGTGGGTTTTATCTGCTAATACTTACATAGGGTTTTTTGTATCTATGGTTATAATTTTATGTCTTTTTTTTTTTAAAGATTTTATTTATTTATTTGACAGAGAGAGATCACAAGCAGTCAGAGAGAGGAGGAAGCAGGCTCCCTGCTGAGTGGAGAGCCCGATGCGGGGCTCGATCCCAGGACCCTGAGATCATGACCTGAGCCGAAGGCAGTGGCTTAACCCACTGAGCCACCCAGACACCCCTATAAATTTTTATGTCTTAAGTTCATTACTTAGTAGTGTCCCTCTCTGATTTTGTATCATATGTACTGTTTTCATAAAATGGGCAGCAATGTGTTTAAATATGACACTCTAACTTGTAAGTGTGGTAGAGCATGTTAAAAAACCCTGACTGTTAAAGTGTGCATGTATGAATATATTTTTGATTCAACATGTAATATTTTTTGAGGCTAATTTTAGTAATTTTTATAGTGTTCTCAAATTCATTCATTTCCTATTAAGTTTAAAATTTACTCATAGGAAATTCCTCAGAGAATTTTTCTAATTATGAATCATTTTCAATATTAATATTACTTGTGTGTGAAATCTTTTTTCTTAACTAACTCTGGTATGTGATTGTTTTTTATAAACATTTCATTTGCAGTTGATTTAATCAGGGAGCATTCTTGAATCATTTTGGCTGGATTTTCATATACCATTAATGTGCTTTCTCATGTTTTTAATTCTTCATTTATCAATTTTTAGCATAATACATACACAAATAAGTAAGAAATTTCTATTAAAATGGATACCATAATTATGGCTTTAAAATTTTTTCTTAGTAATTTTCTTGAGTTTTGGTTTTGCTTTACATTTTATGGGGTTTGTTATTAGGCGTACAAAAGTTAAAAGCCTGTCTTATGTAGTCAATTCCTCCTTTACCAGGATGAAGTAACTGTCTTCATTTCTAACAACACCTTATGCTAATGTATATTTAGCTTGATGTTTACCTGTATGTCTTATTTGCCTGTTATATATTTTCACATTCTGTAATATATTTACCATTTCCATTAATGTATTATGGGGGTGTCCTTATGTATAATTTGTGTCTATTATAACTATTATATAGATTTTTGCTTTTTTTAAACCTGAAGTCTTTTTCATTTAACTGAATTTATTTATATTCAGTGTATGTGGGCTTTTGATTGGAATGTAAGTACAAACTTCCTTTCTCATATGGGCCAAAGGCTACTAAAAGTATTCTGGTAAATATTTAACAACCATTTCTCAAGGAAAAAAAAAAAAAAGAAAGAAAAGGGAAATCCCCAGTTTGTAGTGTTTGCCAGTTATTGTGATGTAAATACTACCATGGGACTGATTTCAAACTACCATCACTGAAAGATAAGTACTGCTGGTTACTATATTTCTAGTACCCAGCTCGGTGCCAGACATACATGAAGTGCTTGGTTAAAAAAAAAAAAAAAAATTGTTGAACAATAGAAAAAAATTTGTGGGATGAATTAAGGAGACAAAAGTGTGAAAATACTTACTAGTAGGCTTCCTTCCCTTGCATTTCATCAGATTGCATTCTAAAGAAGAGGGGTGTCATAAAAAATTCTGTTTACAAAGTATCTAAAAATTACTTTAAAAATGATTACATATTTACTCATATGATATCTCCTCCCTCCCAAGAGCTTGTGATATAATTCTGACATAATAGACAAACTAAGCTGGTCTATCATATTGGCATAGGATCAGTTAAGTCCTTTTCAGACTTTGTGTACTACCTAGATTATCTCTCTAAGCCTCAGTTTTGTTACCTGTAAAATGAGCTTTTTAGCAACTACCTCACGTATATGTGGCAAGGGGTAAATGGAATAAAAATGAAATTACATAGAACCTTACTTAGTCTATTGCAGATGTGTGCAAAGAAGCCAGCTCCCTTCACTTATTATTTCCAATTAGGTTATGAGTGTATTGGAGTCATTTTTAAGCATTATCTAGAATTACTCATTGAAGTTTAGAACACGGGCAAAGTACTGTGAGGTTGTTGTGTTTGGGTTCTAGGGATAGGGTATCAGTTCTCTAATGGCATAGTAATTTTGTGTATGTCAACACTCAGTGGCTCAAAACAAGCATTTACTTGTCTCATAAGATAGTAATTCAGTAATTTGTGCTCGACTATCTTTTGGTCTTGGAAGGGCTCACTTCCATGACTGGGGGTGCACTGGTCACAGGTTGGAAGCTGAAGCATCTGGCTGTGGGCCTGCTATAGAATAGAGTTCCTTGGTTCTGCACTCACATCCTTCCAGTGGGTAAGTTAGGCAAGTTCTCATGGACATAGCAAGAAAGTACAAGATGAAACTACTCTATTGGCTACTGCTCCATTGGTCAAAGTAAGTCACATGTCCAAGTCCTGAGTCAGTGTGGCTGAGGAGCATTATAGTGGAAGGCTTAGATACAGGTAGGTGTGAACAGTTGTGGCTATTAATGGCTATATGTATACCAAAGATAAGATTTGAGTGTAAGGTTTTATTTCTAACCTTTAGGAAGTCAAATATCCTTAATATATAGGACACATACAGATAACTAAATCACAAAAGTGTATAAAAAATGTAGAAAGGGATAATCACTTCACTTCTAAATAAATAAGAAAACTTTAATAGGATTTGCAGCTTGACATAGAACATGGGAGAAGGGTGGAGGCTCATTGGAGGAAAAGTATAAGTGAGGAGAAGCATGAAGTGAGAATGAGAATGGTATCTGGCGGAGAGGGTGGGCAGCAGGTTTCTATTGAAGTATGTTAAAATAAGACTTTAGACTGCTTTGGACTATGGTATCTAAATGCTTTATATCAGATCACAATTTATTGCTTTTCCTTTCAAGATAAATAGAAATGTGCAGGACATACTTCAGGTACCTAAGGATTGAGGTTGAGATATTTATGGAGGGTAAGAAAAGAAAAGTTATTTGGGTCTGGACATATAATCAAATTATTTACAACACATGAGTAAACGCTTCAGATAATTAAAAAGAAAATAGCATCATAAAACTAATGTTATAAAGTCTCAAAGTATATTGAAATGTTGAAATATATCTGGATGCTATTTTTTCAGAGTATTTTAAAGAGTAAATATCATAATTTATGATATCAAAATCCAGATAAATCAGATTAAGATTAATTTCTGAGTTAAGTACTCAACATAAAGATGCATTAAGGACTCATGATGGCTTACTGTTTACATTGACTATTTTGTTTTATTTTTTACTATAGGCACACTATGGACAACGAGTGTGTTCAGATACTTTATTTCAGCATATGCTTTAGAATAATTTTATATATTTTTCTAAGAATTTCATGAAGTTGGTAAACTTTTCAGTTGAGAGATACTTTCTTGTCGCTCAGCTAGGTAATTTTTGCCTTATGAAGAGAGAATGAGAGAGGGGGGACAAATATATCAAAATGTATTATGTAAATTTGTTTTCAAAGCCATTCATATTGCCTAATGAATCTCACAAATATACAATTTATGCAGTTTACTTCTGAGTGCACTCTAGCATAAATTAGAGGCTATCTAAAGTTTCAGGGTTTAACTTGAACAAAATTATCAATTCCATTTTCTCAAATAGATTGGCAAACCCAAATATTGTAATATTTCACTCTAATAGTAAATTTCATTTGTTTTAAGTTAATTAATTCCCTCTCTAATATCTGATTGGTTTCTCTTGTTCCTTGCGTTCATGTAAAGAGTCACTGGTAAAGTAATAGATTGTTACCCATACAGTGGTCACATTTTTATTAAGTCACTGCTCTAGGGCAAAGGAAGCAGTTTGAAGTTTTGGGAAATCAAGCACAAAACTACACAACAGTAAAATTCAGGGGTACCTGGGTGGCTCAGTGGGTTAAAGCCTCTACCTTCGGCTCAGGTCATGATCCCAGGTTCCTGGGATGGAGCCCACATCGGGCTCTCTGCTCAGTGGCGAGCCTGCTCCCCCCTGCCACCGCCTGCCTCTCTGTCTACTTGTGATCTCTTTCTGTCAAATAAACAAATAAAATCTATAAAAAAAAATAAAATTCAGTGTGGAAGTACCACATCATTTATGCCAACGTGAATTGTTAAGACGAACTTCATTCTGAAATAGGAAATTATTATTTTTCTCATATCAATTTATTAGATTTACCTAAAATAGTACATGCATATTTTTGTGTCCATTTAATTTAGAACACCCCAAATGTGTTCTCATATAGCAAGGGACACTGGAGAGAGAAATGCAACGTTAAAGTTAGGGATGACATTTAAGGGTCAGTGAATAAAGTCCATCAAACCTCAAGTATTTATTCTTGAATTACTTTATGTACATTGACCTTGACCCTATGCAACCTCCTAGGTTTGCTTTCATATATGGCTCAAAGTACAATTTGCTTAGCTAACAGTATCATTATAAATTTAATCAAAGTCTTGTGAAGTGTATTTTTTCCCTTCAGTTCTTTTGTTTGTTTTAAATCAGTTGGTTCCCGTTTTAAGTAATTTATGGCAGCCGTTGTCAAACTTTGGTCTCAGTACCCCTTTACACTATTAAAATTTATCAAGACCCTGAAGAACTGTTGCTTATGTGGTTTATGTCTATTGATATTTATCATGGGAGAAATTAAAACAAATTTAAAAATATAATATATACATAAAAATTATTTTTAAACACAAATATAAACCTACCAGACATTAACATAAATAACACGTACTAATAAAATTAATGATTTTCTCAGGGTGCCTGGGTGGCTCAGTGGGTTAAAGCCTCTGCCTTCAGCTCAGGTCATGATCCCAGGTTCCTGGGATCGAGCCCCGCATCAGGCTCTCTGCTCAGCAGGGAGCCTGCTTCCCTTCCTCTCTCTTTGCCTGCCTCTCTGCCTACTTGTGATCTCTGTCTGTCAAATAAATAATAAATAAAAATATTTTTTAAAAATTAATGATTTTCTCAGAAAAGCTAATAAGGAAAATTTTATTGTTTGGCAGATCCCTTTAAAATCTGGCTTAATACAAGACAACCAGATTTTTACACCTCCTCCTTTCAACTTTGAAATCTGGTTGGTTGGTTGAAGGATATGGATATAATCCATCCTCACAACAGATCTGTATTTGGAGAAGGGAGACTTAATATAATTGTCTTTTCAGACAATTGTGGCTATTCTTACTTGCTACTACACCAAATTTAATAAATGGTAATATATGTGGAATATCAAATCATATTAATGATCTTTATTTACTTACATTTGAAGTTATGGTTCTATTTTGCATTTTGAACAGATCTTTTCCCAAGCATGATTTGTTAACTATGCTTTGTTGTTTTGGAAAAGATTGGTGTTTTGGAGTTATGCAGATCTCCTAATCGTTGAAACATCTCATAATATAGTAAAAAAATCCTCATTATTTGTAGCCATAATCTCATAATTTTTCTGAATCTGTTAAACTCAAGAGCGCAGATACAGGTTTTTCAAATTTATATTTTCACTTGAAAATTTGAATGTTATCATCAGCAGTTAATACTATATGTATATTCCTTGAGACTGTCAGACTCTTTTTATTGTCAAGAAACTGTCTACCAAGTGCCTAAGTCTGAATAGCCATAGATTCCTTCTCAGTTCCTCTTTCAATTAAAAATCGTGCTTTTGGTAAAAGTGGCTAGTTGAGCTCATAACTGAGACAAACAGGTGCTTTTCCTCAAAACAGTCATACTTTCATGTTTTCAGCACAGTTCTCATTTTGTAAAACAATATTAAAAGATGTAATTAAAGGTATAATTTAATGAGATTAAGAATGCTTACTAGTTTACCAACACATTCTTAGTGAAACTGTCCCCCCCCACACATTTTTATGGTGATGAAGAAAATAGTAACTCCTATCAGAGTCTGATGACATTGCCTTGATTCAAACTAAGGAGGAAGCTGTTTAGGTCCTCACTGTTTTGGCACTATCTGCTCCAATTATCAACATAATGAAAAGGACAAAAGCATCATTGAATTATTATGAAAATATTTTTGATCTCAAGTACTTGCTGAAAGGACTTGCTGAAAGGATATTGGTACCATCCTTAATTCCAACCACCCCTCCCCTGCCTCCCCAAGAGGAGGAGTGCTATCCAAATTAAAATTATTTGCACATTAATGTCTTCAAATGTTAAATGTGTATGAATCTGTGGTATTTTCCATTAAAATTTTTAAAAAATGATCAGTGTTGAGTAAATATACATTATAGACTATAAATGTTAAAAATAGCACAACCAAACATAAAATTATTACAGAATGTCCATAATATTTGCAAACTCTGAATATTCACTCATTATCATAAAAACTTAAGAAAAAAAACAGAAAAAATCTGATTTCCCATCTCTGCAAGTGTGTTTTCATAAATTTGGAAAATTTCTCTGGGTCTTTATCTATTAATTCTATTGTATAACAATACGACACAATAGAAAAAGCATATATTTAAGTATCAGGCATATATATGCTACATATAATATATAATTACTAGTCATACCCTTAAAGAATTTAATTTCAGTGAAATCAGATTTTTTTATATGTTAAAACTTACAGTACTGCAATAGGCTTTTCCTCCCTCAAATTATCCCTTTTAAGCTCAAGGATTTTCTTTTTCCCAATGAGCTAAGTTAGTGCAAGTTTATGTATACACACACACACACACACACACACATATATATATTTTTTTTTTTTTTAGGTAGCTCTTTTCACTTAATGATGTCAAAGCTTTTATGGTATACCTATTATCTTTTATCTCTCATGATCAGAGTCAGATGGTGTATGTTTTTCTTTGGAAGCTTCCCTATTCTCACATCATTTTATTTATTGTTTTATGGCTTTTTAAATCAAATTACTTTACCTGCTATCATTAATGAGTGTCTTCATTAATTCTATCGATGATTGAAAAGTTATTTATTGAGAATGTTCTATGTGTCAGGCATTATCTAGGGGGAAGTCTTGGAGATCAAGTGGCTGACAGTTCATCATGGTCTCTGTTCCCACAGTGTTTATAGTCTAGCATCAGAGATAGTCAAGTAATAGGTAACACTTTACGGTACATTTAAAATGTTTAAAAAATTCTTTGATCCTCCTCCCTTTAGAAACTGGAGTCAAATTCTCCTCCACCTTGAGTTTGGGCTGCTTAGTACTCATGTCTGAAGAATAGAATAAAGTAGAAGTGATGGTGTGAGACTAAAGATTAAGTGATAAAAGGTTCAGATGCTCCATTCTTGCTCTCTGTCTGGGTTTGCTTACTCTAAGGAAGCTAAAAGCCACGTCAGGGGAACTCTCCAGCAACTCCATTAAACATCCATATAGTCTCTCTTTTCCTTCCCCCACCCCATGGTACATAACCTGCCACCCCTCACAACTCCAGGGCAGCAGCTCTTCCTACCCATGGGTCCTGTCCTGGTGCATTAATAAACCACCATTTTGCACCAAAAAACCCTACAAAAACCCCCAAACCGAAAACCAACCAACCAAGCAAAAAACCATATAGTCAGGCTGAGGCATTCTTCCAAAGGCTATGTGAGTCAGCCATATTGGAAGCCAGTCCTCTAGCCCCAGGCAAGCTTCGTATGGTAACAGCTCCAGTTTCCCTGAGTCAGAACTCAGCTAAACTATTCCCAATTCCTAACCCACAGGACCTGGGATAGAATAATTTTTGTTGTGTTAAGCTATTAAAGTTTGTTTTTTGTTGTTATTCAGCAACAGATAACTAGTACACTATAGAAGAGTAGATAAGTCTGGTTGGAGGAGAGGTAAGCATAGTATTCAATGAGAACTTGGAGATGCAGCATCCACACCAATCTGATGTTTTTGACTGTAAATAATGTTTAAGCTAGACTTGACGAAGGAACAGAAATTACACAATATTACTAACTTATTTTTCCCTTTTATCTCAGGCTCCTATGTAGTGCAGTTGATCTTGTCTCTACTCAGATTTTTCATTTTTTACATTAATATTGATTGTTAAAAATAGATAATTAAAATGTTATTTGTCTCAATTGTTTTTGAACTCCCTTGAATTTTGCACCTGGGCAAGTGCCTCACTAGCCCCATCCTCATCTCAGCCCTGCTGAGAGAAGAGTAACATTTCAGGCATTGGAGAGTATATATGCAAAAATTGGGGAACAAGAGGGAATGCAGAGCGTACAGTATTTTCATAAAGAGTCTTGACCAAATATTTCAAAGGATGCCCTAAGTTGTGGCCACCTTCTGTTACCAATGCTCTAATAGCTGGAATTATTAGGATGTAGGTATAAGAAGAGTCTATATAAGTCCTAGATTTGCTACTTCTGAATTTATGATCTTCGACAAGTCACGTAAGCTCTTTGGGCCCCCGTTTTTTGAAAGGTGAGAACCATACTGCTCATGTCACAGGTTGTCATCAAGTGAAGTAAGATAATGAACACGATACCACCTCGTTCGTTAGAGGTAGGTCAGCATTTAATTAACAGTAGTTCAGTTAGTGACTGTTGGCTTGACTCTTTGGGCTATTATAATTGAAAGCTGAGTACAGTATTTTTGTGTTAGAAAAGAGTTTGGTTCTTCTGTTGTAAATTATTTTCCAAACTGTAGTCTCTATATTTTTGCCTGCACAGACAATGTAAGAAAGCTCTCGTGTAACTTATTCTTAGTATCTCATATGGTTTGTTGTTGTTGTCTTGAAAGTTTAATAGATGACCCAGGATTGTACAGCTGGTACATGACAGAGCTTGGATTTCCGTGCAGGCATTCTGAGTGAAGAGACTTGACTGTACCACTCTAGGTCCACTGCCTCCCAACATTTACTTATGTACCTGCTTTTTCATTTGATTTCGAAAGTTCTTGGTAAACTGACTCTGATTTTATCTAGGAAATGCCTGATTTTGTTTACTCTTTAAAATCAGTTTCTTCACTATCTCAGATTTCCCCCTGTAATTAGTTCGGTGTTAACGCTCATTTTAATAAGTCTTTTGGAAGTAATCTTATCAAAGGCTTTAAAGCTTCTAAATAAATACAATTTATTGGTTGTTCATTTAATTCACTTACCTCAGAGAAGTTGATTAGATTTACAAGGTATGTTTGCCGGTTTTAAGGAAGAATAAATGCCTTTTAGATACTTGCAAAATAGACAGTACAGGACAGCACACAGGTTACTGAGCGATTTGTTCAGCTCTTCTCTGTAGTGGCATTCTGATCTGTAACATTCCGGGCATTTTCATTAAAAATAAATTCAGCAAAATGTTCTTTATTATAGTATCAAAGAGAATTAATTTAGATATCATCTATTTTAAGATAACTCTCTCTGTATCATCTCTGCTTTCCTTTGGTCTACTTCTATTGTTATAAAATTAGAGAGACATATGGAAATATGTAAATACTTACATGTATATACACATATATATACACACATATATGCAGATATGTACATATTTCTATAGATACATCTTTTCTTTATTCAAAAGATTTAAATTAAAGTTTTGTGTTTAGGGTTTCTGCTTAAATTAACAAAAATGCATTAATTTTTCGTTACATGCAATGTGGAAACCATATAGTGATTTATATATTGCACTGAAATGCTGTCAAAAGAATATATCTTTGGTTTACAACATAGTGTAACTATTGACCTGGGCTGTGTTCAGCTGGTGACCTAGGATTGATGTGCTCCACACATTGTTACCAGAATAATTAATCACAAATGTGTGAACATACAGGGATTTTAGAGAAATTGGCCTCTTCCTAATGATCGAGAGTACTTGCTGTTATCACTGTTATAAATATTTGCAGGGGGACTTAGTTAATTAAAATTAGTATTTACTCTTACTTTTTCTAGAAATTTTCTTTCCTTACACTTGGAATTAAGGTATATTGAATAAATTTTAAGCCCTTCAAAGGTCCTGTAATAACCATGTTTTCTTTTTCTTTCTTTAACTTTCTTTAAAATTTTTGTTATCTGTAAGCAATTTTGTTAATCAGGCAGTTTCAAAGTTTTCTATATTCCTATAAAATTTAACTTGGTTATGTCTGTAACTAACTTTCTTAACAATTATCAATTATCAGTCTTAACCTTATCAATTTTTTGTTGCAATACATTGTATTTTCCCTAGAGCAGTAATGCCCTTTTGTGGAGTGGTAGCTAGAACTGTACTATGGAGAAGGAGGAAAACTGATTAATTGCTTTTAGAATAGTAAATGAAGCCTTTTAATTTAATGAATATTTCAACAGAATCAATTCACTTTGTCTCTCTAAAGACAAAATCCCATAGGGAGAATTTCTTTAGGGTGACCTAGAGAACAAATTGGAACCACTGTGAGGTTGGCGTACAACAATATGTTTTCACAAGCACTTAGATTTTCTGAATACCTCTAATATATTACTCTAACCTAAAATGCATTTGGTTTCAAGAGTTTAGATTTACAAATATACTTGGGTATTGTGAGTTGTGAGGCCAGGGCATGGGTTCTCTCTATCTGAGATCTGTCTATTCTAAGTATACTGCTAAAGTTGGATCTCTTAAAAGGCTGGAGAGTATAATGGATAGGTTGGTAGACTAAGAGCGTGTCTATGTGTGGTAAAGGGAATGAACTGCGTCTTAAATCCTATGAGCATGACACAGTACAACTCATTTAGATGACATAACCATTTAGATCTTTGAACTAGCTTGATTTTATAATCACAGTCTAAGATTATAAGCAAAAAATCAAGGCAATTTCTTTTCCACTTGTTTAACCATTTACATATTTCTTTTACTTCCTCTGTTGGGTCTCATTTTCCATTCATTTGAAAATGTGGTAACGATATTGATTGTTGAGGAGCTTTCTCTGAACATTCTTTTTCCGTGATGGAAAACTGAAGAATGATAATTGTTGATACTTTTTTATTTAATTTGAATAAACTATATCATGTCTTCATTAATGTATATATAAATAAGTATTCAGGAAAATGTGAGACATGTATATATTAGCCTCAGAAGTAGAGTTAGTATTTATTAAAAGCAGATACACATTTGATCTTTCTGATGCTCTTGGCAGTTTAATTTTGCTGATTTTACAGATAATTCAGACACATGCTTCATGACTGCTTAATATAAATGTGCTAAGAATAATGTAGAACAACTTAAAATTGTAAGATAATGGATGTTAGCATTCTGCCACTCACTAATAAGCCATTTTTCTCTATAGCATCTCAAAATAGATTGCAATTTCTTTATTTGCACCTATTTATTTTATTTTTTAATTACTTACAATTTTATCTCTACTTTGGCTGGTTTGACATTAACTGATGCTTCTATTCTTCAGTACAATAAGATGTTCTAAATATATTCATTAAACTCAAATTAGTGGAGATTTATTAAATGTGGTGAGGAACAAAAATTAAGAGGTCAAACCAACAGGTCATAAAGTTGAATGATGCAATAAAGCAGTAAAAGAAATTGCAAAAGTTGTCTTCAGAAGTCTTATTTTTATATCAAGTTAATCCATAAAGATGTGAAAACTAGAAAGACATCAGAAACATCAAATTAGCTATTTGATTCATTGTATATTAGCATCAACAAAATTGGAAAATAATAAATTTTGTTCCTAATTTTTAGCTCTTCAAAAATTAGAATTCAGGTAAATATTTGATAATATACATAATATTTTTCAAAAAGTTTTGACTTAGAACTTATATTTAGGAATAACCTCATAATGAATCTCTGAATATTACATAAATACGATAAAACTGGACTTCCTGTTTAAACCTTAAGTGGAGTATCAGAGCCTGTCTGCTTGTTTCCTTTATCTTTACTCTCTCACCCCAGCCATCTTTGGGAGGTTTCTGAGGACATGGTTGAGAACACCTGAGAAAATTTGCTGAATGGAGGCAGAAAAATGGAAAATATCCAGTTAACAGTGTTCCCCAAATCAAGTTTATTTTCTGCATTTGGATAAGATCACATTAGGAAATTTTTATTCTCCATTGAGCTGATTTACATTTGATTTCATCTCAAAATCTCTCTTTATTCTTTCAAGGCACTTTCACACACTCATTTTACAACAGTAGTTATTATCCATGAACTGTTTTAAGTTGGACAACTCATATTTTCTCTTCGGAAGGTAATTTGAACAGCTTGGAGTAGAAGATTTATGGAGGACATGAATATATGAAGATCCTGAAGAAGACTAATGCACCACATTTATGTAGTCTGAAGTTTATAGCCGCCCTCATTAAACAGCTGGCCGGGACTAAGCGGCAAGAGTTTTTGTTACTGCTGTGAAGTGTGTTTGACCCTTAGGGTCTCCCCCAAAACCAGTTAGAAAGCATCATTCTGTGTCACTGTTTCTCATATTTAATAATGTACAGAACTCATTTAGAAATGAATAGCTTCTGCAATGTTGAATATCCTGGGGCAACTATAACAAAATACCACAAAGTAGGTAGTTTATGAACAGTAGGTCTTCTCTGTCTCTCATTTCCTGGTTTAGTAAAGCTAGAGGTATACTAATTTTGTTGAAATTTTCAAATAAGCAGCTTTAGGCTTTATTGATTTTCTTTATTCCTTGCCTTTTCTATTTAATTGACAGTCTATTTGTTCTTTCCCTATACTTATTTTTATCTTAAAGTGCTCTTCTTTTTCTAGACTTCTGAGGTGTAAGCAAAGAATTTTGGTTTGGACTATTTTTCTTTTCTACAAAGAGCATTTAAAATTGTGACTTACCTGCTAACGATTACTTCAGCTTTATACCACAAGTTCAGAAATGTTCTGGGTTTTAATTATCATTCAAGATATTGTCTACTTTTCCTCCTTATTTTTAATTTGACTCATGAGTTGGAAGTGTCTTAATTTCCAAATATTTATAAGTCTTTCCAAATTGTTAATTTCAAAATTAATCCTATTCTGCTCAGAGAACATACTCCATGTGATTTTGATCCTTTTAAATTTATTAAAACTTACTTAGGGACTATAATATGATCTATATTGGTTAATATCCCATGTCACTTAAAAAAGTGTATATCATACAATTCATGTGGCAATTAGTTGAAGATAGTTTGTATATTACTACAGATTTTTTTTGGTCTAGTTTTTTTTTTTTTTTTTAATTAGTTACTGAACCAAGTGTGTTAAAATTTCTGATTGTAATTATGTATATGTCCTTTTAGTTTTGTTGGTTTTATTTTGTATAGTGTAATGATCAGTTATGTATATTAGTATAATTGTTATGCCTTTAGGAAATATAAAATTTATCATGATGAAGTGTTCTATATTATTGTCTCTAATAATGTTCCTTGTATTTAAGTTTTATTTTTCTGATAGAAATTTAACTACTCCAATTTTTGTTAGGATTTCCTTTTTTTTTTTTTTTGCAAGGTACTTTTTCTGTTTTTACAATTCAGCTTACTTAAGTCTATAGATTTGAAGTGTTTATCCTATAGGCAGCATAGATTGTTCTTGTTTGTTTTTGTTGTGGTGGTTGTGTTATTTATGGAGTAAAATATAATCTATATTCATTAATATCCCATTATCACCTAAAGAGAGTATATATTATATAGTTTATGTGGCAATTATTTGAAGGAAGTTTGTATATTACTACAGATTTCTTTTGGTCTAGTTTGTTTTATCTAGTTGTAGTTGTCTTTTATCTCATCTCAGCCTTTTGATTTTAACCTGAGCCTTTTGATTGGAATCTGGTCAGTTTGCATTTAATGTAATCAGTGATGTAGTCATATTTATTAAAACTCTGATATTTTGACACTTTCCCTTTTGTCTTCAGTTTTTTGTTTTTGCTTTTTGTTTTTGCTTCTTGTTTTTGCTTCTCTGTTTCTTCTTTCTTAACTTACTTTGTGTTAGTCAAAAAATGTAATATTGTTTTTTAATTCTTGTTGATATCCTACCTGAACCTGTTGCATTAATTTTTACGATTGTTTTGGGGCTTAAAATATGCTTCTTTAACTTATTCCAATCTCCTTACAGTTATTATTGAATTACTTCTGCTAAAATATCAGAAGTATGCTTGCAATGACTTATTTCCTTCTACACTCTTATTCTATTGCTAATATTTTCATATGCATTAGGTTCATAGGTGGTAGTGATACAATGCTACAATTTTTGTTTTAAACAGTTACATGGGTTTAGGGGGAAAAAAGTGAAAGTGTGTGTGTGTGTGTGTGTGTTTGTGTATTTTCCCACATAGTTACAATTTCTAGCATTTCAGCATTTCAATGTGCTTTTCATTCATATTCATCTTGCCATCTGTGGTGATTTTCTTCAGCTTGCAGAACTTTAGCAATTCCTGCAACGCAGGTCTTCTCATGATTAATTCTTTTAAGTTTTGGTTTATATGAACATGTCTTTATATCATTTCATTAAAAAATAAATTTGCTGCGTAAAGAAATTTTGGTTGGCAGGTTATTTTTTTCCAATATGTAGGATAACATGTTATGTTGTAATTGTAATGAGAATCAGCCATTAATAATATTGTTTTCTCCTGTAGTAAAGGGTTTTCTGCTGTTTCTGAAGTGTTTAGCTGCTTTTAAGATGTTCTCCTTATTACTCCCTTACAATATATATATTGTATATAATATATATTGTATATAATATATAATATAATATAATAAGGAGTGATTTTTCTTGTTTTTATTCTATTTGGGATTTATTTATCTAGAGAAACTTTCTGTCATTATTTTTTTCAATTTTGTTTGTGCCTCCCTTTCTGATCTCTTCTCACTCTGAAAGTCAAATTTCACTTTTTTTTTTTTTTTTAACCATCTGATATTTTCCCATGGGTCTCTGAGACTCATTTCAGTTTTCTTAAATCTTTTCCTTTTCTTCTCCAGGTTGAATAGTTTCTCTTGATCTGTCTTCAGAATACTAATTCTTTCTTTTGCCGTTTCATCTTTTTTTTTAAAAAGATATATTTATTAGAGAGAGAGAGAGAGAGAGAGAGAGAGTGTGCACGTGCACACACACAGAGGTGGGGGAAGGGGCAAAAGAATAGGGAGACACAGACTCCCCATTGAGCAGGGAGCCCAATGTGGGGGCTCAATCCCAGGACCCTGAGATTATGACTTGGGTCAAAGGAAGCTGCTTAAGCAACTGAGCTATCCAGGCGCCCCTCTGCCTTTCTAATCTCTGTCAAAACAATCTGATAAGTATTTTGTTTCAGTTATTGTATTGATCAGCATTAGCATTTCCATTTTTTATAGTTTCTGTATCTTTTTAGATCATCTGTCTCTCTCCTCTTTATGGTTTTTCTTTTCCTTTGATTATTTGAATATACTTGTAAAAGCTGTTTTGAAGTCTTGCTTTGCTATGTCCAACATCTGTATTTGAATCAGTTTTATAGACTAGTTTTTGCTCTCAATATAGGTCTTATTCCCCTTTCTTTGGATGGCTATAAAGTATTGTTGAAAATGATCATTGTAGGTAAGATGTAACAGTGACTACAATTCTGTTATCCTTTTCAAAGGATTCTCAATTTTTGTTCTGCTCTGCTGCTTATTTTAGTCTGCTCCCTCTTTACCTTCCAGAGTATTCCTCTGCAGTAGCATAGTTTGATGGTCAGTCAAGTATTTGGGTATTTATACATAGATTTTGTACTCACCCTTTTTGTTTCTATGAAATGCCTAATAAATTTCTAGCTGTTTGTCTGTCTTGATTTCTGCCTTCTCAGACCTCAAAGAGTTAGGTTTTAAGCTTCCTGCTGCTCAAGTAGTGCAGAAATTATAAATGTACTCAGTGAAAAACAATAATCACAGCAAGCAAAAGGCTCACCAAGTCAAGCTTTCTCTCTAAAAGAGTACGTTCTTCTCTGGGCTCTGCTATGAAGGAGGGCGTACCTCCTTCTTAGTGAGAATATTTCAAGCCTATAGTTCCATAGCAAGGTGATCTATTGAATGTAAGGTTAACAAAATAACATTTCAGACATGCAGGATCTCAAAAAATGTACATCTTATGAACCTATCTCAGAAAGCTACTAGAACAGATTCTCCCCTAAAATGGAATGAATCAGGAAAAGACAAACAAACCTGAGAGTTGATCTAGAAAAAAGGGGATCTACAAGAAAATGGCAAATTAGCCCCCAGAGTGGTAGTGAAGGAAGCATCTGTGTTTATGCTATGCCTTCAAAATGGCAGAGAAGAAACATTTCTAACAGAGAGTGATAGAATAGTTGAGGTATATGAGGGAACTTAAAGAAGATTTAGGCTGTTAAGAAAAATTTGCATATAAACTAGGTTTAAAATCTACCCAAATTAAAGAGTTTTAGAGGAAGAGTCCAGAGAAAACAAAAGGTTGTGCAAGAAAGGTTACAATGAATGGCAAACATAAGGCTCATTTGTGAATAGTTTACAGAATCACACAATGAATGACGCTCTCATCAAATGCTTACATAATGAAATTGAGAGATTGAAGAGGGATAAGGAGGCCAAGTAAAATACAGGATGCTCACTTAAATTTGAATTTCAGGTAAACATTTTTTTTGTATAAGTAAACAGTGTTTAAAACATTTTTATACTAAAACAAACCCCACTGTTTTTGTACCTTATTTGTACCTTAAAATCAAATTTAGCTGGCTGTCCTATGTTTTATTTGCTGTATCTGATAACTCTAGGGATGAGAAGTGGTGAGGTGGGAGTACATGAAAGAGAGCTGAATTCTCACCTTGCCTAGTGGAAGATAATGAAGAAAAATTAAAACTTGAAATAAAAAATAGGCAATATACTTTTATTTTTAGAGACATGGAGGTAAATACCAAAATAAATATCTATAGTAGTGAAAATTAGTTGCCTCTAAGAGGTACAAAATGTGTGGGAGTTGGCAAGAAATTTTTTTTTCTTTAGAAGTATTCTAGAACTGTATGCATAAAAATATAATGAAAATAGGAACAAAATAAACAAGTTAAATGCAACCAAAAGTATAGAATAATAAAAATTAGAAAAAAATAAAATCAATTTAATGAAAAACAAGTGTTTGGGTTCGAATTGAAACCTCATTCAAACCGTGAATGTGGTGTGACTCCCATAGCCATATTCTTTGGAGTTTGGCATGCCTATACTGCTGTGTTCCATGTGTTCATTCTAAATGAATTATTTTACTACTTCTATTTTAACTATTACAGAACTTTATTGTGATGGGTCAAGATGGCACTTTGCTTTCATTTAATAATGAGTTTCTATTTATGTATTAAATATCCCTGTCATTTTCTCATTAACAAACAGCATGAAAAACAATATGATGTGGTGCTAATGAGATCATGAACATAAAGACAGGAATGCTAAAGTTATTTACTAATGCTTAGATTTTAAGTGATTGTCCAGTGAACAGTTTTTTAGTGCTAACATTAATTTTTAGTTTAATATTAAAATGGAAACATGAAAGTAAACTATTCATATGGAAATCTCAAATATCCCTGAGATGACTTTCATGATATCTAAAATTCCTATATGCCACTATGGAAAATGGTTGCTACCTTGCTTATTTTCTTCCTTCCCTCCCTCTCTTCCTCCCTTTTACCCTCCCTTCTTCCTTTCCTTTCCTTTCCTCTCCTCTCCCTTCCCTCCCCCCCTCCTTCCCTCCCTTCCTTCCTTTTCTTTCTTCTTTTCTTTCCTAGGTTACAAAAAAAGAGAGAAATTAAGATATTCAGGTTGTACCTCTAAACTCTCACTGAATAGTCAATTGCAATGAAAATCTAAATGACTGCGGAGTTGAAATTTTCATGTATATATATATATTTAATATAATAAATGACTTTTAGATTCTTAGAAATTTTCAAATCCTCTTTGTTTTTTTGTTTTGTTTTTTGTTTTTTGTTTTTTTTAGAGAGAGAGCAAGCGCAAGTGGGGAGGGGCAAAGGGAGAAAGAGAATCTTAAGCAGTCTCTACGCCCAGTGTGGAATTGATGTGGGGCTCCATATCATGACCCTGAGATCAGGACCTAAGCTGAAATCAAGAGTCAGACACTTAACTGACTGAGCCACCCAGGCACTCCAGAAATCCTACTAAATAGGTTTCATTTTGCTCCTTTTAACAGAGGGGAAAACAGCCAGAGAATTTAGGTATCCTACAGTTAACAAATCTACAGAGGTCAAACATCCAGTCTGAGACAGATAATTGTACCCTAAATGCCTGACTTTGTTTTCTTCTCTGAGGCTGGGTTGCTGCCTCTAATAGAGAAGGTGGTTGCTTTCAATTTAACTGTACAACTCTAACCACTTTTGACCAAAAGCCTATCCTCACCCATCTTTTGTTCAGTGTCAGTATTATTCAGTACGTTCAGTATCAGTTTTAATAAAATTTCTTCTATGATATTCATAAAAATATTTTCATAAAAATATATATAGTGAAACATATGTTTAATGTTCAGTGAGATCATTATTATCAATTCAAGTACCCTATTAGAGTACAAAGTTTAGTGTCAATCTCTACCAATGATGTTTGTTTTGAAACTGATATGATTCCGAAAACTGTTTCTTAAAGATGACTTTTTCTTATCTCCATTTAAATTTCTGAAGCTTGTAGATTGCATAGGAGAGAACATTGGAAAGTTAACTGCATAAACATTTATCATTTTTAAAACAAAATCACATACTGCAAAAGACACAGAGTTAAGCACTAACTTCTACATACCATGAGATTATCCACTTCCAGGAAGAGAACCAAAAATGGATCAGCATTGTATGTTTGGTTTACATCTGCCTTTTATGTATTAGGAAATACTTACTTCTCTCAACCACTCCTATTTACTTCATCTTTTCAGATAGGAAAACACTTTTCTCTGAATTGATGACTACTTATTTTTCAGCTAAAGTAAATACAGGTCTATATCTCTTTTCATTTGTGTGAGAAGCTGACACATTCTGTCACAACATCGCTTGAGTAAAGGGGAAAGTGACAGCTTCCTGGCAAAATTTTAAAGAGATAAACATCTATTTTTGTTTAAACAGCCACTAAAAAAATCAGATAGAAGCTTTTTAGGTTGAAAGGATAAAGAATGCATGAGTGGTGCAAATTGGTAAATGAATGCACGTTCAAAACTTCTGATGTTTGCCTCTGCAATTTTAACCACACAGCTCAGTGTTTTTTGGGATTAAGTAATAAGTCTTCAAATAATAAATTCTATCAAGATGATAAAATTATCAAAAAGTAGATTGCCAGGATTAAAAAAAAAAACGACAAAATAATATCCTTAGAAACAATTCCAAATTGAAATATCAAATATTTGTTTTGCCCAGCTTTTGAAATTTGTTTATTTTAAATACTGTATTTCTAGAAATTATATTACTGGTTTGAAAGTGGCTCTAAGGGGCGCCTCGGTGGCTCAGTGGGTTAAGCCGCTGCCTTCGGCTCAGGTCATGATCTCAGGGTCCTGGGATCGAGCCCCGCATCGGGCTCTCTGCTCAGCAGGGAGCCTGCTTCCTCCTCTCTCTCTGCCTGCTTGTGATCTCTCTCTGTCAAATAAATAAATTAAATCTTTAAAAAAAAAAAAAGTGGCTCTAAGAAAATTACAGTTACTTAGTCTTTATATAATACTTTTAAAATAATATGCCTTTATAATGCTTTCCCTTTCTAGCTATTTTAAATTTCTAGCTATTTATTTTGACATATAAACATTATTAATTTTATCCTGGCTTCTCTTAGAATCTATACACAGAGTAGGTTAATTTTTATCTCAAGTAATGTTACTTACAAAGCTTGTATTTTTTTCTTCTTTTCGAAGTTGAGTCTTTAAAACAAAATTTTTGTAATTCACTATTAGTTTTTATAATATAGGGTGAGTGAACACTTTATATTAAATTTCATATAAAGAATTTAGTAAATAAGAATATTTGTGTTAATTCTGGAGACATAAGATCACATGGATATCAGTGAGAGATTGGTATTAAGTATATCATTATTGGATTTTATGGCTGTCACATTTATAATTCCTATTGATAGTAACCTTCTGTGTATCATTGCAGGATTCTTCATCAGAATTTCCTGGAGTAAGTAAACTAATGTTTAATCTTGCAGCTTCTGTGTTGTTCCAATAATACTCAGAGAGCCTTTCATTGAAACAACCATAATGTATTTCTGTAGTCCTGTTGCATCTCATTCCACACCTCTCCAGCCAAATCACAAGACTTGGAAGATGAGAACAGCAGGAGATATTAATTTTCTGTTCAGTTACAAAACAGAGGTTGAGAGTTCTAACCTTTACTTCTGCATACTGTTTCTGATTAAGTAGAATCGTATACTGGTAATTGATGAGTTATATGATTAACACAATGACTGGCAAATAAACCAGACCAGAATAGTGTTCAAACTATTGATACTTAAGCTAAAAATTGATTTTTTTTGTAGAAGATAATTGAAGAAGAGTCATAGATTATGAAATGTAACCTGGGCCCAAGGGTGCAAGAGTGCCTGGGTCTGAGAGTCCCAGACAAAACAAAGTCCACCACTTGTCACTGACAAAATCCAAAGGCAGAGGGACAGTGGTAGCAAAATGAGAAAGGAATATATTTTCAGTGAGGTCAACATCAGTGGACTTATGTCCAAAGCCTATTTCCAAAGTGCTGAAAATACTTCTAGGTTTATACAAGGACAATGTAGGACAAAGGTTAGTGGGTCCATGCAGGGAGCAGTCAAGGTCAGGTCGATCGTTATCCTTGGGGTCAGTCATATCGGGTCTTGCTGACCTCAGGGCAGTCATTATTGCTTGAGATGGTAGTTTCAGTTCCCATCACTGGATGTTTTGCCCTGTGGGTCTTTTGCCTGAGTTAAAAGATAAACTAGAAAGAAGAACTTAATCAGTTCTTAGTTATTTTAAAACTTTTGGAACATATACTGTTAAGGTTTGTATGTGGAAAAAAAAATTTACTAACCTACATATTTATAGAAGCGTCTAATCCTGAACTCCATCTTGGCCTTTATCATTTGCCTCTTCTGCCAGTCTTTCTGATTTACACACACAGGGACACCTTGTAATTGCAGTCAAGATGTTCAGGATGAATCAGAAGGGGAACAGCCAGAATGATATTGGCTGTGAGGACCAGGATCTCCATTTTTCCAACCTGAGTATCGAACTACTCTGAAGCAAGAAGTAAGAAAGGTGGGCTGGGATTTAAATAAACAGCACATTCATTTTTACATTGAAGTCTCTTGATTAACAGTAGAAGACATCACTCCTGAAAGCATCTGCAGTGTCAGTAATTCCATTAACAAAGAAGCCACTTTATTATCAACATACTGTAGATTCATTTTAATGTGTCATTTGCACTTCAAAGTCACATAACTTTTATTATGGTAAATCAATTAAAACTATTTCTCATGATAATTTATCTTCTGCAGAGTTTATCATCTCAGAGAATGCAATATTTCCCAATTTAACTTCCAAGACAAAAGTGATGTAATTTGAATGCCTTTTACTGAGCTTATTAAGCATAAAGATCACAGAAATTTCAAACCCTGAAAGATAACTGTTTCATCTATGTGATAAAATGGAAGCCACAGTTTTTTGTAGTGTACTATAGGTAGTGGAGACAATATGCTAATTAGTACTATAACCTCATTTACTGATTTTCTATGTCTTCCATTTAAAAAGATAATCTAGTAAAAGCAGATAGTTTCTCTGATATTAATTTTAAAGAGAATGTAAAGATTGATATAAAATCATTTTATTGAAGATTTGAAAATGAACTGAATTTAAGGATGATAGAGTCACCTGTTTTGTTACATTTAACAACTTTAGAAGAGGATGCTTCAAAGATTTGATCCTTATCTTATCTTTGAAAAATGCCAGAATTTTTCAACTGTTGTTGAATATTTCTAAAATAAGCAGTTTCAATATCCCTTGCAGCCTAAAAAATATTTGTGTGAAATAAGGAATTTTATGCTTTCGTAAGTTGGGTAAACTTAAAGGACATATTCAAACACTGGCCACTGGTTGGTTGGTTTGTTTTTAGTTTTATTGTCCAGTTGAATTTAACTCAAAAATTCTATCAATAGAGATAGAAGATAAAATATTCATAATTTCTTTATGAGTGGCAATCAGAATACGTTAGATAAGTACTATATGAAGTACAGGGCACATTTACTTATTAATACAATTTTAGTAAGGTACAGTTTATGATAAAAAATAATTTTTTAAAACGATTATTTATTTATTTATTTATTCGACAGACAGAGATCACAAGTAGGCAGAGAGGCAGGCAGAGAGAGAGAGGGTTAAGTAGGCTCCCTGCTGAGCAGGGAGCCCGGTGTGGGGCTTGATCCCAGGATCCCGAGATCATGACCTGAGTCCAAGGCAGAGGCTTAACCCACTGAGCCACCCAGATGCCCCAAAATAAGCAATTTAAATGGCATTTTTTCATCTGAGATATTTATATTTCTTGAAAAACTTCATTAGAAATGGGTTCATTGTTCATTTTCATATCATTGTCTCTAAGTTCTCATTTTGTTTCTAAATATTAAGAAATTTGTGCCTAACAGATATCTTTGTACCAATTCACTAAATTTTTGCAAGGAGATTGTTTGTAGCATCTACGGGAGAAGTAGCACTTACAAAAATTAAGTTACTATACACTATCAGAAACAGTGTCCTTAATTTCAGCATTTGTAATGGAAAAATTAGAATCTAATATGAAAGATAATTTTGCTTATAAAAATTACCGGCGAGTAAAATCAAGTTAATTATAATAAACTTACTGCCTCCCACCATCATAACAGTGCCCGAAGAATTTCCTGAAGACCCTTGGGTCTTGGCAGAATAATTGGGGCACTGCTGCTCTTGGTGAACATTATGAGGATTGATGTACTGTAAAACCTGATGTATGTTAAACCTGATATATGTTATGTGGTGTTGTTTTGTTTTGCTTTAGAAATTTTACAATATCCCATACCTGTTTTATTTTTATTGTTGTTGGTGGTGGTGGTGGTAATGGTGTAATGTTATTAATGTCAGTTATTTTGAGGGTAGTACTGTAAAGCATGTGGAATCTAGTAGCATGCAAATCAAAGGAAATACTTCAAGCTAGGACTCTGATTCACTACCCAGTCTATGCCTCTAACTTAGAGACTTAGAGCATCCCTGAACCTCATGGCTATGTATTCCAAATGGTAATTAGGTTTCCACACCTAAATGATCTTAAATTTAATCAGTCCACCCTTTTCTTCCTTTCACTACCGTACAGTGTGACTGCAAAAATAGACCTATATCAACCAGAGGAGGATTTGCAAATGAACTAAATTTCAAAATAGTACACTTGCCTATTTTTTATTATTTATTTTTTATTTTGCAGTTACCTATTCTTATATTATTAATAACTTCATAAGAAATTACTTCGAGGGGGTGCCTGGATGGCTCAGAGGGTCAAAGCCTCTGCCTTCGGCTTGGGTCATGATCTCAGGGTCCTGGGATCGAGCCCCATGTCAGGCTCTCTGCTCAGCAGGGAGATTTCTTCCCCCCTCCCCCCATTTCTCTCTGCCTGCTTCTTGGCCTATTTGTGATCTCTGTCTGTCAAATAAATAAATAAATCTTAAAAAAAAAAAAAGAAATTACTTTGAGGACTTACATCCTTTTATTTTTTAATCTTTGGAAACTGCCAGGATTTTCTTCCTCCTTTGTCATTGAATCTTTCTCAAATAAGAAGTTTTAATATCCATTTGCAGCCTGAAAGTGTTTGTGTGGAAATAAGAACTTCTATGCTTTTATAAAGGGAGTCCAAATATTTGGAAGTGGTATCCACACTTTTATATTACATTTCTCCATTATATTATATTTATTGATGTGTAGAGCAGACCTATGAACTTTTATAGTAATGTATTATGGTATTTAGAAGATATAATTTAGTAATAATATTATCTTCCTAATAATAGTGGCTTAATATTATCTCAATGTAACTAATATCTCAAGGGAAAATATACATTTAAGATAAGGCTATCACTACCCATGGGTGTAAGTTGACTTTTCAACTTCAAATCCTGATAACTTTGAATTATTTGAATAACTTCTTATTAGATATGGTTATGTCACAAATGTGTTGCCTCAAAATGAGGCAGATGAAGAGAGCTTTGAGCAATAAACTACCAACTCTGCCATAACCTTGTTGCCCTCATGTACTTAAATCACTGAGACGATCATCAATCCATATTTTGTAGACATCTTGTTTAACTCACTTGTCCATTTTGTATGGGTTGGCTTAGTTAAAACTGGATGATTAAGTAGCAAATCCATTTAATTATGGAAATATATAAGAACTGTTCAGCAGTACACCAAACTTATGAGGATAGCTCTTTCATTGTGGAAATCCTGCTGTCCCCTCAAACTTCCATTATAAATGCAACAGACATGAAATAAGACCTAAGAAAGCTTACCATGTCAGTTAATGCACTCACATACCTTAAAGAAGTTATCTTTTTTTTTTAATAATTTTTTTTTTTAAGATTTTACTTACTTATTTGAGAGAGAGAGCATAAGGGGAGAGGTCAGAGGGAGAAGCAGACACCCTGCTGAGCAGGGAGCCCAATGTGGGACTCGATCTCAGGACTCCAGGATCAGGACCTGAGCCGAAGGCAGTTGCTTAACCAACTGAGCCACCCAGGCACCCCAGGAGTTATCATTTTTAAAATAAAAATTAAAGATAAGTAGAAAGCATAACATTTTCTTCATGTGTTTCTGTAGCTTGTCTTTTACACTCCTTGTGTGTTTTAATACTTAGAGCTAAAGCATCAGATGCTCTGTGATTCAGTTTTCTTCCTCCAGATACCAGCACATACATTATAGGAATTCTTTCTTCTGGGGAATGATCTTCCTTCTCATTGTTAATCTTGGGCAAGACTCAAGATTTCAGCTCTTTGTGTCCAGCTTCCATCTGTTCCCGCTGCAAGCATCTTCCAGAGTGGCTCCCGAACCAGAGATATTCTAAGGGGGAATTAGCTATTTTGAAACCTTAAATGCTTCCTTTTCTGCCTTTGAGAACCACACCCAAATCTTTGGCAAGTTTTACTTTAAAACCAGAGGAAAAACAAAGGATTTTTCATCTTCAATGCCACACTCATCCTGGACCACGGGAAGACTTATTAAGCCACTAAAGTTATGCAGTCCGTGTTCCCAGTGAGTTCTCCACTTCCCTCCTCAAGAGACACCATTTTATAAATTTAGTGTTTACTTCTTGTTATAATTTTAAGGAAGATTGTGTAAATGATTCCAAGATGCTAAGTCTGCTCTACATGAAAGAGGGGAGAATGATCGCTGGTAATGCTGTGGCACTCTTTACATGCCCTCCCTGAGGGAAAATGCCCTCAGTGAGTAAAATTTATATGTAGCATATCCTTAATAAGGAAGTGCAAATGCAATTTCGAGAGAGAGAGAGAGAGAGAGAGAGAGAGAGAATGCCAAACCAAAATAAATAACAAAAAGCTCTTTCAACACTTCTAATCCTTTTTGCTGTTGTCTCCTTCCCCTATTGTAAAAGTTCTTGAAAAAAAAATTGCTCTTTCTTATTGACATATCCCTAAATTCTAAATTCATATTCATGTAATCATCATATAAAAATGGTTCTTTGGAATGTCACCACTGGTTTCTCTTCCTTGGAAAATGAAACCAGCCACATTTAATAACATTAAGTACTAGGAGAATGTCTTCATTTACATGACTTTAATATTCAGCTGTCTCCATTAATATAATTATTGATATGATATTGATATGAGTCTTACAGGAAATATGAATAAAAATATAAAGTTACAGATAATCTTTATTACTTGTTTGAGGAACTTCCTAAGAACCTGTTTATCTGATAATACCACTAGTCTTCTTCAAGGACCCTTCCCATAACAATAGATTATTCAAAGGAGTTCAAAAGACTGTACTTTTCAAGAGTTCTCTAAATGGTTACTCAAAATGCCCTTACCGTGCATCAATATCCACATTATCTAGAAAATATTTCTCATTCTTGATCAAACCCCTGCATAAAAAGACCTGCCTTGGGGCGCCTGGGTGGCTCAGTGGGTTAAAGCCTCTGCCTTCGGCTCAGGTCATGATCCCAGGGTCCTGGGATCTAGCCCCGCATCGGGCTCTCTACTCAGCAGGGAGCCTGCTTCCTCCTCTCTCTCTGCCTGCCTCTCTGCCTACTTGTGATCTCTCTCTGTCAAATAAATAAATAAAATCTTTAAAAAAAAAAAAGACCTGCCTTATACCAGAGCCCCAGACACCCTGCTCTTGTCTGCTACTGACCAAGGAGACAAAATAGCAAGTTATTTGACAACTGACTTTGCAACAGAGGAATTGCAATTTGGGACAGGCAAACAATGGCAAAGCATAGGCAAGTCCAAAGAAACAAAGGGAATGTTCGCTTGCATTCAGTTTCAGGAGAAATTGAGGAGGACTGTTTTGAACAAAAAATTTACTGGAGAAGAACCAGTTTGAGGTTGTTGAGGTTTCCCACTGATTGTGAGGTGTGGCTAGTGCCTTATGGGCTAAGGAGTGGTCTTCCTTCTCTTTGCTAATTAAGCAGGCAATAATGAATGATATGTGTATGTGCGTGAGAGAGCCCCCTTCAGGGCTTTCCTTCATTTTTAAAGAGGTTTCCCTTTATTCATTTTCATACTACCCACTTCCAAAAAGGCACTCAAACCCTAAGGTAGCACCTTCCTTTATTCCAGGAAGCAGTAGCCTCAGCTTTGCTTTATTAACTAACTGTTTCATGTTGTGGTTTGTTTGCTGTTTGTTTTTAGGGACTTGGATAATTCACAGGCTCATCTGTTCCCTTGTTTGTTGTGATATTTTAAAAATAAGTGTATATATAATGTATATGTACATTCTAAAGAATAGTGATAATAATTAAATGTACTTTTGCTTCCTGATTATTTACGGTACTATTATGGCAGCCAAGCATTCCTGCTCTAAACAATTAAAAAGGCCATTATTAATCACACAAATTTTACAAGCATCACAGTGATATGAGACAATGAAGACTAGATGGAATGACATTGCAGAGAGCGGAGATTTCATTCCAAAGTGTGATCATAGTTGCCTCTTCTGTCCTGAGAGAAGAATTGATCTTCACTGGCCCAGCCTGAATTTCTGTAGGGGAAAGAGAAACCAACAAAATTTTTTAACAATCGCGTGGGGCTAGAGTGAGAAACCAGAGACCTGAGTGTCCTCAAAAGTATGTCTTTGCTCCACAAGACATTTTCTGTATTCTGCAGAAGGTTAAAATGCTCAGTAGAAAGCTTCTGAAAAATAGAGCAAAATCTTACAAAGTTCACCAGTCTTTAAAGAATAGAGATCTAGGGGCGCCTAGGTGGCTCAGTGGGTTGAGCCTCTGCCTTCAGCTCGGGTCATGGTCTCGAGGTCCTGGGATGGGGCCCCGCGTGAGGCTCTCTGCTCGGTGGGGAGCCTGCTTCCCCCCCACCCACACCCGCCTGCCTCTCTGCCTGCTTGTGATCTCTGTCTGCCAAATAAATAAATAAAATCTATTAAAAAAAAAAAAAGAATAGAGATCTGTGGTGAGGGGTGGGGCTGGGGTGGGTGGAGTCTTTCAGCAAAGAAAAAATTAAATCCCTAGAAGGAGAGTTATATGGATTCTGATGACCTGTAGCCATATTTCCTCTCGGGTCACTTTCTGTTGTGGGCATACGTGGGCGCCAAGAACCTAGGCTTGATCTCTAACAGAAGGTTGTTGTGGAGGAATAGGAAATCAGACAGAGATTTTTGTATTCTCTGGGTTACAATGAAAAGTTGATGACTGGATGGGCCTGAACTGTGTGGCATTTCTATATATCAAGATGTTTGCTGAAGTCTGAGTATATAATGCTGAATGACAAAGAGCTGAACTAAAAACTTTTGATGGACAGAACTGAGTCTCCTACTACCTTCTCAGGCAGAGGAAGCAAAGAATGGTTATGTCTTAGAATCAAAGATAAACTAATGACTGACTACCAAAACTGCAATCCAGTGCCCACCTAACAAAATTTTTGATTTGATTGAGGATACCAATTAGGATTGATGTCTTAACCCAAAGAGAAAATGATGGGTTGGATACATCTTTGTTGATTTTAGCCTACTGCCTGATCTAGATGGGAGGTTGAATTGGAGACCCTTTAGAAAATAGCTCAGTAGCTGATATAGAAAAGAACATGTTTGCTTCTACAAGATACTTTTTAAAAATTGTCTCTTAAGGTTTTAGACTGTGTACTATAATTTACTAAAACAAATCTGTATGAAAATGAAACCACCTTGTGGTTACAGATTTTCCAAAGATTTGTCCCTTTTGACCTTATCCAGAATTGAAAATGACGTGTTTTTTCCTGTTATTTTCAGTAAAATAGTTTTTATCTCTCATTTATTGTTATTCAGAGTATATACTTTGAGGTCCTGGTTTTACACAGATTTATCCTATTAGAGTTTCCAAGTTATGTGGGCCTAGGGATTTATTTCCTATTCTCTGCGATATTTAAAATAGTCTTTAAAACAGAAGCTCAGGGTCTCCAACATTTAATAGTTACCCTCAGGGGGAATCTTCGAGAGAGAAAAATTGGATTTGGTTCTTATCTGATTTTGGGGTTCTGGTTTTCCCAATTTGGGGGCTGGGAATTGACCTTTCTGGTTTTGGTTTTTGTTTGTTTGGGGAGGTGTCAATTTAACAGTGAATTTTACTTATTTTTACCTATCTTTTTACTACTTTCTCAGAATACTGCTACTTTCACTGTGGAAAGTAATATCAAATATCTAATCTCTCAAGTTATATATCAAAACCTAAAGCCAGGATTTTTTTTTTAAGCCAGAGTTTTAATCTAATGAAAATCCAAAGCACAGAATACAGCAGACTGTGTTAACGCTGAGAGCAAAAAATTGTGCTTTTTAATCTTAATCGATGCATGTTTTATCTTTTCACCTAATCCTTTTTTAAGGAGCATTTTCAATTTCTTTATAATAATTTAAATTTAGAACTTTTTCAGATTGTTAAATTAGATTCAATTTGCCTAATTAAATTGACTCACCTCACTTGTTTTACACAAAGGTTTTTCCAAGTATAGAATGTAACAAGCTAGTCGAGTTCCTGTTAACCACAGACAACTGCATTTAACATGCATTAATCACATCAAAATAACTTCTGAAACTGAATTTTACTCTTTAGTTGAGGTTTTTAAGAAGCATCTGTTTTGAAGTTCCTTCTCTGTTTTTTAAATTTTATCTCTCTGTTCTCTGTGTTGTGGTAAAACAGGGTATTTCTCTACTTAAAAAATTAATGTCTTCACTCACTGATAGATATGGATTATTGGACCCTTAAAATTGAAGGATTACATTTTAATATTACCTTTATTGTGGTTCCAAAATTATCTAACAAGAAACTGGTAATTTTTTTCTTTGAGTACGGATATTAGGAATCAAAGCAGGGCTGTTAGTCATTAATAACATACACTTGTCAGGGAGAGGTCATCCAAAAGACATGACCTCTGACTGACCCGTGAGTTGGACTCAGGCACTGGGATGGTTCTCTATCCTTGGTATGAGGCTTCCACTTGCTTTTCCTGCTCACAGACCTAGGGATCAAATTGCATATCAATCAGATGTTTTCAGCATTTTGGATTGTGGTAGATAGAATAATGGGTCCCACAAAATGTCTAGATCCAATTCTCCGCAACCTCTGAACCTGGAAATCGCAGACTAAAACTTGTTAGGTTGCATGGCAAAGGGGAATTAAGGTAACACACTATTAGTTTTGTTAATCAGTTGACTGTCCAGTAGAGTAGCCTGGGTTACTTGGGTAGGCCCAGTGTAATCACAAGCATTCTTAAAAGCAGATGAAGGAGGCAGAAGAGAACCAGAGGGAGTCCTGACCATGGAAGCTAGTCAGAGAGCTGAAGTGTTGGCTTTGAAGATGGAGGAAGCGCTCGTCCTTCCAAGAAATGCAGTTGTTTGCTTGAAGCTGGAAAAGGAGAGAAAATGGAATCTCTCCTATAGCCTCCAGAAAAAGAAAAGCATACCTTTCCACACTGAATTTGGCCAGTGATACCTGAGATGAACTGACTTCCAGAACTGTAAGATAATATAAATTGGTAAGGTTTTAAGCCACTTAGTTCGTGGTGATTTGTATAAGTCTTTATTTTGTTTTTAAATTTACTGCTTTATTGAGATATAACTGGTATATAACTTCTCTGCCAGTTTAAGATCTGTAGTGTGGTGATTTGATACACACAATTGCAAAATGCAAAATTGCATTCCTGGTGACTTTTTACAGAGGAAACTTGCACAGGTATCTGTTAGAGTTCTGTGAAATTTATGCTTTCAATACTTAACATATTTCATCCGCATTATCCAGTAATCTATTAATAAACATAGTGCAACTATTTAATACTATATTCAAAACATTTCCTATAAATTTTAAAGGTACAATAGTAAACAAGACAGAAATCCTACTGTGCTCAGAGAATACATACTAATATAGAATTTCCAGCATATTAACTTTATTATTAACCATAAAAGCAAGCTCATTGGGTATAATACTGTACATAAAAGGATAAAAGCCATGTCCTCAAAATGTCATTGAATTTTGAAAATTTTGTTGGCATAGAGGAATATTTACTGGAGCAAATATGAGTGTGTTGGGTGGGAAAATCTCTCCATCATACCAAATTTCAATTGCAAAATTGGCCTATTTGCATATCTTTCACCACACAACATTTCTTGCTGTGCCCTAGCCAGTTTCTCCAAATAAAGAATGCTCCTTTGCACTTCTCTGTGTCTTTACATGTACCATTCCTTTTGTTTAACCTGCTCTTCCTGACGCTTTTCACTTGGCAGACACATGCATTACTTATTTTTCACTTTCCCTCAGACTCGATTTCTAGGAAGCAGCCACAATCCCCTTACTAGCCTATGTTATTTTGTCATGTTTTTGTTCCCACAGTTTTCGGTGTTCATCACTATCCTGTTTTAAAAGAATATTGAAAAGAAAATTGTTACGTGACTATAGCAGAAAACAGGTGCCAAAATAAGTGTGAGAAAGAAACCGATTCAGAACCTACCAAGGAAATATCCGAGAACTGGTTCATGACTAGGCTGTAAATAACATAGGAAAATGTAAAAGTATCCTAACCTCATAGAAAGTTTATCATTATGACAGAAGTGGGCTAATGAGAAAACAGCATTTCCTTGAGAGAACTGTTACCACTCTGATGCTGAGAGCATGCCTCCACACCCGGGGAGAAGTGTGGAAGTTACAATCTTCCTACCTCAAGAATAGTGCAATTTTTTTTCTCAAGAGACCACCCACGGAGCTTGACCCCCATCTTCAGAAGTGGAGGCACTCTGCAAACTGGTGCCTGTTTCATGCCTGAGCAAGCCTCGTACCTGTGGTCGTGGGCGAGCAGGTAGATTCTCAAGCTACTACATGGCATTCCTAACAAATGATGAGGAGAGGGATGTGAATGTTCCCCATCTGTCAGGAGAGTTGATCTGGGGGCATCACAGGTTCTTCCCATAGTGACAAAGTATTTATTGACTTTGTTTTTATGCTCACTTGATTATCGAATCCTGTAGATACTATGTATTTATATTTCTAATACATGGCTGATGCATTGATATACGGTGAATTGGATGTGGAATGATGAATGAATGTATGATAAATTGATACATTACTGTTTTTCTGAGTATTAATCCAATTTAAACTAATCCAAAATAGATGGCCTGTTAAAAAAGACAGAGGGGTTTCTGGGTGGCTCAGTTGGTTGAGCGTCTGCCTTCAGCTCAGGTCATGGTCCCCGGGTCCTGGGATGGAGCCTGCTTCTCCTTCTTCCTTTGCTGCTTTCCCTACTTGTGTGTGCACAGGCTTTCTCTCTCTCTCTCTCTCTCAAATAAATAAAGTCTAAACAACAACAAAAAAAGAGATTTACAAAACAACACTTTCCCCTCTAATTTTCTTAATATTTATCTTCGGTAGGGAAGACATATTATTAGTTCTGTCTTTCAGATTAGGTAACCAGCTCAGGAAGAAGGAACTAATTATATAGTTAATAAGAACGGAATTTGTTTTTCTAATTCTTTTCCTTTCATTGCATCATGTTGATTTAAAATGTCAATTGAATTAAAATGATAAAAGGGTCCCTATTTTGTGTACATGGAGACATTAGATGAACTTTTTGAAAATTGTCATTTTAATTATCATGATAATCAATATGTAATTCATTGGTTGAAAGTTGAAATGAATAGAAAACCAAGAACTTAATGTGCCAGTCACACTATCTCAAAAATATACGTGGATGATAAAATATCCCATTGCAAATATTTTTACTTTTTTTTTATTAATAACATTGCTAATTTAATAGCCACACCTTGACCATGCAGCTTTTTTATAGAATCCACTTTCATTACTAGTCACAGTTTTGCCAAGTAAGCTTCAGGGGGAAGTAATTAAATTTAATAGAAGCCACCTTCATTTTGACTCTGCCGTCAATTTAAAGCCATGGGGAAAGGTAATTACATTTAATAGACACCACAGTTTCTAGACGAAGATGTACAGTATGTGACGTTAATCATTAGCCCAACAGTCTGAAAAGTAAAATCTCACTTAGAACAAACTCCCTGTAAGTAAACTAGACCTTCCTTTTTCCTTTCAACTTAATAAAGGTAAAAAAATGATGCCTATTTGGCTTTTAAATATGTTATTGAAATTTTACTCAGAAGATCCAGTTCATTGATTTCAAACAGTGAAATGAAGGTAGATGGCTTTTATGAATCCCACTGCAGTATTATTAACTCTTAAGGAAATATATATTGATAATATCTTTATTAAATATTTCTTAGACTCAGTAACCTCTTTCTTTCCTAATTGCTAAGGGTGGCACAATAAACTACTGTTGTTGTTGTTTTAATCCTTTCTTATATTAGTTTTTTATTCTGTGGTTTATGTAAATTAAAGATGTTTATGGAGTTTCAGTATATAGGAGTTTTAAATCAGTGAAAGATCATAATAAATATGAAAGCAGAACATTCCTTTTTGGTAAACACATCTACAAGCCTGACTGCATTTCACTAAACATTTTATAGGTTCATTATGCCATTTGGCTCACATTGAAGTCACCTTAGATTTAATTTTTATTTTTTCCTTCAGGGTGTGTGAATAATTTTTGGCTTCTGTTTAGACATTTGATTTTAGAAATAGTTTTTAAATCAGATTTAGATAATGAGCTCCTATATGTTCCCATGGAATTTCCCAAGAGTTCATGAAATTAAAAATGCATTTAGAATTGGTAAAATTTACAATGCTATTTTAGGAAACTAGGATTATTACTCTTGAGTGATAATTTTATTCAAGACTTTCTTACTTATACCTCTTCATGCTAACACAGTCCTATATAGAGAGGGATAGAGAAGAAGAATATTTAATGAGAGTATTTTTCAGGATTGAAGACAATAAAAAATAATCTTAGTCAAAGATAACATTGGTCTAAATAGCATCTTGCCACTTACCCAAATAGTGATAATTATAAATCCATAACTGCTAAGACATGATAATTTTTTTTAGAACTGAAACATTATAGAAAATTTTGTAAGGCAATTTTAAGAAATTGTACATTTATCACTTGTGATAAAAATGAAACCATAGTCGTCTTTCTTAAAAACTTCTATAGTTTTCACTTTTGACTAACAGTCTTTTAAGAGCTGTGGTACCTGTTTTTTCTCTTTTTACTTCTGTTGAGTTTGCTCATTTTCAAGTACATATTCAGACTATTGGTTCATTATCTCTAATAATGTCATTCATAGTTCTTAAGGGATAGGTTTCTTTAAGACTGTAACAGATAGTTATGGGGTCAGGTTTCACTGCACTTTTAAAAAGATTCATCATGTTTAGTGAAGAGATTGAAACAGTTGATCACATCAGGTACCTTGGTTGGGTGTCTAGAGGCATCCTCCAAATTTAAGAACTAAATTTGTTCAACATTTTCAAACCTCTTAAATATTCAGTATTCATTTATAGTTTATCTGAACAATAAAATCTAAACAATTAAACAAGCTCTCTGATTTTCTTTTTGAACTCAACATGCTTATCTTACATGTTTGCAACAGCACAAGGGATAGTTAGAAATTCATACGTTTTTAATATTAGTACAATTTTTCTATTCAGCAACCTTTTTAAAAGTCCTAGTTTATGTAAGTGTAAAGGGGAGTTTTATATCCCTATCTACAAAGTTTAATAGTCTTTAAAACTTTCCAGTATAAAATTTGGTATAAAAAATTGGAAGTTTTTAAAAACTTACCTTTTTAAAATCAATTTAATCCATACCAATTGCAAAGGGAATGAAGTAAGTGCATCTATTTACATAGACTATTCCAGTGCTCAAGTATTAGAAAATAATATGCTGTGTTCAAATGCTACTTCAGAACTTCTGTTTAAAAATTTAAAATCTTTTTCAAATACTGTTTATAAAGAAATATTATAAAAACTGCTAAAGTAAATCACAAAAAAACCATTTTGTAAATTCAATGAATTTTTGAAACCCCATGGATTTAAAATAAAAATAGCAAAACAGAGTAGCTCTAAAATTACACTGTGGTGATTTAGGAATAAGGGTAACATTTTCAGAATAGTATTGTTAATTGTTAGTATTGATGGCTGTTGCTTAAAACCTACCTCCAAATAAGTTACCTAATACCTTCCTATAATAAAGATACATTTTACTTGTGATACACGATGTACATCCATGCTAAAGCAAGTACATCCAAGCACCTAAGTTTATAAATTAGAGTATATTAGAATTGAATAATAGAAAATTACAACTCTCTAGCCCATACCCAACCATGTCGATCCTTGCTGTTAAACATTTCCTGTTGCTGCTCCACAATGTCCTTACAGAAACTTCCATGTGAAATATTTTCTGCTTCTCTAAGAGGTCTGACTACTATGGCATGAAACTGTGATGATACATTGCGTTAGTACTTTGCATGTATCTCCATTAATGTATTTGTACTATTCATCTGAAAAATAATAAAGACCTTCTATAAAAAAGAATGCCTTTTGGCACTGAATAGAGCAACAAACAAAATCTCTCCTCACATGGATCATACAATTAAGGGTATTCTAATACTTTTTATGCATCTGTTTATCCCACTGTGGGCTAAACTATTATCTTGTTTATTGAAATGTTACTTCTGATTCATACATTAGTATGTAGTCTCAACTGGTACAACAAAGAACTCCAAGAATGCAGTGCTTAAAAAAGACAGTTTATTTCTCAGTTAAGTAACAGTGAAAAGGAAATGGGAAATTCTCAGTGAGTAGATTTTGCTTACAAAATTGTCCGGAGAGCCGGGTTCTATTAATATTGTCACTACACCATTCTCTAGAGCAGTATTGTGCAACAGAAATAGAAGGCCAACCAAAACAAAAATTTAAACAAAAAAATTCTAATCCTGTTAAAAGATAAAATTAATTTTAATGTATGTTTTCAAATATATTTCAGATTTCTAACATATTTAGTTCAGTTCTTGAAATATTTTACCTTTTTTTATACTTTATATCAAAAGTAGGTATGTATTTTATACTTGCAATTCATGTCCATATGGATTAGCCACTCAGTTTGGAGTAGTGTCTGCTATATTGGACTGTGTAGCTGCCCTTATATGAATGTACTGTCCTTATATGAATGGTGGAAGCTGACTCATGACCACTATATTTAGTACTGCCCTTAGAGCTGGGCAGGAGGGACTGCTTCCTTGTCTTCCATGCTGCAGAAGGGTCCTGCTCATTACTCTATGCTTCTTGGCATGTGGTGGTGAGTCCAAGAACAAGGGTATATGTGTACCCGAAATCTGTGCTCCTCTTTTCAGACTGTAGTCACAGTACCTGGGAACTCAGAATTTCCTTCCAAAAATGTCTTGCTGATAGGACCAAGACTGTTGTTCTGAAGGTAAACATGACACCAGTGTGGATATGCATTAACCTAAGGGATGACCATTGGGTTGGGGATTATACATGGGGTTTGTGCGTGTGGTCGGGGGTATCTGTGGGTGTCTGCAGCTAATCTCACTGTGCAGGATAGTACATGAGGCAGGAATAATATACTAATTCATCCTGCACCTTGGGCTAGGTGCCATGTTTTCAGGTATTCCCAGTTGTGACACAGAATGTAGATGAGTGGAAATTCTAGATTTAAACCTGGACTTACAGGTGGTTAGGAAGGTAAAATTTTCAAGTGAGAAGGCTACAGTATACTTTATATAACTGTTATCGTGATATGTCTCCTAAATACTTTTACATGTATGCAGATCTCCTTTTGTACTCTTTCGTCCTTACACATGTTAAGGAGGTGTTTGGTTGCATCTATACTCAGCATGTAGGTGAAAGAAGGAAATGTATTCCCACTCATGTTAAGTGTAATATTCAGAAATTTTAGCCATGATCTCTACTCACAACCCATGATGAAAGCTTAATTATATAGATTCAATTAACTATGAAAAAAGGGATTGAGCTGAGAAGCCATGTGGCCAGTTAAAAATATCTGTAAATGTATTAATATGTAATATTAGTAGGTAAAAAGGAAAATGAATATAGGGGAATCATTAGTTGTATCAATTACAGCCAGCCATATGTTTAACATTTCCATCAGCTTTCCTGGTGCTAAGTAATCTACTCATGCCCTCAAAAAGTTTGGAGTCCAGTGTGGAACAAGACAGCTAAGTAAGCCATTGTATTACACTGTAATGAATCTTGTAATAGTGTTTGTTAGCCATAACCCAAGTTGCTTTGAGGGGCCAGTAAGAGCAGGAGCCAATAAGTTTTTTGGCAGAGGAAAAACTTGTCTAACCATATTGTTTTGTCACAAACACATGATTGTGCTCCTTGGGTATTTGATGGATCAGTTAGCTTTCACTAGCCCCATTAACAAGCATGCCATAATTCTTTGCTTTTGCATTGAGTCATTTAATCACAGATTCTCAGAACATGTGGAAAAAACAAGTTATATCCATTCATCTTCTTAATCAGAAGATAATTCTTTATGGTATTTGTTGTATGTCCTCTAAGTCCTGCTTTAACTTCAACTACTTTTCAAAAATATATTCTTACCAATTATTCAAAGCCCTCAGGGCATTTTGTATATTTCTCCAATAGAGACACATTATATTGTGATACCCTTAGCTCTTTGCATCTATGTTTCCCTTGCTAAGCTTGGCCAACTCAAGACCAAGCTGTATCCTATTCATCTTTATTTCCTAGCATATGTCCCAGTAGATAGCATAGTAAATACTTAGTAACTGAAAATGCTCAAACAATTTGTAAAAAATCCATCTTTCACAGCTGTGAAAGGTCAAACATGTTCTTCTGCTTGCAAGCTAAGAAATTAGTGCACAGGAGCCCAGAATTCTTTAGGAGAGAAAAGAGCTCACAAAGCAATCTTATTAGTTACTCCAAATATCCATGAAGCAACATGAGGGCTTGGTATCCCTTGCATGTACAGGAGTTGAACCATAGGAGAAGAACCTGAAAGTTGGGAAATTCTGAGTTTATATAGGGTGGCTGGCTTATCTGTGCCTCTGCGCCTTAGGAGAGTAAAAGAGAGATATTTGCTATGGATTACAAAGGAAGCCTCTAACCGTCTCCATAGGACCTATTTTTAACTTTCCTCCATCACCCTGGAATGTAAACCCACGGCTCCAAGGGTAAGGACACTTTAAGTCTTTCCAGAGCAATTCACTGTCTACCTTCTAAGGTAAGCTTGTCATTCAGTCATCCTTTAACCTAGAAGCCAATGTTCTTTGCTCAGAATGTCCTTATGTGGGGGAATGTGAAGAATAGTAGTTTCCCAACCTAGTTGATAAAGTTCAAAAAATTAAGAACCATTTGTGAAGTGGTGTCAGTTTTCTAAAGCTTTAGAAATGAAATCTAACTAATCCTGTATATGTTGGGTCTTAATTCATTTGTAGCTGTGTTATTGTTATTCCTTTTTCAGCTTCAAGATTATCTAGTTCCTTCTACTTTCAATTAAAGAGGCATCTAGAGTTCTATCTTTTTGTAGAACTCATTATGATTATTGAGGTATCAATATGCATTTTTATTTTATTTTTAGGATTTTATTAATTTATTTGACAGAGCAAAAGAGGGAGCACAAGCAGGGGGAGTGGAAGAGGGAGAAACGGGCTTCCTGCTGAGCAGAGAGCCCTATATGGGGCTAGATCCCAGGACCCTGGGATCATGACCTGAGCTGAAGGCAGAAGCCTAACAACTGAGCCACTCAGGCACCCTCAATATGCATTTTTAAAGAAGGAGTTAGCCCATAAATAAATACACTTAACTTGAACTTGCTGAGAAAAAACAAAAAACAAAAAACAAAAACAGATTTATTAAATCCCATGATCTAGGTAAGAAGCTGGTACTGAAATAGACTCATTTATCTGCATCAAACATGTCCAGTTAGACTACTTTCAACCTGTATAATTGTTTTGAGAAGGAGAGAGCAATTACATATTTTTTCCTCTTTAATTTTTAGCATGTTCAATTAGCCAACATACAGTACAACACTAGTTTTTGATGTAGTGTTCAACAATTCATTGATTACGTAAGACACCCAGTGCTCATCATAACATGTGCCCTCCTTAATACCCATCACCCGATCACCCCATTCCCCCTCCCCTTCTGTAACCCTCACTTTGTTTCCTGGAGTTCAGAGTCTCTAGTGGTTTATCTTCCTCTCCTGATTTCTTCCAATTCACTTTCCCTCCCTTCCCCTGTGGACCTCCACACTGTTCCTTGTGAAAACAGTATGGAGTTTCCTCAAGACCTTAAAAATAGAACTACCCTATGACCCTGCAATTGCACTACTAGGTGTTTATCTCAAAGATACAGATGTAGTGAAAAGAAGGGGCACATGCACTCCAGTGTTCATACCAGCAATGTCCATAATAGACAAACTGTGGAAGGAGTTGAGATGTTCAGCAAATGGATGGATAAAGACGTGGTCTTCTTTAATTTTTATTTCCATCACTGCAAATATGTTGAGCTCATGGTCTTTAAAAAATTATCTTTATATTCCCAACTTTGATTTTTGAGCTTACAATTTAGCAGAAATGGAACATGCAAGTCAGTTACTAATATATTACAATGTGGTAAATGCTATTCTAACATAGAGAATGGGCTTTCCTATCAGACTGTGGTCAAGGGTGGCTTCCTAGCAAGAGCAATGCTTGAGTAGAAGTTTGAAGGTAGAGGAGGATTTAACACTAGGATTTAACACAACATGATCCAGCAGAGTTCTTTGCCACTCTCTCATGGAATGGACTTTCCTCCAGTTTGCGATAACACATTCCACATCACCATTGGAGAACGACACAGACTAGCCCTTACTGTTCACATTTCAGCAATCTCTGTTCAGGATTACTAAGGTATTGTCTAAGAAGATGAAGGCTTTTCTCTCTACCACTCTTTTTTTTTTCCCCCTTAGCCCTCATTAAAATCCCCTGTAGTGTCCATTCACAGCAATGCAGGCTTTTTCTAGCAAGCAGCCAGAAACTTCCAGCCTCTACGCATTGGCCAGTTCGAAAGCTGCTTCTACATTTTAACTATTCATTATAGCAGCGTCCCCACTCTCTAGTTTCTTAGTCCATTCAGGCTGCTGTAACAAAATACTATAGATGGAGTGGTACAAAGAGCAGAAATGTACTTCTTTTCTGGAGGCTTGGAAACTCTAAAACCAGGTGTCTCAGATTCAGTGTCTGGGAGTCCACTTCCTGCTTCATAGATGGCCGTCTTCTCACTATGTTCTCACAGGATGGAACAACGGAGCTCTCTGGGGCCTCTAATTTCTCAACTTTTAAAACTAATTCCAGTGGAGTGAACATGCAGTGTTATATTACTTTTGGGTATACAGTATAGGTAGGGATTCAGCGATTGTTCACATCTGGTTTTGGTATCAGAGTAATACTGGCCTCCCAGAAAGAAGTTGTTAGTTTTCCTTCCTCTTCTATTTTTTAGAATAGCTTGAGAAGAATAGGCGTTGACTTATCTCTAAATGTTTGATAGAATTTACCTGTGATGCTTTCCGGTCCTGTGCTGCTATCTGGTCCTAGAGTTTTTTTGACTTTGATTACTGATTACTAGTTTGGGGTTTTTTTTTGTTGTCCTAGCTTCTTAGGTGTAAGGTTAGGTTGAATATTTTCTTGCTTTGAAATAGGCCTCTATTGCTATAAACTTCTTTCCTTTTAGAATAGCATTTACTACATCGCAAACATTTTGGACTGCTGCATTGTCATTTTCATTTAACTCTATGTGTTTTTTGGTTTCCTCTGTGATTTCTTGTCTGACCCATTCATTGTTCACTAGCTTGTCATTTAACTCATATGTACTTGCATCCTTTCCAGGTTTTTATTTATTTTTAATTTTTTATTTTTGTGGTAGATTTCTACTTTCATAGCATTGTACAAAGAAGACCTACATTATGACTTTAATCTTTTTGACTTTGTTGAGAATTGTTTTGTGACCTAATATGTGATCTGTTCTGGAGAATGTTCCATATGTACTTGAAAAGAATGTGTATTCTGTTTTAAGATAGTGTTCTGAATGATGGTTAGATCCATCAGGTCCAGAGTGTCATTCAAAGCCACTGCTTCTTTGTTGATTTTTCTGTTTGGATGATCTATCCAGTGATCTAACTGGGGTATTAAAGTCCCCAACTATTATATTACTATCGATTGGTTTTTATTAGCTGCATTATGTATTGGGTGCTCACATGTTGGGTACATAAATACTTAATAGTTTTATCTTCCTATGGGATGTTCCCTTTAAGATTATACATTGTCCTTTTTTGTCTTTTGGTAGGTCAGAAAGAATAGACTTAAAAAAAAAAAAAGACTAAGTATTGCTACCCCAGCTTTCTTTTCACTTCTGTTTGCATGCTAAATGCTTTTCCATTCCTTCACTTTCAATCTGCATGGGTCTTTAGGTCTAAAGTGAGTCTCTTTGGCATCACATGGATGGGTCTTGTTTCATCCATTCCATCCCTTTGTCTCTTGATTGGAGCATTTAGTTGATTTAATTCAAAGTAATAATTGATGGTATATATTGCCTTTTTTAAAAAAAAATTCTGTGGTTTGCTTTGTAGTTCTTGGTTCTTTTCTTTTTGCTTTTCTCTCACAGTTTACTATCTTTATTTAGTGGTATATTGGGATTCCTTTCTCTTTATTTTTTTGCATGCCTGTTACTGGGTTTTGATTTGTAGTTACCAGTAGGTCTGTATATAGCATCCTGTGCATATAGCAGTCTGTATCAAGTTGATAGTCACTTAAGTTTGAACCCATTCTTTATTTCTCTCCCCTGTTCCACACATTTCATGTATAAGGTGTCAGATTTTACATCCTATTTTGTGAATTCCTTGGCTGATTATTAAAGATAAACTTAATTTTACTACTTTTGTGCTTCCTACTTTTCTTACACCTGTTTATGGTCTTTTATTTCCTCTGAAAGAGTCCCCTTTAATATTTCTTGGAGGGCTGGTTTAGTTTTATGAATTCCTTTCACTTTTGTTTGGGAAACTCTTTCCTTCTATTCTGAGTGAGAGCTTACTGGATAGACTGTTTTCGATTGCAAGTTTTTTTCTTTCTGCACTTTGAATATATTGTGCCACTTTTCTCCTGGCCTGCAAAGTTTCTGCTGAACACAAACATTCAGTTTATAGCAGTTTAGAGTGGTTTTGTATTTACGCAAAGGCTTTTGGTCAATTTTTACTTGTTCATGCATTAGAAGCTTCCTAATGATAACAATCATAGTACAATAGGTACAGTAGTACAATTATGTTGTATAGTTGTTGCTATGTGTGAAATTAGTGATGTATTTTAAAATGTGTATTATTGCATTATAAAGTTACATCTTCATTTTTATGTGTGGATCAAAGGGCATTACAGGAACCACACATCACTTCAAAAATGGAACAATTACTTCAAAACGAACTTTAAAATGCATTAAAATCAGAGGGAGATGGGGGTTGGGAAAAATGGGTGAAGGAGGATGGAAAATATAGGCTTCTAGTTAGAGAATGAATGAGTCATGGGAATAAAAGGCGCATTCTAGGGAATATAGTCAATAATATTGTCATAATGTTGTATGGTGACAGATGGTAGCTACACATGTGGTAAGCATAGCATAACATTTAGAAATGTTGAATCTGTTTTACCTGAACCTAATGTAACATTGTGTGTCTACTACACTCAAATAAAAAACATTAAAATATATTTTCCATGATATACTTAATTGCCAGATATGGATATTGTATAATCTGTCACTTCAGTAATGTTTCCAATATATTCTTAGTCTTTTTTTCAGTGCTATTAAGTGGGTTGACCACTCTATACAGAGTATCATTTCTCACCTTTCAGTATGCCAGTGTTTAAATAAATAGAACTTCAGGGATAACTTATGTCACATTCCCCATTTAAAATAAATATGTTGATATAACCTAACTTGTTGCTATTTCATTAGTTTAACAATACCAAATAATACATTGTTTTCTTAGATTTTTGAGTAATTTGTAGAAATGTAATTATTAATAGGTCTTCTAAATGTTTTAGAATTAATTGTGAAGCACACTTTTAATACAAAATGTGACTTTATGTGAAATAGATTTTTTAATTTAAATTGAAAATATTTGTATTTAAATACATGAAGATTTAGAGTTAATAAACCTTCAGGTAGCTCCAAAGCTAATGTTTAATAAGCAGGACTCTTAAATCTACTATTGCTGTAAATCTTGGATAGCTTATAAAGCATAGAATGTTTCCTTTCACTTGCTCACCAGTAGTGGATTAGAAAACCTAGCTGTGCAAATCCCTACTAGTTCTGTCATGAAGACATCAGAAGTTATCAGTTCCCATTTGGCCAAGTGAGAGGATATTAACCATAGTTTCTAAAATCCATTAATGACACAGAAATATGTACCTTTTTACTTTAGGGGAAAAATCCATTTGATATGCATTTTGTAAATATCTTTCAGCAGGGAAGAAAAAGAACTAGAACTCTATGAAATCTTACCACTTTTAAAAAAGTTCCTAAATTCCGGAGCACCTGTGTGGCTCAGTCAGTTGAACGTCTGCCTTCGGCTCAGGTCATGAACTAGGATCTTGAGCTTGAGCCCTGTGTTGGGCTCCCTGCTCTGTGGAGGGCCTGCTTCTCCCTCTTCCTCTGCATGCTGTTCTCCCTGCTTGTGCTCTCTCTCTATCAAATAAATAAGTAAAATCTTTTAAAAAATTCTAAATTCTATCCATAGGGAAGTAAGCAAACACCTAGGCTTTATATCTAGAGGTACTGTCTGAATGTCACTAGTCTGTCACATATGCAGGCTTTCATAAAACGGGTTTTGCTAGACTAAGGGTATTTACATATGTTACATGTTTTTACAAAGTTGAATGTGACTGACTTTATAATAGTTTTTTTTTTTTTTTTAAAGATTTTATTTATTTATTTGACAGACAGAGATCACAAGCAGACAGAGAGGCAGGCAGAGAGAGAGAGGGAAGCAGGCTCCCCGCTGAGCGGAGAGCCCGATGCGGGACTCGATCCCAGGACCCTGAGATCATGACCTGAGCTGAAGGCAGCGGCCCAACCCACTGAGCCACCCAGGCGCCCTATAATAGTTTTTATAAAAAGGCTTTGCACATTGCAATTCAAAATTGCTCAAATAAGCTTATGGATTTTGTAAGTTTTTGTCAAATAGTTGAATTTTGGGCAACTCCATTTATCCTTGAAGGCCACTAAAAGTTTACTAAAGCCATAAATAATAGATTTTATTGTTAATGCAGAAACAGATTCAGAGATTAAAGCCCAATTATTTTCAGGGATGCTGCCCACTTGGTGACTAGCTATGTTTAAAAAAAAAAAAAGTCTGCCAAACTATTTAATCTTAAGAGTTCTCTACCGTATTTCTCTTCATGCATCCAGGTGTGTGTGTGCATGCTTGTAAATGTGTATATCCATATCTATATTCAAAACTACACAGTGCATGGGTGTAGCTGAATAAAACAAATATATGTGTATATCTTAAATTTTTATGGTCAGTTGGCATAAAATGTTAGTTTCAGGTGCACAACATAGTGATTCTATAATTCTATGCATTATGCAATATTCACCATAAGTATCATTAACATCTGTCACTATATATTACAGTATTACTGACTGTATTCCCTATGTTGTACTTTGTATCTTTGACTTGTTTTATAACTGGAAATTTGTACCTCTTAATCCCCTTCATGTGTTTTGCCTGTTCTGCAACCCACTCTTTTCTGGAAAACTACCAGTTTGATCCATTTATGAGTACAATTATACAATATTTGTCCTTGACCTGTTTCACTTAGCGTAATGCTGTCTATGTCCATCCATGTTATCAAATATGGCAATACTGCATTCTTCTTTATGGTTCAGTAATATTCCATTATGTATGTATATCATATCTTCATACTTCCTCTGTTGATGGGATGCTTAGGTTGCCTCCATATTTTGGCTGTTGTGAATAATGCTGCGGTGAACACAGGGATGCATTATCTTCTTGAATTAGTGTTTTTCTTTGGGTAAATACCCATCTGTAAAATAAATGAATTGTATTTCTATTTTTGATTTTTTTGAGGAACCACCATACTGTTTTCATAGTTCTTATACCAATTCCCATTTTCACCAACACTTGTGTGATGGTTCTCTTTTTTCTACATCCTTGTCAACTCTTGTTATTTCTTATCTTTTTGTTAGTAGCCATTCTAACAAATGTGACGTGATAATCATTGTGGTTTTCATATGCATTTCCCTGACTAGTGATGTTGAGCATCTTTCATGTGTCTTTGGCAATCTGTATGTTTTCCTTAGAAAAATATTTATTTTGGTCTTTTGCACATTTTAGTTTGTGCATGTGTATCAGTGTTGAGGTGTATGAGTTCTTTATATGTTTGGGACTTTAGCCCCTTATCAGATCTATCATTTACAAACATCTTCCCATTCAGGAGGTTATCTTTTCATTTTGTTGGTTTCCTTTGTTGTGCAAAAGCTTTTTAATTTGGTAAAGTCCCAATAGCTTATTTTTGCTTTTGTTTTCCTTGTCCAAAGAGCTAGATCCATACATATGTCCATAAATATGTCTAAGAGATTACTGCCTGTTTTCTTTTAGGATTTTTATGGTTTTGGGTCTCACATCTAGATCTTTATTTTGAGTTTTTTTGTGTATGTGTATGGTATAAGAATGGGGTCCAGGGTCATTCCTTTGCATATAGCTGTGAAGTTTTCCTAGCCCCATTTTTGAAGAGATGATCTTTTCCCCATCATATATTCCTGTTTACTTTGTCATGGATTAATTGACAATATAAGTATTGGTTTATTTCTGTTCTGATCTGTTGATCTGTGTGACTGTTTTTGTGCCAGTACAATATGGTCTTGATTACTACAGCTCTTCAGTATATTCTGAAATCTGGGATAATGGTACCTTCAGCTTTGTTGTTTTTAAGATTACTTAGGCTATGTAGGATCTTTTGTGGTTCCATACAGATCTTAAGATTATTTCACTTCTGTGAAAATACTATTGTTATTTTGAAAATAATATTGTTATTTTGATTGGAAATGCATTAAATCTGTAGATTGCTTTGGGTAGTATGGACCTTTTAATAATTTTCCAATCAGTGAGCATGAATGATATCTTCCTACTTATGTCATCTTTAATTTCTTTGATCAATGTCCTATGGTTTTCAGATTGTAGGTCTTTCACCTATTTGGTAAAATTATTCCTAGGTATTCTTTTTGATGCAGTTGTAAATGGGATTATTTTCTTAGTTTATCTTTCTGCTACTTGTTTATAGAAATACCACAGATTTCTGCATATTGATTTTTATATCCTGGAACTTTACTGAATTCACTTATTCTAATAGTTTTTTAGAGTTTAGGTTCTGTTTTGTGTGTGTGTGTGTGTGTGTGTGTGTGTGTGTGTGTGTGTGTTTTAATGCTGTTTCATGTCATCTGCAAAAAGTGACAGTTCTTTATCCTACCAGTTTGGACGCCTTTTATTTCTTATGGCTGCAGCTAAGATTTTCAGTAATATGTTAAATAAAAGTAGCAAGAGTAGATATCCTTGTCTTTTACTAATTTAGGGAAAAAGCTTTCTGTTGTTTAATATCGGGAAGAAGGTCAGCTCTGGGCTTTATGTGGCCTTTATTATGTTCCCTCTGCATCCACTTTTAGTGAGAGTTCTGGACATGAATGAGATTGAATTTTGTCAGATGCCTTTTTGGTGTCTACTGAGATATGGATTTTATCCGTCATTTTGTTAGTCTGATCTATCTCATCTATTTTGTAGGTAATGAGCCATCCTTGCATCCCTGGAATAAATTCCTCATGATTGTGGTGAATGACTCTTCTAATGTGCTATAAACTTCCATCTTACTACTGTTTTCTTTGTGGCACAAAAATTTTAGGCCATTGTGTTTCCATTTTCATTTGTCTGGAAGTATGTTTTGACTTCCTCTTTAATTTCTTCACTGACCCACTGGTTATTTAGTAACTTACTGTTTAGTCTTCATGTGCTTGTGAGATTTCTAGATTTTTGTTTGTAATTTCTAGTGTTCTGTTTTTGGGGTCAGAAAAAAATGCTTGATGAGATTTCAATCTGAAATTTATTGAAACTTGTTTTGTGGCCTAACATTTGACCTATCTTAGAGAATGTTCATGTGCACTTGAAGAAAAAAAAATTCCATCCAAAGATCCAAAGATATGTTTTTTATATATATTTATATAAGTTTCTCTTTGTGTCCTTCAAAGCCACTATTTCCTTATTGGTTTTCTGTTTGTATGATCTATCCATTATAATATATATGTATTTTATAGATGTATCCTTATATATGTCCTCCTGTATATGTGTTCTTAAAACACATTAAGAACTATATTTGTAACAATATATGGCAGTAAAGAGAGCAAGACAAAGTTAATATGTTTATGAAAGGAAAGTTAAAGGATAATAAAAAATATTTATCGTTGAGAATGGAAGGGGAGAGAAATTCAGGTAAAAAGTACAGTGTAAGGAAAAGTTACCCAGAGGGAATGTGCCTGGTATGTACCTAAAGTGACTGTATTTAAGCTCGCTAGAGGAGGCAGAATACTAGAAAATAGAAATGATAAAGCACTAAAGAGTTTGAAAATGAATTTTGAAATCAGCTATTTTGAAATTGGAACCATCTTGATTTTTAACTTTTTCCAATGTCAGCTATGCATCCTTGGACAGTTGGCTTAATCTGTTTAAGACTATGTATACGTACAATGGGGTTAATAATGGTATCTCCATCATAATGATATAGAGAGAATTTAAATAGCATCAGCAGTGTTCACTGCTGACTGATTTCATAAGGTAACCTTTTTTTTTTTTTTTAATGAGAACAGCCTCAGAAAAATAAAGGAATGTGATCATATAGGTACACATACACAGCAGGCAGGTGTTGAAATGGTCTCAATATGGAGGCTAAGCATTTATCTGCTATGCTTTTTTTTTTTTTTTCCACAGAAAATCCAATAAGATGACTAAAATATTTCCAAAAGATTGTAAATATTTCTTCTTTAAAACCATATTTGTGCCAATAGTTAAGATTATTGGGAAATCTAGAGAGAGTGAAGTTGTAAAGGGCAGAAAGCAAATGACAAAGGGTACTTTCAATCCAAAAAGGTGACTATGCCAACTGGTGAGGTTAATGTCATGTCTGATAGATTTTTCTTAAGTGGGGAGGAAGATAGATTTTCAGTGTATGTATCATGTTAATACTAGAAAAAATGAACAGACCCTCAAAAGTATTCTAAAAAGTAATAATTTCCAAGTAACTTAATAAATTCCTTCTTCAAAATTACCTTTTTTTGCTTTATCACCTGTCCTTTATTTTCAATTATAATTTCCTCAAACTTGAGTCCAGTTCTTAATCATGGTCATTTTGTCTACATTTTAAAAATTGAAACTTAGACATGACAAAATTATTTTGTTTAGCTTGAAACTCCTGTTTTTTTTTTCTTCTTGAACGATCGAACTAAAACTGTTTTTTTCCCCTATTGACAAAATGTCCTAAATCAGCACCACATATCCACACACAAATTGCATTAAACATTTTTTATTCTTTATCAGTAGAATACATTTCATTCTTGCAGAATTGAAGGATGTTAACTTCTAAACAAGATTGCTGACATTAGTGGGAACGTACTGAACAGGTCCTGTCCCTCTCTACGTTATATTCTGTCAGAATATAATTAAGCAATTAGACATGACAGTGTGTATTGTAGTGTAGGAATAACACAGATCCTTGGATATGTTGTGCAGTACAAGACTGAATTCCATTAGCTCTCTCCCCTGCATCAAAAAATAACCACACACACACACACACACACATACACACACACAGACACACACACACACACACACACACACACTCCAACAACAACAACTTATTTACAAGAAGAAACCTTACCCTTAACTGAGCACTCCAACAAAACAAGTTTATGTTGGGTCACTTTTGGTGGATTATGGTAAAGCTGGAGAAGAGCAAAGGCTACGTGTTGGGTGGATGTATTTTTCTTTACAAAAACCTATGTTATTTTGCCTCCAGCTATTAAAGTCATTTGGCATACTAGAGATGCTATTTTAATTCCATCTTAAAGTATGAATTTTCTATAGATTCATAGGTTTCCAAGTATACCTTCTAAATATAAGAATGTAAATTTTAGTTCTTAAATCTTAAGTCACTGAACCTTTCCCTTTGAAAGCTTGATTCCTGTACCTGCATAAAAGTTATTAAAAGGTGTATCATTGAATCTGTTCTGGTATGACCAAATATGAATCATAACTAAAAAAATAGGTTTTGATTTCCATATGGGTATGTTTGGGATTTTAGATTTATAAAACAAATATATATATAGAACAAATATATATATATGTTCTATAGCTTTGATAAAACTTGACCTATATTTAAACATATGGATGTATACAAGTCCAAATTTTACCACACCCTGAAATATAACCATGTGAAGGCTATGTAATATTAAATAGAAGACAACTTAAATTTTTACATCTTTAAAATTTAAATTTAATCCTTTTAGTTGCAGTAGGAAAGTATGGATATTGATAAAACTTTAAAGTAGCTTCTGTGAAGGCAAAGACTTTTCTAAAAGAATATACCTAATTTCTTTACAGGAGTGAAATTTACAATTGACTATGAAACTCCTGAACAAATTCATTATAGGACAGTTTTGTGTAGTGTGTATGTATTGGTTTAAATGTGTATACATATAAACATACACATATCTATGGACTTACTATATATCCAAATTTGTACATAAATTTACTTGAAGACATATGTATGTACCCATAGTTATATACATCTGTGTGGGCACATGTAATATGCCACAGGTAGAAAAACTAGATGAATCTATTTAAGCTAAATTGCATGTAATAATTCAAGTACATATTTATTGTTCAAACTTGAGATGAAATTAATCCTGAGGTTAGTAACCACTTGTAAGACCTTGAGCCAGTCACTGAACCTCTGTTACTAAATGTATACACACTCACACACACATGCACACACACACACACACACACACACACACACAGTTCTCCTGAGTCTGGTTTGTTTATTTTTGCAGCTTGAGTTAGTTCAGCATTGGGCCCAGGAAATAAGAATTGAGTCATATCATAATTCTACATAGAGAGAAATACTCTATTTCCATTTAAAACTGCCATTGGACACTATAAATACAAAAGGTAAAATCCATGTTAATTTAAATTGTTCTCAGAACCGTATTAAATAGCAAATAAAAAGTAACTTGAAAGAGGGAGGAAATGGGAGAGGAGGGAAGGAGACAATAAGAAAGAAAGGAAGAAAGTTTTATGTGTACCTGGTGATTTTTTAAAATAAGGTGTCAGGGTGCCTGGGTGGCTCAGTGGGTGAAGCCTCTGCCTTCCGCTCAGGTCATGGTCTCAGGGTCCTGGGATTGAGCCCCGCGTCTGGTTCTCTGCTCAGTGGGGAGCCTGCTTCCTCCTCTCTCTCTGCCTGCCTCTCTGCCTACTTGTAATCTCTGTCTATCAAATATATAAAATCTTTAAAAAAATTAAAAAAAAAAAAAAAGATGTCAGGCATGTTCCACAGGGGCCCAACATTTGGGTAGCTGGCTTAAGAACCTGAATGTTGTGTTCCTGTTATGAAGTCTTTTTTGAACCTAAAGTGCACTCTGTGGTAAATTTGGACAATTGTTTTACTTTATTATAATTTTCCCATTTTGATTTTCAAAATTAAAGTTTTCTTTTTATTCTTGTATAAATGCATTATATATGCAAACCTTTGGTCAACGTAACAATTTTCATTTATATTTCTGACAAACACTGATCGTTGATGATGGGAAAATAGAAGATTCTTATGGAATAAAGCCATAAGTATGCTATGCAAATTATGAATAGTAAATTGGACACATTGATTGGATTCTTAGGTGTAATAGATAGAAAAAAAGGCTGTCAACTAAGTTTTTGACAGGTGTCAAATACAAAACTATTTTAAATGAGATTAAGTAATTGGCAGAATATGCTACACTCCAGTATAATACAAGTGACTTTTATTGGTAGGAAGACTACGTCAGCATTAGATGAATTCTTTGGGTCACTTCTTAAAAACATGTCCAAATCCAGTACTAAATTCAAGATTTTACAATGCAATTTGTATAAGACCATGGTAGCATTGCATACTTCATACTATAGGAATAACACATCGCTTGTAGGCCAAACGTATGGTGCCAGGCTGCTTCTGTATCTTAGTGTGGCCATCCAGACTTTAATATTACTATGAAAGGAAGATCTCTAAATATGGGTTCAAGAGTCCTAAGTTCAGGTCACAACTCAGTCTTGCAGGAAATTAGCATTACTGAATCTCAGTGTCAGGATCTGTGAGATGGTATAACATTTTCTGTGTCCTGTGCATAGAATGTAGAAATTTATAGAAGAAATGTGAATGTAAAAGCACTCTGTAAGCCTTGAAGGACTACATAATTGGGAGTTTCATTAACATTAATGGGATGATTTCCACTGTGGGCTCAGTACTTATCCGGAGAAGAACATTGGCAATCCATTGTATTGTGACTGTTTGGGGTAAACAAATAAATAACTGTGTGTCCAGATACTTGTTTTTAGTAGAAGACTAATTGTTAATTGTAGCAAGTAACACAACAACAATAGTTGTTGGTACAATAACTGCAGAGAAAGGAAAGCGTTCCTAACGTAAATGGTCTGATAATACTGCTGTGATGAGGAGGGAGCATTTGAATTGAGTTCTCCTGGATGAAAAAGTTAACCAGGGAAAGTGAACTTAGGGCAGAGAGATAGCAATTAAAAAGTAAGGGACTCTGTATTTGAAATGCAGTGGAAGATCACTTGAAGGGTTTGTTTTCGAAAATATAACGTAGTGTATCCTTTTAAAGGATTACTGTAGCTGCGGTGTGGACAGGGATGAGACGAGGTGCTTATTGGGAGCAGATGAAATAGGAAGCTACTGTGGTAATCCTAATGAGAGGACATGGACTTGGGCAGGCCTGTTGTGTGTACTTGTGTAGTGTGTCTACTGCATAGCTCTAGGTGGCGCATTCTTGTATGTTGCAAAGTGAATGGATCTCTGTAGAGTTGTACAGTTTTTTGTTGGACACCTGTACACAACGGTCCTGCTCAGAGCCAGGCTAGTGGTGTTGGAAGTGGTGAGAACTGGCTTACTCAAAATATTTGTTTGGAATAGAAAAACATATGCTCGTTAATTGGATGGATATTGGTAAAGAAATGGGAGAATTCCTATCTTAGAACTTGACAGAATTTAACAGGTTCTCTGCTTTCTTTTTACATTCCTTATTCTAAACAACTGAATAATTCTTTAAATTTGTTAAAATGGCTTTTACGTATTTTTCATCCCCTGGACAAATAAATGTGTGCCATATGTATATGGTGTGAGTTCGGTTTGTCAACATGGAAACATTTTGAAGAGATTAGCTTAACAAATTGGAAACATTATGATCTTTCAAAAACTCAGATAATACACAGTAAGTGATCAATAACTATTTATTGATGATGATGCTGTCTACCCTTTGAGGAGCTGTTAATAATACAATGCAAACCATGTGTTTCTGAGATCACTTGATTGGGATATTTAATAACATGATTAGACTAATTTGCTGCAAGATTGAAATTCTTATCTGGCATTCATGTGCACTATAGTGTAGGCCTCTAAAAGTCACAGTTGTACACAGTGGCGGTTTTTTTTTTTTTTTTTGAAAATAAGCTTTTGTAGATTTATATAATATGGCATTGAGATATTGATTTAACCTATTAAATTCAAAATGTTGAAATTCCAAGCCTTTTCTGCTTTTCGTTCTGCCCAACAAATCACAGCATGTTGATTCTTTACAGGGTTTAACACATTAACTTGGTCTTAGAGGATTGGTATTTAAAAGCAAACAAAAAACTTCATTGTAAGGAGAATCTTCAAGGCTCCCTTTGAGAGGCTTGGCAATTGATTCAGTATTTCAATGCTGTCACTCTGTAATCTGTTGGTGTTCATAATTCTTCAGAGATATTGTAAAGATTAACCAAATAGTTTGTAAAGTATTTTATCTCTTCAAATGCAAGTTCTGGGAGCTGAACATTTAGAAGCCTCATCATACATAGGCTGTACAGAGCCAGAACTCTTAAACTGTTACTAAAACCACTTAAGTGTTGTACTCTATCACTGCTGTCTTGATAATGCAGGGCTATGCCTATCATATCAGTTTGTTTTGTCTCTTGAAGACTGTTTAAGCATAGTAGTATTTATATTTGACATTTATCAGAGTTACAGGGATCCTTTTAAATTTGGAGAGTATGGAATCTTTGCTTGATCTATCACATACTATTATCTAATGTCAGACTCTGTATAAGCACAGCTCAGGATTACACAAAGAGCCATGCTGTCTAATGTACAGCCAGGGCATAACAGGCCTCCCAAAGTTTTGTTCTGTGACCTGATGTGTTCTCCCAAAAGAGCTTCAAAGTACAGGAAACTTCATTAAGCAACCTAAAAAGTAGTACCTCCTATTAACACAACTCCCGGGATCACGACCAGAAAATAACGTTAATTCCAGAATGTAATTTCTTCTAGAGGGGTCGGTCCTTAATTTTCTAGGAGAGAGAGAAAACTTAAAGTTCTTCAGGATTTAGATTTACCATTGTACCTTGAGGAAGAAAGAGGCGATGAAGTAGAGTCGTAAGGGATTTCTATAGTTACCAAACGCAGTCCTTTTGAGGGGTAGGGAAGTGATTGGATCTCATGCATGGCTGCTCACAAGGTTTGGGGGCAATCCTGCTCAGGAAGGGACTGTCACTGAATTTACCAAAAGGAAAAACTGTCCCATCACTTACAGGCTAGCATTTCTTTTGAGGAGAAAACTTTAACCTGGTATAACTGAATTGTAAAACGTGTTTCTTTTTGCTGTAGTTAAAGGAGTAGGGTGACACTGTATATTCTGGGGAAAATAAAAATTCGAGTTTTGTTTTACAAGCTACATGAAATCTGTTATCTAGTTTAATGACATAAAAAGTGGAGGTTATTGAGAATAACTTTTTTCCTTTTCTGAGTGCCTATGCATTTGTCAGACTATTTCCTAAGGTTAAGAGTTTCTTATCTAAATATATCAAAACAAATATAGCATTGAACTGAAGAAAAGGTAGTGAAGACAGATGAAATAAGAACAGATATATAAAAATAGGCATAAAATGTGAAAAAAGGTCTAGGCATTTTAATTCTGCATTAAGAATATCAGTGCCTTTGTTTCACTATTTCACTCAAATACAGGTTTTTAATCAAGATAGAATTTTTTTTGAATCATGAATGTTATTTTAATCAGGAAGTGATCATGTTCCTCATAAGTGCCTTAAACTACTTGTCACTTGGTCATCTTTATGCTGTATTAAAAAGAAAATATTTCATTGACATGTATTTTTTGGTCATTTAAATATCTTATGAAAAATATTTTTACAGATCCCTCTATGTCAAGGCATAAAAACTATTCTATACCACTGACAAAGATTTTAGATGGTCTGTAATTCTCAGGTTTAGTTTAAGACTCCATTTATGTAGGAATTTGATTTCCTTACACTATGTTTTTTAAAGTTTATGTTTTGCTGAAAGATTCTGCTTATGTATTCATTTTGCTACATATTCAAGATGCACTTTATAATGTGTTTCCTTTTTGACAAATACATCAAATCATAGCATACATTTGTCATGATAGTGGTATTTTTTAATTTTATTTTTAAAATATTTTATTCATTTGACAGACAGAGATCACAAGTAGACGGGGCGGGGCGGGGGGGCGGTCAGACTCCTGGCTGAGCAGAGAGCAGGATGCGGGGCTCCATCCCAGGACTCTGAGATCATGACCTGAGCCGAAGGCAGAGGCTTAACCCACTGAGCCACCCAGGCACCCCATGATAGTGGTATTTTAAGAGGCCCCATATATCAAGTACACTCTAATGCTACTTCCAAGAAGTTTTCTACTTGGACAAGTAGGAAATAATTCAAACATTAAAGAGACTGAGGGACAGTTTATGAACGTTTTAGGAGTAAAAAATAAGAGTTTTCTCTCTAGATACAATTATTGGTGGCAAAATTTGATGCCTCCAAAGATAATTTTTAAAAGCCTGAAATAATGTGAATCCTTGTAACCTTGTAAAAATTAAATTTAACTTTCAACTAGTTGGAGTATTCAGTATTTCATAGGTAATATTGAAAATTCATAACACTTGATAAAAAGTTATGCTCTACCCGAGCTGTGTGATCAAGACAATCAAAGGGGAAAAGCGCCACCTATTGATGATAATATGCAAATTATTTGGTGGTCTTTGAACTTAGCTATGTAAGCTGCATTTGGAGTAAAAGAACTCACTAGGTTAAACATTTTTAACTTTCCAATATAAAATCCTTTATGTCCCTTTCATTCCAAAGAATATGATCATTCCATTTAAGGCTATATTCAGTGCATCTGGAAACCCTGTCTTAACTTACTTTTTTTTACCATAGTGTCTTTAAGAGCAGCACGTCACAATCCTCTCAACAGTATGTTTGGGTTGTCTTCTGAAATAACGATACATGAACACCTTTCCTTTTAATTTGACAATAAGCTTTATAAGTAGAATAAGTGTTCATAATCCTGGGAAGCTGGTGTTTAAAAAAAATCAAATTTTAATGGAAGAGTTAGATTAAGGTCAGATGTGAATTGCCTGACATGACATCATACATGTAGCTTAATGTGTTTAATGTATATAATTATAAATAGTCATTAGCTACATATTTAACTTTAAAATCTGAAGGCTTGATAATGAACACTTAATTCATTGAGTGACATTTCAACAAATTGTATTAAAATTCATGAACCATGTAGGCTGTGTGAAAAGGTAACTGTTAGTATTTTAAAATAAGCTTTTATGTCTTCATAGAACTGAGAAAGATTGACCTTCATGTGGGAGATCTCTGTTCTTCTGTTACATCCCCAGTATCAATAGAAAAGTGTTCCTCATCCAAGCTAGTGTCTCTTAGCCTTTGAATGCATGGGAGATTATCGGACCTAAAGCCTGAACATATCTCCAGGCAGAAACTTCCCTCAATCTCTGAAATTGCAGGGGGAAATAGTTTAGAATAAGATTTTAGGTATAGTTCTTGTTCAGCAAAATCTCTTAACCTTTAAAAAAGAAATAATACTGTTAAGCAGTTGAAGGAACTATAGAATTGTAAATATGAGTAATTAGATTAAAGTGTGCTAAAATTTTCCTTCAATAGCGTTTCAGTGATACAATGTTTATAGAAAGAAGAAACACCCCGATGTGCTTATTTCCTAAAGACAATGTAGGTCGTTTACAATTTGTGTATCTGTTTTACTAAATGTGACTGTAATGCCTCCATTTTACTGGCCTCCCTGTGAAACTTTACAGGTTATCTTTGTTCTTTTCCAGATCAATAAAGTAACAGCAGATAACTATTAATATATTTCTTTGCATCTGCACAGTGAAAACTTTAAATATTAAAACGAAATATCGCAGCCCATATATCATCTACTCTTACAAGACAAGAATGACAGTATTAAGATGCACATTCAGGATAGCACTCTTTCTACTTTGAACGCTGTCAAGAACAAAGTGCTTTACAGACTTAAAATAAATCTAGGTACTAATCCATTGAATTTCTGACAACAGGAGCCCAAGGTTTCCATGCACTTAGCTGAGTACTGCATAAGAGCTTGTGCATTATTTATGTCCACTAATGGTGTTGCAATGCGCTTTGTGTGAAGCAGTGACAGTGCAATCTGCTAAGATAGCAGCTGCTGTGGACAAAGCCATACATTTTCTTGAGCTTGAATTTTTGACAGAATACTCTATTAATGCCAATTCTGCTTAAGTAAATGCTGAGCAGGGGTCAGTTGTTCCTTTTTTCCCCCTTCTCTTATTATTTAAGAAAACAGTGCCATAAAATTGAAAATGATGTTCTGAGGTTTGCTGAATTTTTCAGTACAATAGTAGCCGATAAAGGTCACTCTACTTTTTTTGTCTACTTTTATGATTTCGTGTGATGGTCCACAGGCTCAATAGGAAAGCTCTTAGCACTAGGAAAGGGAGGTGCTATTAATTCTAGTTTCAGTGCCATTATACTCTTCAGTGGATCAATAGAATTAAATGAGCTGAGATATTAGGAAAATATTGAAAAAAGCAGGAGGGTTGTATGGTTTGAGCAGGGTTGGGATGAGTTGAAAATAAAGAACCATCCACGGCAGCTGTCAATAAATCAGGAAAACTATACTCTTACCAAATAGAATATAGCATGAAGCCTCAAGTCTTAAATGCCTACAATATCTGTTGTGGTTTCTTTAATTAAACAGTTTTGGAAATAGGCATTGCAGCTCTCTTTTATCAAGTAAATCTTCAAGTGCTCACTAAGGCAATATTCTGCAAATGACCTAAATGAGGACAGTTCTGTTCATAAACTTAATATTAGGTGTATGAAGCACATAAAAAAAAAAAAAGTGGGGGGTATTTCCGATGTTAAACATTCAAGATTCTGCTCATCTTTGGGTATCTCTCTAGTATACAACTTTTTATATTATAAATACATGGTTGATTTTTCTCTCCTATGTAAGGGTAATATTTTGCCATTTAAATTGTAAGAAGTCAATACATTTTAGTCTTAATGGCAGAAAGTAATGTAAGTGTTTTCGCTGATAAGAGATCCATATCAGATTGCACATTACTGATTGTCCTTTGAACAAATAAAAGCAGAAAAGACTTCAATCCCTGAAAGGGTGAAGTATGCAGCACGATATAAAGTGGGTCACTAGCATGTGTTTAATTCTTCTGTCATTAAGCCTCACTAGCATTTGTCCACATTTTAAAATGATTGTGCAGTGATTAAATTTAGGGTTATTGTAATATCTTCAAAGCTAACTTCATAAATTTTGAGAAAAATGTTTTTCATGTGTCTAACATGAAGAGACTGAACATTGCTCACCCAAAGCATACAATCTCTTCAAACTGGGCGTACTTCTAGACAGCTTGTTCCTCTGCCTTTGCCGTTCAGTGTGGGCATTTCTAGGGAAAAAAAAAAAAAAAGGAATGCGAAGGTGAATGGTATGTACCGTTTCTAGGCTAAGATATTTAAGAAGTGGCTCTGCCACCTCCTGTCTTTTTTCCTCCCTCCGTCTGAATGGATGCAGATGACGGTAGGAATAGCAGAGGTACAGAAAGGGAGCCACAGGACTACTGGAATCACTGTGAATTGGGGACATAGGCTTGTTCTATTCTGAAACCAAGAAAAATCATCCGTTTGGTCACTGAATCAGTTGTGTTTGGTTTGTTACCACTGTTTAAGCTTCCCAAAATAATAGAGACAATATTACATAAAGGGTCAGTAGTTAACACATAATGGTCGCAAAATTTAAACATGTTACTAATAGAAAGCTCAAATTATTTTTGAGCTTCCGAGTTTTTCAGTTTGACGTATATAGCAATTGATGTTATGGTCGGTTTTCCCTTTCGTGACTTAGAATTTGTCCTTTTGTGAGCAGTCCTCTCATGTTTAAGATAGCCCAAATGAGTTTAATTTGACAACATTTTCATTAGGCTACACATCTATATGCATGGAAAACATGGATATCGAAAGCAGAGAGTATATAGTAAGTATAGAGAGAATATAGTTTTCATGAGTGGACATTTCTAAAAAATGAGCTAGAATAAAATATTAAAACAGAAAAATACGACTGGGAGATCATTTCATTTGTTCTGCACACACACACAAATGTTATTTTAATCATCGTCTGAACCAGAAATTAGTTCTCACTCTTGAAAAGAGAAGTTTTGATTTCTCTCAGGGCAAACTTTGCAGTTGAGCACAAGTTTGTACTTGGACAAGACCAAATAAGAATTTTGGGTTTCATTTACTCTAACTTCATGTAGATGCATTCTAATCTCTATTGATTTTTGATAAAGTTTCTTCAAGTTGATAAAGAAAAATTGGTTGAGGAAAATGATCTCAGAACTTGGCAGTGACCCTTACTTCCATCTTAGATTGAAGACCAAGTTTTAAGAGAACACACTAAACTTTTAAAAGAATAATCAATTAGAAAACTTAAAAGTTGTTTTAGCAACGATTGTTTTTCTTTCCAGTTTTAAAGAAATGATAATTGCATGGAATTAAACATAAATTCTGTCATCTGTAACCTCTTTTCTCAAGCCTTAGGATTTAGATTGCATAGTACGTTCTTTCCTATGTATATCCTTGACTTTAGTCCATATGTACTTGAAAAATGATAGAAGTAATCTTTATATGTGCCTATACAACTTATCAGATGTTATATTTTAAAGTTCTAAGGTGAATTTAATACATACTTATAAAATGAATACATGAATTAATACATAAAATGTTGGTGTCAGCAAGTACACGAGATTTTTGGTTTTCTAGGAACTATTTTTAACCCTTAAACTTCCCTAAACTTCTGTGTCTCAAAGCATAGAAGCAGCTTATCATCTTATAAAACCTGCTAATCAAGTGAAACAGATTTCTAAAAAACCTTCAGTTTGAAACTCTGCAACAGAGTGTAAAGCCAGTGACATAAAAATTCTTAGGACTCTCATGGCATAGCAAATGTCAGCCCAAAGAATGAGGAGTTACTATTACCCCCCCCCTTTTTAAAACTCTATGTGAAATTCCAGGCTTATAAATATTGAATCAAAAGAAAAATTGAGGAAAATTAATGAGTCCTGACAAGGATTAAGACTGGTTAAGATCTAATTTGCAGGCAGGAAAAACAGGCTCTGATATTCATAAAAGTGAAACTTGTTTGAAATATATGGGAATATTTTACAGTCGCAGGAACCATGGAGCAACAGATTTGAGAGGTGAAGAAAGTGGGAATGAGGAGAGTTTCAGTGATAGGAACATAGGCATCTTTTTCCAAAACTGTGGTCATGTCCCATTAGTGGCTCCTGAATTCCGCTTAGTAGGTCATCATCAGTACTTAAAATAATAGGTTTTCTTATTTTCTATTGTATTCTTGGGTAATTATTTTGTAAAACTTAGTTCTTGATATATACTTGTGTGTACTAATTCTGTTCTTTATTATTTTGTGGTCTAGTCAAAAAATTTAAAAACTGTATTGACAACTCAGTTTCACTGTATTCAAAATACCACATTGCAAGGAAAAACATCTAATTATTTTATCCTGGGCCATATGTTCACTCAAGGGTCTTTGTTCAACTATGTCCACGAATGCAAAGTCCAATAATATAGACCTGGGGCTGAGCTTCTGGGCAGCTGTCCAGGAAGGTAGACTTTCTGTGAGATCTAATTTGCTGTGTTCATTAAATTCATGGACTTCTTTCTGAAGCCTAGTGATTTTTACTAAAATCAGAAATCTCATTGCAATACTGAATCTATGAAACAAAATGGGCTCTGTTCAAATCTGTAATAACTGGAAAAACAGAGCAGGAGTATATAGCAATGGTTGGAGTAACTTACTCTGAGGTTGCAGAAATCACACCGTTCTTACATTAAGTGAAATGGAGTAAAACATACACAAATGCATAGCCTCTATTTTGTTTTCTTGAAATGTATTTTTGTGGAGAACATGCTGCAAAAATATCCTTCTACAAGCTATTTTGGTGTGATGTTAAAATCTCTTTCCTCTTCTATCATTCTGTATGTGGGAAATAACTTTTCCTGCCAAAACAATAGAAATGTTCTCTTTAGTACTTTAATAATTTCAAAATACAGATGTAAAATTTTAATTTTATATAATTTTATATGTAGCTACTAAGTATCACTATTATATCTTTTTTCCCCTAAAATCAAATTTCTGAAATTCATATGTAAAAATAAATATTTCAGCCTTCTGTAGACCTTTCCTTCCAAAAGTAGAATCCCATGTTTTTGTCTTTGGTGACAAATTATTGGAAGTGGTTATAGTTCAGAAATCTACCCATAAAGAATTTCCTGCGGATTGAGAATTTTCCATCAACTTCTTAGAAGAACATCTTCTTAAATTATGATGTAGATAACAATCTGGTACTTTCAAGAATTATTTTGAATTCTGTTTCTGCCTCTTGCTATTAATATTTATAAATTTTCTTTAAAATATCATATACGATTTTGTAAAGTTTAGCTTTAAATTCACCTCCTCCAGCAGCGCACATTTCCATCCAGACCAAAGTTGTACTATTAATATACTTTTACTTATTTTTTACATATACACAACACTGTAGATACATGTGAATGTTTTATCATACACCAATCCTTCTCTCATTCCTCTAATGTCTCCCCTTTTCCTCTGCCCTCTTTTCTCACCCACCCTTCATTCCAGCTGCAATAAAAGCACAAGGGTAATTCACAGTCAAGACCAGGAATACAGCTGAGGGTCAATAAAATCTGAAACCAGGCCCTTGGGTATCACCAAAAATCTATGTTCATTCCCCCCATCTCTTTTTCTGTTCTGCATATTGGTTCAGTGTACTTTTTTCTTTTTTTTTTTTTAAAGCAAAAAATGGCTGCCACAGTAAGGGAGTTTTGCATCTCTCAGCTTCAGAGATCTTTTTCTCTTGATACTCAGTGCTTTCTCAGTCCAGAGCCAGTATATCTAAGACCGGGCCTATTGTCCTATGTTAGGTCAGCTACTTAAGCATGGACCAAATAGCTGTAGCTAGTTTCAAGGTCAGGAAGCTGTCATGATTATTATAATTACTATCTTGGTATTCTGTGGCGGAAAATTACTTGGTCTGGTATAAACGCTATGAAATGTGTTGATGACATAAGAGCTTAAAATGTGGCTGGGTTCAGGATTATCTGGAACCTTGTGGTTAAAGAAAAAGGAAAATCAAATATAATGGGAAAATAATTCCTACCTATCCGTTGGAAGATAATCAGTAAGGGATTGGCTACATAAGTCAATGTGGTAGCATCATTGGTTAAATCCATGTGATACAATAAATGGACAAAAAACATGTTCTGAAAGAATGACTTAGAAATGGAAATGAAGGTCAAATGGTGGAATATAATCTCTTAAAAATCTATGTGTTGTGCAAAAATCAACTCATATATGTGAAATCATGATTTCAAGTGAGATTAGGTTTAAAACTTATTTTTCTTGCAAAAACTTGGTAAATATAGACCTAAATATCTTCTTACTATAAAAATTTAATTTTAATTAAAATACATGAAATGAGAGTCATAAAATTTATATGTGTGTGTGTGTACACACACACACACACGGACACATACCTGTGGTTAAAGCTGGAGTGGTTCTTAGGAATCAACTAATTCAGAGCTCTAAATGGAGAAATTAAGTGACTTTCTCAAGGTCAAGGAGCCCAAAGTTGACAGATCCAGTTAGTCTTCACATTTAGATTCAAAGTCTAGCCTCTTTTCAATTGTACCGTAATGTAAATTTTCATTAATTTTCGCCATTGTATATATATTTTTCCTATGAAATACAGTTGAGTACTTGAGGGTAAGAACAATTTTTTTTTAAACAGTAAACAAAATGTTGTACTTCTTTAAATTTCGATCTCATTGCTAATTTCTTTCAAGGCTTGCTGGGTACCCAGTAGCCCTGAGTCCAGTATGTTCCCATACCACTCCTCTTTCAGGGTTTGTAAAAATCTCAGAAGAGCTAAGAGTGACGAGTGGGTAGATTCAAACCCAAGAATAACATGACATTATTTCAAAACCACATAATACTGTTGTCTGTTCTAAATGTTCGACTTAAGACTCTTAGAATGATGTCTTTATTGAACCAGATTCCTAGTAAAATTTCCAATGAATTTCTTTGAAATGTATTTATTCCTGACTCAGACATTATACCTTTAGTGCAATACATAGGTCTGAGGAAGGAAAAAAAAAGGTAGACTTGGAATTACAACTTAAAAGTTGTTCATATAAATCTGTATATCTAGCAAATATATAACAGATGTGCTAATGTGTCCTAAGGTAAATGCATAATGGACAAAGATAATACTTTCTCCACAATAACATTTTATTTCTTTCACCTGTTCATCTTTTATGCACCTGTATCTTGTTGGCAGTTTGCTCAGTTGGAATTTGGAAGAATAAATATCACCAAAGTATAACTCCTATTTTCTCTGTGTGTTTTAAATTGTTCATAAAATGTTTACATAGATTCTTGTATGCCCTTAGTTATACTGAGTCAGGCTTCTTGGTATTTCTAGTTTTTCTTGACTTTCCCTTTTTTTTTTTTTTTTTGTGAAACTGAAAGAATAAGATCGTCAGAGTACTCTAATTTGGGCTAGTATGTATTTAATACTTTTCAAATGCTTTGCTTGTGGTGTTTTTGCTATATGTCTAAATTTCTGTCTTAATCTTATTTGACCTCTACAGCTATGATTTTTGGGCACAACCTTTTGTTCATAGGATGAGGCAGAATAGGTGTTCTTAGGTTGTTTTGTTGTTTTTTGGGTTTTTTTTGATTTTGTTATTCACTATCACAACTGTTATGAGTGAGTAACATTTTTGGTCCAGCAGCCAGAGTTCAAGTTATCTAACTCTTAAAGAAAGGAAACTGCTAGGAAAAAACTATATTCTAGTCATGGTGAATCATGTTCACTTTGGGATGGATTAAATGTTGTCATTGGATATTATGCCTTCCTTACTGTTACTCAAAGCTTTAATATTCATACCTAAACCAATGACAGAACTACACATCTAAGCTATATTACCCATTTCTTTTCAGATATATGTCCTATCTAATTTGAATCCTAGAAATTAAATAAAATAGAACTTCCAAATCGAGCTACCAAAAAATAAGGCTACAAGTAAGCTTCTAAATAGAACAAAATACATTATTTTTCATGGAAAAAAGGTGGCAGCAGATAACTGTATTTTCCATTATAATAGTATATTGTCTGACACATGCATAAGTTATTCCCACGCAGAATCTGAAAAGGATGGAATTACATGATACTTCACATGGATTCTTTTCTTTTTTTAAGCCAATAATAATATAGTAAGTGAAGTATATAGGATAGGGAAGAAAAATTTTTAATTTCTTTTTCAGGCAGCCTAAATGTAGCATGGCTGAAGAGTAGGGATGATACTCTTACAACGTGACCAGTTTTTAAAAATCTCTTTTAAAGTTACAATTCAAGTCCAAATGTGGCATCATAAACTACCTATATGAATGTGTGTACCAACTATACTATATAATAGAATTCTTAAGCGTATTTCTTTTCCTTCTTCCCATATCTTCATTATGAAATTCGCATGAAAATTTAAGCTCTCAATAGCTACATGTGGCTAGTAGCTACCATTGTCATGCAGTGCCAAAATTTCCATTATTTGCAGCATGCATCTCTTCAATGTGTATACTTCAGAATAATTTCTAAGCCCACCATTTCATGCCTTCTGTAGAAAAGAAGCAAATATGAAACTCCAGGGTATCAATAAAACTTAACAAGGATTAGTGCAATAAGTCAGAGTTTGGTCTGCTTTTTATGACCTGAGTAATTTCGAAATTAATTTAATTCAGTTTCAGTTCTTTGTGTACAAAAGAAGACTGATAAAAATATCCTCCTTGGATTATTAAGGTTATGTAATATCTATATAAAGCATATAGAACAGGGTCAGGTCAGCTACCTAATAGTATTTGGTCAGGATTAGCCATTAAAATGTTTATTGATCAGTAGTTCTGTTAGATGATGTAATAACATATGGTTTACATAAGTTCATTATAATATTCTATCCCTTTTTCTGCTTTATTCTATAATCACTTTTTGGGGGGAACATCAGCAAGTGCCATGGGCCAGGGGTGGGGGGACCTTCCCATTCTTGTGCCTTTTGGAGTCAGAACAACATTCTTAAGTAAATCTGTGGGGGGCATTTAAGCTAAATAAACCAGTTAGAAAATTGACTTTGTATTATGGTATCATGGAATTATTAGTTGGTCTCCAGATTAGTCAACAGAAGTTGTAGAAAGCAGGTGAAGGATTTCTAAATAAACAACCTTAGAGTGAATGCAAAGTCATCTTAATCATTTACCTGCTCAGCCTTTCACACCAGTGGCCTTTGATACACTGCACTTACCATGAATATATGGTATATATTCCTTGTATGATAATTTCTTGCATGCTCACTTAGGCATTAGAGCTTAGCACCAGATGTGTTGCTGTTTTCATGTTGAACCTTTTACTGCTTTTCCACAAGCAGCAGTAGATTGGTTGTCTATAAATGGACTGAGTGTAATTTTCTATTTTGTTCGAAAGCAAAGCACTCTAATCATAGAAACTAGAATGAAGCATTTGCTTTTACTTCATTAAAGCTGTTAAATTCTACTGAATTATTTAGCAATTTAGAACCTATTTAGTCTATATAGAAAGGGTAAGTCTAGAAAGCTAATCTTACTCAGAGTAAATATTAAACACTGGAGTTTGAATCATTCTACCACATTTAACTTCATGCCTAACAGGGGTAGATCTGAAATTATGGTATGTCATATACAAAGACTTGGTTTAGGAGCTGTTGGCTATGTGTTCTTCACAATGCAGTTGGCGAAAGCAGTCCAATTTAGTGAGCAGTTGTTAAAGACATTTTGCAAAAAATGTATGTTTGATCTTTAACATGACATATGTATGCATACATACATACATGTTAGTAATATACACACACTACCACTTTGTGTCTCAGTTCTGTAATCTGGATCCAATTAGAAAAACATGTTTGCCTGGGGATAAAAATACATTATATGTTTATAAAAAATTAAAAAATTAATAAAAAAAAGAAAAACATGTTTTTGTCTACTTCTGCTGTATATTTTCCCTTTTATTTGCTGGATAGTCTCTCAAAATCGGTTGGATTTTCTTAGAGGTAAGCTGAAGATGTTGCTTCCTTTTGCTCCACTCAGGATCCCAGGATGGAGCGTCGCAAATAGGGAAAGATGGGTTTGAATTCCAGATCTTCCCAGCCCATTCATGGGTCTCTTTCCTCATCCAAGATTCTTTCCAGAAATGCCAGCGTATGAACATGTGAGAATTCCTTCAGCTTGCTTGCTATCCTGATTTCAGTCTCATGTTAGCTTTTCACTATTGAACAGTTCCTTCATGGGCAGATAGTTTGAAAATGGGGCTTCCAAAGACTGATTTTCTTAATGCGGTTAGACATGAAGGAGGCTGAAAACTGAAGAACTTACCACAGACCAGAAACCATCTCTGTTTCCTCTAAGTTTAAAGAAAAATTGACTGAATTCCAGTGCCATAGTGAAATCCTGACTTGCATTTTTGTTTCCAAATAAGTTCTCAGCATAATCAATGTACATACAAGAATTTCAAACCTGGGACAATAATCATGTTTTGTGAAAATATTTGTCTTCTCTCTGGATTTAAATTTTTAAGGCTGGACAGCATTGAGATTGAGTGTAGTTCGTATCTTTCCTGAATGATTACTTAATTTTTTTCAGTAATAAATTTGCTAATATCTTAGAGTATATTTCAAATAATAATCCATAGTTAGATTTTAAAACCCAGTAGGATTTGATCCAGTATTATGATGATCAAATGAGTTTACTATTGCTCTTGATCTTTTCCACTTAAATTTTATAAATAATCTGGATAACTTTTTTTTTTTTTTGGATAACATTTTTTGATGGGAAGTAAAAATGTACGTATAGCATAAATCTAGATGTATCACTTGTCAAAATATTTCCCTTTTTCTTTTTGATTATTTGTACCCATTTGCTTTGTATCACTTCTTAGCTCTAGATGTTCATAGCTGAAGTTGTTTTCTAGTTAAAGGAAAACCAAACTGATTGGAGATGATACTTAACCTTAAACCATCAACTAGGAAATCACCAGTATTTCACTAAAATGGCTAGTGTGAGCTCTTTTACTGTTTCTGCCATGTCTGCACATTTTTACTTTTAGTCCTTGTCCTACCTTTGGTTTTTGTGTTCCCCTGTAACCTGACTCCATGATTTCTGATTTTCTTGCTAGACTGAAATGCCAGTATTCCTGTATCATGAATTTTTCCTGTCTTCTGCCAGTTCCTTGAGAGCATGAGTTGCATACTAGTATAAAGTGTAACTAAGGTTGTTTCCATCAGAGCTGGGATCTCTTCTTTCTAGTTTCTAATTCTTAGCATGTTTTCTTGTGATTGGAGGGTCTGCAACTCTGGATTTGGTTCCTGTATCTTGGGATGTATGGGTTTGAATAGCACTTTTGGGTCTTCTTTCATTAGACTATAAGCTCAATGAAGGCATATGTTTTATATGTCTGTCTGCCTGCCTCATGATGATTAAGCACCTGGAAGAGTAAAAACATGCTTATGTATCAAGAGAAACTAATCATAACTAGGCACTTTATTTTTCCTAAAATGTCGTAATCTCCGTGAAAAGCAATATTAATCATTCACTCGATAGCATTCAACTAGTAAGTTGGCAAGAATTCAGACAAAACTCTAACTGCTGACCTTCTCCGTACATAATTTTATTCAATCAGGAAGAAGAAATAAGAAAATGCTTAGAAATATTTGAAATGTAGGAAATGGCCTACATGAGCAAAATGACTAGTTTCTCACCAGAAAAATGTCATGGGTAGCTTTTACTGTATTTTAAGGGCTTGAACTTTGAGGTCCAATGTATCTGAGTTCAAATCCTGCCTCTTCCTTCTCCTTAGTATACTACCTTAAACTGCACCAATTTACCTCTTTATGCCCCAGTTTTTAATTTGTGAAATTAGTATTAAGTCAGAAAATGAATATAAAATACTTCATACACTGTTTGGTGTGTTAAATATATGAGCACTCATTTTTGAGACTTAGATTTCTCCTATCTAAAAAGAAACTGACCAGTATGCAAATGTGTTTGTTCTTCCCTTATTCATTACATGTTTCCACCAGGAGAGAAGGATGCCATTTTTCCTTAAGATTTATTTATTTATTTGACAGATCACAAGTAGGCAGAGAGGCAGGCAGAGAGAGAGGAAGAGAAGCAGGCTCCCTGCTGAGCAAAGAGCCCAATGTAGGGCTCGATCCCAGGACCCTGGGATTATGACCTGAGCCAAAGGCAGAGGCTTTAACCCACTGAGCCACCCAGGCGCCCCAAGGATGCCATTTTTATAGCCATTGACTCACATTCCAATAAAAAGGATTTATTCCTTCTGAAGTATAATTTTTTAATCTAAGATATTATAAATACTATAAAATGAATTTCTATGTCTACACCCCCTTTATCTTCCTGGTGAAGCAAAACTGGAGACCTATAGAATCCATACATTCTTATACTCAGGTGTTATATAATCCATCCCCTACTCATGTCAGTTTGATAAATTAAGTAGAGATGACCGAATAATAGTAGAAAAACAAGGAAAAACCTCACTTAGCCCTTGGTCCTTTTCAGATTTACTTCTGGAAACACTCTAGCTTCAATAAAGTAAATACAGAAATCTAATTGTTCCCATAAGTGTAATATTTAATCCCATCACAACATGCTGTCTATAACATTTCATACTCTACCTTGACAGAGTAAATTTGGCAAACAACTTTGTTAGAAGTGGTTTTGTGTTTATCATGTTCCTTTTTTCATGAGGTTTCCAAGAAAAGAGGGGTTACAAGCTTGACTAACTCACAACCAGCAGAAATTTTATTGCCATTCTTTTTTAGTAGTTTTAACTGGTACTTATCCCAGAGGGATATATACTAAAAGACAGATGTTGGTTGATTCTTTTTTTCTTTTATTTTCCTTAGGCTAGAAACATTTCTGTTTATTAATCAAGGGTAACATATATGCTGACTAATTACTACTCAGACTCAAAACTATACACCTTTGTACATTTATCTCTGAAATCTTTGAAAACAAGAAACAAGGCATGGTTCTTATTTCAGTTTAGCATAAAATAGTTTGTCAAGTCATTTGATCTGGCTGCAGACAAAATGATTTTTTTCTCTTCAAATATTTGGTTTTTTATTCTTAAGATAAATGTTTTCTGAATGCATTTAACTTAATTTCCATTTGCTATCTTAATTTCTCTTTTATATCCAGAAAAAAGAATTCATATGTAATTAGAGTATACAGAAGTAAAGATAAAAATGTTAACAATAAAAAGTGCAGAAGTTCCTTCCTAATACTTTCAGGTGAAGCAGAAAATTTATTCCTTGGCAACAATGTTCTGCCTTTCTCAGCCAAAGAACAACAAAGGCAATTTATACCCTTTCTGTATAGAATGATACTCTAGAGCATTAAATTTTATTGTATGAAAAGAGATCTTCTAAATTATTAGACAACTTAAATTTTAGAATGAAAAAAAATTAGGAGTTTCTCAGTATATCTAAAACTATTCAAATTTACCAGAATAAAAATTAAATTATTGGAAGCCTTAAAAAAAATACTCCTAACACCAACACACACACACACACACACACACACAAATTTGTACTTCACTTTTAAGAGAATCTCACTTAAAAAAAAAAAATATATATATATATATATATATATATATATGAATGATATATGAAAGTGTGATACTAACTAGGATAATGAAAAATTATTTTTGTTTGGACAAGTATTTCTCTTAAAAGGTTCACTTTAGAAACACTTCCCTGATTCTCCACTTAATAAAGCAAACAAAACTTCTCAGGATTGGATCTGTTCTGTATAAAGGGGTGTGTGTGTAGCATATATAAATCATATTAGGATCTATTTTATGTGTGTAATGCAGTTGATATTGCTAAGTATGTCACTAAAATTTTACAAACTTTATTAACATCTGAAAGCATGTACTGCTCAAAAATTTAGTTATCACTCTATAAATCCAAATTTTTTGTGTTTGCACTGTAAAAATCAATGTATACAATAGATCATACTTAGAGAGGGTTGCCTATTTTTAGAAACATAGTTTGGTACTAGAAATCATGTAACACATTCTACGGTTAAACTGAAGATTAAAAAGTTCATGAAAAAAGTGATGATGTGAAAATGACAGTATACAAAAGTATTTTCAACATGGGCTTAACATCCTGACTTGAAGGAAGGAAACAGAATTATATAGCAATGCATTTTATAATAAGGAAGAAAACTTCATGAAGTATAAGTAATAGGAGAAGTTCAGTTGAGTGTGGAAGGCCTCCATGAGGGTTCATTTACTTTAAGCTAGTTTTCACTATTTTAATGTTTACACACCTTTGAGTTTAGAGTCTTTAAAAACATTTTGCAGTCATTCACTGAGAATATGCCATGGTCATCTTGTTTTTGTTTTGATTCTCTTTACATCTTAACTGTCTCCCTGCAGGCATCTAAATATTGCATTCTGTATTTAGGATTAAACTTTATTTCATCAAACTTCAAATGGCAGCATTGGAAATACCCTTAACTTCAGTTAGAAGCATCACTAAAGTTTCTAAAAGTCTTTTTACAATACTTCAGAGACAAGCACATTACAGAATTCTGTGACACACACACACAACCCATTTTTGTTTTGCTAATAAGTCTATCTTTTGTAGCATTTAAAAAAAAAAAGCAGGTCTGGTTGAGGTTTTAATGCTAAGAACAGAAGTATGAGGAAAAAAAAAAACAAAACAAAAGAGTACTTAAGAAATTTCTCTATGGGAAGCAGTATTTTGCTGAATAGCCAACAAATCAAAAGCACACACAAAGGGACGAGTCAAAAATCAATCACTAAGGTAGTCATGCAGATCCTTACAGTCATGAGGAAAAACATACAGATGAGGAATATGCAAAATTTCAATTTGAAATTTCCTGTGATCATTGGGGAAGGTAATGTTTCCCAACCATTTAAGGAAAAGTCTGGTCTTCTGAGGCAAAGCGCTACTGGGATAAACCCCACCAAAATACGTAATAGGAGACAGAATACCAGCAAAGGCTCTATGCTGTCCCCGGACGCCACCCAGGTTAATATCTCAAGCAGCTGTCCTGATCTCTGTGGTCTAAGCTTTTAACTAACTTTAATTAAATGGAACCTTTGGTGTGCAAGGGTACATATGCCTGGGATATGAATAAAAGAAACAAACAGCAGAGCCTGGCATATGGTTGCACACACATGCATCATTTGATTTTTTGATTTTTTTTTTTTTGCAAGGATATTTTAACATTCATGAGAGGTAAAAAAGATGAGAGCAGAAATAGAATTGTCTCTCTGGACTTTGACTTTTTGCCTACTATTCTTACCATCACAACTAACATTAAGAAACGCTAGGTCTTAATTGTCAGAAGCACAATCTGCAATGTTTAAATGGACCCTGTGGATTTTGGTCCAAAACCAAACCAATTGGTTGCAAGCTATTTTTCTCTTCCGTTGGATGTTCTGCTGCAATATTTGCATAAATGTAACCGTGCTGTCCGTCTTTTAACTTTCACTCAATTAATTATGCTTCCAGCCCCCTGCTGATGGGCAAAAATGAGACTTCATCTGCAAATAGCTTCGGCAGTTTACAGCTTATTAAATGCCAAAATCTAGTTAAGACAGTTTGAGAATTCTCGTGTCAGGCATTTCAACATGCCATTTTTAACACAAAATTCTTATTAAAAAAAATGAACCTACTACTTCAAGTCAGGGGGAAAAATCACTGGTATAAAGGTAATGAACAGATTAGAATTTTATACAAATTGTGTACTTAGCATATGTAGCTTACTCTGAGCACACTTAATTGGTTTGCCTAATAATGAAACTGCTATGAGAAAGACTACCAAGTTGACAAGAAAATGGTCTCTACAAATTACAAACAGCTTTCATCTATGGAACCTCCTTTTATAATTTATATAAAAGTCTGTGTATAGTCTGGGAAAAAGTGAATAGGAGTTATATACTCAAATATTCTTTTAAAAATAACTTTTACTTCATGTGACAGGTTTTACATATTGCATCAGACATCTGGTGCATTCATGATCTAGTATTCTTTATGTCATTTGGGGTTAGCTCTTCATTTAAGCCAGAAAAAGAAAGAATAATATATCCACTAAAGCCAAATGAAGAGATAAAACCTACAGCATTTTGCATCCTACTATGAAAGGATTGAAATAATTCCTTCCATAATTCACTGTGATAATT
>NW_019154099.1:26857685-26953331 GCF_002288905.1 Enhydra lutris kenyoni | reverse complement strand
AGACCTCCCTCCATCCCCATGAGCATGCTTATGAAATTAGATAAAATCAAGATGTCCTTGAGAAACACATATATATATATTTTTTTCCTAATCAGGGGCCTCGCAGGAAATGTTTAGTTTCTGTAGGCACTTTATTCTCAGTCTATTTTATAATATTTCTAGAAATAAGATATATGTGATTCAATTTCCTTAGTTTGGGGAGAGGGGACAGGCAGCATTCTGACCATTCCACTGAAGAAATTAAAATACTTAGGAAGATATATTTGCATTTAGTTCTGCTTTAGGAATATTTTAGCTATTGTCACAGAAGAGTCAGGTTGAGTTCTTATGGCAATTGGCCATCAGTCTCAAATCTGAGGTTGTTGATTTCTTTCTGCAATCTTATGGCCTATCATATGGTATTCTACTGTATTGGATTTTATTGACAAATTGTGTCATGTTTATGTTCTCTTCTTATAAACTACCATGGTAGAGCTGAATGTGACATGATGATTTATGACAGAAGTGTCAGATTATTTTAAAAGCAGTTTATGTCTGATCATATACCAATTAACAGACCTCCCTCCATCCCCATGAGCATGCTTATGAAATTAGATAAAATCAAGATGTCCTTGAGAAACACATATATATATATTTTTTTCCTAATCAGGGGCCTCGCAGGAAATGTTTAGTTTCTGTAGGCACTTTATTCTCAGTCTATTTTATAATATTTCTAGAAATAAGATATATGTGATTCAATTTCCTTAGTTTGGGGAGAGGGGACAGGCAGCATTCTGACCATTCCACTGAAGAAATTAAAATACTTAGGAAGATATATTTGCATTTAGTTCTGCTTTAGGAATATTTTAGCTATTGTCACAGAAGAGTCAGGTTGAGTTCTTATGGCAATTGGCCATCAGTCTCAAATCTGAGGTTGTTGATTTCTTTCTGCAATCTTATGGCCTATCATATGGTATTCTACTGTATTGGATTTTATTGACAAATTGTGTCATGTTTATGTTCTCTTCTTATAAACTACCATGGTAGAGCTGAATGTGACATGATGATTTATGACAGAAGTGTCAGATTATTTTAAAAGCAGTTTATGTCTGATCATATACCAATTAACAGCTTTCATAACAAATCCCTAAATATGTAGTTGGCATTTGATCAAAAGCAACATATTTTATTGCTGATATTTGAATATTTGAGATCTATTAAAGGATTCATGTTATCCACTCAGTGGCTATGACTCTGGAAACCCTCAGTATCTACAACTATTGCTTTGACATACAATGTTCTACATTACTCCAAGCACATGTTATATAGCCTGTTTCTAGACCCTCTGGTCCAAGTGGGGAGTACAAAAAAGGTCAAGTGTTTTCTCTGAGTTTTAATGAATCTGGCATGATTTCTTATGTAGGTTTGCTATTAACAATCAGAAGGGTAGACTTCTAGAGCTAGGTAGAAGCAACTGAGACAATTTGGTGACCCAGAAGAAAGGAAAATTTATAGTAGCTTGGGCCTTATGTTACCGTACAATGTTTGTGAAGATCTGTAAATTGTGTTGTGAACATGGTTAAACCTTCTGGGATTGCTTGGGATTTTTTTCTGTGGGTAATTTGTATGCAACAAATGGGATGATAGAGCAGAGTGCTTGCTTGACTTTTTTCTTAGTTAAAGATGGAGAATCTTTCTTTTTTTGTTCATTTTCAGAAAGACGTTGAGATTTAGTTGTGTGTGGTTGTAATGGGAGTCTTGAGTGGTTTTATGGGTGTCCATCCATGTAGAGTACTTCCTTCTCAGCGAGACTATTGCAAGTACAGGTTTCTGTTTTGTTTTGTTTTGTTTTTTAAGATTTTATTTATTTATTTAACAGACAGAGATCACAAGTAGGCCAGGAGGCAGGCAGAGAGAGAGGAGGAAGCAGGCTCTCTGTGGAGCAGAGAGCCCAGTGCAGGGCTCAATCCCAGGACCCTGGGATCATGACCTGAGCCAAAGGCAGAGGCTTCAACCCACTGAGCCACCCAGGCGCCCCTCTGTTTTTGTTTTTTGTTTTGTCTGTTTTAGTTTTCTTTCTCTGCCACTTTGTGTATTATCCCTCATTCATTTTTTGGGTTTCTGGTAGAGTATTTGTGTTCATAAAATTAAAGCTGAATGGAGAGATACTGCTGCAACTGTGGCATGAATATCTATCTGTGTGTGTGTGTGTGTGTGTGTGTGTGTGCGCGCGCGCGTGTGTGTGCGTAATGGCTAAAACTTCTATAAATCTTACAGCAAAAATAAAAAAAAATTGACTATAGAGGAACTGCAGCTGATCTGTAAGGGAGAGGATTTGACTGTTTTATCTACTACAGCAGAATTCTGAAATACTCCTTCAAGAGGGTCACAGACACACAACTTCAGTGCCATAGATACAATCTAGGATTTGTTAGGGAGAAAAATCTTAAAAGCAGAGAAGTAAAAGCACACATACAATCCTCTGAATTTCCATTATTGCAGAGCACAGAGTAGGCATGGGTATTTGTCATGGTCAAGGTTCCAGCAGCTGAGGCCTGCCTTAGCAGGCTGGAGATGCACCATGTCATGGAGTGGGGCTGTTCAAGAAAAATCAGCTTCTGCTAAACCCACCTGGTTGCTTTACATATTTATAGGTTAGCCTGAGAGGTTGGGGGGATACTTGAGTAAAATCTATCCTCAAGGGGTCTCCGTACCCAGAAACACCACTAAGAATTATGTATACTCAGGGCCCTTGTGTGCCAGGAATGATGAAGTCAGCCAAGGCTGCCTCTCTCGGCAAACTAGCTTAGTGCAACTGAGTCAACTCTCCAAAAAAACCAAAGACAGAAAGGAAATAGGGCCTAGGGCCATCCAAGCTTCTAATGAAATAGAAACTTAGTCTCAGTCTTATAATGAACTTTTAAAACTTCTTTTCCCTCTTCCTACCTGTTCAGGAACTTCACGTTATTAGTTACCTTTCTGGTTAAAAGAAAGTTAGATCTTGTCCTCTTCCTCCAGCTTCCTGTTTCCTTTCCTTCATAACCTAACTACTCTAAAGGATTAGCTGCACTCATGGTGGCTTTCACTTCCCCAGCCTCTAGTAAAACTGGCTTCCATATCAACTCCATTGACTCTGTGCTCTCTAAGGCCACTAATGACATCATAACTCCAAATCCAATATCCATTACTCAAGCCTCTACACTTTTTTCGGTAAAACATGCTCTTCTTTTGCTTATTTTGTCACTACACCCTCTAGGTTTCCCTAATTGTTTTGTGGTCACTACCATACACATTTTTTTTGTAAATTCATTCTGTCACTTGGCCATTATAGGCTGGAGATCTCTAAGACTTGATTCTATATCATATTTTCTTCTAGATTCTCAATAGGTAACTTCATCCATGCTTATGGCTTTAATTAGTTTCTTTAAGGTCATGGCTTCCAAAGCCATAGTGCCATCTAACTCCAGAAACATAGATCTTCTTGTTATAGATTATTCTACTTGGATTTTTTCAAACTAAACTCCAAGACAACATGATTTTCATCCCTACACTGGTTTTCTTATGTTCTCAAAAACAGTAAGTGATAACCCAAAACATCCAGCTGGAATTAACACCTGCCACATACCTCTCCAATTGTTCCATCCAATCTGTCACCAAGTCCTGTCAATTTTACCATTTAAATATCTCCTAAATTTATACATGTCTATCGCCACATCCTTTCCTGCAGTCTTACCTAATATTTGCTTAGATTATCTCTAAACCCTGGGCATTTTCTCTTTTCATGTAAGCCCCTCTGTTGCAGTGGGACTTAAATTTTCAAAATAAAATTTTACCATTAAAGCCCCTCAATGACTTTGCATTTTTCATAGAATAAATTCCTTAACAGAGGGGAATATTTTTGTGATCATAACCATGTTTGTCTTTTCAGTCTCCTCTTGTACTACTTGTTGCGCTTTGCCCTCTGGCCTCTTTGACATTCATTCTGACATTTAGAATTTTATAGCATATTTGCTTCTTATCCCTTCCAGCAACACCAGTGTTGTCTGCTCCTTTTGTCAGAGTACAAATCCGATATAACAGCCAGTTGTGAGGCCATTCCTTTAGCTTCCTAGAAGCCCGAGGATTGTCTTTGACCTAATCCTCTTTGCAATGTGAAATCAAGGAGTCTATCGACAGACATGGGATCCAAAATAAATGAAAACCTGAGGCAAGCACCTGTCCCTTATTGAGGTAACTTGCTGAGTAGGGAGTAACTGGTATTAATGAGATACAGCTTCACTGGAGAATGGATTCTATTTGCATCTCTCTGAAGGGTTACAGGACTGTAAAATATAAAATCCAGAGGGACTCACAGTTTATTGATTGCCTGTCATGAGGTGGTTTGTCCCAACCTCCTGGGCACAGTAGGCATCCCCAGTATAACCACCGTGAGCCTCTACTATGCTTTTGTCGTAAACCTTAGGTCTCTATCTACCCAATCACCTCCCTAAAGCAAAATAAAGTGGTGTTGGGTAAAACTTACTCTATGTCATATAGTTTATCAATCCGAACTCAAGAACGCGGGGGCTGGATAAGCAAAATAGATGTGCCACATGGAGATAGATCACTGTGTTCACCGTAGCACATTACTTGTGGTCTTCCTCTTCCTCATCTCCCCTCCATTAATATTTCTTCAATGAAAACTTCTTTAAATAGCAATTTAGTTGACAGGTTTTCACTGGAATTTCCTTCAGATCACTATGTCTGTCTAAAAGTAACATCCTTCAGTAGGATTCTTCTCCCTTTACCTTAGCATGCTCCTTGATTTGAGTTCCCAGAGAGTGGATACCATAGCTGTTGCATCATGTCCTTGAGTATCCCTAAGCCCTGACGTTATGCCTGATATGGAGGAGAGTTAGTAAGTTCTTCTTAAAGAATTCAGGGCAGGTTCTATGCTATCTCATGTTAGACGAGTCTGCTCCAGTCTAATAACCTGGGGCTCACTGCTACACTGCAGGAAGAAGCTACGTTAGGCTAAGACCTAAAGTTTGAGTAATGATTGGGAAAATTAAGAGTATTGAATTTCAGGCAGCGAAAATACCTGTTCAGCCTCTGATAAGTGGGGAGGGAGGATGGGGGATCATGCCACATTCAAGAATTGAAAAACAAAATCAAGTAAGGTCAAATTATAGCTAAGAATGTGAGACAGAAAGAGACCATAGAGTTAATCAGGTGTTGAATCAGGAAAGCTTTATTGGCCATTTTGAAGATGCTCTTCTACAACTTAGTTAATGGAACTCACCAAAGGAATGTCAAAAGTTTTTATTTTTCCTTACATCCAGCTTGAACCTGAATTCTTAGTCTAATTCCTAACCCATTCTGCTGGTAATACTCTTTAGTCTCATTTCCATTTCTGTTATTGGTCCATATAACTTGATGTAAGCTAACACCTATAAGTCAAAAAACCTAAGTGAATTAACACAAAGGAAGTTTATCTTCTAGGTTACTTAACAGTTGAAATCGGTATAGCTGATGGGTGGGGAGTTTTTCCTGAATAGTTTTCTCAGGAAACTTGGATTCTTTTTTGTGACCCTTCCACCAACTAAAGCTTTGGCCAAAACAGGTACACATGTCTTCCATTCGTATTTTACTGTCAACATTTTGGGCCATATTTGATACAGGGCAGCTGGGAAATCTATCTAGCTGTGTACCCCAAAATAAGAAATTCTGATCCTGGTAGATATTTAGAAATCTCTGCCATAGTTGGCTATGACTATCTGTATATACTGTTACCACAGACAGAAAATACTTCTCCTTTCCACAAAGTGTACTGTCTAAAATTGCACTGAGTCTACGAATTTTTCTCAGTATCAGGCATCACTGTTTTCTCCACCCAGTCTAATTATGGTTCCTTTTGAGCTAGTCTGAAAGACTTGTTATCTGCTCTCATCCTTACACCTCCGGCCCCCAGTACAAACACTCAACGTATAGCTGTCCAACAGGGACAATAAAATGCAGTTAAAACTTGTTCAGGAAAGGGGAAAGTGTATGATCCAAAGAAGTCACTGTCTGTTAACAGTAACTAAACTTTTCTGCACAGACATTGTAAGGCACTTTCTCTGCCCGGGGGTTTTCTTGATTACCTCCAGAGGCCTACGAATGAATTTCTGAGGGTGCTGGATCCATAGGCCCATGAATCACACATGTAGGAAACTTGCTTTCTTGTCCTAAATGCCCATTTTGAATGGTTAGATGAGAAAAAAAAAATAAACTGTTATGTTTGAGACCTACATTTTGGGAGTCTGTCAGAGAAGCTGTCCTTTCTCCAGCTAATCATACACATTGCAAACGCAGTGTTAGTTTGTGACTAAAACCATGTTTTAGGAAGGAAAAGGACTGGCTTATATGGGGATGTTGTAGCATCGGGAAGAAACAGGAATGTGAATGCTGTGACTAAATCTGTTGACCGGTTTGTAACAGATAATATGGGAATGGATAAAGATTGTGATTTATTTAAAGATCGCTGTGTGGTTTTTAAAGAGAAAAACAATTACTAAAAACTAAAAGCTTTCTTTTGGTTAAGGAGAATCTGAAGTGAGTTAATAAAAGTGATAACTATGCATTGATCCACTGGGGAAAGTGATGAATATAGCCCTGAAACATAATGTTCTCAAGTTAAATCTCAAATTTACTGATCAGTGTATTTCTTGAATTAAGAAATGAGACATTAAAAATGTAAGGGTATTTGAAGGAAAATTAAATACTTGTGTGAAACAAAATAGCAAAATTGCCTATTAGAAAATCATGTAGTATTGCAAAGTGTTTTCCTGAATTAGTGCAAATTCTCTTTGTACATGTAGATGACTTTTGTACAACAGCTCTGGGAAAACAAACTACCAGCCATGTTCTGAGACAAGTTACAGTCAGGCTCAAATACAACTTAAAAAAACCGTAAATTTGTCTAATTCCACCCTTTATTCCCAGTTTCTAGACATTTAGGGTCCACTGCCAACTACTTCTACAATACCCTCTCCTCACTAGCTTTCATTGAGTAAACCATGCCTAATGTCTTCCTTTCTCTTTCCAGTCAAATTATCTATTGTGTCTCATTTCTTCAGGACTCTATTTTCTTGCATAAGACTTAATTTGATACATGTGCAATGTTGATTTTGAGTGACTATATTAAGGTATCTTCTAGGTTTTTTGAAGTAATATCTGTCATACAGAGTTTCCTGAAGACATAGCACTAATTCAGATGAATTACATTAAAGATAAAGAGAAAAGCTATCTCCAGGGACATCCTATTTCCCTTCTCCAGTCCACATATTCTTTTCTTGAGCACTGTGTCATAGTACAGGGGTATGTCATAATGAGTTTAATATTACCTGTCTACACCCTCCACACACTAGCCAGTATGTGCTTTAGCGGGCTCTAGAGTATGCCATGTTCTCTTACTTGTGCGTCTTTGGGCATATGTTTCCCATAAACAGAGATTGTTTGCAATGACTCTTTTGCTTTATTTTCAACAAATTTTTAAAATACAGCTTAAGATCACTTCTTCATGATGATATTTTCCATTCCAACCCCTTATTCATCAGAGTATCCATTAGCTCTGTCCTCTAATATATTTGCTTACCAAATTTTATCATAACTGTTCTCTAATTGATCCATCTTAACACTAAACTTCTATAAGTTTAAGGACAGTTTATCTTTGTATCCTGGTAGAAACCAGCACTTTCCTTATCTTGGTAATCAGGTACTGAAGAATGGGTGAATGAATGAATGAATGAATCCAAGAGTAAAGCTGTGATGGGAACATTGCGGCAGATAAACCAAGGTAAGATGGAGCCAACACATGAATTAGAGGTGGCATGTTCAAATTATGTTTGATCAATTTAAGGTATCTGAATTGTGGCAGACTACCTTTCCTTTCATTACTACAAAATATTCCAAAGAACACCTTGTCATCTGTAATCCTATTGAATTTCACATTAACATTTTCTTTTTTTGATGAAAATCTTTCCATGCCATCAGAATAACCCTATTTTTTATCAGGGGCATGAAGAATGTAAATTGACCTTAGACCAGTTCCCAGAATTTCCAGATTCAGTGGAATCACTATTGGATCGACCAAATTATTTTTCTTGGGCACTAAAATGAGTCTCAAAGGTCATCACTAGATACAGTCATGAGCAGCATTGCCCATATTTTCACCCCTTGTTACCTGTGTCTGGGACAGACCTATATCCTATGGTATACTATCACAAAGCACATACCATATGTCATAAGAAAGCACCTAAACCTTACAAGATTATTTCCTTTCTGATTTAGCAGTAGCTAGATTTTCAGTAGGCCTACCTACTATTCTACCAGGCCATTCGGTCCTGTATTAGATAACTGGATACATATTAAAACCAGTGAATTCCAAATGCATTCTCTCATTACTTCACACTGGGAAGTAAATTTGGATGCTGTGATTTGTAGGGTGTCACTCAATGAGTGTTTCTGGGAACACAAGGCAAAAGAAATTTAAGGAACGAGTGTCTCTTATGGTAAGGAAACACTGCTAAGAAGGTCTTGCCACTGACTGAAGGGTCCAGTTTGACCATTATGCTAAAGACAGTCAGTGTGGAACTGTATCCAGGAACTCTGGGCTGTTCAGTATTTGAGAACTCAATAGTGAGTCTAGTAAACTCATCCCTGGTAAGGGAATGTTTGTTTTTTACATTATGAAGATCCTTAAGCCCTGGGACAGTTTCCATGAGAACAAGCTTCTTTGTTGTCTGTTTTAGTCCTTTCTTTGCTGCATCAGAGCCTGTAGCAGGGTCTGGCACATGATAGAAACTCAAATATTTGAATTAATATATTAACCTCTTTGTCCATGAATGCTTTGCTTTGTTTTTGAACCCTTTTTTTTTTTTTTTTTTTGCTGTACCAGTTAGGCTGACAGAAAAAGCAAATAACATCCTTTGTATGGGTCCTGACCATTTTATTATTTAAAAAAATACATCATCCCTGATACGTCTTTTAGAATTTGTGTAGAAGTAGGTGATCTCAGATTTTGGGCTATTCCAAGCTGTACTTCTATGAATCTCTTCCCCATCTTCCTTTTAACTAGTCATTGTGCAACCTTAGCCACTGACCGAGAATATGTATAGCAGTACCCCATCCAGTTTTTTTTTTTTTTAAACTATATGAGAACCATATCTACTACTTGGAATTATGTTTATTAGATTTCCTTATCCACTAGTCTATACAGGCTCCAGAATCTAGGCTCTAATTCCAGCTTTTTATTCAAAAGCTTGATTTTTGTGTGGGGGCTTTTTGCTTGTTTTTGTTTTGTTTTGTTTTTTCATTATCGGGCTATTAAATAGAAGTAAATGCCCTATGAGACATAGATTGGAGAGATAACCTTCAGAATAGTTTCTTTGCTCTTCTGGCATACCAGAGGAAAATCACCTGATAAACCAGAATTGACATGGTTTCTTTAATCTTAGTCAAAGAAGCTGGTTGTCATAGACAAAGTGGCATGATGGCAGCAGGACGGAGTTAACAATTACATCTCTGGAAGTGAATTGACACTGAAAAGCTTGAATAAGTGGGTTCCCAGGAATAAATGTGACAGGCAAAGTGCTGAGGCCTCATTTGACTTACATAACAACCCAAACAAACAAACAAACAAAAAAACACTTTCTAGTTTTCGCAAACAGAAGGGTTCAGACACTCTTGGCTCTTTCCTTAATTTTATATACTTGAGTCAGTTCACAGAATTCTTGAGTCAAGGATAGGCATGTACCCTTGAGCAAGGACTCAGTGTTGGTCTTTTGAACAAACAAGAACAACAGGTGCTTCTCACTTTCTGTCTCTTACACAACTTACACCTTTGCCAGTAGCTCAGAAAACTTCTGCTCATCATTTCTGTATGATAAATAACTGTAATTTCATTTCACTCTTCTCATATTGAAATCTTCCATTTTAGAATTTATATTTACCCCCTTGACACACAATTATGAAGTCTTAGAAAGCTATAATCAAGTTTTATTCATTTTTTTCCAACGTTATACCTTTCCATATATTTCCATATATTTGCTGCATTGCTGAATGGAAAATGTAGTTCCTTTCAAAGTTTTCTTTCTACCTGAAAACAATGAGCCATAATAAAGTCTTTTAGGAAATACGCCTTCTCTAAGTTTCATTATTTTTAGACTTAACATGTTCCTAAACAATGATTAAATGAAGGAAGAATATGTGGGGAAATTCCCAAATTTTTACATATGGTAAAATGGTAGGTTATTTAAACATGAAAACAAATATACTTCAAAATATGAATAATTGCTCTGTGTCTGCCTTCTGTATTAACATTGTTGGACCACAGACAGGTACATTGATTAACTAACCTCTGAGACCAGCTGTGTCAATGGTAGCTGAGAGGACAAGCAGGAAAAAAGCAATTGCATCATGCTATGATTAGTAGAAAATGTGACATGAGGAGAGATGGAAACTGGAAGGCATTTTCTCAGTTTTCATATCCCAAAATACATCAATATATTAATTTTAAAAAATCCAAATAAACTGCATCATTCTTATTAAAATTAATCATTACCTTTCCAATAAAACCCAAATTCTGTAGTGTGAAATATGAAACCAGTCATAATTTTTGTCTCCATGCCAGTCCTGTGGCTTTATATCTCACCCTAAGTCCTCAGTTTATTTCTTATCCTTTGCCTCAGTTTGGGTTTACTAGAAGCAGATCCTGAGATGGAGTTTGGCAAAAACTGTTAGGGAGTGGGAAGGTGGGATGGGATCTGAGACTAAATGTGTGCTGTCGAGCAAATTAATATTGGGGGAAACTGGAGTTGAATCCTTTGGGAACTCCAGTAACTTGGAAGACCGCAGTCTCGGAGCTGTCAGTGTAAGAGGAGTAATTGCACCAGCCTCCCGTGGCCATCGTGCAGTCACGGATTCCTTTCTAAAAATTTGGTTACCTGAATTATCTCTCTTATACCCTGAATATTTATTGGCAGCTTTCTATTTAACTTTTAGTTTTGTTTTGCCTTGGGATCAAAAGCTCAAATTTCTGAAAGTAATCATGATGTCAAAAAGTAGAACTCTGCAGTATAGATCTGAAAATGTGATGAATACTTCAAATTTTGCTTTTTATGAAAAAAAACTAGAACATCCATAAGAGCATAATGAAAGTCTACATACTCAACCTTATATCTGTTAGTCTTTTTCAGAGTTACTCTGGAAAATCAGAACAAAGTAAGCAATTTTAGCAAAGATGCTATGCAGGTTTATGTTGTGTTTTGTTTGGGTTCTCCATGAAAATGGAGAAAACTCTTCATTATTTTTGTTTTCATTTGCTTTTTACTATTATAATGTCAAATCATATACAGTATATCACAGTAAAAGCAAACATGTTAACCTTATGGTGCTTTTTTGAGTGTTAATGATGATGTTTTTCATTATTTGTTTTTGTAACAAAGCATTATGGTGCCAGTGGAAAAAATAAACCTTGTAAAACATTTTATCACCTATTCATCTTAAACAAAAGTTTCATATATTTCAATATGGTGCAATATTGCAGTACAGAATTATGCAAACTAAAAGGCATTTCCACCTGCAGAAAAACTGATTGTTATTACAGAAGCAGAGGAGTGAAAGCAGATGAAGAAAGTCACCTGTGTTGTATTGCAGCAATAAGTTTCAAAACACTCATAATCTAGTGATGTCAATAGCTCAGTTATGATCAGATATATATTTTCATTTTGTGTCAATGTGTTGGCCCATGCTGACAACAAGTAAGATACCATCAATCATAAAGGGAGAAAATAAAACAAAGCTAAAAGCAAGTGACACAAAGTACAATACTGAGTGTTATTCTATACTAAAAAAAGTTTGTAAATCATTTTGAAAGATACAAACAAGTATTGGATTCCAGAAGAATCTATATAAAATATAAGCTCCAAATATCAAATCTAAACCATGCTGAGTAATATTTTGCCCATGTGGTCTGTAATACTTCTGTTCAGAATTCTGGATTCCAACACTTAATTGCTTATAAATCTTACCTCTCTGGACCTACTGCTTGATATATAGAGTGTGAAAAATAAAAGCCCTCTCAAAGGGTTGCTGGTTTCTTCAGAGCATCATTTCTCAAGGTAGGCGCTGTGAGCTTCCTACCTTAGAATTGTCCAGGTGCGTGTTGGAAGACCATGACATTGTCAGGCTGAGTGAGGATCAGAGGGTCCAGTGAGAAAGGGGGAAACCCACATTTTTACCAAGCTCTACTGCTGATTTTCAAGACCTCATGGCTAATGTAGGGAAGATTTAGGTGGGACTTCAATTATTATAAGTTTATTATGTTCTGACATCCTTTCTCAAGCATTTGAATACTGATGTCACAAAAGATGATAAATGATTTTTTTTTGAAGCCAAATAAAAGACCTTTTAAATCAGGAATCCACCTCTTTTACATAATACTTCAGCAAAAGAGACAGTGTTTCAAAACTATTGTGAAAGAAAATGAAATTTCAGAGTATTTTAGGTTGTCTTTAAGGAATGCTCATTGTTTTCCATCTGTGTCTGTATATAGTTATCTTTGTCTAGGATTGCTTTTCTTTAAATTTTGGTTCTCAAGTCTCGTAACTGTTCGTATTCTCCTGAATAGGCAAATACTGTTCTACTATAGCTGCAAAATTTCAGGTCTGACTGTAAAATAATAATGTTAAGCATTTAGAATATAACTCTCCTGACTACCAAAGTACTGTTTATTCCATCTTTTTCTAACAGGTACTGAAATACTACATATCCCTTCCAGGTGAATGTTTTTAAAAGTAGTACAAGAGGTAGATAAGAACATTGTATTACACAGAAATGTACTCTGTAAGTTACTCCAAATTCAACTTCTACCCAAAGCAGGTAATAAAAGGACAAAAGAATACTTCTGGAGGTGATAGATATGTTTATGGCATAGATGGGCGATTTCATGAACATATCCATATTTCCAAACTTACCAAGTTGTATGCACTAAATATATACACTTTTAATGTCACTCATCCCTGAATAAAGTGGTGTTTTTAGGAGGCAATTAATGAATAAATTAGTAGCAGACTAGGAAAAAGTCTGAGGTAAAAATTTTTCTTTGTCTCTGCTGAGACAAAGTTGATTAGGTGACCCAGTTTAGATACCTTAACATACAAAAATTCACAGTATTGTGTTTGCAGGAAGGAAGCCAGCTTCTATTATCTGTGGTCCTCGGACTCTCACTCTTGGTTTGGATGCCACTCCTACTGGCTCCCATTATAATCTGTGAATAACTGTTGTCAGGCTCCGTACAACCTTTTAAATATCCATGAATTGTCATTACCACTGGAGTATAAACTCCCAGAAAGCAAGAGATGTCTTTCTTGACCTCTCCAACAGTACTCAATAAGTGTTAATTGAATGTTATGAAAAAAAAAAGGGCGCACTCCCTATACAAAAGTAGGAGCTACCCTCATTTCATCTTATTTGAGAGAAATAATTCCAGTGTCCCAGATTCCACTCATCAGTGATAAACTTCTATTTTGCAGAGATTCATTTTATCCTTCTGAAAGTTGAGCCTTTGGTTCCCAATTAAAAAAAAAAAAACAACAACTCATAATTTTCATACATAGATTACCTTCTACTGGGGACTGTCCTTAAATTCACAACATATAATAGATATGGAATGGAGATCATTTAACCCCCCTAAAATAAATTATACCATGGAGAAACCAAAGTGCAACGTATCTTGGCAAATTACAAAGTTAAACCATTGCACGAACTTTTAGAAATTTCATAGTTTAGATTACTATACAATAAAGTCATTATATAATTAGGATCTATATTGGCCAAGAATATCTTAATTTGGTTACATATACTCTATCATAATACTAAAGATCTAAATATGATACCACATAAAAGTTGATAAAATTGCTAGAAAATTAAAGCTGGCAAAGGTTGGTTGCAAAGAGGGGAAAAAAGTAACTGAGGTGGCAGTAAGGTTCATGTCTCTGTAGTCTATGAATCTTGGACTATCTGAGGACATTTAGACATAGAGTTCTTATACCATTAAACTTTTTGTTTTTAGGTGTTTTTTCTTAGACTTGAGTTTTCACAGATCAATGAAGTTGGCTTGCATTTGTTCTGTTTTAGGTATATTTTTCATCTGGTCCTTTTAGATGTTTCTTTCCCTATTGTTATAATGCCATACTTTCTTAGTAGTTTCTAAATGGGAATCACTTTAATAAATTTTGCTAATGTTATTGGGGACCCCTTTGTCTGAACACTTGGGACCCTTTCAGCTCAGAAATGTTCTGTTTAGATTTGCTTTTTTCTCTTATTTTTTCTTAAGAAATACTACTTTACCTGCACAGACTCTTCACTTTTGTCATCCAATTCTATTATTTTCATATATATATAACTTTTGTCATATTTTCATATATATGTTTATGTATGTATGTGTGTATATGTGTATATATATATGTATACATATGCAGATATATATATATTTTTTCAAAGGATTATTTGAATTCTATTGGTATTTCTCAAGTCTGAGCTGTGTATCGAAACTCTATCAAGTTTGACATTACAAATATGTCTTTGGCATTACAAATATGTCAAATATGTCTCTCCCCCACAACAGTATTTTATTTATTTATTTATTTATTTTAATTTTAGAGTGTGGTGAGAGGGAGAAGGGAGAGAGAGAATCCCAAGCAAACTCCTCGCTGAGCACAGAGCCTGATGCAGGCTTGATCCTGTGACCCCAGGATCATGACCTGAGTTGAAATCAAGAGTCAGATGCTTAGGGACACCTGGCTGGTTCAGTTGGTTAAACATCTGCCTTGGCTCAGGTCATGATCCCAGGGTCCTGGGTTCTAGTCCCACTTCGGGCTCCTTGCTCAGGGGCAGCCTCCTTCTCCCTCTGCCTGTCACTCCCTTTGCTTGTGTGTGTGCCTGCATGCTCTCTCTGACAAATAAATAAAATCTTAAAAAATTTAAAAAAAAGATGCTTAAGTGACTGGGCTACCTCGGCACCCCATTATCTGACCTTGTGACTTAGTTCCCTCTGAGGCTTTTGTTGTTGAGGTTTTGATTTTGGTTTTGTTTTGTTTTGTTTTTTTCATCCATTTCCTCTAACTTTATTCTTCTTTAAGGGAGGTTATGATTTCGGATCATTTGGAATCAGTGAATAATTTTCCAAGAAATATATTCTGATTTCTTTCAGCAACATTCCTTTGTTGTGTTATGGAAATTTCACATAGACTGTTTTTCCCCTCCTTTCACTTGATCTGATAATGCATTTTCGTATCCAACTCTACAGGAGGAGAGGATTTGTGTGTTGCCTTTAGCCCATTCCCTGTTCTTGTAATCCATGCAGGCAGAAGTGGAGAGCCTGTAGATGAGGCAGACGGTCTTCCATCTCCACAGCACGTCCTCTGTGAGAAGGATGCTGACTGTTCTGAAGAACGAGATCAGGTATGTAACTTTAAAAAGTAGTAATTCCGCTAATGACATCAACCAGTACAATTTTATACGTACCCTCTGTGTAGCACATGCATTACTCCTACGCACTGTCATTCAGTTATTGACCCTAAAGTTTAGGTATTGTTATTACTGGAAACTATATAGATGAGAGGAATAGAGATAGATTTAAATTGTTCTTTTCATGTATTGAATTTTGATAGAAAAAATTATGGATAGTCAAGTCATAATGGAAAGAACAAACTTTGAGAAACATGGGGTCCAATTCTAGCTTTCGGTATTCATTCCGAAATACTCATGCGACAGTAAATGCAAATTAAAGCGTGTTACGAGAACTAAACATTAGTGATTAGTGATGTGTCTGTAAAACTTAGTCCAAAGTGTTATTTACATAAATGGATCTTTAGAACTTGATCAGCTTGTGCAGTTTCATTTCTCCATCATTGTCTGAGGTAAGTGAGCATTTATGCAATAGACTACTTTTAAACTATTGCTAGTAGGAAAAATGTGCTGAGCTTATTTTGGCCATTTTACCTGGTAAAGTTTTAATTTCAGTCTCACATATAAAATGTCTTTGGCATTTCAGTTTATCTTCCATAGTTGGGGGAATGTGCTATATAGTTCTGTTTAATAATGTTTGCTGTTTCTATTTAAGCTTCTTGAAAATAGGTTAAGGGCAGTTAAATGGATCAGGATTATGTTGTAATTAGTAAAATCTAATATTTCTTTGCCTAAATCACAGTATGCTTTTCCTCAATTTACTTTCATCAAAGTAAGTCATTATTCAAGAACATATAATTAGCTTGTTTTAATCTTATCATTTTCAGATACCTGCTAAAGTAATTAGCTTTCTCTTCTTTTTAGTTAAAAGATTGCTAAAGGATCAATGTACAATACATCATTTTCTATTCCACAACACCAATTACTTTGACCCTCAGTGTAAATTTATTGATTTTTCTTAATAGTACATTATCACCAGTTACTCACAGCATGGTGTTTATTAATTAGTAAGAGAAATATAGATTCATTTATGAGTAGCTATCCTTTTAAGTTTCTTGTTGAGAACATGTGGTGGTATGGTTGGTACCTGCTAATCGCATGTAGGATTTAAGAATCAAGTTTATTTCTCATTCCCAAAGTTTCCTCGTATTTCCTTGAGATGCATCAAAAACTCAAAGTTAGTAAAACAAATATAATTTCTTTTTTTTTTTTTTAAAGATTTTATTTATTTATTTGAGAGAGAGACAGAGAGAGCATGAGCGAGTAGAAGGTCAGAGAGAGAAGCAGACTCCCCGCGGAGCCGGGAGCCCGATGCGGGACTCGATCCCGGGACTCCAGGATCATGACCTGAGCCGAAGGCAGTCGTTCAACCAACTGAGCCACCCAGGCGTCCCTACAAATATAATTTCTTACATAAATTACAAAGTTAATGAAAATTTCATTTTTCTGGCCTTTGTTCTCAAACTGATTTCATTTCTTACGACCAAGAAATACAAAGCAGGTGCGTTGAATACCTCTTCATAATATTGGTTATTGCAGTATTGTATCTAATTGAAATGATAAAGATGAAGGACATATAACTTGGTATAATGAAGGAATACACTTTTTGGTTATTTTTGTGCATTTATTAATCACTAGTTTGAAACTTTCTGGACAGCAAAGAAAGAAAATGAAAGAATTTTGAATTTTCTCATCCATTCAGGGCTTATTTTACCATTCACTCAGTTTTGTTCACTTGTCTGGCATTAAAGTAGCATAGTTTTTGCCATAGAAGCTTTAGACAGTTCTTATTTATTTTATTCTTAGGTATTTTATTGGTTTTATTGATGTCTTTTATGGAATATGTTTGTACAATTGGCCATTTATGTGTTATGTAATTCCTTTTAGTGTTTTAATGGATTTCAGGGGAGGTGAAGAATGCAAAATATCTTTATTCTGCTGTGTCTTTCATTTTTATCTAAATGTGAATTTTTAAAATCTTAAATTTGAGCAGCATCATTGCACCTTAATATAATTAAAATTCATATTGCTTCAGTGAGCTGCAGAACCTGTAATATAATATTGAAAGTGGTGCATGGCTTTAGCAGACTGCCTTGAAGGAATGAAGTTTACATATTAGAAATGTTAACATTAGGGTTACCAATGTCTGTATATTATCTACATTAGGCTTTACTAATGTAGATAATTTACTCTTACTAAGAAGAGTAAGTTCCTCGTAGGTAGCTCTGAGGGCCCACATGCTCCATGTTCACTTCCATACATCATTACTATGCTATTGATCTTGAATAGGATTTTTATTTCCCCTGCTGTTGAAATCCATTATTATTGATGATTATGTAAAACACAGTTGGAAGGACCATTGAATGAGTAAATACAGATGCACTCAGGCATTGTGGAAGATAGGGTGAATTTTGTTTTACATTTTGATGACTAGAAAAGTGTAACTTGTGTGTGTATGTAACAGTAATATAACTTTCATGGGCTTGGTGCCCTGAATATTTCTTTAGGGTTGGTGTTGCTAGTTAGTGGTTTTGATGAGGTCAGAATGTTAAGTCTTAGTTCTTGATTTATGTAAAGTAATTTTGAAAGGAAAACAATATAAACCCTATCAGGTACACAACAGGATACTAACTGATGTGTTGATTCAGTGATGACTGTTCGCCTCTGTTTTTTTTTTTTTTTTAAGATTTTATTTATTTATTTGACAGACAGAGATCACAAGTAGGCAGAGACAGGCAGAAGAGAGAGGAGGAAGCAGGCTCCCTGCTGAGCAGAGAGCCTGATGTGGGGCTCGATCCCAAGACCCTGAGATCATGACCTGAGCCAAAGGCAGAGACTTAACCCTCTGAGCCACCCAGGTGCCCCATCGCCTCTGTTTTATATGATCACCACTGCCCTTTTTTAAAAAAAATAAGATTTTATTTATTTATTTAATTTGACAGGGAAGGAGAGACAGCAAGAGAGGGAACACAAGCAGGGGGTGTGGGAGAGGGACAGGCAGGCTTCCGGCTGAGCAGGGAAGCCTGATGTGGGGCTCAATCTCAGGATCCTGAGATCATGACCTGAACTAAAGGCAGACGCTTAACGGACTGAACCACTCAGGCACCCTCACCATTGCCTTCTTAAAAGCCCTAACATCTATGAAGGGAGCTTCTTCTGTATCTCTGTCATTCTCTAAGCACTTCTTACCCCTTTCTTATTATGACAGCCTAATGTTCCAGCCCGTAAATATAATTCTATCCCAGTACTTTTCTTGGTATTTTTTCAGATTCGAGGCTCTAGAGCCAGATACTGCATTTCAGCCTAGATCCCAACACTTTACAGCTGTGTGGGCTTGGGCAAGTTGGCTTTACTACTCTGTGCCAGTTTCCTCATCTTTAATATAATAAGATAGTAATTACCTCATTATTATGTTTCTATCAGTAAATGTATTATTTTACATGTGTTGGCTAGTCTGACATTCTTAGCAAGTATACTGTGAATTTATTCTCTTCCCATTGGGGCTTTCAGCTTCAACTTCTGTATTCAACATGGCTTAACATGTATTCCAGGTAACTCCATCAAATGTCATAATGATTTTATAAGTTTTATAACTTTCAGATTTAATGATTCATTGAAATTAATTGGTTGTCTTTTTGGTGTTGAGTGTAAGTTTTTGTGAATTGGCTGCAATTTATTAAACTTTAAACAAAAATGAAACAAAGAAATTCTATCACTGAATGTCCACACAGTGAATATTAAAATTTCTAATAACCTTGAGGTACCTGGGTTGCTTACTGGGTTAAGCATCTTCTTTGGCTCAGGTCATGACGTCGGGGTCCTGGGGAACAGAGCCCTGCATCGGGCTCTCTGCTCACTGTTTCTCCCTTTCCCTCTGTCTGTACCCCAGCTTTGCTTCTCTCTTTCTCTCTCATATAAATCTTAACAAAATTTTTTTCTAATAACCGATGTTTAGGCACACAATTTTTAAAGTGAAAGGAATTTGGATAAATGTTTAAAATGAAAAAGAAATTCAGTTTAAAACAAGAATTTGAGTATTTTTTTTCTTATACTGTTTATAGTTACTGGTACATAATGCTTTCATAATATCTCATTGTATGATAGCTCTGAAAATTTTGTGTGCATTATCAGTGGAAAGTGTTTTCTTAAAGTGTATAGTCTGTGTAATTCAAGTGACTACAATTTATCTGAATTTAGTTATTTAAACTTGGTATTGGCCACTTAACTTTTAAACAAAAAACATAAAAGTTGTAGAAATAATAAGATTAAAAATTAGTGTATAAATCAGGGAAGGAGGCACTATATGAATAGGGAATGTGCTTAGTCTCCAATCAGTTCCTCCATGTACAGTGTTTCTATGTTCTGTGATTTTGTCCTATTTCTTAGGTGGCTCATTCTGTTTATGATAAGACTGTATAACTTTTTTTTTTTTTGGACATGACTTTATCTTATTGTGTTGGGAATTTTTGTTCTGTCCTTTCCCTTCAATATTTTTTTTTTTTTTGTGCTGGACAATAAAGTCCATTTTCTAATAAGGCTGATAGGACCTTGGCCTGTGAGCTTGGTTCTTTGTCTTTGGCTGTGTCAGTCCAGACAATTAAGATGAAAAGCACATTTATATGAAAGTAGAAAATTGAGATTACAGAAAGCAGTGTTAGCTTTTGTTATCTTAGTAATATTCTAAGTTTTATTTGCTCTGGTTGTCAAGAATAGACGGAGTACAAGGGATTTTTTTTTTTTTTTTCACAAAAGTTAGTTCACCTGGAAGTGAGGTCGATTTATTTAAGAGACAGGAAAAGCATAATTGATGGGGCCTGTGGCCCTGTTTTCTATTTTGTATGGTTGCGTGATTTTGTAGGGTTTTTCTCCTATGAGTGGCTGTTTTTCCGTGTGTTTGAAAGGGGTAGAGTAGGGAAAACAGTAGGGGAGGTGGGAGAGAAGGAGAAAATTATTGAAAAAAATACATAATCCCAATGGAATGATAATTCCTGGATTTTTGCCAAACTAATTTCTATCCGTCTTATTTGTTGCACAGTGTTTGTGACTTCATTATGAAATGATTCTGCACTAGAGTATTCTAAGCATGTATATTATTTTTAGAGAATGTTTTGATGTATGTGTATATATATTACACATATATAGGTTTTCCATTTTTGTGTATATGTGTGTGATATACACAAATACATAGACAATACATATGGATCCAATCTCCCTGCCTATGGAAATTAAAATTGTATGCTTTATTACATTACCTTTAGAAAAATAGTATTATGGGATTGTTTTCCTTTGTTGTCATAAAAATAGGTGTAGCAAAGACCGAGAATGCCAAACTGGTTTTAAATAATATTTCTGTTCTAAACGATTATTAGTAGTTTCCTAAAACCTCGGAATAAGAGATCCTAAAGACTTGTCCTGGTAAAATGGGACAGAACTGTGACTAATGCTTAATATGTGAGAGGTGTATAGCACTGGATTAAATGCTTTCCACCCCTGTCTGGAGAATCCAGCATTAAGAAATGTTTATTTCTTCATATTTTAGTAGTTATTTTAATCTTACTTAGGACTTAGCCTAAGTTTACTTGCATATTCAATTCTTTACAGAATATTTTTGCTTTCACACATATTTCTCATGGGTGTTTAATGCCTGTGACCTTCAAATATGGACTTATCATTCTTTTATTCTTTCATTCTATACATGATTCATGGTATGACCATGAATGGTAGACCACTATGCATCTAGGTGTGCAACTCCTATACCTATAGGTCATTATGTTTGACTCTTCCTACTCTGTGCATATTCATTCATGAGGCACATTGATATAACCTCTAAATTAAATGTACAGATGTCACCCTACTAAAGACTCAGATTATTAATCAATCAACATTGTGGCCTCACCAATGACAGTTTGCATTTGGATTAAAATTTGTCGTTTAGATTCCAAATACTTATCAACTATAACCATTCATTTCTCTCTCTTTTTTAAATATTAATTATTATAGGGAGAGTGACAGAAAGCATGAGCTACATGCCTACGAGAGGAAGAGATAAACCCAAAGTGACTCCACGCTAAGCCCAGAGCCTGACACAGGGCTTAATCTTATGACCCTGAGATCAGGACCCAAGCTGAAACAAAGAGTCAGTCACTTAACTGACTGAGCCACTCATGTGTCCCTCTCCACTCAATTCTGCCCCAACTTCTCCCTTCCTCATTCAGTCCAATGTGAACCTGGATTGTGGTAGTGACTTCTTCACTGGCGTCCTTGAATCCAGTCCCATTTTACCTTTCTGTTAATCTCCAGAGGGTCATCAGATGACCTATATAAAGCAAAATCCTAAAGTGATCCTCCCTCCCTGATTCAATGTCACTGTCTCCATTGCCTCAAAATATAAACTCCTTAATATCATAAAAAAACATGATCTGATCCTTGCCTACCTCTCCATTCTCTTCTCAGTCTCCTGCCTCACTTTTATTCCTTTACGTGCTTTATGATATTTGTCATCTCAGTTTTGGTTGTCATATACTTGTCTAAAATTAGTGATTTGTTCATCTAAAAATATATATTAAAGAACTCCTATGTGTTTGGCACCATACAAGACACTAGGGATGCCCATTCTTTCACTTCCCAAAATTTCGCTTAGCGAATGCCTCTTTTTCCGGCATCACTTTACCAAAGGAGATTCTTCTTACTGTTTGTCTTCCCTCTGCGGACTGAATAATATAACTATTCCTTGTTCCTTTTGTATTATTAACATCTTTTTCCTTGTGTAAATGGCATTTTATTATATAACTGAATATTTTACTAATAGAACAGTTATGTTTAAGTTTTTTTTTGAAATATGTGATTTCTAATATTGTATAAAAGCATAAAAACCATGATTTACAAATGTTAATTATTGAAAAGTATAATATTTCTGTGATAAGTGGATGCAAATCTTAGTTTTATTTATTACCTGTGTAACATTATTTGAATTCTTGGTGCCTCAATTTTTCCATCTTTAAAGATGGAAGATACCACTGTGCCAAATAGAGACATCAATAATACCAACATAGAATTCCTGTTTCAAATTTAATATCTTATGTACTGAGTCAGGTGAATTCATCTCTCTGAATTATGGCATACTCATAAAATATGGTAAAATATATATACAAATATTGTTGCTATTTCTAATATAATGAACATAAAATTATTTTGTATATTATAAAGCATTACAGAAATAAGTGACCAGATATTTTGAGTTAATATTTCACTGGTAGTTGTATAGCATTATTGGTGTCCTTTTCAGATCCCCAGGGTACCAGATGGCCACTGTACTAGGCTCCAGCTGTTAGGAGCCTTGGCCATTAATGGCAACCTTGACATGGCCCTATCTCTGCAAATTTGCCGGGAGGCTGAACAAGAGCACCACCACTCCCAGCCCAAATGCAATAACTGCTAGACAAAGGGGTGTAAAATGCAGGGTCTCCTTCAAAGCATGAATGACTGTGAGCTGCACTTCCCATGTGGACATCCTCCTCTTGCTCAGCTCCTTTATCTGCTCTGTCCATCTTCCTTCACTCTTTCTCTCTTTAAGAGCAAGGCCTGAATGTATGACAAATTCCTTAATCCTCATCTCAGGGTCTACTTCTAGGGAACCCAAGCTAAGACAGTGCTTTATGTGAATTAGCTTCCCTCATTCTCTTCTGTTTTCTCCTAAGCCTTTCAACCTACTTGTTAACTATTGAATACATTTTGGAGAGGGCAGAACATTTTAGAACACAATTAAGAAACGATTTGGAAAAAAAAATATGTCAATACTATTACCTAACATGTTCAACATTTCAAAGTATATTCAAAAATAATGAGAAAGTGAAGCTACGTCTGGATCAAGGGATATATATATATAGGTAACTGACATGTTTGTTTTTAGAGAAAAAAACATTTTTAGTGGATTTTTCAATGATCTGAAAAATTCTCTTGAAGACCGTCTCCTAGATTCTGTTTCTTAATCTACTTACATTGCTTTCTCCAACCTTTCATTTTTAGTTAAGGATTAAAACACATAATTTTTGCCTACTTATTTTTCCTAAATGATTCAAAGTATCTAAAGGGCTCTAGATACACTTAGGAAAAATGCCTCCCCCACCAAATAGACAAGGAAAATATAAATACATGAAAAAATTCTTCTTTTTATAAGTTCCAAAATATTTAAATGTGCCTTTCCACATTAGCAAATGACTAATCCCATTATCATAATTTATTAACCAGATCTTTTGTTCTATGTAGTAATACACTGTGTTTCCATGCTGTGTGTTTTTTATCCAGTGACCTAATTTGCTTAAAAGGAAACTCTTAAAACTCCCTTGTTGTAATGAATAAAATGTTAATGAAGAGCTACAGAGAAATCCCCTCTGCATTAGTTCCATATTCCCAGGAACATCATCATAAATTTGTTTGCCTGGTTCTGACAATGGTAGTGATGTTCCAGCCGTGTAGAAGCGTAGTAATGCTAAATGGTTCTGATGGAAAAGTTAAAGATGTTCAAGGCACTGTCATCTGGGATGGACTCTGGGAAGTTATCTTTTGGAGGGAGTATTTGATGGATTTGGCGCTCATCCAGGTTTTTTTTAACATTTATTTTTTGCATTGATAACTACATTACTAGAAGCTCTCTCAAACATTACAAATGGAAAACTATTCAAACAGACATGTTTTCAGCAGAAAATGAAAGATTTTAAATTGGTGGTTTTTTCCCCTCCAGATTAACTCTCACAAATTTCTTAATTGTGTTGGTATAAATATAAAATTTAACGACTAAACCATTAAAATGCTTTAAAATTATTCTTGATTGTGCTGCTTAGCCTCATGTTCATATTTTTGTGCCTAGGCCTCTGCTCTGTGTGATGAATATGCAATTAATTTAAAAAGTAATTTGCTTAATATTGGTAGTTCAAATCCACTCCTGTGGATATTTTTCATTTTAAGTGTTGACAAGTTTAAGTGTCATTGATAAAAATTGCTAAGTGCAGATAGGAAAATTGATACTCAGTTTGAAACTTGAGTGTCTAAAGTGTTGAATATTCTGTATCAAAATCTAAAGCATATTGTTTCTACTCACATTACAAAAATATTTCATTTCAGGAATATTAAGAGCATAAGGTGTTAGTATCAACTTTAATTCCTCCAGAAGGTGATAAGTTGAATAACTGGTAAGTGGGTATGCTTTTATACCCACAAAAGAGCTCAACATATGTTTCTTACATTTGAAAATTGAAAAAACTCAACATCAAACTAGATAGCATTTAAGGAATTAGAAGCTGTAAATCAGAATGGAGACTATATATAGTTAATCTCTTAACCACATCCCTGAGGTTATTGTGTGTAAAGGGAAACATTTTTCAATACTTTTGCTTTGGAGTATAAAACTACCATCCTTTCAATTTGGTTGTCTATATTTTTATCAACTTTTCTAACAAAAACTCAGAGGACCTGTATAGTCACTGAGTTTTTCTAACTTCAAAGAGAATGCCTTGTTTATGTTCACTTTGAAACAGATGCAAGATAAATAGCAAAGAGGTCTGTAGTGTAAGCAACATATTTACCTTTGTGAAATATTCAGAAAAACAAAGGAAGAACCCCAAAATATGTGAAAAACAATCATGTTAATTAGTCCTCAGTGCTTCATTTGTGTTAAGAGCTCAGGGGAATAGGATATAATAGAATATCTCTAATATTGAACTGTAATCTTTCATGTTGTGAAAATCTCCACATTTTTATAGACCTTTTGTTAGAGATAGTTATCCTCTTACTTTTAATAGAAAGTTCTGTTGAAGTGGCAAGTGTTGAAGGTGAAAGAAAATATAAATTTGATAACTATTTTGAGATTTAGATATATTTTAATTTTCAAAGATCCTATTGTTAGCTATTACGGTACCCATTTTATAATGGAAGGAGACAGGATTTAAGAGTTGCCACCTCATGCAGTTTACAAGTATGGGGACTACAAATTTATTCAAGTGTATTTGTCTCCAAATCCCATATATTTCCCACTACATCATAATGCCACAACATTAGTAAATAGAAAGATTTAACACACTGCAAGGCTGATTAGCCATAAAGTTATAAAGTTTTATAGTAACCTTCAATTGCTTGGGCCTCCAACAATGTTAAGGGTCCTGTGTTCACACATAGTAATATTTTCAAATTTGTGAAATTAAAATACATTGATGTAATTAGTTTTCACTTAATTTTTTTGGGTAGGTATCACCCAAAATGGAATGTATTCCAATTTTTGTGTTTCTAGGACAAAATCATAACAGTGCTACAAAAAGTGCAAATATCTAAATGAGGTTGCTTGGTTTCTTCACATGCAATAAGACATTTAGGGTTTATCTCCATTGACAAATTTTGCATAATTAAAATGTTTCAGTTCCGATGTTTTGTTATCACAGCTTATGCTAAAGATAGTTTTAGAAGAAATCAACTTTAAGAAAACCTAGAAAATATTGAAAGATTCATCTTTTTGTTTTATATGTACACACATATATGCATGTACGTATCCATACACACATGCACATGCATGCACATTGATGGGGGAGAACAGAAAGAGCATGGGTCTTGCTGACTAGGCTGTGAGGTCTATATAATGAGATGGGTATCCAATGGAGGAGCAAAGTCCAAGATAAACCAAACATAATGGAAGGCAACAGGTATTACAAAATGCTCTTAGCTGTATCATGGCCAGAATCCAAGATAAGAATGTGGATATTAACCCAAGTAAATTAGAAATTTTTCCTTAAGCTATTTCTTTGACCTTGTAGGTATTGCTAGAAATTGATGGAATGGTGCTTAGCACTAAAATATGGCAGTGGAAAAACATACTTTGCTTAAGACATGTTTCATTTTTATTACAGATGCATATCATATATGACCAGAGCTTACTCATGAATGCAGATTCATGGAAAATACTTAGCAGATAGATCCTCATTTTTATCTCTGTAGAAATACGTAATAATAATGATGGGAATCCATCCTGCAGATGTCTTCTATAAAGGGTTGTTCATGGAAACATAAAATTTGCAAATGTTGAATTATTCCCAGATTCCTCTAAAATACCCAGTTGCTGTGTTTTCTGTGAAACAAATTCCAAAATGTGCTGTTCACCATTTTTTCCCCCCAGAGGAGCAAAATATTGGAGTATAGACAAAGAGCTCAGACTTTAGAGTCCTTTTGGTTTCAAATACGGCTGAAGTACTTCATGGATGTATGAATTCTCTAAACCAATGTTTCCTCATGAAAAGTAAAGATATTAATTTATAACTGGTCCATTTTTATTTTTTTTTTTTTAATGATTTAAGGAATGTGTATGTAAAGTCTAGCAATTGAAGGCCAGTGATAACTGGCAGCTGTTATTCCTCTCAGGTGTTTGTTTAATTTTCAGACCTATGCTCTTCACTCCCCTAATTCAGTTTTCCTGGATTTACTTACTTCTTTGTACAATGAAATTGTTTTTGTGAAAGTACATGTTCATTCACAAACAGCGCGTGGATCTGAATCCTCCTCTTCTAGAAGTTTACCCACTAGTTTGAGTTGTTTAATGCCAGTGTAGTCATGTGATTGAGATTTTATTTCTGCATTTTAATTTATTTATTCATATGGGGAAAGAGCAATGATCTAGGTAATTTGACCTAAAGAATTCAACTGTATTTATTTAACAAAAGTCACATAAACCAAGCAAAACAGAACATCCAAGAAAAAATTTTCATGAGCCAAATGTCTTGTAATGAAGCTAAGATAGAGATTCTGTCCCTCTCAGCATTTCAGATTCTATCCCCTATTAGGAGAAGTCCTTCTGGGGACCACTGTTGTTGGGTTTGTATTTTTAGGTTTGGTTGTTGGTTGATTTGTTTGTTTGGGTAAATTTTGACCCTTAATGCAAATTGACTACCTCAAGTAGTGCTCAATTCAAGGAAACATTACTTTTTTGAAGGCTAATCCTGAAAAATGAGATTTTTGAAGCAAAGAGGGTAGGACACATACATGAAGTCTTATTAAATATTAGAGTGCTCTCCCATATGATATTTGATTTTTTGAAAGGATATATTCTAAGGAGAGAGCACAGAACTTATGTGAATTTAAAAGAATACCATAAGCTTCATTATATCTCCTTCTGCTATTCCATTATTAATGTAAAGAAACGCAACAGATTTCTGACTATTAATTTTGTATCCAGTGACTTTACTGAATTCATTAATTCTAGTTTTTTGGTGGGGTCTTTAGGGTTTTCTATATGTGGTATCATGTCATCTGCAAATCATGAAAGTTTTACTTATTCTTTAGTGATTTGGATACCTACAATTTCTCGTCCGAGGGCTGTGGCTAGGACTTCCCAGGACTGTGTTGAATAAAAGTCCTGAGAGTGGACATCTTTGTCTTATTCCTGACTTAGGAGAGAACTGTTTTTCACCATTGAGACTGATACTTGCTGTGGATTTTTCATATGGCCTTTATCATGAGGAGGCATTTCCTCTAAACCTACTTTGTTGAGGGTTTTTGTCATGAATGCGGTGTTGTACTTTGTTTCATGCTTTTTCTGCATCTATTAAGATGATTGCATGTTTTTATCCTTCCTCTTTCGGTGTGATGTGTCATGTTGATTGGTTTGTGAATATTGATTGAACCACTCTTGCGTCCAGAAATAAATCCCACTTAATGTGGTGAATGACTTTTTTAAATGTGTTGTTGGACCTAGTTTGCTAATATTTTGATATTTTGCGTCTATGTTCACCAGAGATATTGGCCAAGAGTTTCCTTCTTCCCTGGCCACCTGTGCCCCCCACTGCCCCCCCGTCCCCTCTATCCCCCATCTCTCCCATCTCTGCCATCTCTTGTAGTGTCTGAATGTCTGTACCCAGTTTTGGTAACAGGGTAATGCTGGCCTTGTGGAATGGATTTGGAAACTTTCCTTCCTCTTGTATTTTAGAGTAGTTTGAGAAGATTAGGTATTAACTCTTCTTCAAATGTTTATAGAATTCATCTGTGAAGCTGTCTGGTCCTGGGCTTTTGTTTGCTGGGAGCTTTTTGGTTACTGATTAAATTTCATTGCTGCTAATCGGTCTGTTCAGATTTTCCATTTCTTTCTGATTCAGTTTTGGAAGGTTACATTTCCACGAATAGATGCATTTCTTCTGATTGTCCAGTTTGTTGGCATATAGTTTTTCATAATCTCTTGTAATCCTTTGTATTTCTGTTGTGCAGCAATTTTTATATAGTAATAACTAATACACTGTTTGGAAACTAGACTAGATCAACTTTCACATTTCATTTGTCTTTAAAATTTCCCCTCTCTCTAAAAATATTGCTTCTGAAATTTATATTATTTTCAGGTTGTTCTGTATCTTAATTTACATAATCAGTGATTTGCTCCAATGTTTAAATTATTGGAGAGAGTGGAAGCATGAGGAGGGAGTACCTCTGGCCATCTTTATCTGGCAAAAGACTCCTAAGATCTAAACCAAAAGGAAATAATTGTCAGTAATACTTTTTTTCTCAGTCTGTATAATGTTTTAATGACTTTTTCTTCTAACAGCTATAAAAACTGGGCATTCATCTACCGTTTCAACAAGGTAAAGAATTTTTTATGTTGAACACATACCATGTGCCAAGCTGTAACTCTAGACATGTATGAACATATGCATGCATATATCTCCAGATGTGTGTATATATGAGACTATGAGGTATGTATAGATCTGTACATCTATCTATTCCTGGTAGTCCCTATCCTCATAGAACTTATATTTAGTGAGATATTGAAAGTGTTCTGACAAAAGGAGTATGATGTTCGGGAAACCACAGAAGGGACATCTAATTCCAATTTTGAAACTGCAAAGGTCTTTGCAAATTTCTAAGAAATGGTGAATTTTCTTCAGGAAAATTGCCAGTTGAGGCTGACAAACTGGATGTTTAATCTCCTGTATGTACATAATACAGGTAGTTTTTGATAGACAACTTCTTAAAGATGACATAGTTTTTGCTTTTAGCAGCTTGAGATCTAGTTGGATAGAAGTATCTAAACATAAGGAATGTATGGGATAATGAGGATGGCGACAGAAAGGAGAAGTATGATAATGATGTTGTAAGAATGATACTGTTGATCCATAAGAGATTATAAAATATTTTCACATATATTTAAAATACTAGATAATAATATGAACTAATATTTTAGCTTTAATTTTAAAATATTTTTCAGTTAAAATTTGCATTATGTATCAATTTAACTTCATCATCTTAAAACTCATACTGGGAAAATATTTTTATTCAAATTTAATAATTGTTAATAGTTGTTCAAATCATATGGCCGGTCGATTGATGTTTCTGCATGTAAACTTAGATCTGATGACTTAAAGGCTATTTTCTTTTAAAATGAAATATATATTAAAATACAGAGAGTACATAAGTAACTGTTATAAGAGATTTAAGTTTTATATGGATTAAGTAAATTCTGACACTGGTCTTAGAAAAAACCTGGATACTATCATGTTAGGTTATGAAATGTTTTATCTATTAGGTATCAATTTATAGGGAGCTCATAATTAATGTCCTTTTATGTAAAGGAGCTATTAGCACATGAAATATTAGAAGTTCTTTGATATTTTTAAGTATAATTCTATCTAATCAGAGTTGCTTGCAACCACCTTCTTGTTCCAAAGTAAAGACCCCTAAAAACAAATGTGCCCACTTCTATCCTAAAATTTGCAATTTTATATGTTTTAAGTCATTCCATTATCAAAAGCATTATTGATTTGACCAATTTTGCTTAAATTAAAATTTATTTTACTCACCTTATTAAAGTAGTTGATTTTCAGTATAAAAAGTAATGAAAAGAACTTTTCACCGAGAGACACTAACTTAAAATAGTTTTGTGGAGTTAAGTGTATCCATTTAAAGAAAAATTGAAATAAAAGTATAACCTTGATTCCAAGGCATAGCCAGAGGCTAAGAAAAGAAAAGTTTAGTAAATGACTCTTATTAATCTAGCTTTAAAATGGATGAATAATATGTTACAACCTCTCTGACATATGGTGAGGTTTGCAGCGAGTTTGGCATAATGGTTTCACTTAATAAACACCTGATTAGCATTGTTTAACAGGTTTGGAGTGCATGAAAACAGTCAAATAGCAACATTCTGTCTAGTTAATTCCTCATTAGCAGACTCACAGTCACTGCATTTGACAGATTGTATACCAGTCTTGACACAAGGTGACCTCTTGCTTGGACCTGTTCATCACCTTCAGTCTGTCGTAAATGAAGTCAGTATAAATGTCAGAGTGAATGTGACATCACCAGAGACTTCATCTGATGCCTTGAAGGTTATTATTTTCCCAATATTATTATTATAGACACAGTGAAAATATATGTAGCTCTAAACAAAATGAGAATGATAAGCCAGAAAAAAATTTATATATATGGAAGCTTTTGATTAATACATTACTATAAGGCATGTGACCCATATATAAAATCCGTCAGTATTATTTCAATTTCTTGACATCAAATATGATTTTTGTAAATAATGTTTAAACTATAACATAAATTGACAATGTGTTTGGGGTTTAGAAGATTAATAGTAAAGCTCAATTAATTATTAATAATGTTGTTTCTATTTAATATATCTATAGTGATAGCTTTCCTTCATAGTTTTTTTTTTAAATGAAAGAAAACCAAACATTGAAATAAAGTTGAAGAATTGATTTAGATTAAAAACTGTAAAAATGAAGAAAGCTTTTAAGGAACGTATTTCCTGAGAAAAATCTTTGATCATTATAATATTGAACATTTGTAAATACAACATTTCAATGAGAAAATTCTCCAAATTCCAAGGAAATACTCATTTACCATTTTTGTCATCCTTGATAAATTATCTCTACTAAAGAGCCCCTTTTGAATCACAAAATCAATTATACAATTGTACAACATTTATATTCTTCTCCTTGACAAGAAGAAATTGAACCAGTTTCAATTTATCTGGATGAAGCCTTGATTAATGCAATATGTTATTATAAACAAAACAAAATAGATATAATGCATTCTTGCTTTTTTCCATCCCTTTGTCAATTTTTATATTATTCCTAAAACTTAAAACCTAAAATATTTTAAAATTGGAGGATACATATAGCAAAGAAAGAAAGTTATCATTTGATAAATGCTGGTTTTAGTGCATAGAAAGAGTTATGTTCTCTATTCAGATTTTTTTAATTATCAAAAAAATATAAAAATCTAATTTTTTAATAAGAAATAACCTTTAAGGCATGGACACAAATAAGACAAATTTTTAAAAAAATCTATATTTTGAAGAGATTATTTTAAATTACATTTTATGAGAAGTCCTTTTCTAGCCTTATTTAAGTTTTGCGGTTTTAAATAAAATGGTTATAATTGACCATTGCTGGTTATCTTTTATATGCCCTTTAAATGTGTCTGCTTTATTTAATTGGATAGACTGATTTTGAGGAATTTAGCAAAGAAGTCACAGGAACCAAGGATAGATAATCCTAACAATGTATGAAGAAAATTAGGAGTTAGTCTAACTTCATTCAGGTTTGAATTGATTCCATACATTAGGTTCTCTTTGTGAGGTAGGCCTTTTAAACATTACTATTATCAGCTCTTGATGCAGATCTTCATGTCTTTAACAGGCAAGGAAAGTGAAAATCAAAAAAGCTAAGTAGGGACGCCTGGATGGCTCAGTCAGTTGAGTCTGCCTTTGGCTCAGGTCCTGGTTCCATGGTCCTGGGATGTAACCCTGTGTCTGGCTCCCTACTCAGTGGGGAGTCTGCTTCTCCCTCTGCCTGCTGCTCCCCTGCTTGTGCTCTCTCTCTCTCTCAAATAAATAAAATCTTAAAAAAAAAAAAAAAAAAAGCTAAACAGCTTGCCCAGTGTCCTGCAGCTAGTAAATAAGAATTTGGGATGATAAATTGAACTCTGTTACTTCGAGCCAAGGCTACAGTATACCTAGTCATTGTTACCATCCTGTTACGATACCATGGCACACTGCTTTCATATCTTCTTTAGAGCTCATTCTGTGTTATGATATTTTTCATCTTTATTGTTTACCATATATTTTTCTTTCAATAATAGTCTTTCTGGAATTGCTTCTTTGCTAGGTTTATTATGTGTCGTGTAAACGTAGACTTATTTTCTTAATTTTGTGTTTTTCTTATTTATAATTTTGAAACATTCCATTGAATCAGTGTCTTTCATCATCAAAATTAATTAGGTATAGTCCATTTCCTTGTACCCCCAAACTAATTGCAGCTGATTCAATATACTGGTATACAATTTTCTTAATAATCTATGATATATCACATCAGGGGCAGCTGATCTATAAATGCTCATTTTTTTCAAGTACAATATCCCCTTATCTGCCTTTGTTAAATGTCATTCTTGAATGCTTTTCATTATTTTCTAATTGTCCAAATGTATTTTGTACATTTTTATTGTCAAAGGTTTACCTGAGGCAGAGTGTTAAGGCTATGAAGCAATTCAGATCCATTAATAACTTCATGCACTGGCTTCATTAATTGTCTTTATTGTTATTTTAGTAGTTATTTTTTAAAAATCAAGAGAAATTTATAAATAGAAATATCTTAAGACTAACCTTTTAAATACTTCCCTAAACCCTTGTGAAATTGAATAAAAGTAAGCAAATTCCCTTTTGTATTCCTTATAAGCAATTAACATTTTAAAAACAGGACTTCAAGAATCCTGCCTCATTGTGCTGATGTAGCTAGAAACTTAAGGGAAAGGATAGCAAATAAACTGTCTTGTTTATATTAAGTAAATTTTCTTAGAGATAATCTGCTGTATTGGTTTTTTCTTGTCATGGTCTTTATCATCTGAGCTTCATTTACTTTGGAACTTTGGGTGACAATATTTGAGAAATAAGAACAAATCACAAAACAGAAACAACAAAAAACCCCTCACAGAAATCTTTTTGGTAAAATTACTCTCTGCTTCCCGTTATTTTGTTGGGGAAACTTGAGAGACCACCCATGACCTGGAGAAGATGGCCACTCCTGTCCGCTACTTTTGTGTAAACTCAGATTATTTTTAGTTTACAATTTTGTTATTTATTCTGGAATAACAGTAAAATCTCAAGCTTGCTTTAGACTATAGGTTTGTACCTTATTTATTCCAGTCATTATCCTGCTCTCCAGTATGCTTCCTGTATCTGATCAGTGTTTCTTGTGCTGTTCAGATTTGGGGAGCATCAGTCAAACATCTTGGTGCATTCTTAGTCTCCTTCTCTGTTCTCTCTCCCCTCTCCCTTCTCTTTCTTTCTCTTTGTGTTTGTTTTATCTTCCTTGCAAAATTAGAGGCTATAGAATGTAATTACGTTGATTTTTCCACACCCACCCTTATTTCAGTATTAGGGCTTATATATAAACTAGAATGCATATTGTTTCTTCACTAAATTAAATTTTATTTGAAATGCTCACTTTGCTTATTTTCTTAGTGGTATTGGTTAAATTAGGGTCCTAGAACATTTTTATGGAGGTTCTATCTCCTTAATTTATAGACTGACAAAATACTTACCATGGGATTCATTTGCCAAGAACTTAGGACTTCAGTAGTTGCTTTAGGAAAATTACACAAAACATTTGTGAAATTTGAATGACTCATGTGTTTGAAAAATGCTAAGTTGCTCAAAAAATTTTGGCAGAGAAGTACGTGGAAAGGTCTTTGAAACAAGTTGGACCATTTCTGAATCTTATGATTGTTGGTCTACACTGAGCCATTTATGGCAGGATGTGTATAATGCATAGTGAGTATTATGAAATATTACTCATTTCTAATTCATTACAAAAATACTTTCCTAAACTTGCATATGTGATGGATGGCAAGAAACCAGGTATTCACATCTAATTATAAAGGTTTTTCTTTGTGCTAAAATGGACTCTATTTATCTATCAGTGCAATCAATCCATGCATTTTTCTTTATGTCTGTCACTGGACTACCTAAGCACTTAGCAAAGATATTAAATTAGCCAAAAAGTGTGGAGTGGGATGTTTTCCTTGTCTTTACTACATTTATCTAAGCCAACCTAAAGCTGAGCAGACTGTGACTAATATTGGAAGCCTTATTCTTATCGCAGACAGAGTTGTTTTCATTCTTGTTATTATTAATTGGTTGAATGCCAACAATATATTCAGCACAGGACATAATTGCACAATAGGTTCTTTTTCCTACAACCTAGAAAGGGATCCATTGCTTTCATCCACTGACACCGATGCCAGAGTGATGAATGCCTCTTGATAACCCCCAGTTTCCTTTTCTGCCTCTCTTCATGGACCTACTACCCTCACCAGTTTCTTTAAGAAAGAAACCCATTAATAGTTGTCTCTTAATTTTAGCAAAGGATTTTAGGGGGAGAAAAAAGCACATAGCTATTCTTTTTTCTTTATTTCAATTTTTCGGGGTTTTTAAAAACATATTTTTAATTCCAGTATAATTTAACATAGAGGGTTATATTGGTTTCACGTGTGCAATATAGTGATTTAACAAATCTATACATCACTCAGTGTCAAATGTAGAGGTATAAAAGAACAAATATATTTGTCTTAAGATAATATGTGCTTGCAGTTTCTAGTGATACATGTCTGGAAAATATCAGTATATGTATTTAACTCTTAAAGTGTATCTGTGATATGTAAGATAAAAAGGTATAGACTGTGGATATGAATTATGTTTCTGATACCCCATACATACCATAAGATCTTCAGAGACCGGTTTTCATACATCCCCTTTCCTTGAGGAAGGTATTGTTAATATTTTGTATGTTTCACTCTGACTCCGTGAACATCTTCTAAGAAAGAACAAAGGCTAGTTCTGTTTCTTTGGTTTAGTTTCAGAGCTGCTCTCCTGGAAAGGCTCCTGGGTTTTTCTTTTTTTTTTTTTTTTAATCTTTTCTGAGCTTTGTAACTCCTTGAGAATTATGCTTATTACTTGTAAAACTGTCAGATTTATAAAAAGTAAGGAAAATTTTTATATTTATTATTTTTGCTCATTTATATACACATAGTGAGTGGAAGTGTACATTCCTTCTACATATTACATTTGGTCAAGTGGAAATTCAGGCTAGATGGATTCACAGGGAGCCAGTGGCTACCCAACCTAGGGAATGGGAACCATGAATAGCATCAGAAATGCAAAACTTGACATTTAGATAGACACTCAGGAGTAGGGATAGCATGCTGCTAGCAGTGGTACGGCTGTCATTACACAGAAATTATCGTTTGTGATTTGTACTGCTGTGATATTCTTTAAAATTTAGCTCCAGTCATAGTCTGATACGGTCCAGGACCTGAAAGAGGCCCCATAAAGGAATAAATGGGTGCATTAGGATATATTATTGAGCAAAACACAGTTTCTAATTTTAATATGTTATAGAGGCTTGAAGGTGTAGGACAAAGGCTGAACTGAGTGAAAACATTCAAAGAGCTTTCTGTAATGGGAGACCTATAAAAGAAACTATAATATATGGCAGAAAGTATAAAGTAATATAAAATCACAAATTGCTGTGAAAGTTCAGGAGAGTATAAATCATTTAGCTGGCATAATCATGGAACTTACCTACTTAAACTGGACTGATAGAAGAAGCGCATTTTAGTAAGTAATAATATTTGTAACTTTCTATGACTGCAATAAAATTGATTTTTAGGTGAATTTTTCATAAAATTGCAAAGATAATTCCTCATCTTAAATTAGGAATAACAAAGTAATATAAAAAACTTAATTTGGGCAAGAAAAATCTACTCCATGTACTGTGCAGGTAAACAGGAATTAGACTCTAAAGGATGCCAAAATGTAAATCTTTCATATGTCCTATTTTGTATAAATTTAGCATTTCACACAAATTCTGAGTCACTGATACATGTAAATATTAAAGAATAGTCAGCATTTCTTTATTTCTGTGCTTAAATCAGTTTTATTTTCTATCAGCGCTTTAATTGAAGTAGAAATTTAATCATGAGAAGTTTTATACTTGGAGTCCTAGTATCCTTCATCAAAAATTGTTTTTTTATCCTTCTATTTTATAGTATTTTTCAGTATAGGGAAGACCAAGGAACATGAGCATTAGATTAATGTTAAGTGCTTAGAAATTCTGGTCTATAAATCTTTAATGTTTAAAAACATTAGAAGTTTATCATGCTCATGTAGAATCCTGGGCAGATGCGGAGGTCATAAGAGAGAGTCTCTTTTCCACAAAACTCTGCAGAAACCCAGACAAGAGATAGTCTCTCATCTCTGACTTCTAAAACAGAACAGAAAATTGGTTATCTACCAATTTTCAAATTACCAGATGGGAAAAAAAAAAGAGTATTTTTGGGTAATTTTATGAGCCAGACTCTGAAGTGGTACACGTCACTTCTGTTCATACGCTTTAACTGAGCAGAGGTGAGTCACAGGTCCTTACTTAACTGCAAGTGTGGCTGAGACATCTGTCTAGCTGGGTGTTGAAGTTGAAGAGGAAAATGCAGATTTTGCGACAGTGAGCATTGTCTGTCATGAGCCACTTTTCACAGTTACTAAAATATATGCCTAATTTCCCCACACGGAAAAATCAGTCACCTTGTCTCTAAGGAAATCAATAGAAGTGATTTAGCCAACAACTGCATACAGCTCAAAATCCAGGATCTCTGTAATTCCTCATGGTTTGAAGATCCACAAACTAGACCGGTTACCTGCCTCTGTTTCCCTTTTAATATACACTTGAACAGATAAGGAAAAGTGCACACATAGTAAACTATATGTGTTCCATTTTGAAACAAGAGTAAAAGACATAAAACCCGTTCTGGTCCATAGCCATAATACAACCTCTCAGGGTAGGCATTGTAAAGACCCTCTTCTCTTTTCCAGAGAAAATTTCTTTATTCTACCCAGATTCTGCTCCAGCATAAACTCTCTTACCAGTTTTTCTCTTTTGCCGCCTAGTTCCACCTACTGGAGGTCGTGTCTCACCCATTATCTCTTATGGGTACATCTGAAGTAGGTGCTGGGATTATGTTTTCCTGGAGGGCCTCACAGCTCACATGATCTGCTTTCTTCTGATGAGAGTTTGCAAATTGAAATTTGATTTGCTCACACAGGCTTTCTCAGCACAGAGTCAAGGAAATATACATCCATCTAGTAGCTGGAATGCTTTTGACCAATTTGCTTCAAGGCAGTTCTAGGACCTATAAGTAGACCCAAAGCTTTTTACTTGGCCTAGTTCTTAAATATCTTTGTTGTTGTTTTCTTTTCTTTTTTTTTTTTTTTCTTCTCTCTCTCTTTTTCTCTCCCTCTCCTCCTCATCCTGGGGAAACATGGGTAACAGATTTATTTTAATGGGAAGTTACCAGCTTTCCACTAATCACTTGATCAAGGTGATTTGGTCAAGGGCTGGATCCTTTTTACTTTTTAAGCTGAGAGGTCTTTATGGAATTTGTTGTTCTCAAACATTTTTTTAGACTTCTGTCTTACTGTTTAGAATCCAGAAGGTGCCTCTGCTAACCTTGGAAGTTTCCAGTTTTGTGAATTTCTCGTTTCTCTTTCATTTTTGTTTGCAACCAGGCCAGTTCTTTTTATGTTGAATCATTTCCTTCTTGCAATATGTTGCTAAAAACAAGTAAAAATGATACATAATGCCATTTTGGCTCTTTCCAACATTTCCCTCTAGAGTCACAGGCTTGGTAAGTCCTTCTTTCAAATTGTTGGTAGCAACGGTTATACCAGATGTTATGCAAAAGTACAGCAAACCCCTCAAGCTTTCCAGTCTACTCTGTGTTCTTGCTGTCTGCCTGCCTTTCAAAGCACAACATAATTCACCACCCATAACTTCATTGTTTTTGTGACAATATTCTATTTAAGATGCAAACTTTCAGTCAAAATAACAATAGCAAGCCTTACATAAAATAGGTCAAATATAAATAATAGCTCACACATAGTTTATTTCTTGCTGATCTAATAGTTCTGAGTATGCAAAAAAGATAGCAAGGCGGGACGGTTCTTCATACTGTCAATCAGGAACTCAAGAAGATAGATGTTAGGCCATTTCTAACATTTGTCATTATTTTTTACTTGGGCCATCTACTTCAGCCAGCTGGAAAGGGAACAAAATATGGGTAAGAACTTAGGGAAACCTCTGGTAGCCCAGGCCTGAAATTGGTACACATCCCTTCTCACAGTCTGTTGGGTAGATCTCATGCACATGGTTGTCCTTGACCACCAGTGAGTCTGGAAATTGTAGTCTAGATGTGTCCCCTGGCAGAATTTGACATCGGTCTCAGATACATGGTGAACTAAGTGAAACTTGGATTCTAGCCTGTCTGCAACAACTTATTTCATAATCAAACTGTGCATTACAAAACACACAAGCAAAATAAGTACCTCCTAGTGGACCATGTTGAGTAGTTATACGCACTAGTTTATAGAACTATACAGAAATTATTAGTCTTATTTTGAGGTTGTTGTATAAAGGTGGTAGCAAGCGCCGTCCCTTCCATCAGCATATTATAAAACATCAATAAGCAGTGAAACGGTGGAAGATTGCAGTAACTTCTAGGCCTGTAGCACTTTAGGTTTTACTACTCTCTGAAATAATTACAACTTACTGAAGTAATGGGTATTGGCTTTCTGTTCAGGTATCATCATCAACTTTTGAACATACCCATGTTTTCTTAGGAAGACACCTCTTCCTTCTCAAACTCCTTAGGTGGTATAAGCTGAAGAGATTATTCTTTAGTACGAGGTCCTTTTATTACAGAGAGAACATTGCCTATAATTTTAAGTTAGTTGAATAGATTGCAATTTCAATTTAGATATTAGAGGAAAACCTTCATTATAGCAATGAACTCCCATTCTGATGGTATAAAGGATGTTCCTGACACATGATATTTTTTGCTCCATTAAAAATGATTCTGAAAACTTCCAGACTGGTGGAAAGTACTGTTCAGTTGCAGTTGATATGAAATGGGCTTTTTAAAGTGCCATTTTTCTGCTTAACAAAATCAATAGTCTTTATTATATACAATAAGCATAACCTGCTGCCATTTCCCAGATCAATAAAATCTCCTCTTCCTTTTTGATAATCAACTGCCTTGGAGACAATGTAGCCATTTGAATATTAATTCTGCTGGTGGAGCCTATGTCTTTATTAACTCTTAAGTCTGCAACATATGTCTTAATTTCTATTTGAAAGTAAAATGGTAAGCCTATATCAAAAAATTATGGATATTAAATATTTATCATGTTCATTCAAAGGTTTTGTTTTTTTTTTCCCCTGAGATCATTGTAGAGGTTCCACTTGTTGATAATCAGAAGTGGTATTCCTAGCTGCCTGCTTTGGACATGATAATCAACCACCTCTTCATTTAGATTGACTAAACAAAATGCATTCTGGATTCATTACATTTTCCTCTTGAAGATCATTTCTTAATTACAGCTTCTGTGTCACTGTCACAGAGTAGGGTGCACTGTGGACAGCAGTAAGACATGAATTCAAAGCATTTGCCAGCTTCATTCAGGTCAGAGAAAAATGCCATCGCTTTGTTTTTCCTTTATTTACAGAGCTCACCAGCTTTATATTATCTGGATTTTGGAAAAGCACAATGTGTGTTAAAGGTGCTATCTAAATATATTCTATTAAAATACTACATAGGATTCATCACTTATGCTGCATCAAAGAAAAACACTTGGTCTTTGCAGCATCAGTGTATTCTTGAATTCATTTACACTGGAATACTTTACTGTATAGTGAGATTCTATATTCACTTATTTGAAATGTATCCAATGTGTAGGTGTATAACTTTTAAAATGTGTTGTCTTTTAGGTCTGCTAAATGATACAGAAAATCAGTCTAATAAATTCAGTGTGTAGATGAATAAAGTCAGGTTTTTAGCGATTAGGTGACTTATTGATGATCAGTTACTTTAGAAGACAAGGACTGGAAAATAGTTCTTCTGCATCTCAAGCTGATACTTTTTATATCATCAGGTATATTTTTGATGGAAATATATTAATTATCTAGAAAATAACCCTGCTCTAGAAATGTGTTGTTGAAATTTTCCTGTTCAGGTTTATAGCCATCTGACAGAGGGGCACAGGACATAGATTGCTGGAGATAGAATTATTAGCATTATCAATAAATTCGGGTTGGATGTATGTTTTCATATGGATTGAAAAGTTGATACCTTCTGCTGCCCCTAAATAATATTCCCTTACCAAATATGGCATTAGTATCTACATTGTCAATGTCATGATTTTCATCTTATAAAGAATCAAAGTATGGTAATGAAGCTTTCAACTAAAGAGACTTTTCAGGTGTGGCGAGGGAACATTTGAGGTTTTCCCAGTTACTCAGGGATGCTATTGTTATTTAATGTCTGAGCTCTGAGTGATGAATGTCCTTCAGTGCTTGAGTCATTCCCACATCTAAATAAGATACTAGTTGAGAACCAGCTATAAAAGGAGCCAGGTCTCTTGTTTTGAAATGTCCATTTCATGCCAGAGCAAGGAAGTCCTATGTTAGGCCTCTCCACTCAGGGGCAGAGTACAAAGGAGGATGCTGTCTGTCTCCTGGCAGGTAGATTTAAAATGGTGGGAAAGGCATGAGTGGAGGTGAGGGTGTCTGTCCATGCCCCCAAATTCACCAGTCAGCTAACTCATGAATATATGACTGGAAGCCAAGAGTGGGAAGAGAGGGGCGTGACTGTTCATATCTGTTGCTCTTTATTCTTTTTTTTTTTCCTTTTTCTTTTATTCCTACTTCCTCCCCTCTTACCCCATCTCTCCATTTCAGTGATGATGAGAGATTTGTTCTTATGAGGACTTGCAACATAAATAAGCAACCATAAATTTGTTAACTTTAGCCGTGATGGCCATTTCTGGGGGCCTGGGTTGCTGATGCTTTAGCTATCTGCTAATCAGAATCTTTGGTACCATAGCATTGCAGAATCAGATTTAAACTATATCGTTAACAAACATAAGGAGAGATTGACAAGATAATAAGGGAAAGAGAAAATTATGGAATATCTTTAAATGCCTGTATATTTTGTCATGTGAAAAAAAATCTTAAGTTGTATATTGTATTTAGCTACGCCATAAAAATGTATTAGAGGCAAGGTATCAAATACTTATTGAAAGTAGGACATCACTGCTGTGCAATAAGCATGTGCTGTAAATTGGCAAGGAAAAGTGCATGCTTAGCAATATGATTGGGAGAAACTAAAACTTATTAGATTTTGTATTGTCATAGATTAAATTGTGTATAGTTAGTCTCTAGTCATTATTTGGTACTACAATTTGCTTTGCCATTAAAAACAAAAACAGATGTTCCTGAGTACATAGTCAAAAGTTTTATTTTAGTGTCTGAACAGAAGCCAGCATGATTTCACCTAACCAGACATTAGCACCTTACAGCATTATTAGCATGTTAAGGAGAATAAGAAAAAAAAAAATCACAACTTTTCTGTAACGATTCCATTATCATTCAGTCATGGAAGCCTAAAAAGTAACAGTAACTTCTCCATTTATAAACTTGAATAAACCCTGCTCTAAAGAATCAAAGGAGAAAATGGCAAAAGGAAAGAAAATTTTTTAGAGTATTTACAAAAATATGAATCTCTTTAATATAGTTAAGTTTTATAAATTAGATAGTAATAAATGGTGTGTGGGGGGGGCTCATTTAATTTATAGCATACTTGGAAGCAGAAGTTATTATATCCATTTACAGAGAAGAATCTGAGAATCATAGAGTTTAACTTTCATAGTGTCATTAAACTAGTCGGTATTGAAAACAGGAATATAATCCAAGTATACCTGATTCCAAAACCATAATTCCTAGCTGTTTTCCACTGAAGAATCCTCTATAGCCTAAAATTAAAGAAGCCTCAAATCATACTTAATAGGCAGATATGGACACAGAAAAGCAAAGTTAATTTTCAAAACAGTGTTTATGTTCACATGGGGAACAAGACAAAGGAAACCTGTAGTTTATAACTTGGGGGAAAACAAACAACTATTCCTATTGATTATGATATGCAAGTTCCTTATTCTACCTTCCTGTAGGTAAAACAGTATTTCTTTTAAAATATAATCTCTAAATTTTCATTGGAAATTACAGTTAATACAGTATATTTTTTTCTATTTCAGTGTCTGTGATTATTCATTATAAAGCTAAAGATCATTGGTGTTCATTTATAATGTGTCTAATGCTATGAATGGGCTGTACTGATTCATCTACCATGAAATTAGTATGATTGGTATTTTCTGCTTTTCAATAACTAATTTGGGTTTGATAAAAAATTAAAATTGCTCTTTATTATATCCCCTCTACCATCTCTCTATTTTGGCAATAAATCTGTTTCGCAGTCATAACTTTTCAAATTTGGAATGTTACTTTGTTCAGTTAACCAAGTATTGAGGTGATTCTGAAAAGAAGATAAACACACCAATTTAAGTTTAGTAAAAACAGGTATGGTTAACAGTGTGGAATTCTTTTTGCCAACAATATGCTAGACTATACTGTCAAATATGACCTAGTTTGCTAATACGTGCTCTTGAGCTATTGGGAGAGGAAGAAGGAACTGGTGTGTGTATCTTCTCTGATCTGAGAACTGTTAAGTACACTGTTACAATTCTTGCAGTAATCCTAGGGAAATAATTATTCACATTTCCTTAGGTGTATAACTTTGGGAGAAACTACTTAACCATTCTTAGTCTCAGTTTTCATAATAGTAAAATAGTGGCAGTAATAACTACAAAAGAGGATCATCATGTGTATTAAGGGTAACACAAATCACTTAGCAGAGTTTTCTTTACATTCTTGGTATTTAACAAATTCTGCTGAATATGCTAAAGCAGGGTAAAACAAGGTAATTGATTTTTAAAAAGGGGCAACTGTTGTATCAAAGTTTATTGCAGTAATTGAAACAGTGAAACAACTCTAGATAGTTTAAGTGGAATGGAAGTTAACTTGCGGTATTTGATTGCTTAAAAAATTTTTGGAAGGGTTAGAGAAGAAATGCATTTGAATATACCCTGTAGTCAAGGGGCCAGGACAGCAGCACTGATGTTGCAACTGTCACTAATCCCATCATTGGATCAACTGCTTCTTGACATTGAGAGTCCATTACTCATAATTGGAACGTGGAGTATGGCCATTCCTCACCAACTCCTCCAGGATCTCATTTTCTAGAATACCTGTAGGAAAATGGCCTCAGCTTTACTATTGTCTTCAAATCTGGCACCCATACTCTTGGTTTGGGAAAGCCTAACTACGGTAGAAGACAAGGAAAAAAAAAGTCCATGTTAGTGAAGTAGCAGTGATGAAAAAGATAGATTAGACCTGAGGATATTGTTACTTTTATGAGTTTGTAAAACCTAATCTTAAAGCTCTTTGGCCATACTGTCTCCCTTCTTATTTCTAATTGTTGCTTCCCCAAACTCCTACTATATATCTGTACATTGACTACAGTGGAAGTCTTCAAGAAGCTGTTGATGAATGTGTCCTATTCAAGTTTTCTAGTATTGAAGGGCAAATTTTCAGCAGCTCACACCTGTGAGTATTTGAACTTAAAAACTAATTTGTCTAATGTCCTATGTTGCCAAATCACAAATCAGATTTGAGCAAAGCATGACTATTAAAAAATTAAAATTATTATTCAGGTTAATTTCTTTTCCATATTCAGAAATTAATGTCTTTTTGTGATTCCTTTTTAAGGCAGAAGGTCTTTTAGTAGGGACAAGCATTTCACCACATGTGATTACAGTTTTGTCTGGACTCTTAGAAGATTAAAGCAACGTCAAACATTTTGTAATTTAGTCTTCGCAGTTTAGATTCGACATGATTTCACTATGTATTAATGGTTACCTTTTTTTCTATTTTGTGCTTTCTTATGGTACTGAAGTAGTCAGAAATATATTCCACTTAGGTTTTGATTTCTGAGACCTAAGAAACCTACACTTGATGGAGATATTTTTATCCTACCTAAAAAAAAAGCATTTTATGAAGCCTATAAAATAGATGGTTGTGCTTTGATGCCATAGGTATATAACAGCGAGGTAGTGATATTTATTTTGAGATCATTTGGCTAATTTTGACAGTTTGTCCTTTTAATTGTCCTTATTTTTCATACTCTTTCTGGAACCCTAACATAGTGGATTCTTCTAAATGTATTTGCAGCCACTTTACATGACTTAAGTCAATGACACCTAACCATTTGGATTTACTAAAGAGAGGCATAAGCCTTAAATACCTTTACTTAAGGATTGGTGATGGTAATTTTTGTTTGTTTGTTTTGTTTTTTTCTTTTTTTTTCCATCACCATCTTAGTAGGTACTATTTGAGTACTCACTATAGGTCAGGAACTAAACACAAACACAAACAAATTTTGTTCCATTCTTACAGCAAATCTTGACTTTATGTTCCCCCTTTAATAATGAAGAAACTGAGTCATGACTTTCCTTCACTGGAGTTATTTCCCCATCTTCATACAGACATGGGTTCAGTCATCTTTTAAAAAGTGAGTAACTCCCTTGAACCTGTATATTTCCCACTGTTTCTTCTGCTTATAGCAGATTTTATCAGAACTGTAAGGGGTCTCAAAAATCACTTTTTCCCATTTCAATTTGAATAAAAACTAAATGTGTTACCTTGGCAGTATGGTCCAGTGGTACCCACATGTTAAATACTAAAGCCATGCATAGCTGGCACATACTAAATGTTCAGTGCAATTCAGAATTGTCATTATTTTCACTGCTGTTTGATCTCTGCATGCTTCTTACCTCATCTTCTTTCTCACTCTCTCTTCTGGCCACACTGACCTTCCTCTGTCTCTCTCAATACCCAGCTCCTTTCTAAGAGCACTTTTATATCTCTGTTCCCTGTACCTGGGATGCCATTGAGCAAATTTCACGTCTTTGCCCTTGACGCTTTCTGGCTTAATGATAACTTCTAAATAAGCCTTCTCTGTCTCCTCTCCTCATTCACCCTCTACCTTGTTACAACATTTTCTTTTTACAGTATCCCTTCCCACTACCGAAGGCAATCATATTTATCATTTTGTTACCTCTCTCCCTTGATTAATTAGGAAGTTCCATAGGAGTGGAGACTATATGGATCAGTATTGAACAATACTCAGAGTTTTAATCTAAGGGCATATTTAAGCCTTAAGTATGTAATTACCTATTATATAGGAAGTCTTTCTTTTGATTGTTATACAATTCAAAAGAAATCATTCTGTTTAATATCAAATACAGTGTCATTTTGTCTTGTGGGTTATACTCGTGTATGTCTTTTTCACATGCAAGAAACAATACCATGACAATTTATCTTCAGTTTTGTTTTTGATTTAAGAGCGAGAACACATAAGCAGGGGTGGGGTTTGGGGAGACGGGGAGATTTAATTTATTTTTTTAAGGATTTTTATTTATTTATTTGACAGACAGAGATCACAAGTAGGCAGAGAGGCAGGCAGAGAGAGAGTAAGGGAAGCAGGCTCCCTGCTGAGCAGAGAGCCTGATGTGGGGCTCCATCCCAGGACCCTGGGATCATGACTGGAGCCAAAGGCAGAGGCTTTAACCCACTGAGCCACCCAGGTGCCCCAGAGATTTAATTTAAAGGTAATCATTAACCAGACTCCACACCCAACAGGAATCCAGCATGGGGCTTGGTATCACAACCTTGACATCATAACCTTGAGCAAGTATCAAGAGTCGGAGGCTTAACTGACTGAGCCACCTAGGCACCCCATCTTCAAATTTTACCTTCAGATTTTTATTGCAGCGATCACTGGAGGACATTATGTCTTTTGTTTTCCAAAATGTGATGTTCATATTCTGCTACAGATTTTGCCCAAACATACTTTATCGATTAAGCTGATGCCTGTGACTGTATAAATTGATTAGGGTACAAAATAAGGAACTGATAAACATAAAGAGCTATAAACTAGTTTAATATTTAAGTATATGGTTATTATAATTATACTGTCTAGAAATTGGGTTACAGGGTTAATATTATGACTATTGAAATAGAAACTATAGTACAATATTGTTCATTAAGAAGCAGAAACAACATACAGCTGGAGTTTACAGTCATTTTAATAGATTGTTTGTTACAGCAGGAGCTTTAGGATTCTTCTGTAACTATTTTACCTGAAATTAAAAAAAAAAAACAACAATTACTATGAACATTGTAATTCTAATCCATATCAAAATTCCTGTAGGTAATTGTTTTTACCTTTGTATTTATAAAGCATCTTTAAGAATCATAAAAATTTACATAATTGCAACTCCATTCATTCTTTTGGAACTCTATAGATCATCTTCTATTTATGTCATTTGAATTCTCCATTGAACTTTTCAAAGCATTCTTTTGTAACATTTTAAAATTTGTTAAAATTTTTATTGCTATTATAGAGCCAAATGGTTCATGAACATGCAGTGTGTAGCATTATTTTCTAACTTCTTTTATGAGTGTCATTAGCGTTTATTGTACAAGACAGAGTTTTGCAGCCACTGTTTTTATTACAAAAGTGAGAACGAAAAATTTCCCATTATTTTCTCTATTGTCTCACCTTGAAGGTAGTATTAGGGCTAACTCCAAGTCTTCAGTAAGACTTGCAAAAGGAGGTGATTCTTTAACTTTCAAGCAAACCAGCACAACTAGTTTTAAATGTTTGTCTAAGGATAAATGTTCCACAGGGAAAGTAAAGTTCTTAGTTATAATTGCAGGTACTCAAATGCTCTCCTAAACAGCCAGAAGCCCCAGGGGCTGTCCTTATAAAAACCTGGCTTTGCAAGTAGCACCTTGGTAAGTGGATATATAAGTTTCTTGAGAAAGCGTCATAACCATATTTTGAGGGTACCCTGGCAAACCATTCAAGATACAAATCTCATACCACCAGTCTAACCAGACTACATATTTTTTGGGCTTTGGAATCTCTAAATTGATACCTGTATTGAAGGTCACCATAATTGTCCAACTGTTGGATATAAATTTATAAAATTCCTTAGACTAATTGAGTTTAAACAAACAACCATATAATAAGTGATTGCACTTATATAATATCACAGACAGTAGTATTAATTCAAGTCTAGCCCATAAAAGTATATAAATGATTCAAGAAAAAATTGCTTACCATGTAATGTTTCTCACACTGGATTACCTAGATAATCACTGGTATATAAACTTTCATGGTAGGGAGAGGGGAGACAAAATTCCCCTCCCCACAAATGGAAATAAATCAATGTTATTTTAGTAAATGTTATTCTAATTTTCAGTCTCAGTATGAATGGTTTTGGCATTATATTAAAATTAAATTTAAGTTTTAAGCTAGAAACTTTTTCTGGAAGTCCATGGTCATCCATCTTGAACTCCAAGCATGTAGGAAGACATAGGTAGAAGTATATTAAATCTGACAAATGACCTCCCATGTGCAAAGGAGGAAATAAAGATTCATTCTCCGTGTTTGTGAGATCATTTTGATGAAGGAAAGGCTAATTGAGGATGACATACATTCTAAATCTAATTCAAATCAGCATTTTTACATGAAGACTCATCACATTTCCAATGGTACATGCTACCGTAAAACAGCTTAGTAAAGACATTTTGAATTTGATTCTTAGAATTTTTTTAAATGCTTCATCAGAACTGACATTTTTAGGGGTAATGAGTTTCCAGTCTTAGTATTAGCTCAAACTGGATACCAGTGGTATTTTACACCTTTTAATTAAAAAGAAGCATTTTTCTTTAGCATAATTAAGTCTTATGTTGCAGAGAAAATTGCAACTAATATGCGATTATGCCTGGGAAACATGTGGGGAAAGTGCCAACACAGGGTTTCTCACAGTAAAAGCAAATCACCTTGAAATGATTAAAATGTTAAATTATGAAGGATTCCTCCTTTGGCATTCAAAGAATAATCATATTCCAAGACCAAGTAGCACTACTGTTGTTTTTAAAATGAAAAGGTGATTGCTAACTCTTTCCTCTTGAAATGCTCCAAAATTAGCTTTCATATTATCTTATTAACACACAGTTAACAGCTAACTCTGTAAAAAGACCACCACATCTTTTATCTAATAGGTAGTTCTGTTAATCCTGCAAATTTCATACTATGGATGTCATTTGCTAAAAGTCAGGGTCATTTATGTTTTATACTTAGATAAAATTATACCTTGTGACAACTCAAGCCATGGCGTACAGCCACTTACTGAGAGGCTAGACAGAAACGGTATTCAGGAATTGCTCCTTTTAAGATAATAAACTATGTGCCAGTCATTCTAATTAAACTTGGAAACAAACATTAGTATGCAAGTCAGTGGTTGTAAATATGTCCTATACAAAGATCATGAACATGGACTGTTTATAGTACTATATTCCCATCCATATCATGGCCATTTGACTTTCTCCCATGTGTAAAACAAAACAGAATGTCTAGATATTCAGTTTTGGATTCAAGAAAAAAGTACTTTTTTCATAGTAAAATTTATTTGTAAATGTATGTCAACTACATTTGCAAGATTGAGAATTTGGAAATATTTGATCTTACCTAAGGATTGGACAGTGGGCCTCTTTTCTGTCCTTTATATTGTGAAATATCTCATACATCTTGATGGGCCAGTATAGGGTGTAGTTATGCACCCTGCCTCACTTTAGTTTCTGAAGTTGTGTATTTACCTTTCAAAGCAACTGAGTGTCTAACTCATCTGCGTATTTCCAAAAGGAATCCCTAAGCTATTATGCTATTTATCTATAAAGATAACAGGGAGAATATAATGAGTTTCACCTATAGTCATTTACATTGATGGAACAAAGTCCAATCAAATCATTTGCTCACTTATAGGCCCCAAAATTAAAAAAAAAAAAAGACTATGAATCTAGATTATTTTCTCATAAACTTCACCTCAAATGTAGGCATTACAGTCTACTCATAACATCACTGGAGAAGCCCAGAATAAGTTTTAATTAAATTGATTCAAAACATATATTCATTAGATTATTTTGCTGGCATGTTGTCACTGAAGAAATTGAGAGAAAATGAAAGACTGACTTTTTTATGTCAGAAAATTCTTTGAAATTCCTTAGCACTTGATATATTTTTTAAATAGTCTTAGAGTTCTGAATCATACCACATGAAAATAGAAAATAGCTCTAAATATTCATATAAACCCTTTGGTTTATAGACAAGAATATATCAAGTGTATTTTGAATTTGGGTGAAAAATGGATTTGGGCACAGCATTACTTTTAGCATCTTTCTTAGCAACACTATGGAAGACTAATATTCAGTATTTACTGTTCTAAACTCTTTTCTCAAAAAATATAAAAAATTTACTCAATGCACCCATGAGCTTATTAATAGTCTATACAGAAGGAGACTGAGACATATGAAAGCTACATAACTTGACAAAAGTCTCACAATCTAGTCAATGGTAGAGCTAGGTATTCAGTCATCAGGGTCATTACTCAATAAAAATAAATTAATGAAAGAAAGAAATACTCAGAAATGAGAAAATACAATTGCAGGAAGGATATTATAGTTGTTTTTTTTTTTTTTTAAGAAAAGTTAATACAACATTCATCGGTTCATTAAAAACCAGTTCATTCTTAATATCCAGTATGTTCCTAGAACAATAAAAGTGATTCATAATTGAAACATTAAGGGCAACATAGGCAAGTGAGAGAAAACAAAACAACTTGTAAGCAAATATTGGCAGTGCAGAATAATATAATTTGTTAAGGAAATGGAATGGGTTGAACCCTTAACCAAGATAGGGATAAGTCAGGGAAAGGTGACATTTGAGTTGTAAAAGGGTGGAAGTAGAGTGAGTGCGAAGGGGTGAATATTCTAGGCAGAAAAAAACAGCCTTGAAAATCTACACTCTGGTGTGGAAATTGCACATATTTTGGTATGGCTGGAGGTAATATTAAGGTTTGGGGAATTGGAGTGATAAAGTTAGGCAAAAGCTAAGATTTCAAGGGACCTGGCTTAGGATCTTAAGGGACAAACTTTTCAGCAAAGTAATTCATAGAAAGTAGAACGTTGCAGAGGCATGAATTCCAGCAGTATCAAATAAGGTAGATTGGAGGAGAATATTCCTGGAAGAAGCAAACCAGCCAGGAGACTGATGAGGAAGGCTGGTTGATGAAAGTTTTGGAAAGTGCAAAAAGCATCAAGACAATGGAATTGACTGGAAATACATACGGGCAATGGCTTCATAAGACAAGATGACTAGGTGTGACTGATTAAATGAATTTCAGATAGCTTTCAGATTTCTGATTTGGGTAACTTGAAGACAGTTGGGATATAAGAATATAATTAGGTGAGACAAACATCCAGAATGGGGGGGTTAGTCTGAGGAAAGCTGGTAAGTGAGGCTTTGTCTGTCAACCCAGGTGAGAGGCCCGAACGCAACTGGATATACACATCTGAAATCCATTAGAACTCTGGGTTGAAGAGCTAGATTTAGTAATAGAGAAATCCTTCACTGACTGCCACTGGGTATATTTTTGGTTCTCATAAAATCCATGACAGGACTGGGGCGCCTGGGTGGCTCAGTGGTTAAAGCCTTTGCCTTCGTCTCAGGTCGTGGTCTCAGGGTCCTGGGATCGAGTCCCGCATTGGGCTCTCTGCTCAGTGGGGAGCCTGCCTCCTCCTCCCCTCTTTCTCTGCCTGCCTCTCTGCCTACTTGTGATCTGTCAAATAAATTAAAAAAAAAATCTTAAAAAAAAAATCCATGACAGGACTGTACTATATTCATAAAGAATGATATATATTTTGTTGAGGAAATTGATGCTCAGACAGTAAGAAAGAAAAAAGCAAAAACAAAAACAAAAACTTTTTCTGCAGTTAGGAAGTAGTAGGGTTGGAATTTAAACCATAAGTGACACTAAACCCATATGCCTTCCACTCATCTACAGGTTCATTTATTCCCAGGAAATAGTTAAAGCTACAAGAATGACTGAGATTACAGAAGGAGGGTATAAAGGGAAGAGAAGGCTGCAGACAAATTACTGAAAATTTACATTTTTGAGGAAGAGAATCCAGCAAAGGAAAAGAGAAAATAGTATTGCAAAAGCGAAAACGGACAATTTTAAAGATAGTAAGATCCATAGCATCAAATAATGAAAAGAAATTAGGAAAAAAAAATGCCTTTTTCAGTTAGAAAGGGTTTGCTTACTACCTTAGACTGATACTTCCTAGGAGTTAAAATTCCACACACTATGCATCAATTAAAACCATCGGTTTTGAGAAGATAGATAAAAAGTTAGAACTATAGGTAACACAGACATTTCTGACTGGTTCTACTTGTATGAACATGAGAAAAGGGTGTGAGATCAAGGTCTTCAGCTCAGATTCCTTTTGTGAGGGTGAGATATGAGGAGTGGGAAGGATGACATTTTGAATTTAGTGCAAAATTTCTCTGGAGATTAAATGGAAATTTTTCATGGAGGTGCAGTGAGATAATTCGAACAGTTGGCTGTGAGGCAGAAAGACTTTATGGTGCTGAGTTCTAGCTCTGTGGCCTGATGTAGATAACAGCTATCAATCAAGTTTTCAAGCAAACATTTATCAGTGATAACCTTTGAACTTTTAAGAAATGACTTCTACTTTCTCACCTTCTTGCTTCCTACGAAATTGCATAGTTTCAACATGCCAGGTGAATGAGGTTTACTTGGAAGCCCTCAAGAGCTGATGTAGGTTATTTTCTTTCTCACTTGGTACTCTTTGCTTAGGTAGGCACATCTGTGCCCCTGCTTTTAGTTAGCATCTATCCTTCAAAGACTTTATACAGTAGAGCAGCTCAGAAATCACTGAGCACCACAGTATACCTGCCCAACTGCTTTTAAGCTCTTTTACATGCGTGCAGCAAAGAGACTTGCCTCTAAAGGTCATCATGGTCTTTCTTCATCCCTTCATTCTCTGAGTTGGATTATTATGCCCTAAGTCGCACAAGGTGAATCCTGGAAGGGGTCTTTGGCTCATCTTTCTATTTTTCTTTTCCATGTCTAATCCATCACCAGGTCCTGCTTCTTTCCTTCTAATATTAATGGAGCGTCTTTACTTTTCTCTATCCCAGCTATCTATACCTCTGTTGTCCAAGCTCCTGTCATATTTGGTTGGAATTACTGCAACAGCTAGGAGCTGTTAGCTGCTTTCTTATTATTGATTTTTGCACATATCCACCCCTCCCAGATGTTTTCTATACATTGGAGTCAGTTGGATCTTTTAAAAGCTCTAATAGAAATATCTTAATTCTATATTTAAAATACTGTAAGTTCTTCCTGCTCCTCCTAAAAATGGAAAAAAATATCTTAAGGCAGTTATTAAACCCCATATATTAAACCCCAGCCTACCTGTATAACCTTCCCTAATGCCACACTCCCTAGCCACTTCTGTACTGCAGCTGCACGACTCATTCTCCAACCTCATGTTTGTTCCTGCTGCCTGCTCAATGAATGAATTCTTGCTGTTCCCTAATATGATCCTTACCACTTTATCTAGTTAATTCCTGCTTATCCCTCTATCTGTCTCAGTTCCAAGATACTTTTTTTTAAAGATTTTTTTATTTATTCATTTGACAGATAGAGATCACAAGTAGGTAGAGAGACAGGCAGAGAGAGAGGAGGAAGCAGGCTCCCCGCTGAGCAGAGAGCCCGATGCGGGGCTCGATCCCAGGACCCTGGGATCATGACCTGAGCCGAAGGCAGAGGCTTTAACCCATTGAGCCACCCAGGCGCCCCCCAAGATACTTTACTAGGGAAGTCTTGGCAACCCCTTCTTCAGTAAGTTCAGGCCTTCCCTCTTTATGTAGCTGCACTCAGAGCACCTGGTTTCTTATTTCATGACACTTAAGTGACACAAACCTTTTAACACTTACGAGGTCTCCAGTATTGTGAAATAAACACTCAAAAATATGAGGTTATTGTTCCTAGTAATTTTTTATTAAATATGATAATGAGAGACAATTCAGATTTTTCTGAAACAATCATGTATAATTGTGGATGCCTGGGTGGCTCAGTTGGTTAACTGCGTTTGGCTCAGGTCATGATCCCAGTGTCCCAAGATCCATTCCTGCATCAGGCTCCTTGCTCAGTGGGGAGCCTACTTCTCCCTTGGTCTGCCACTCCCTCTGCTTATGTGTGCATGCTCTCTTTCTTCTCTCTCTCTCTTTCTCTCTGACAAAATCTTTTTAAAAAATTTTATATAATTGTATAACTATATATAATTTTTTTTTAAAGATTTTATTCATTTATTTGACAGAGAGATCACAAGTAGACAGAGAGGCAGGCAGAGAGAGAAGGGGAAGCAGGCTCCCTGCTGAGCAGAGAGCCCGATGCGGGGCTCTATCCCAGGCTCCTGAGATCATGACCCGAGCTGAAGGCAGAGGCTTAACCCACTGAGCCAGCCAGGCACCCCACTATATATAATTTTATACACACACACACACACACACACACACACATATAAATTCATGACACAGAGATGTCTGGAGATCCAGAAATTACTGAATAACTGTCTTAGCTTTGTATAGGCATGGAAACCACTTTATGACTTTTTTCATTAAATACATTCAAATCAGAGTATTCTATGTCAATATACTTTGCAAACAAGGAATTCTAAAATAAAGCTCAGTGACTTGAAAAAATTACTTTATCAGTGCATATTATGCGATATTTGATGTTAAAAATGTGGAAGCTGACTCCACATCCCGTTCTTCCCCTGTGTCTTTAACATGTTTTTTGCTTGGGCTGAATAAATTAACTTCAAACAAATAACTGCTCTTACTAGGTTTTCATTGAGCAACAAGAGTGTGTTAAAATTACCCATGAAGAGTTCAGGCATTCAGATATCTGTTTTTGGTGCCTGAAGATGTGGGCTTTAAGAATCTTCTAGTCATTAATATCAACTCAGAAAACACTAAGGGTAAAAGGCCCAGTATAATATATATCTTAAGATGCTCCACTTGTAATGATTGCATTGTTCATTTATTCTTGACAGAAACAATTATGTGAAGTAATTATATCTAAAGTCAGGCATTGTGCAGTGTTCAATTTGGAAGGTAAAGAGCATTGTTTGACTGTTGTTACCAGGCACATTCCTGATAGAGAACAAATGCTTACATCAATAGGAATCATGCACTTCATAATTTATTCTTTTATTCGCATATGCTGTTATCATAATAAGTGCCAGGTTAACCATCTTAAACACAAGGACAAAATTACTAGAATAACATCAATGGAGGAAAGCAATATAGAAGCACCTCATCAGTATTTCAGTTGCATGACTTGTTATTTTATAGGGCTCTTTTTCCTTGCATGACCAAATGTTGTATAATTGACTGGACAGAATTATACCACAAGACATCCAAACAAGAATGAAAGGCCCGTGTTCTTGGTGAATAAACTGGATAATACTTAGAATTTAAAACAATCAATTTTACCAGTTCCTGAAAATGAAATGAGGTACTCTTTAGATATAATTATTTTCTCACAAATTATTTCATTTTTAAAGATAGATGATTAGATACACATTATCTACATTAATATTAATTCCCTTGTAGTTTGAAAGAGTTCTCAAATTCTCTAAAGTTGACTAAATTGTAACCAGTCAAACTGGCATATTGGCCCTTTGCTTACATCTAAATAACTCTGCATATTATATAAATGTACTAAGCAATTTATGGTAAAAGAGGAAATATAAATATTGAAGCATCATCCTTGAATCTGTAAGTCTTGTTTCTTTACAGTGTTTTACCTGAAAGGTATGTATATATTTCACGGTGTCATATTTATTTCAAACCTTCCCTTACAACAAATCAACAGTTCTGCTTAATTATGATCTTCAGGCTAACAAGCATCTCCAGACATTGTCTTGAATATACCACTTGGCCTTACCAAAAAAGATTTTTTTTTCTATCAAATACCTTAAGTATGACTATTATAGCATTTGTTTCATTCCATGAAAGTATTCTATTATATGCAATAAGGTACTTAATACCAAAGGGAACTGGCCAAGATAACGTGGTTGAAATGATTAGCAACTCTGAATACACATTTCATCTTTACTCCAGGAGAAAGTGAATAGCAATTAACTTTACAATTGTATATAATATAATGAAATCTTTTAGGGTTATCCTTCTTCTTACTGTCTTAGCACCTTCAGTAGTGAAGGAATGAAACCTTAGAATGGTCTTTAAACTGAAGGTTAATGCCAGTGTTTCTAGATCCTACATGTGCATCAATCTCTCACTTGTGAGAGTTCTTTATTTGAATTATGGAAATTTCCAGGAACCAGAGATTACCTTTAGAGATCCATGGACTCTTGATATGGTGTGAAAGTTGTTGATTGTGTGTTTTCTAGGGTCAGGGTACGCAATTTGGGGCATCATGGAAACTATGATTCCTAGAACTAGTTATAGTGGCTAATCATTACTTTGATTCTATAGGACCTTGTCCCTCTATCTGTCCGGAAAAAACATTCTTTACCCAGATTCCATCCACATAGTTACTGTTGAAATTGACATGCTGAGTATAGTGGTGGGCACAAGACCCACACTTAGCTCCTACTGGGAAATGTGTAGATAATATTGTGAGACATAATGGTCTTAGTAGCTGAACTAAGTTCTAAGTTAGAGTATATAAAATCTGAAGCCAAAAGAGACCACATTTACTTAACATAGTGCAGAAAAACAGAGGAAGTCGTCTTGAAGAGAGCTAAACATCAAAGGAGACACAAAACAGCATCAGAAGAAAAAGATAGTAAAATAATAATAAATAGTAAAAAGATAATAAATATCTTAATGATATTTGAAGCAATGGGATCCAGTTTATGAGTTTCTGTAGAATACCTGACCTCAAATTATATAAAACCCCTCATTGACTGAAATTGTTTCTTATAAAAACAGAGCAATAAGTAATCTGTTAAATACCTGATTTTTTTAAAAGCCAGTGTTCTTAAGGAAAGATGGATGTAGAAATAAAATCACCAAACCCTCTATTTAAAAAAAAAAAAATACAGTAACATGATGTATACAGGAGAAAGAATTTCAACTCCCAAACTAAGGGAAACTAAGGTGGCTGTAAATACCAAAAATATGAGATTATAGGAATCAATTCATTTCCTGTACCACTCCTCAGATGTGGTAGTGGAAGGAAAGAGGGGAGCAAGTGAAAAGAAAGAAAGTACAAACAAAATTCTTAAAAATCTCATTTGGATGCCTCAATTTAGAATACAGTGAATGGAGGAGATTAGGAGGGAGTTATGCTAATAGATATGATGTGGTGTTCTGTAGTGGAAAAAATTTTCTACCACCATGGAAAAATACACCAAAAATGGAACAGGCCAGGAGTCACCCTTTCATTTTTTTCCTAGTTTGGAGGAATTTATATTAGGGCACAAAGAATGGTTGCTTATGTTTGAGTTCTGCAGCAATGTAATGGAACAGAAAATGTTTAAAAATGGGAAAGTAGGAGACTGCTGTGAAAGATAGATATAAGGAATGATATGAAAGTAGTTGTAAGTATTATGGTGGCTAAGCAATGGATTGCATAGTTGGGGATCACTGCACTAAGAAATTACATGTAAGATCTCAATAAACTCCTCTTCTTCACTAAATACTATTAACATGATGGTCAAAAACAGTATCTTTGAAATACTCATTTTTAATTTAGAGAGATTACTACCTTAAAAAGAAAATTAAATTCAGTTTCAATGGGGAATAGGGTTAAAGAAACAAGAAAGGAAATGGAGAAAATATAAAACTAAAAGACATTAGAAAAGAGCATAATGGATAAGAGAGCAGATAATATTTCAAAAATCATATTTCCAAGTTATAAAAATAAGCATGTCCAAAATTTAACAACGTTTTTTCCTCTGGGATTAAACAACAACAACAACAAAATGAATAAACAAAACCACTGTAGGTCAAAAAGGTACATTGTGCTGTACCAACATTGTTACATCATGATTGTTCCTCAGATATATCTTAGTGACTTCTATGAACTTCAAGTTGAAGAATCCTTAAAGTGTCCAGGCAGAAAAAGAAAGTGAAATGCAGAGGAGGGGGAGACAAACAACAAAAGAAGATAAAAACAAAACAAAACAAAGAGTGAACCTAGGAATTATAAGGAAATTTAATATGAGAGGATATTTAATGTAATTCTGATACTCATTGCCTCACGTTAGTGCAGACCCCACAGCTTAAGGGCTCAATTTTACAAGACTGACTCCAGTTGCAAGCAGTGGGTCCCCACAACCTTTGTCTGAGTTACCTACGAACCAGAGGTTCCCACTGCTTCCTCCCCAGTTTTGATAGAACTGCTCACAGAATTCAATAACACAGTTCATTTACCGTTACTGATTTATTAGAAGGGATATTGAAGGATACAAAAGAACAGGTGAAGAGATAGAAGACAAGGTCTGGAAGGGACCTTCTGTCCCTGTGGAGACTGGGAAGACCACAACCTCTCACAATCTGGATGTGTTCTTGATCATCAACCAGGAAGCTCTCTGCACCCCATACTTTTGGAATTTTTATGGAGGCTTTATTACATAGATGCAGTTGATTAAATCATTGGTTTGGGGGGATTAATTCAATTCCCAGCCCCTCTTCCCTCCCCAGAAGTCAGGGGTTGGGGTGAAAGCTCCAACTCTCTAATAACAAGGTTGATTTCCCTGGCAACCAGATCCCACTCTGTGGTTATCTATGGGCTTACCAAAAATCATCTCATAAGCATAAATTCAGGTGGGATTTGAAAGGGGCTTGCTTTGAAAAACAAAAGACACTCACTCACCTTTATTTTGAGCTATTTCAGGAACTGAGTACAAAAGATCACACATCGTGACAAAAGATGCCTCCATTGCTCTTATCAGTTAGGAAATTACAAGGATTTTTAGGAGTCTTTGCCAGGAATGCAATGAAGACCAAACATATATTTCTAATTATAAATCACAATATTACACATAAAAATTAAAAGAGCCAACAAAAATAAGAAAGCCCAGAAAATGAAATGCAAACCTTTTAAGTAAAATAAAAAGAAAAAATATTTAGAAGTACCTTAAAAAATAACATGCCACAACTTCCCTAAGGTAGATCTTGGAGGTGTATGAATGATGCAAAGTTGGCAACTGAGTGTTCATTGGTAAAAATAAAAACCACTAAATTTGACAAATTTCAAAATATATGCCTAATTTCAAAACAGGAATATAAGAATAATTGTCATTTTTATTGATTATAAATTGTCTTTCACACTGTTGAGGAGGAAGTAGTTTTATAAATCTTCAAGGTTCTTCTGGTCTAAGCATTGACAAGACAGATTAACAGGAGAAAATTAAGTTTAATTCATACTTGGGGAGATCCCATAGTTATGGGACCTAAGAAATGACCAGGGCAAGAAGCCTTTACGTTTTTGTTTTTTTTTTTTTTTTGACAAGCATAAATCTTTGGGTAATTGATAGGACAAAGAAAACATGTTTGAGAGCTTTGATTGTATGGAATTCTAAACAGAAATTGGCCTGGGGTAGTAAAATCAGCAAAAATAAGAAGCTTTATTTATATTGGCTTCTCTGACCCTGAACTTAAGGATGTCTCTACTGCCCCTCACCCCCCACCCCCATCTCCTAGTACGAGGGAATAGTACCTTTCACATTGGAGATTTATTTCCTGCTTTCTGGAGACAAAGGAGTATCAGAGTGTTCTTGCACTGGATGTTTTTTAAATAACTTTAATTCAGAATTATCAGTATGACACTGGCGTATCTTGGGGTAGCCTGCATATTACAGTGCAAAAGCACAGAACATGTCTTTTCTGAATAGGAAATCATTATCAGATGTTTGCTTTGCAGATACTTGTAGAGTTTCATAAAAATAAAGTCATGCAGCTTATTATAATTTTGTCTTTATTTTTCCACTCAGCACAATTATTTTGAGATTTGTCAATTTTACTCATGTACCAATATTTCATTCTGTTTCCCTGCTAAGTAATATTCCAATATGTGGATGTTTCACAATTTGTTCATTTTTCACCAATTGATGGATGTTTGAGTTGTTTCTGGTTTTTGTCTTTAGTTTGTTAACATGGTGAAATATACTGATTTGCTTTTATACTGAAAAAAGTCAGACAAAATGAGTTATACAGTATACCATATGGCACTTTTATGGAATTCTAGGCAATGAAAATTTACGGTAATAGAAAGTTTGTGGATATGAGGGACTATGGGCGGGGGTGGGGGAAGAGGAAAGAAGGATTGAAAAATGGCAAAAAGAAACTTTAGGGGGAAAGGAGTGTTCCCTCTCTTTATTGTGGCAGTGTTTTCACAAATGCATCCATTTGTTAAAACATAAAATTATATGCTTTAGATAGAGGGAGTTTACTATATACACTTATATTTTAATAATGCTGTTAGAAAAAATGGTTTCGTCTTTCAATCTTAGCTTATAGATGTCATCTGAAATGCTTCTGAAGTATATCTTCATTGATGGGGACACGTAGGATCATCCTTATTTTATAACTCTTCCCCATCAATAAGTACACCAAAGTTCATGGTGACATCTGCCAAAGTGTCTGAGTTCTGTAATCTATCAGGGCTAATGCGTAGATCCTCTAAATCCTGAAAGTAATGGTTGTATAAATTATAGTCCATGGTTTGGCAATAAATGGATTTTACTTTAATTTGTTTTAAGAGGAAGGCAATTTTACTTCATTGATTTTCAATCTTTTTGTACTCACCTGTTTATTAAACATAGCTTTATCTCTCTTTGGTTCATTTTTATCTGCAGTAAATATTAATTGTTGATAATGAAGACAATATATATCATATTTTCTATTCAGAAAGATAGATTTTTTAATGCAGACCTTCACTTAATAAATATTAACTGCAATATGTAAACATTAAATGTTCATTTTACGGATGAAAAGCAGACACGAAGCAATTGTTTTTTATCATGGTTACATAAAAGCAGGATAACATGATAAATTATAAGGATTCTGGAATATCAGTCTCCTGTCATATAGCTTTCTGCTTATGTACCTATCATCAGTAGTCTTCACAAGTGCCAAGTGGGTTCAACCAGGGATGTTTCCTCTGTTATATCATAGTTATCTAAAAATGTATACCATTTTAAATGATTTTTGTGATACGAATGCGTTTTCAGTCAATCCAGTGAAAAAGAGGGACCATTTTTTGTTGAAAAAATTTGAATATTGTAGTTAAATGAAATAGTGTATAAAAGTATTAAGAGAAGAAATGATTGATACAGTAAGGAGAAAGGGATGCTGGGAAGAGCTGATGTGTAGGAAGCACTGGTGTCTGGCTGATGTTTTTTGTACAAGCCTGCTGTCTCCCAGAGTGAAGTGAAGAGCAGTAGATGAATTACCTGGCCTTAGATTTATTTGACCATAGTATCTCCAGTGTCATTCTAGTCATGACCAAACTGGGACCTAGTCTTCCACCAGCATAGTTTATCTCAGAAGTACATTTAGACATTTCAGTATCTGATCACTTCTTTTTACCCTTCTCGCTTTTCCATTGAATTACTCCCTCACAAGAGATGTCTGTTCTACCTGAAGCTTGTATTCCAATCTCTTGTGAATGTAGTCAACAACATGTCCTATGACTTTTTAGTCTACCTTTCTTGCAACTTCTCAACTTTGAAGGAATCCGAATTTTTCTTGTGTTGGCCTATAATGGAGTGTGAGGATCAGGGGAGTGTTCAGTGTTTCTAGAAAAAAAATCAACAACTCCACATACTAGCATCTTTTCCATTGCATGCTCAACTGTCCTACAGGCCCAACCATTTTATTTTTTAGTTTGCTCTCCCGTATGCAATAGATATTTAAGACATTGTCTCAATTCCTTGAATCTCCCTGCTTTACCTCCCCACCTTCCTCTTGTTCTCAGTAAGTAGGTTTCAACACACTTAGCACTGCAACAATAGTGACAGTCAAAGAAGCACATTCTACTGAACCAGATCCCTAATGAATTCTACAAATTCAGAGGCATGTGCATTTGCATTCTCTCTTTCCTCTTCTTTTCTAGATAAAGTGGAAAATACATGCTTTCCCCTTAGCCTGATCCTATTTTCACTCTCGATGTTGTCTCCTTCCATCTTCTTAAGTAAGAAAATACCTCTATTTTGTCTCTCTTGTCTCTCTCTCTCTATCTTTCTCTTGTGCCTTCAACCTCTCCTTCTCTTTTGATAAACTTTTGGTACCTGTATTACTTCAGGCATACATTTCTTCTTTAGAGAATTTTTTTTTTTTAAGATTTTTATTTATTTATTTGACACAGAGAGAGAGAGAGATCACAAGTAGGCAGAGAGGCAGGGAGAGAGGGGGAGGCAGGCTCCCCGCTGAGCAGAGAGCCTGATGTGGGGCTTGATCCCAGGACCCTGAGACCATGACCTGAGCTGAAGGCAGAGGCTTAAGCCATTGAGCCACCCAGGCGCCCCACATTTCTTCTTTATAAATTGATCCCTTCCTTCCCTGTCTTCTTTCTGCTTATACTTGCCTTCGCTTTTTTATCTTAACCTATTATAATTTCCCTTCTACTTCCATGTCCGCAAGACTGTTTTCATTTAAATTCTCACCCAACATATCATTAATCAAGTTATAATATCTTTGTGCTTATCATATTTAAGCTCTAACAACACTGAGCATTATTCACCTGTTTATCTTTTTTGAAACTTCCCCTTTATATCTAAGATTTGCCCAGAATTTTCTGGTATTACTTAGCTGCTCCTTGTTGGTCACCTCTGCTTCTTCCACTGTCACATGTGTTGAGCTTCCTCTGGCTTATAACCTAGGAGTACTTTCCATCTCACTGCACAGACTCACCCAGATGAATGTCATCCACGTCCTGGCACCCATTACCTGTTGCTGATGACTAACCTGTAACTCAGAGGACTCTCCTCTCTCCCGAACCACATCTCTGTAGCTACTGAACTTCTCTATAATCACAAAACTGAAAGTGTAATTTCAATTAGCCATTTACCATTTCCACCACTATTATGTTCAACAGTAATGAAAAATAAAGAACAGTAATACCTATGCCCTATTATCACAGTTAGAAACCAGTTCAATTATGATCTTTTCCTCTTTCCCTCTTCTTCATGTTTTGTTCTTAAGTTTTGTCAACTCCAAGTTTGTGTCTCAGATCCATCTAATAATTCCCTCTCTCCAGGGCAGCCGCTTGGATTCATGTTTCCAATGCCTCTAGGTCTACTCCAGCCCTAACTGTTATACAGAATTGCTATCTTGTCTTGACTGTCATTCTTTTACAGGTCTGCTCTGTGGTTGTGGGAGAAACTCAGTCTGGAATTAGTCTAGTCTTGGGATAGAGTCCTACCTATCCTACTTGTGAGTTTGTGTGTGACCCTAAGAGACAGGTTTAACCACTTTGTTTTCTCACCAGCAAATGTAAATAATCTTCATTTTATCATGGAGCTATTGGGAGAATATATGAGCTAAAAGCTTCATAAAAATACCCAAGTCCTGAACTTGAAATATGATCAATAGATGCTACCATGGAGAAACATTATCGTTACGTTAAAACAGAAACTTCATGCTGTTCTCTGTGTACTGGCTTCCGTTGTCCTAGGTAAAATCCCTGGTTCCTTCACATACCTAATGATGCCCTGAATTCTGCCAGGCTTCCTCGGGTGTTTCATATCTGAGTCCTGGCCCACTAATGCCGTTTGTGTGCACACCATGGTACACTGCTGTCCATCTGAAATGAGACAGGAGAAACTGTTGTAGGCAGGAATAATGATCGAGGCCCTTTAGGTAGGAAAAATGTTGGCAGTAAAGGACCAGAAAGGAGGCTGCGTGGCTCAAAGGGAGGGAGTGAGTGAAGAGATTAGTAAAAATTCTGTTGGATTGATAGGCTCCAAATCACTGAGGATTTAGCGGGTCAAGTATTTTCAACTTTAGCACTTTTGACATACTGGACCAGATAATTATTTGCTGTGAAGAGTTACTCTGTGTATTTTAAGCTTTTTAGCACCATTCCTAGCACCTTTCCAATTGTGACAAAAATGTCCTCAGGTATTGCTAATATTCCCCAGGGGACATTTTGCCTAGGGCAAAATTGCCCTTGGTTGAGAACTGTTAGAGACTAAGGAGTATGCTTTTTGTTGTTGTTGTTTGTTTGTTTGTTTGTTTGTAAACGTAGGAGAGTGAGAGAGAGAAAGAAAAAAATAACTGATAAAGAGTCAAAGGAGTGGTGTGGCATGTTGTGATTTACATTTTATAAAGATCACATTGACAGTGAGGTTGGAAAGAATATACACATAAACATCAGACCCTTCCAGACTGGTAATAAGATTTGATGATTTACTATGAAACAGGTGCTATACCCTCAATTAATAAGGAAGATATCAAGGAAGTTGCCTTGGAGCTAATAAACAGCTAGCTGCACGGAGATAAAAGAAGAGCACTGTGGTAGTTTTCAGGAGGCTTAAAGGAGAAGCAAATTTTTAAACACAGAGCAGTGGGGGAGGTTGCAGAATATCGTGCCTACTCCCTATGAGGTGCAGAGGGACAGAAAAGCCTTACTAAAGAAGACAAATGGAGGAAACCCTGTCTCAGGGAGCCAACGATGTCTAATCCCAAAGTTATCACATGAAGGTTGTTTCTATTAAATTGAAGTTGTTGTGGGTACAGAGGGGGAAAAAAATAGAGTTCAAAAGTGGGAGGAATATCAGAAGAGTTTATAGCAAGATAGACACAAATCTGATCATGTTATTCTCCCCAAAGTATACTTTTCTGGCTTCTATTATCCTTTGGAAAAAAATGGAACTCTCTGACAGGATTTATGAAAACTGAATATGCTTAGCCCTTTCCTGTCTAGCTTCTAGTCATTCCATATGTGCCCTGGAACCGTTGTACTTTTTCCATTTCCCTCAGAGTTTTTTCATATATTTCTTCCAAGTTCTCTTCATTTTTGATGGCCATCATCTCCTTTCCCCTGAATATTTAGCAGAGAAAAGGTGAAAATTAATATGCATAAGGCGGGTGTCTGGCTGGCTTAGTCAGAGGAGCATGTGACTCCTGATCTTGTGGTCGTGAGTTTGAGCCCCATGTTGGGTGTAGAAATAACTTAAATAAAAGTTTTAAAAAACATAGGAAATAAAGATGGAAGAAAACTGATGAAAAGGGAGGAGGAAAACATACAGGCTATAAAGTCTTTTTCTTTTACTGTTCTGGAGCCTATTACCATTTTCAATTTTGGTTTACAATCAAATCTCTAGTCTTCATTTATTAAGAAATATTAAACACTTATTCTCTGATATTCTCTTAGTATGCTTTGGTGCATAGGACAGAAGAACACAATAATTTAGAGGTTTTGTAGATGTTACATTTTAGTTAGCAATATGTACATATTAGTTTTGTAGATGTTACATTTCAGTTAGCAGTGGGTACATATTAAAAATTATGTTAGATGATAAAAAAGGGCAAAAAGGGAGGATGGTGAGTTGGCAAGTTCTGGGTTTCTATTTTATATAAGGGCATTGGGGAAAACCTCAATGCCAAGTGATACTTCAGAGTGGGAACATGGGTCTACCTATCCCTGAAGGCACCATTGTCTTCAGCTTTGTTGGAAACAAGATAGTGCAGGAGTTAGAGGGTGGGCTAGCATAATGCTGAATCACCCTATAAAGGTTAAAGATCCAGAATCTGTAGGAAAGCAGTTAATAGGGAAAAAATATCATGAGTTTAAAAACCATATGAAGATTTTCAGTCAACCAAAGATCAGATTAGCATCTATCCTTTTATTGCAATTTGAGATTATGTATACACACATATCTGAATTTATTTTGTTTTGAGTTATCCTTGTTTATGTTTGACTGCTCTACTAGCCCAAATCCCTATTAGGTGAGGACTTGAACTCTTTACTTATTGTATTTTTAATGCCCAGTAGAGTACTGGGAATTAAGGAGGTTCTTCACTAAAACTTGTTACTGAATAACAGTACTAGGTGATGGGAATGTCTACAATTAACTAAAATATTTCATTAAAAATACCAATGATATAGTCTATAATTTAGACATTTTATGTAAAATGCTCATGCAAAGTAAGAGAATACAGTATAACACTTTTACTTGGATGACACACTATAGTTAATAAAAATGAAGCAGATTGCTCATAGTTACATATCTAGAATATGAGAAGAGGCAAAATTGAACCAAGTTCTCTTAGCTCCAGTATCTATACTCATGCCATTTTATCTCAGTGCCCCTCAATGTAGACTGGAGATTGCTTTCAGAAACCGAGTAAAATTAATATTGTATTATGTATATCCTTTTCATGTAGTTTCTCTCATGAGCTCTCTTGCTTTCTGGAATCTTTAAAGTTCAATGGAGGATTACAGCTAAGAGTATAAACAAAAAATGCTGGCTAGTATGAGAAGAGGTATACTTGAATATGACTTTGAGAATAGTTAATAAAATCCTAGGTCTTTTTAAACCTTATTTATTAACTGAGGATTGTATGCACTGTTTTCCTTCTACTTGCTATTTTTTAAAATCTTTTGGGAATAAATATTGATAACCTGTCATAATTTTCACCTGAAAAATCATCTTTTTTATTGTTCTTGATTTTTATTGCCTCTGGACTTAACATTTCCTCTCTGAATATCTGGTCCATTATTTTATTAAGTATTGATGTCATTCTTTCAAGTTATTGGAGATCATTCTTTTTAACTCTTAAAACTAATCAATACAGCATTTGTTTCCTTCCAATCTTCCTTGTCTCCCCAGATCGCAGGAATTTTTAGAAATATTTTTAAGTGGTTTAGTAAGTAGGTTAGCTAATACTTTTAAAAACCTACTACATAATCCATCCATCATGTATATTTGCTATGCATGACACCCTTCATGCAAACATCTCAGAATGCTTTCCTGTTATTACTGTATAACAGAATATACAATTAAATGGCAAGTTGCAATCAATAAGTCTAGACTTGATTTAAACTTAGCCAACTTTTTGTATTAGTAAATATGGAAGGGGAAAGATTAAAAAAAAAAATAAAAGCAAAGGTAAGCACATGATTATCATTCAAAACCAGAAAAGCCCAAGATTTGGATCCAGCTAAGGTTTGATCTGTGCATCTTCTTTTCCAAACATTATTGAAAAATCACATGAGAGTAATTATTTAATTTCTTAGAGGACCCATTGGGAAAAATGGAAATTATTTTATCCCATCTCTTTAACTAGATTACTGAAAATCTGAAACCCATAAAGTGTTACAGATTCTACATCTTCTGTTTCATCCAAACACCTAAAGGTCTTGCTTCCTTTGGTGGGAAAAAATAATTCCTATCTCCTAGACATTCTTTTGGGAATGAATTGGAAATTTTCTGTGCCCCTTCTGTGTATATTCATGGAATTATATTATTTTCAAAGATCTTATAAAATAAAGCTTGGAGAGAAGCAAGAAGGCATGCCAAAGACTGTCACCAACTTCATGCTGGCGAACTTTTACCCAAATGTTTTACAAAGGTAGGAAAGGCAAAACCTCACAGGAGGCCAGCTGATTTTTTGTTTGTTTGTTTTGTTTTGTTTTGTTCCTTCAAATTGTTAACCATTCTTTCTTGTCTGTCAGTAGGGAATAGATCCAATATAAAGCATGACTTGCTAAAAGAACCATTAGAGATTTTTAACTTTTCATATGTTTTTCCTTCTTGAAAGCTAATAATGCTGACTTATTTTGATCCCTTAAAATATACTTTTAAAATAGGATTCATTATTTGTGGCAGCTTGGGCATCCAAGTACAACAACTTTAAAACAATTTGTTTTTCACCACAAATGCAAGTGAACTAGGAGACAGGACTTGAAAAACTGGACTTTGACATGGTATCCAGCTTAGGACTACACATATATTGAAAAACATATACACATATTGAAAAAATAATAAGTTAATTTTTTGTACTGATTGGTAGATAATATACAGTGTAACAGGAAGTATACAAAACTCTTTATTCTGGGGTGCATGGGTGACTCAGCTGGCTAAGCTTCTGCCTTTGACTTGGGTCATGATCCCAGCATCCTTAGGTGGAGCCCTGCTTCCAGCTCCATGCTCAGTGGGGAGCCTGCTTCTCCCTCTGTCTCTCTCTGCTGCTCCGCCTGTTTGTGTTCTCTCTCTCTCAAAGAAATAAAATGATGAAGAAATTCTTTATTCTAAGATCCTCTCTTCTCAGGTCTTTCATTTTCAATGTTGTAGTCCAGTTATTTCTCCTGTTTAAGTAAAGCCCTGCTTGTTTTGTTTTAAGTCAGATGCCTTCTCATCTTTCCTTATATAAAATATAAGTATTTTATAAAATAATATAATATAAAATAAAATACATTTCCTTATGTAAATAAATGTATATATATATATATATATATATATATATTTGATTGCTGATAGTATCTCCCTGTAGAACAGAACACATCTTCAGTCTGTGTAGAAAAGTTGCAGAATAGAGAATAACACAGTAGGAGAAACTACTGATGAAATGATCTATGGGCTAATATTTTAACTAGCTGGACACTGATAACAGAGTTCCATACTATTTACTTTAAGAATGGGCATATTTACCAAGTATCTAACTCACAAAGATTCCTCCTTCCCCTCCCCACCCCGAAAGCATACTGAGATGTGAAAGCATTTAGTTGTGTACTTACTGTATTTTAAAATTATGGTTTTAATCATAAGTGTGACAAGGCATTTCTCTTTTGTAAATACTCTGTATGTCTTCCATAATTCTTCTGCTCTTTCATATTTTCTTTTTGTCACTACCAAATTTTATTCTCCTAATTACTTTTCCTTCTTTTTCCTTTGAATTTTGTTTGTGCATGTACAGCTTTCATAAAGGGATATCCTAATTAAATTTGAACTTAATCTCAATATTCACCACAAAACAAGAAATTATTTTCAAACTTTACAGGTGAAAATTTATTTTCGTAATATAGTTATGCTTGTACGCATTATTTAATTATAACAAAGGAGGAGGAATTGAATAAGTTACCAATGAATGTATGTATTTTTATTAGGGGCTTTGAAAAATCAAAAATAATCGATCTTTTCTCTTGATTGATATTGGTTTAGTAATTTATTGATATGATAAACAGTATGAGTTCTTAGATCTAATTCCTATAGCATTATGGCTTATGCAACTTAGTTTCGTTTGCTGGAGTATATTTTCCCATTTTTAAATGATTTTAAATCTCAGTTGGCTGAGATTACTTCTCAGGTCACATCCATAATTAAGGTTCTTTCATCCCTCTATTTTTTTTCTCCTTTTTCCATTATAACACAGTCTGTTTTTATCAATATTTGTTGAGGTCATTTGGATAATATTTTGTTTACAGAATTTTAAAGATATATGGATTGTACTTAAATACAAACATGGTTTACACACATAATTTGGTAATGTAGTTAAATATGGATTTCATCTTACCAGCATTTTATTTCTGGGCCTCCATTAGTTGGTGTTAGATTTTGCTTTATTACTTGATTGTGTGCTTTTGATCACAAAGCTAGACTGATTATTTTTTGAAATAGTACTGTTGAAAGGATAAGACCATAATCAAAAACTATCCTCTTTTTTTCCTGAAATATGTTGTATTGCACATGATTCATAAAAAACTATATGAATATTGTTTTTCCTATTAGTTAATTCCCTTATGTCCATTTGCCTATGTCTCTGAAATTCATTACAATAGCAATAATGAATTGCTGAAGTTGAAAACTAAATAAAGGGTAAAAGTATATGTAACATTATGCCTTGAATTAATTTTATGTAATAGGGCATTGTGACATTTGTATAAAAGTTCAAAGAGAAATGTAGGCTATGACTTCATTGAGAATTTATTTTTAAGACTCTTAGATAGTTCAGCAGAGAATTCAGACGTGGAATTCAAAGGGCAGAACAAGACCTATTAAGTAATACAGTCCATTCTATAAAGGCAAAGAGAAAGGGTATGAAGGTGTAGTAATCACTCATTTTCTGAAAGCTAAGATGTAAGAATCAGCTTAAGGATGGCAAGTATATTAGTATGAGATAGAAAGATTCAATGGCTGCGTTAAGTTGACAGCAATTGTCTGGCTGCTTCTATGGACTGAGGTTACTAAACAAAATTATGCTTACTCAGAGGAATCATAACCAACATCATTGAAACTGAAAACTACAATGCAATTTATTTTTTGCATTAAGGTAATACCACACAAAGAACTCTGTGATACATTATTTTTCTGTCATTAACTTCCATCTATAAGTTGATTTAGGTTGATAATGAACTCCATTATATCATCATTTTTTCAACATTAAAAAGGGGACAAGACAAAGAGAAGATAAAACTTACTTAAGTTAATAGATATCTTAGGCCTGGTTTCGTTTCTGCATATGAAGGCATACAGTCCTGAAAACATAGTTTTATTTTAAGAGAAATTATCCAAGAAAGAAAGTTTCATAGATAGGGGACAAAATTGGGAAATATCCTAGATCATAGGCCCTAAAATACAGAAATTATATAATTTTAGGAAATCTTTTTGAAAGAGAAGCTTTGAAAACATTGATTTATATTATTCCAGTTGTTCATATTATAAGTAAGTGTAATATTCCTTGAGGACTGTGACTTCTGAGTAAATTTTTTAACTGTTCTTTGATAATTAAGCTACAGAAATTGGAGCTTTTCAAAGGAAATTCTAATCCTCTTAAAAGTATTATTGGCTAAGACTCTTTGTTATATCCCACTATATGACCCATGTGTATATCCAGGTATTTATAAAATGAATAAAAGAATGAAAAAAATGCATGGGTTAAAACCTTGATAATGTACTAAATTATATAGGGAAGACCAATGAACAATGTCAGCAGTCAGCCTATATTTATACTTCTTCAGGAAATATCTTACTTTAAAGTGATATGTATCTTACTAAGTAGTATTTTCTTTATTTAAGATTTTGGTATATATCAAAAAATGTTAGTGCATGTTAGTTTTTGGAGATATATTTCATGTTTTTTTTCCTTGGGTATAAGACAATGTGATTTAAAATATACTGTTAACATCTTTGAGGACAGGAATTGAAACTCTACTCTTTTGGTCTGTGAGAGTAACTGACCTTTAGATTGAATTTAAAACCTTCTCTTAAAAAGAATTTCATTCATTTTTTCATTTTTACAGTAAGGCTTGAGTTCTGATTCTGTAACTTTGAATAATCCTGAACAATCGATCTTTATCATTCTTGTGTTACATAAGCTTATTTAAACTCAGTTTACTTTACTGTATTCAGGCATTAAGAAACACTCATCGACTTCCCTGCATTCAAACTTAGAAATCAAAACTTAAACAAGCAGATTTTTGTAAGTTTTGCTACGTAGCAATTTGGATCAAGTGAAGATAGTAAGGAAATATTTCTAATATTCCTTTTAATTCATAAATATATTCTGAGCCTTTTTGGAAAATGTAAATTAAATTCCTACCTAGCACCATGAAAAAGCAAAATTCAGATACATTGAAATTTATAAGTTTAAAATATTGTGAGATGATTATATAGAATATTTTTATAATTCTGGACTATTAATGGCTTTAGCATAATGCTATGTGGAAAAAAAAGATTTTCTAATAGGAAAACCTCATTTTAATAAACTAGTAACTTGGAAAGCATATAACCCTGACCTATGAATTCTCCTCATCATTTTTCATCCAGAAAAATAATCTCACACTTGACAAATACATATTTGCAAAAATGTTAAATGAATCATTAGTTGTAATAATAAAATCCTAAAAATGAGGTAGGTGGCCATTAAAAATTCTGTGGTGTAAATTATGGTCTATCCATATAATGATTTATAATAATGTGTTTACATGAAAATATGCAGAGATATGTTAAGTAATAAAATATGTAGATCAGTATATACAATAATATCTCATTTTGTGTTATGTAAAAACGTGCACATATGTAAAAAACAGTCTGAAAATAGACTGCAGAAAAATAACTATATATTTTGGGTGAACAATAGATTTTTATATTTGTTTATACACAATTTGTGCAGTGAAATTATGCTTACCTTCAAAAACTTTAAAAACAATTTGGCCATACTGTATTAGAGAATACTATATGATAGAGCATTTAAACACTCAGTTTGTGTATTCTAAAATTATATTATTTTCATTTCATTCGCTTACTGATAATCTTAGCCATTAAAGTAAAAAATAAAATCATAATTTAAAAAAAATTGGATGAAAAACAGTATAATTATTCCTCCAAAAGTTAAATATCATTTAGCAATTACATTTCTGTGTATGTATCCAAATAATTGGAAAGCAGAAAATTTAAACAGATATATACCGATGTTTGTAACAGCTCATTCACAACCGTTGAAAGGTGCAAACAACCCAAATGCCCATCAACAGATTCATAGATAAACAATATGTGGTATATACATACAATGTTATGTTACTCAGCTTTGAAAAGCAATGAAATTCTGATATGCTACAACACTGATGATCCTTGAAATCGCTATGCTCAATAAACCAGACACAAAAGGGCAAATATTGTATGGTTCTACTTGTATGAAATACATAGAAAAGGCAAGTTTATAGAGATGGAAAGTAGAATAGTGGTTACTAGGACTGGGGAGATGGAGTAATGGAGAGTTACTATTCAGTGGGTACTGAGTGTCAATTTGGGATGATAAAAATGTTCTGGAATTAGATGTTGTTGGTTGCATAGCACTGTGAATGTATTTAATGCCTTTTAATTATACTCTTAAAATGGTTAAAATGGTATACTTTATATTTGTATTTTACCACAGAAAATTTAAGAATACATATATTTGCTATTTTACTTTTAGATTTTTACTTACTAAAACAAGAGTGATGGTATGTTAAAATTGTATACAAGTTAATGTCTAAAAGAGACTGTTAATTTTTAAAAAAACTTTTACTCAGATTTATTTACAGAATCATGGCAAATTAACAATATAAAAAATTTTAACATATGCTGGCTAGATTTATTGCTGGTTGGATAAATGATCCTGGCAGTGTTTTACCTGAGGCAGTTGTATGGGCTATGTACCTTTAACATTTGTTTAGCCTATAATAAATGTTGTGCAAATCAATCTTCTTGATATGGTATTATGAACAGTAATGCTTTTATTTTTAATGAATTTCCTTGCCAATTTGGCCAGCATCCAAGGGAAAATTAGTTCTAAGTTACCGATTTGGGGGAAAAAAAAGAATATAGTCTTAAGTCATATGAGTATTGAATTTTCATTACTCTAGCTTTGTTAATTCTAAAGTGAAGGAACTTTACTAAATATAACTTGTTTCATTTCAAATGACCTATTGGTTTCAATATAAAAGGCTTTCTTGTATTTCACGCCTTTATGAATGCATAGTTTGTTGGAATTAGGAATTATTTGTTTTTTTTTTAATAGTTACGTTTATTGTGCCTCTTTAAAGTTTGCTTTTTGTAAAATGTGTGTGTATTTCTATTAAAATGTTTTATACAGTAAAATGAATATATTCTAACTCTTTTGAGGCATCTTGTGTACTCTTAATATTTAAAACATCACACCTAGATAATTGCTTTATGTAATTGCCTTTTGGAACAATGAATTTAATTATCTTAAAATTTACTAGCAAAAGTAGAGAAGGACAGTATTATAATATACTTAGGTGGTCATGCTACTGCATGAACTGAAGCCAAAGATGCACATGCTAATATATAAGCTTTACAGTTAATCCTAAGGGTGATTTCTGAGAACATACTGGTAGCAGTCCTTTTAAAGGACTATTCACATTACTATCACAGACCTGGATGAAGACACAGAATGTGTATTTACCCAAGCCTAGCCTAATGAGGAGTGATGATCAAGTCATAGAAATACATATCCTCACAGGAATTTTTTTTATTTTAAATGTAATTGTCACATTGAATTTAACAGGTTTGTATAACCTTGTTTATTTTGCCACAGAATAATACTCACAGTTGTGTTTTCACAAAATCAGGAAGTAAAAACTTCTATCAATTCCAGATATTACAGTCGGCAAATTGTGGGTGAGTAGAAGACAACATTGTTATTCACTAAGCAGCCTTAGGAAAATCAGGCTTAAGACTTTGAGGTTAATGCAATTCCTCCTTACAACTACTTTTCAGAAGAGAGATCAAACTTAATAAAAACTGCTTAGTGTCCAAATGAAGAAAGGCAGCAACAATGAACCTCATGTATAAAGATATTTAGATACTGAAGAGGTGTTCATAGGAGGCAGATCTTAGAAGCATATTTTCAAACTAAATAATTAGCAGGAAATTACAAAGGAGTGCATTTGAGGAATTAAACTGGGAAGATTGCAGTTGACCAAACCAAAAGCTAGGAGAAGTGTTCTTTTAAAGAGTACAGAACAATCCATCTCATTTCAAGAATAGCGACTAAAAAGTACTATGATTAAACTTCATGCAGTGGTGTTTTAAGGAAATATGTGTAAGAGAACTGAGTTCGAAGTCAACATATACATGAGAGAATAACACAAATATAAAGCATGTGAATTCAAAGTGACCTAAAAGAAATTAAGAAAATTATTGATGCTACAAGAGAATGTGATCAATCCAAAACAAGTAAAGCTGAAAAATAAGATGAATAAATGTAGACTATGTAGAAGATGGTTTAAAACAAAATGAAATTAAAATTCATAAAGATTGAACTAGGTGGAATACAAAAGTGAATAAACATCATGGCAAATATAATCAAGGAAATAGACACAGAACAACAAAACAATCAACTAAATAAATTGATAAATTAAGAAAAAAAAGTGAAAGGGAAATGACAGAATTCTTGTAAAGAAAAGAAAAATATGTGCATATGTGTGTCAGTTTCTGTGTGTTAGCATATTTATGTGGCGAAGGAAGAGGAATAGAACATTTATACTGATAAAACATACTGTGTACAAGAAAATGATTTTAGAACCATATATGTTTGACTTAAACTGCTGAGATTTATATGTATTGTTGGGGAGGAAAATTTTTCCTTTACTCTTCAAGCTTCAGCTACCTGGTCTAAGAATTAAATTAATGTAAGACAGACTAACAGGAAAACAATTTACTTTGTGTGTTTGGAAATCTCATAGATCTGGGACCTAAGAAGTGACCAAGACAGGTAGCTGTAATACTTTTTTAGACAAAGAGACATAAGTCTGTGAGGAATTGACAGGACAAAGAAAACTTACGTTTGGGAGCTTCAATTAGTACAGAATTCTAAATAGAAATAGGGCTGGGGTAGTAAATCAGTAAAAGTAATAAGCTTTGTTTATATAGGCTTCTTTGGCCCTGAATTACCTAGCTCTAATAAGGTTGTCCTCTCCCTACCTCCTGGTACAGGGAGGGTACCATTCACATGGGAGATTTATTTCCTGCTTTCTGGAGACAAAGGAGGGTCAGTATTCTTCTTGCACTGGCTGTTTCTTAAGTAACCTTAATTCAAGGTAATCAGTATGACATATCTTAAGGGAGCCTGTTCTGGGCCCCCACAGTATCAGCCAAGCCAAACATCAAAGTCTCATAAAGGAAAGAAAATCCCTGTAACACTTTATACCATAACACAAGGGAGGAACACATTTCAGGTCGTCAAGGAATGAAAATATGAACTAAGATTTTCAATTTCAGCCAAGCTGACTTTAAGTATAGAGGCCAGAGACCAATAGTTATTAAGTTATTAATATGTCAGAAATAAAGGATTGCTCTCTTGAGAGCCTCTTGAGCAATCTCCTAGGAATGAACTTCAGACAACCAAGGAAAAAACCTAGAACAAACTTCAGCAAAATGTCTGGTGGAATTATTGAAGTATATGTAAAGAAATTACATAGATAAAAACAACAGAATTATATTTTCTAACAACATATATGCAACACACAAATTTTAAAAAGTTGGAATTTTTAAATGTAATTTTTGTAAATAATACTTGAATAAAGCTGAGGGGGAAAAGATTACTAATTGCCCCATAGGTATTAGTTTGTGAGTGAAATATTACTTTAAAATAAATGGTGAAAAAATGAATGGGGAATAAATTAATAGCAAGTTTATTACACTGAATGGGGATTTAGAAAATTTTAGAACTCTATAGGAGCTAAGTAGTAAAATTATTTTGAAAACTAAATACAAATAAATATAACAAGAGAGGGGCAGTTAATTTAACAAATTGGTCCTATTAACAAATATAAATGGCCTTATCTTACCAATCAAAAGGAAAAATATAGGTTACCAACAAAGCAAAATCAACTCCATTTACACTGTATATTATATAAGATACACATAAAATGAAAAAAAATACCCCCCAAATCCAAAAGAGTAAAAAAATGAAAGGATATTTAAGGATATTCTAGAAAATGAAAATTAGAATTGGATAATTATCTTGACACAGGCCAAGGTACAAGTTCTTAAAAAAAAATAGATAAAACAAAGACCATTTATAATATGAAAGGCTACAATCCCCAATGAAAACATACCAACACCTTTCATAAAAAGTACCAGACAGGCAAGGAGAAATACAGAAAGTATAATAATATGAGATGCTAACACCCCTCTCTGACCAAGTTGAATTGAGTTGGCAACAAATTAACAAGGATGTAAAAGATCTAAACAGTATAATCAATATGGTAAATATCAATAGTGATATTTATCTAACTCTGAACCCAAGCTCTAATGAATGTCTTTTCAACTACACATAGTACATTTACAAAAGCTGACCATATATTAAGTAAAAAAGAAACTATAATCCTTTAAATATAAATGACACAACCAGCATTACTAACCATAGTGTAATACACATTAAAATTCATTTCTAAAGCTTCAATTGACAAGATAATAAAACAACTCCTTTGAATTAGAAATCCTAAGTAAGTGCCAGTAAACAACTATTAGTACAAAAATGAAATTGGAAAATACCTAGAAAAATAATAAAAATGACATGTATATATGTGTATATATATATGTAAAACTAAATCAATGCCTAGGAATAATTCATAGCAATCAATAGTTCTACAATTAAAAAGTGAGAGAAAAATGACTAAATTAAAAGTTCAATTTATAAAATATCAGCAAAGGAAAATAAAAGAAGAAAGTATAAATTAATAAAAACAAAACATGATTTGAAAAACAGGACTAATTAAAACAATTATAAAACTATGTCATGGAAAAATATTAAGCACTCAAAACCCAAACCAACTTAATAAAAAACTTTGAGAAGATGTGTAAACATCAAGACAAAAAATGTAAATGACAAGAAATAACCATCAAAAAGTCAACATCTCTTAAAAATGACATTAAACAACTCTCTGCCTATAAATTTGAAAGCCTTTGAAACTTTTAAGAAAATATATTTCACCAAAATAATACCTGAGTAATATTAGAATGCCTCAACAGAATTTACAGAGAAGAACTGGGAAGATACAAAAGATTAACAGGTAAAAAGAAATGCGGAAAAACCATAAGACAGGTGTTTTCACAGGGCATTTTAATGACTTAGATCAGGTAATTCCATTGCTACTTAACTATTCCGGAGGATGGATAAAGAAGGAACACTTCCATATCATTTTATGAAACAACAGCTTTTGAAAATAAATCCTGAAAATCATGGTAGAAGAAAAGGTAATGGCATACATATATTCTAAGAAAAGAAAATTTAGTGAGAAGAATATTGTTTTTTGTATTTTGTTTTTTGTTTCTCATTACTCTCTTCCTCCCTTTTTTCCCTTCTATTAATGAACATTGAGATACTGTTTTCTCTTCCTGGATGTTATAATCTAGCAATGAAGATCATTGCAGTATGGCTTTGGGCACATGTTCAACTTCTGAGGAACATACACCTAGAAATAATCAATAAATGATGTGCACTTTAAAACTTGAAGGAAACCACAGATTTTCTTAAAAAAAAAAAAGCTGTTCAAAACCCACTGTATTAAGATATGTAAATGCCACGTGTGCATGCATGTTCTTCCACATTCTTCGGCACTGGATATCTCCATTTTCTTTCATTTTATGAATTTGTCTGGTAAGAGATGTATCTCTTTGATATATTAATGCATATTTCTAAGAATTTTAGAAATAATGAAAATCATCATATATTTTTTGGGTCAAGTCTCAGCATGGTTCTACTAAGAAAAGGAAGAATATTCATAGAGGAGCTGCAGGGGTCTGGATAATATGTATGGGCAGGAACTCAAGAGTATGCTTTCAAATAGACCTTGAGACTCCTAGTCTAGGGGGACAGAATTTAAATCTGGATAAGGGACATTTTGTTGATATGAGAGCATGCTTCCCATGACTAAGATTTAATGACCTGGCAAGGGTACCTGGAGCTGGTCCTAATATATTCTTGGGTTTCTTCCTAAACGCTTGGAAAATAATGTTGGCCCACATTAAGTGAAGTGGAGGTGTCATGTCTCCCTTGGTATGATGCTGAGAAAGGGATCAAAAGGATCTGAGAGATCCATGCTCGAGTGGATCTGTAAGACCCAGGAACATAACAGATGTCTATGTTTTTTGGAAGATCCCAGGGGATACTTCCCTCACTAAAGTCTTAAGAAATGTACTAGTCAGAGGACTCCAGTTTATCGATGAGTTCAGTAGTGATTGTGCTCTCTAAAACAAGACCCTGAACAGGAGATTCTGTTACAGAACTGGGTCTCCTACAGAACTGTTACAGAACTGGGTCTCACACAGAAGTGTGATCACAGAATTCTGGAATAGCAGAAGCTGTGATAACACTTCAGTCCTCAGAGTAAAGTGGACATAGTCATCATCATGGCCTTAATGGTCAAGGACAAAGATGGAATGGAAGGAAGGCTGACTTAAAAGAATCTGTGCTGATAGCTAATAGTTATTGGCATTCCTAGGGTTAATGCAAATGTCTAGGTTAAGATGGGCAGCTAGAAAGAGCATTGTTTGCTTAAAATAAAGAGATCAAGAGTGGGTGGGAAAATGGCTTGACTTCTGGTAAGCATTGCCAAAATGTTGCCTCTCATGTTGTGTCCTATTATTCCCACTACTATCAGTGAATCCAGTTCTGTATCAGACTCTCCTCTTGCCAACCATGGCCTGCAGAGGGAAGCCTTCACTGAGCTTCTTAGTGTTGGTGTTGTCCTGTTCACCCCTATACTGCTTGTGCTTCAGTAAGCAGTATATCCTATAGGCACTCTCATGGAACAAGATCATGTAGTGAGTTTTCTAGCAATCCACCGAATCCACTCTAATATCACTCCCTCAGCCTTTTACTACCTTCTCCCACTGTTGGCCAAAATGGAATTTGTACCTTGCTCAATGGACTGTTGCTTTCTCCTTGCTTTCAGATCCATCCAGAAGCATATTAGCACCTTTTTCCAGGGTATGTAATAGGGTCTGTATATCTGTAGTCTGAAAGGACACTCTCATCCTGATAAATGCTCCCTGATGTAGCATCCTGTGATCCAGCATTCCCACAAACCACCTCTGTGAATACTCAGTCAACATCTGATGGCACATGTCAGCTCTGTCTTACAGCTCCTTCTGCATAGAGTCCCTTTCCTTCCTTAGCAGGCCCAGCACTACCCCGGGTGGATTCTGTTGTGATTTTATTGTTTATTGGCCTGGTTATAAGGAGGGGAGGTGTGGTCAGATCTCAGGGTCACATGGTGTTTACAGGGAAGAGGCATATGCACCATATTCAAGGGAGGGTGATGTGCCACATATTAAGGAGAAGTGGGTCACATCTATAGCCTCAGAGGATTCAGGGGAATTGAAAATTGTAGATTTTGGGTGTCCTCATCCCCATTACTTAGTTTCATTACTCCTAAGCAGGACCTGACCTTTGTATAACAGATCTAACCAAATTGAGATTTTTGGCTTTCTTTGAAGTTCTTCTGGACCAATAACTAAGTCCAGAGTTAGGGCCTCTGCTGCTTCTTCCGTTGGCTGCAGACAATAAGCATCTTTTTATTTGCTGCCAGATATGGAGTGTAACTGCCTACTAATCATTTGCAGCCCTTTATCTTTTTCAAAAGAATCAGTAACAATGGCTGTCCAGTTTCATTGGTTCTTATGATTCTAATTCCCTCACTTGTTTATCAAAGACCTGATAACAACAGTTCTTTCTGTTGGTGTACTCTTCCACTTCACCATCAGTGGAAGTTCTACATTGCATTTCCAAGGTCCAGGTGATTTCCACTCCTCTCCTATAACAAGCAATGAAGTCCTCCTTGCTAGGTGGCCGCTATTCAGCTGCAAAACCCCATCTTAGCATCTGCTCCCTCAGACAACTCTTAGCTCCAAACTTACAGACTTACGTTCCTCGAAAGAAGATTGGTATAGAGATTGATAAATGGAAATTTTAGAGATAATTTAGCATCCTTTAGATTTGTCCTGAATTGTGGGTAAGGAGGCTAAGTTTCTATGAGCTTGTAATTTCTGTCATTGGATACACGCTGCCCCAAAGAAGGGATGAGACATTGGGACAAAGACCTATCTCTAGCCAAAGACATATCTCTAGATGGCTGACATCTCTAGAGGATTTTCAGCTGACAGCAGTTCCAGCAACTTGAGGAATAATTCCTTTGGTCCTGAAGGGGAATCTTAGTTTCTTGTTCTTATTGTCATTTTTAAGATTTTATTTATTTATTTATTTGCCAAAGAGAGAGTGTGCGCATGCACACACACAGTAGGGGAAGTGGCAGAGGAGAGGGAGAATCAGGCTCCCACTGAGCTCCATGTAGGGTTCCTGTGGGGCTTGATCCCAGGACCCTGGGATCATGACCTGAACCAAAGGCAGACATGTAACGGATGGACCCACCCAAGTGCCCCAGGGGAATCTTAGTTTAGAATACTGTGTTGGGGCACCTGGGTAGCTCTGTTGGTTAAGTGACTGCCTTCCTCTCAGGTCATGATCCTGGAGTTCCAGAATTGAGTCCTGCTTTCAGGTCCCTGCTCAGTGGGCAGTCTGCTTCTCCCGCTGACCCTCTCCCCTCTCATGCTCCATCTTTCTCTCATTCTCTCCCTTTCAAATAAATAAAATCCTAAAAAAGAATACTGTGTATTATCAAGCCAGTTACTACTGTAGTTAGCTAAAGAATAATCATAGTGTTGAGCTCTGGAAGGCATACATGTTTGAGAATTATCTTGCCTGAGAGGCAAGGTAGCCATGTATTTAAAAACAACTCCTATTAGTCTTTGTGTGGTAGCTGTTCTGGCACAAACTGGAAAGAGGAGTGATAGTGATAATTCTCTGGTCCTTCAGCGTGCATGTGTGTTGAGAGTGAAATCCAGTTGCCAGAAAATACTTCTGAGTGTGGAAATGTACTGTATATAATCTATAGATTTGAAACTAGTTATTTGTACAAATTATAGGGTATAGAAAAAAGACATATGGCCTTGCATAGGATGTAGAACTTACCTCACACAGTATCATAAAATGAGAGGTAATATGAAAAAATTTATTCTTCTCTAGCTCCTTAGAGAATGATATTCTATTGAGAATAGATGGAAAATGAATTCATTCGATAGCATAAACATATTAAAAAATACGCATTTCCACCATATATATGTGTGTGTATATATATATATATATATACCAACTATACAAATATATGGAAGTAAAATGGATGTATATCTGCCAACATATTTACTATATTCTGATCTAATATTGGAAAAAATCTAAAATGTTTTATATACACACATTTATTTACTTATTTATTTGATTCTTGGTCATAATTGTCCATGAGCATGTAAATTATTCTACCTGTGGCTTTGATTCAAGAAAGGAAGAGCTATGCCTAATCTATGAAGATCAAGAGGAATGTGTTTCCAGGTAAGTCCTTAAAAAGTTAATGGACATGAGAAAAATCAAGGATGATCCAAAATATCCCCTTGGTAATTTGTTTATGATATTTCTTCCATTGCTTATCTCAAGACCAGTATTTGTTAAATACTAAATTACTGCAGCAGTCAAAAACATTTCTTTTTTTTTTTTTTTTTTTTTTTTTTTAAAAAACATTTCTTTTTCTGGATTACTTTTTATTATGCTATCCTTAGTATGATTGTATTTTATTATAATTTTAATGTAGTCTAAAATTTCCTTTTAACAATCTCCATTATCCTCTATATTTTACATGTATTTGGGGAGAAATGATATATTAAAAGCTGTTGCTGTATGAACTTGTGGGCCTGGAAAGAGAGCTGAATTTTCTTTCGAAACAGAATTAATGTATTGTTGGAAGGAGAAAAAATTATGATAGATCATAAAATTATTAAATATAAGGCATGGAGTATAACATAAATTGGAGACATTTTAGACATAGTTTTAAATTATAAACCTTGTCACATAATAAAATGACATGTATTTGGCTTTAACTGGAATATTGTTTTGTAGAGTTTGTTAGCTTGTTTTATTTTAGATTTTATTTTGTGGGAAGAATTTGTTATGGATTCCATAAGAAACAGACAAGTGGGCAGGAGACTTAGGACTGCAAGTAGAAATGGTTGAGGCATTTCATATGGAAAGAAAGGCCTGTATATTTTTAGGAACAATAATGTGTTGGATTGAATTAAAAATTATTTCTTAATTAATAAGCCCTCTTTTACACATAAAAAGTCAGTAAATGTCTACTGTACATCAACTTTATGGACATAGTCCTTCAGTAAATAAAAGAACAAGGATGAATATCTTGGTGTTCCAGGCAGTGGCCAGAGATCAAGGGAGCAGCAGCCTGAGGCAGAGCTTGGACCTGGTTATGAGTTCAACAATTGTGGATAAGTTAGCTAAGGAAAATGCAAGTCAGAAGTAAGCCTCATGCCAACCATTTCCCAGTATCACAGGTGACCACTGCGTCAGGTAGTGAGGGATTGATGCGGAAGCGACGTGATCCTTTTATGTATAGAATGTGGGAAGGTTGATGCCAGAAAGCAAGAATCATCTTGTGATACTCAAATAGCACACTGTCCGATTTCATATGTGTACGTTGTGTAAAACATTTTGATACTTTTTATTGACTTGAGTTTATTAGGTTTGCAAGTCTTCCTCGACAAACAAACAAGAAAACAGATTGTTCACCATTGTCTCTAAGGAATTAGTTACCTTTGGGATAAATAAGCTATTTTTTCTCTTGAGGGGGTTGGGTGAGATGAGGTGGGTGGATATAGATACAAACACACACATACACATATATTTCTAAGGTAATGTATAATTTTTCCCACTGGTCATAAATTCATAGTTCAGTAGATTCACATATGCAGGGAGTTTAAAGTATGTGCTTTCTTTTGTGCCTCTGACCACTTTTACTGATATTTGTTATCTACAGTAGATCAGCCATGCACTGTACAACTGGGGCAGTTTATCAGTATCAAAGGAAAGCTGTCATTGCTTGTTATGTTCTAAATCACATGTGAAATAATTATTTTATTGTACTCCAGAACCTGGAATTGGTCTTTATTTAAACCAGGAACTACTTCCCTGTAAATTGGCCTCTTTTTTGCATTTCTGCTCACTTGTGCCATGATGTCTGTCACTGAGAGACAGGCAGATGCACCTCTGAAGGGAATAATATTGTCAATCTTGCACTCGGTAATATCTTATTCAACTTCCTTAGTTGATTAATTTTTTTCATTTACTAGTTACTTTCTCTTACAAAATATATATAACTGGTAAATTTGAGATACTCTTATTTTGTAGAGGAATTCAGAGTTGGCCATCTGTATTAAATATTCATGACACTGAAGAAGTTCTGAACGATAGCTGTTTGGATTAATTCAGCTTCTGAGTCAATGTATTCTATTATGTATTGATCACTATTACCCCTAGTTTATACTGTATTTCCTTTTCTGTAGAAGAGTCCTTTTCTTTTGAATGAATGACTGAAATCTTACAGATACTGATTTTCTAATATATCTGAAATATTTGTATTATGTGAATCAGTGAAATTAATGTGAAGCATATCTCTAAAGGGGTTCTCTCCTGTGATTCATTCAATGATTTTATTTTATTTTTGCAATTAAGATTTAAATGCCAAGTCCCACAAATCTTGGCATATAGTGAAATGCTATTAACTGATCACTCTCCCACTGTAATGCTATCATATTCCAATTCTTCAAGTCTTAACAGAAGGACTTTGGATGAAGAGTCTTTATACTGCGATGCTGAATTTGAGTATCAAGTGAATAATATGTGCTATAAAGAACAGCAGATAAAGAATAATTGGACATGGTTGAATTGGCAGTGCTACTTGACACTTTATTTTCTGTTCATGAAAATATTCTACATCTTCAAAATTCTCCGTAGTTTCCAAAATTCTATTGAATTTTTTGAGTGACATGTTTTTCTTCCCATCTCAATTGTATTTGTTAATCTGTTGATTAAAAAAATCATTGTATGTCCTATGCAAAGCACTTGAAAAAGCATTTTCATTAAAGCAAGGGCAGTGCAGGAATGTAGTTGACCCTTGAACAACGGGGTTTGAAATGCACAGGTCCACTTATACGAGGATTCTTTCTTTTTTTCCTTTCTTTTCTCTTCTTTCTTTCTTTCTTTCTTTCTATCTTTCTTTCTTTCCTAAATACAGCACAACACTGTAAATATATTTTCTTTTTTATGATTTTCTTAATAATGTTTTCTTTCCTCTAGCTTAATTTATTATAAGAATATAGTATATAATATACAAAATTCTGTTGACTGTTATTGATAGGGCTTCTGGTCAATAGTAGGCTGTTTAGGGGGATTCAAAAGTTATGAACAGGGGCACCGGGGTGACTTGATCAGTTAAGCATCTGCCTTTAGCTCAAGTCATGATCCTGGGGTCCTGGGATGGAGACCTGCATCAGACACCTTGCTTATCAGGGAGTCTGATTCTCCCTCTTCCTCTGTCCCTACCCCCAGTTCAATGCATACTCTCTGTCATTCTCTCTCTCTCTTTCTCTCAAATAAAACCTTTAATTAAAAAAGTTATGAACAAATTTTCAGTTGTGTGGGAGATCAGCATCCCTAACCCCACATCATTTGAGGTTCAACTGTATTTCATGATTTATAGATGTGTGAATTATAGGGGGAATGATATTAAACAAAGAAGTATGTGTATAATTATTAAATGTGAAGTAAATTTAGTATTAGAGGAGTCAAGGAATCCTGCCTAATAAAGTGATATTTAATCTGAAGTTAGAAAAAAATTAGAATTAAAGACGGAAGGGAGATTTGGAAGAAATCTTTCCCTCCATGGGCCTTCCCAGAAACTTCTGTGGCCCTCTGAGAGCTAGACTAAGGAGGAAATTACAACAAAAGGGAAGGCTGTAGAAGGGAATGCCTGAGTCCCACATTGTGCAGGTATGCAACAGACATGAAGCAGCATAGAAAGTAACTGATAACTGAACTGCAGTGTAAACTATGCCCCAAGTCTCAGAATAACCCATGAATAGTGAATGTGCTGGGCAAACCCAAGAACGATACAAAGGCTTTGATAACTGTACTAATGTATTACAATTTGATGTAATACTACATATGAGGACTCATAGAGGGTGAGATTGAAATCTCTCTCTGAACCTCACTGGGCTGGGAAAAAAAGAAAACAAACAAAACAGCAAAATACTTTCTCCAGAGGACTTGTAAAAAAACTCAAGAGTTTAATATTGTATTAATTGAAATGTACAGATAGAATCTAAAATTACTAGACAAAGATTCAGGAGTATCCCATAAATATTCAAAGGAAAATTCAGTCAGTAGATGCAAACCCAGAGAACCCAGATTTTGGAATTACCGAAGGCTTCAAATCAGTTATTTTAAGCACACTCTAAGAAGAAAGCATGTTCCTGAAACAAACCGAAATATGGAAGAACTGAACATTATATAAAATCACCAAATAGAAATTTTAGAACAGAAAAATATAACAGTACTCCCCCCCGACCCACCGCCAAAACAAACAAACAAACAAGCAAACTGAAAACTGCTGTGAATGGATGAGATCAATAGAAAAGTGGGAAAAAAAAACACTAAAAGTTTTTTTTGTTTGTTTGTTTGTTTTTAGCTAAAAGAGTCAATGACATTGAAGATAGAATAGTTGAAACTGTTGAATTTGAAGAACATTAAGGCAAAAGACTACTGGGGAAAGGAAAACCCTCAGAGACCAAAAACAGTTTTAAAAGTTTAATATTGATGCCATTGAAAACTCAGAAGAAGAAAAGAAAGATTGCTGCAGGAAAAGAAAAATAGGAATAAGTGTTGTAAATTTCCCAAGTTTATTAGAAGACATGATCAAGAGGATTAGCACACCCCAAAGAGGATAAATCGAAAGAAAAGCACAGGGGCACCTGGGTGGTTCATTGGGTTAAGCCTCTGCCTTCAGCTCAGGTCATGATCTCAGGGTCTTGGGATCGAACCCCACATCGGGCTCTCTGCTCAGCAGGGAACCTGCTTCTCTCTCTCTCTGCCTGCCTACTTGTGATCTCTCTCTGTCAAATGAATAAATAAAATCTTTTTTTAAAAAAAAAGAAAGAAAAGCACACCCAGAAATATCATAATCAAGCTGCTGAAAAATAAATAAAAGGATACTTTGAAAGCCTTCAGAGGAAAAAAATTGCATATTACATATAAGAATACAATAATTCAAATGCCTGTGAATTTGTACTCAGAAACAAAGGAAGCAAAAAGAGAGTAGAGCAATGTTTTTTAAAGTGTCAAATGAAAAAACTATATAAACCCATAATTTTATGTAAGGCAAAAATATACCTCGAGAAATGAGGATAAACATAGACATTTTCAGATATAGAAAAACTTAGAATTTGTTAATGGCTAAACTACTCTAAAATAAATACTAAGAGTTTTTCTCTGTGAAGGAACATGATACAAGAAGGAAACTTAATACCTCCAGAATAAGGGAAGAATAGATAAGGTCACTATTTGGCTAAATATACTATTTTTCCCATTTAAAATCTTAAAGAATGTGTGTGACTATTGATCCTATAAGGTTGATCTTTAGTAATGTCCTTATTATACTATCTGATGTTGGCAAAAGTTAGATTCTCTCTCCCCGTCAGTCTGGTTGGAAATGTCTTAATACTCTGAAAATACACTGATACTCGCAAAACACTAGCTTTTGTTTCCACAGGTTTTTTTTTTTTTTATTTCCCTGTATTTTTAAAATTTTTATTGACATTTGCTTTTAACTTTGTTCTCTTTCTTCTGCTTACTTTAATTTGATAATTTTTAAGATAGAATTTGATTTGTGATCTTTCTATATTTTTATATAAAGATTCAATGCTATATTTTTCCTTATAAGAACTGCCTGCCTTAGGGGGATGCCACAAAATTTTATGTTGTCTACTATTTTCATTCACTTAAAGATACTTTCCATTTTCCTTTTGATTTCTTCTTTGATCTATAAATTATTTAGAATTTTCATTTAATTTGTAAATATTTGGGTTGTTTCAGATCTCTTTCTGTTAATTGCTGATAGTTAATTTTATTGTGAAGAGGGAACATTTGTTTCAAATCTTTTTAACTTATTGAGATGTATTTTATGGTCTATCAGTAAAAGTAACATGTTCTTGAAAAAAAGATACTTGGTATTTAGTGGAGAATTTGAAATAAACACCAATTAGATCAAATCAGTTGATACTGTTTTAAAGATCTATATTACCAATATTTTGTCTGCACAAACTGTCAAATATCTTGATGGGGTGTTAAATATTCATTTATAATTAAGAATTTTTCTTTCAATTCTAAATTTACCTCATATGAAACAAATTATTTAAGTTTTTAGGATTATTATGTTCTTCAAGAATTTATCCCTTTCTTGAAATGATCTTTCCCTCAGGAAATACTCTCTTTTCCTGAAATATATTTAGTATTAATAGAGCAACTTAAGTGTGTTGATATTTGGATGAGTATTAATACATCTTTTTCCATCATTTATATTTAACTACTCTGTGTCTGCATGTTTAAAGTGGCTTTCTTGTTGGCACTACTCAGTATTGTAATCTTTGCCTTTTAGTTTGGACTTTTTTATAGAATTTTATTTAGACTATTTATATTTAATAATGTTATTGAAATATTTAGGCTTCCATCTTCTCTTCCTTTTTGTTTTCTACATCTCTTGTGATTTATTCTTACTGTATTTTATAAATTTGGCAGTCAGCACCTGAGTAGAAATGTAAAAAATAAAACTCGTGTTTTACCATAAGTAGTTCTACAATGAAGGTGTTAGATATAATAAGCTTAGTTGAATAGGAAGGCAGTTATGCTTACAGTAGTGAGCAAAATCACAGCAGTGATTAGGTTAGTATTTAAGTTTTATCCTAACAAAAATTTTATTCAAAGAGTCATTGAAAAACAAATGTTGAAAACATGAGGTTTATATTTTAGTGGGGCTTTTGGATTTCTGTTTGAAGAAAATATTGTAGCTAGTATCTACAATTTGTAGATATTATATTTAATATTTAATGAAGCACTTGCATAAAGAATTACTACTATGTGGCATAAGCCAATAAAGAAAATAGAAAAAAATAATCAGTGAAGCCAAATGTCAATTGAAAAGAAATGAACAAAATTGACAAATATTTAAAATGATGATCCTTTGTGTTTTCTCTATATTTTTTCTTCAATATAAGGATTGAAAGAAAATACATCACTACCAACCTTATGGAAATTGAAAAGATAAAAAGATTATTATGAACCACTTCATACCATTAAATTGGACACAGAATTTCTAGAAAGACACAAATGACCAAAGCTAACTCAAGAAATAGAAAAATCAGAATAAACCTATAAACAGTAAAGATGTTAAATAAAAACCCCCAGGCTCACATGACTTCACTATTTAGTTTTATTAAATGCTTAAGGGAAGAAATATCAATAATGCTTAAAACCTTTCAGAAAATATACAAACAGAGACAGCTGACCAATTTATCCTGTGAGACCAATATTATTCTGATATAAAAGCCAGGCAAATATATTACAGTAAAATGTACAATGAAACTATATGGCAGCATTCCTCATGAATATAAACATAAAAATACTTAACATGTTGTTAGCAGATTTTAATAAAAATTAGAAAACAAATATCCTAGACATGTTTGTATTAACATCCAAAAATCAATCAATATAATAAACCATATTGCTAGAATAAAAGGAGAGAATACAATCTCAGTAGACACACAAAGTTTTGATAAAATCAAATATTCATTTGTGATAAAGCTCTTAATAAGCTAGGAATAAAAAGTAACTTTTTGTTCTGACAAATTATATCTATGGAAAACTTACAGTGAAATTATAATCATGACAATGATGTCTTCTCTTTTTGTAAGTGTTAGGTTATAGGATTACAGAAATCAGTTATATATCTCTACATCTATCAGAATGAGAAGACAGATCACAGACTAGGAGATAACAATTACAAATCATATATCTGTTAGAAATATATTCTAGATATCAGTATTTTATCATAAAGCTTAATACTGCAGTGTCTTAATTACTGTAGATTTTAAGCTTTAAAAGAAAATTGTTATGGACATTCGGGAGGGTATGTGCTATGGTGAGTGCTGGGAAGTGTGTAAGCCTGACGATTCACAGACCTGTACCCCTGGGGCCAATAATACATTATATGTTAATTAAAAAAAAAAAGAAAATTGTAAGTTCTCAAACTTTATTCATCTTTTTAAAAATTGTTTTGGCTGTCTTTGGTCTTTTTGCACTTTCATAACAATTAAGATGAGCTAATCAAGTCAATTTCTACATAAGTCCTGCTGGAAACTTGATAGATATTACATTAAATTTGTACTAAATTTGGGAGACAGTTGTCATCCTGACTAGACAGAGTCTTCCAACTCCTGACCATGGCAGGTCTCTTCATTTTTTAAAAAATATCTTCTTTACCTTTTCTTAACAATGTTTTTTTGTTTCAAGGTATATGTCTTACACTTCTTTTGTTAAATTTATAAACTGTTTTCTTAATTCATGTTGATTATTACTTGCTAATATAAAGATATTTTATCTATAGATATATGAGTAACTAAGAAACATATGAAAAGTGCTCAACATCATTATCATTAGGGAAATGCAAATTAAAACTAGAGTGAAATACCATTACACACCTAATAAAATGGCTATCATTGAGAACTAATGGTACCAGGTGTTGAAGATGGGGAGAAACAGATGGGAATGTACAATAGTTTAGCCACTGTGGAAAACACTTTGGCCTTTTCTGAAAAAGGCAAACATACTGTATAGTAATATAAAATTCAAGAACTCCTCTCCTACATATCTATTCAAGAAAGAGAAAACATTTGCCCACACAATTCTTGAACATGAATGCTTCCTGCAGCATTATTCATAATAGCCAAAACCAGGAACCAGTCCAAATGTCCATCAACTGTTAAATGGATAAACACAATGTAGTATATTACCAGAAATGCTAAACACATGGATGAACTTAAGATGTTTTAAGTAAAAAAGAGCTAAAACTACATAATGAATTATTACACTTAATATGAAAATTCTAGAGAAGGCAAACTTTCAGAAAATGAAAGCAGATTATTTGCCTAGGCTGGGAGTGGGCAGGGCAATTGACTGCAAATGACAGAGTGAACTTTTTGATATGAAGGGAATGATCTATTACTAGATTATAATTTTGGAACTATAAATTTCTTAGATATAATTGACATATCCACTTACCATGGGGGGATTTCATGGTTTGTAAAAGGTGTTAAGATATATATTTCTTTAAACAATGTAAACATGATTTCTACTATTCCTTTGAAAATACTCATATGATTTGACTTTTGTGCTAAACTTTCCTGCTGGCTGAGCAACAAAAAAGGTAGGGGATAGTAAACAAAAGAGCAGCCGGCTACCTGGAGCAATCTGATTTTTCATGGACGACTCTCATGTTTTAATGCTGTTTTCCTGGTGATTCCCCCATGCACATAGTTTTGGAATCAGCTGGGGAACTGGGCAGAGTTTGTAATCAGGTTTTGATCCCATTCCCAGGATTTTCTTTCTAAATTTTCAGCAGCTATGCTGATTCATGACTGTGTCTTCTGCCACTTAGATCTAGCAAAATTGTGAGTTTTTTCTTGCAAGATCTGACAGAAGAGAGAGCACCTGCAGACACAAAAAGCCACAGACTTAAAATTCTTTTGTTTTATTTTATTTTATTATTATGTTCAGTTAGCCAACACATAGTCCATTATTAGTTTTTGATGTAGTGTTCAGCGATACATTGGTTGCATATAATACCCTGTGCTTATCACAACACATAACATCCTTAATACCCATCACCCGGTTACCCCATCCCCCCAACCCCTCCCTTTTGTAACCCTCTGTTTGGTTCCTGGAGTCCAGAGTTTCTCATGGTTTGTTTCCCTCTCTGATTTCTTTCCATTCACCTTTCCCTTCTTTCCCCTGTGGTCTTCTGCACTATTCCTTATGTTCCACCCTTGAGTGAAACCATACAATAATTGTCTTTCTCTGCTTGACTAATTTCACTTGGCATAATCCCCTCCAGCTCCATCCATGTTGATGCAAATGGTGGGTATTCATCCTTTCTGATGGCTAAGTAATAGTCCATTGCATATATGGACCACATCTTCTTTATCCATTCATCTGTTGAAGGACATCTCAGCTCCTTCCACAGTTTGGCTATTGTGGACATTGCTGGTATGAACATTGGGGTGCCCCTTCTTTTCACTTCTTCTGTATCTTTGGGGTAAATACTTAGTTGTGCAATTGCTGGGTCGTAGGGTAGTTCTATTTTTAATGTCTTGAGGAAGCTACATACTTCAAGGTTGGTGGCTGTACATAAAATTCTTATGCATCATAGTATGTTTGATTTAACAAGTGCTGCTGCCTGCATAAACACTTTCTTTCAAGTCTTTTTGTTTGTTTGATTTTAATACTTTGTATTTCCAGGGGATAACTCTTTATTCTAAATTGATAAAGCTTGTTTGAGACCTACTAGTTCGAAGCTATAGAATTGTTTCCATTGTATACTATGGAAACTCAAAGGGTCAAAATATGACTGGGGATTGTATGAAAATGTTTTGCTTGAAATTGTATGAAAAGAACATGGTGAGAAAGATGTTTCATGTGTGGTTAGCAAATAGAGAAGTTTTATAAACCTCACTCAATAAGGGACTCTAATTTCTCATTTATCTGTCTATACATACTGTATTCTTTACTAGGAGAATATTGGGAATTTTGTATAGATTTTGTGCTTCCATTCAATGCAATAAGAAGCTTATGTTAGCTTGTCAAAAAGCAATTTATTGGTAAGAAATTAGGAACACGTGGAATAGATGGGGGAAGCTGGCTAAAGTAGGTCTGAATATTAAAAGGCTCAGGGAGAGACTCCAGAGAACCCCAGAGGGCTAGGAAGGAGGAAGTAAGAAACTGTTCGCCAGTCAAGGTGCAAGCACTGGAAGAATGAATCACAGCTGCTTTGGCTTTCCCTTTGTTACTCACTCAAGATTCAAATATGAAGGATCCAACTGGCCAAGCTCAGATCATGTGCTCACCTTGGCCTTACTGGGAATTGATTGGACAGGCTGTACATAGATTGCTTTCAGTATTCTCAAATTGACATCTGTGTTTAATTTTTTCTGGTTGACACAGAAGGTAGAAGAGGCACACAAAAGGAAATTGTGATTCTATAATGCAATGGATACATAGCCCATACCTTTAGTGTAGTTTCTCTCTCCACCATTACAATGAACTTAAATGTTCTGTCTTGTTCAACTTTCAACTCCCAATACCTGGGAGTTGTGCCTGACTATGTGCCTGACACATAGTTAACTCATGTTTACTGACTGATTTAGCATCTTATTAAATAGAAATCCCTAAAATTGAAAGAGAAAGTTTTTATTCATAAATCTTAAAGCTAATAATTTGATATCTTTGCTTACAGTTTTATTTTAGCATGATTAAACAATCTAAATAATGAGTAAGGTCTGCCATCATAGAGTTCCTTCACTTGATTTTTAGTGTTATAATAATTGAGAAAAAGTAACATTATAAATTGACTGAGAAAGCAGAAAATGAAGTCAGGCATGCCTGTAACAGATGGTAAAAACAAACTCATCATTGTTATCATTTCATCATTTCTCATCAAATTCATTATTGATTCTAACACTTGTATTTGCACCATGTTTCCCAAGATAGAAGAAAAAATGCTTTGTATATTACTCAAGGGGAGAGAGAAATGCCTTTGATGATCTTTACATATGAAGAATGGGATTTGATTACTTATAGTTAGTTACCTGCTATTCACATAATGTATCTGGAGACAAAGTGAACCAAATCCTGAAAAAGGCTGTATGAAAAACAGGGGCAGCAGAGTGAAGGCAAGAGGTAGAAGTAGATAAATTGATCTCTCTTGCAAAAAACAAGTCAGAATATCTAGAAAAAGGTTCAATTGTGCTAATTTTATTTTGCTTAACTCAGAGCAGTAGTGGAGTTTGCATCTTGCTTTACTGAAGTCTTCCCTTTGAATATAAGATACTAACCACTGAAAAATTCTAAAAAAAAAAAAAAAAAAAAAAGAATTTGTAATGTATTAATCTTTTAAGCTGATAACCTGTTTCTGAAGACCTGTGTCCTGTAAGAATTACCATGTTTCTATCAGTGGCATTTAAAATCAGTCCATTTACTCTCTGAGTTTTGTTATACCCTAATTTATTTTGTGCTTATATATCCTTCAGGTCATTCTTTGCCAACATGAATCGATATTCACATGTTAGCCATGTTAGCAGCAACTGACCTAAAATGAGTTTTCCTACTCTTAGCTGCTAGTGTGAAGTCCTCAGTAACAGCTGTCAGCCCCATGTGAATCATGCAAATGACACACTGACACATCGTTATGGAGTAGACTTTATGACAACTCTTGAACCCTTTACAAGCAAGTAGTTTCTCTTATGAATTCACAACTACACTAATGTCTGAGAATGTTGACATTATTCTTTAAAGCAGAAATGGGGAGAGGGAAATAAAGGGACAAATGTAAAAAAACTTTTGGTCCTTTTGACTGTGGGCCAGAATAGAGAATTGGGATAGAAAAGAAGTAACTGATGAGAAGGTAGAAAAGTATTTAAGGAAAATTTCTTCCTTTTTGGGTGTATGTGTGTATGCATGTATTTATATTTACTTTTTTCAACTTTTAAAAAGTGTTCTAGAAAAGTTTGAATTAATTTTATTTTCTGCTCATTTTATCTTACAAGGTTTGTTCCTTTTAGAAAGATGAAACTCATAGGAAATCTTCTAAGTGGAGAGGCAAGAAACATGATTCAATATATCCAATCAGAGCAAGGTGAAAGACACTAATTGGTAAGAGATATAAAGTTTTATCTTAGAAATCGTAATTTTTTAAGAAATACAATTCATAAATCATAAGCATCCTGAGATTACAAATAAATGATAACACTTTCCGATGGTGAAAAAATTCGTACATTACTTTTTCATAATTCACTTTGTCTCATCTGCTGTTTTACAGCAGTATAAGTTAAGCAGGATACCATTAGCCACAACTGTAGAGGAGGCAATGGTGGTTCTGGAAAGTGAATTAACTTGACTTGGGGAACATAGTTACATAGGGAAAAAAATCAGTTCCAGAATTCCTTCTTACTGATTTCTGGTCCAGGGAGTTTGATTCAGTATTATACTTTTTGAGTGGGAATTGTTTGAGTAATATAGGAGCTGGGAAGCTAAACTCCTTTATATTTTATCTTCTTGCACTGTAGAAAGCACACAGAGGTAATAATAAAGATCCACATCTGATAGCTGCATAGCCCTTAAGCCTGGGGATTAATGTAGAAATGCACCACCAAATATGGCTTTCTTACCTTGTGGTAGAAAATATTATTTTCTTGCAGTGCCTGCATGGCTCAGTCAGTTAAGTGGCTGCCTTCAGCTCAGGTCATGATCCCAGAGTCCTGGGATTGAGCCCCACATCGGGCTCCCTGCTCCGTGGAGAGCCTGCTTCTCCCTCTCCCTCTGCCTGCTGTTCTGCCTACTTGTGCTCTCTTTCTATCTCTCTGTCAAATAAATAAATAAATATAAAGAAAAAAAAGAAAATATTACTTTCTTTAGTTGGAACAGGTGAGAGGCACTTAAGAAATCAGAAGGTTAATGGTATTAATTAAAATAATCATAGAAGTAAAAACAGAAGTGGTTATGTCTTGAGTTCTACATGTTTTGTTAAATATCAAATTCATAATGGAAAACAATTGTTGAGCTACATTTAAGAGCCTAGCATTTACTAGGTGTTGGGGGGGGGAGTCTACTTTGTAGGATATTTCATTCTTTTTGAATTCCTCAAGATCCGTGTTAAGAAGTAACAAATTATCTCTTAGTCTTCGGTGCTATTGTAATTTAATAAGAGGAATCTGGAGCTTAATATTATATTTCTTCCAAATATTATGGATACGTTTAAACCAGTTTTTCCCATTTAACAGATTTTTTTTTCTTACATGATGAGCAATCTGATAGATGCTAGGAAAAACTGAATGAAATTCATCGTTGATAATTTTGTGTAAAAATTAAAGTAAAACAATGTCGTTACCGTAAAGTTGAACAGAAGAAAACGGGTATTATAACTTTAGCACTTACTCAAGCAATTTACAGTATAATTTTTATGAATCCCCACCGGAATATAAAATGCAATACTTCTCTATTTGCAGTCAGTTTTTATCCAGGAAGTAGACTGTTACATGAAACTCTTGCCTTGGCACACCTTTGACCTTAGACAAATTACTTAAATTTGTAATTTGTGATATTTTAATTTTAGACAGATTACTTAAGTTTCCTGATTTTTGATTAGTAAAATAGGTAAATGAGTATAATTTTGAGGGGACTTATAACTTATTACCCTAAAAATTAATACTTCCGTAAAATCTCTGTGTCCTACAGTTCATCACTGAACTATTATTTCACAAAACATGCATTTAAGTATTTAATATTTAATCATCTAGGAAACAAAGTTACTAGGCACATGCCATGTACCAGTTAGTTTATTTTAATTGCACACACTTTAAAAAAATTAGGAAGCAATAGGAGGAGTCAAGATGGTGGAGAAGTAGCAGGCTGAGACTACTTCAGGTAGCGGGAGATCAGCTAGATAGCTTATCTAAAGGTTGCAAACACCTACAAATCCAACAGGAGATCGAAGAGAAGAAGAACAGC
>NW_019154099.1:26813152-26847685 GCF_002288905.1 Enhydra lutris kenyoni | reverse complement strand
AAAAAAAAAAAAAAGGAAGCAATTATGCCCAGTACTTATGAGGAAACAGGAATGTTGTTACTTGTCTTGCATTTCATGGCTAGGGAGAAGAAGATGTGGTGTCTGAACTTATGTATGACTGACTTGAAAATTAAGGCACTTTTCATTCTACCGCATAAAATTTCTAAAATGATCTATTAAGTGTCTCTCATAATGGAGTGTATCCATAATGCACCAGGAATTGTATTTACACTAAGGATGTTTGTTGTGTCTTGAGCTGGCCTCATGAAATTTTTGAAGTCAAGCACTAGATTCTATTCATACTGAATCTCTTTGTCTCATAAGGGGCCCGGGTTATGGTGAGTTTCTGATAAGAACTTGTTCAGTGAATGAATGAATGAACGAATGAATGTTGACTCTAAATTTGAAAGGTGCAGAGAGCAGGAGACCTAGTGAAAGCTGGGAAAATGTCTAGTCGAAATGCTTAAAATTGTGGTGGCCAAATATAATCTGACAATAACATTGACTAACATTTAATATTCATACAGTTATTTTAGTTTTCTAAGATTTAAACCTGTTCTTTATCTCTCCCACAAATCTTTTAAAAATTCTATTGCACTCATAAATTATTTGCATGGTGTTCATTGTGAAGAGGATTTAAGGAAGGGAGTTCATTTCTGTTCATATGCATAGCACAAAGTGGAGTCAGAAGTGAGATAATGTAAAATTTGTAAACATTTACAAAAAGTGTTAAGATGGCTTTTCTTCTTTTAAGGATTTTCTTCATTCCTTTGGGTATCCCCTGGGTTATTGGCCAACTGCACAGTTTATTGAGGTTTCTTATGATAATGGAATGTTACAAATGAGATGCACATGAAATTTTATACAAATTTTTGTTTATGACGAAATAGATTTGCTTTACATCAGGATTTGCTTTCTTATATGAAACTCAGAAGTTACAGGCTATACAATGCTTATTTTTTTTTATGAAGAGCTCACACATTTTTCATTAGAGAAATTGATCTCTTGGCAAATTATGTACTACCCTAGTGACAGAGTATTCCCTCTCCCGCCTGCCATAGGCATAGCGCCAGTGGTTCTCAATTCAACTCGAACTTCATCTGAAGCTTCAAAAAGCCATGTTATTATTTGAGGAGATGTTATTTTGCTTATTGAAGATTCTATTTTCGTAAAATAGAAATGTTAAAGTGACACACAAGCATCTAAAGCTAAAAGGAAGATCTCCAAATTCTGACATAAAATATTGTTAAATATAATTATATAACAAAATATAATATAAACAGTACTGTGTATATATTATATATTATATAATATATAGAATATATATTATATATATTATTATATTATATTATATACACAATATATGATGTTATTATAAATGCAAGGGATGGAATCACCTGGTGAGATAACATGAAAATTTGTCCAGATAAAAATGTCCTTGTCCATTTCCATTGATGGTTACTTTGCAACCAAAGATGATATTTGCAGATGTGATCAGGTTGCTTCTCTTTCCTTTTTAATACTCTTCCCTTCTCTTAAGATAAAAATAAAAATACTTCTTTTAAAAGGCTTTATATACTCTGGTTTTTGTCTCTTTCTTCGGAATCCTTGCTAATCAGCCTCTTTCCCTCTTGGTAAATCACTTCCAGTGACCTTGTTTTAGTCACACTACCTTCTGTTTTAAGGATTGCATGAAGTTTTTCTCTCGCCTCATTTTGTCAGATTGCCTTTTTCTCAACCAGTAAATTTTATCTGAGGTAGGCTTCCTTAGGGAAACTTTGCTAATTATCTGGGGATGGTCATATCTCCCCTGATCTTTATTCTCATGCTTTTCTTTAAAGTTCTTATCAAAGTAACTCAAATAACTATTCCATCAATTTGTGCCTCCAACTGTAATCTCTACGAAGGTTAAGGTCATGATTCTGTACCAGATTTCCTCTTTACTCTATGCCAAGACTGTTCCTAATATTTGTTGAACAGAAGAATCCCCAGTAAATATTTTATATATCTAGCTTAAATTAAAGAATCACATCTTTATAGTTTTATGGGCATATTATCAATAATGGGATAATGGAAATTACAAAAACAAATTTCACAAATAGTAACTAAAAGTCTAGCTTTTAAAAAAAAAAATTCCATTTGTTTATTTGAGAGAGAGGGTGCAAGAAAGCACAAGCAGGGATTGTGGCCGAGGGGCAGGGAGAAATAAGGTCCCCGCTGAGTAGGGAGCCCGACATGGGGTTCCATCCTCTTGGGATTATGACCTGAGCCAAAAGCAGATGCTTAACCTAATGAGCCATCCAGGTGTCCCCTAAATATCTAGTTTTTCCATCTAATACTCTTACTTCCTAAACCCTGAGGAACAACATTATCCACATTTTCAAAGAGGAATATAATTTAAGATATTATGTAACTTATTAATTATAAATATATACTTTTTAATTTGACTATATCTTGGTATCTTCTTTTAATGAACTTTATGTATCAGATAAAGCTTTTCTTTTTAAAAGATTTTATTTGGTAGAGGCAGAGAGCAGCAGGCAGAGGGAGAGGAAGGCAGAGGGAGAAGTGGGTTTTCTGCTGAGCAGAGCCCAACATGGGGCTCAATCCCAGGACCCTGGAATCCTGACCTGAGCCACCCAGGCATCACAAATCTGGGTTTAAATAATATTTTTTTCCCTTATTAAAGACCGGTCCAAGTAGTGCTGCATGACTTCCCAACCTAGGATAGAAAAGGAAGGACTTCTTTCCTTAGCCATCTTGGGATGTTCATCCTTAAGCCCAGCCACCATGCAGCGAGGGTGCCCAGGTCATGTTGTAGGGGTTCAGGTCAGAGCCCTGCTGAGGTCTGGTCACTTCCAGAATCAAATGCCAGATATGAGTGAGGAAGCCTTTAAGATAATTGAGGCTTCATCTGCTGTCTGATTATAGGTATATGAGAAAGTCTGAACAAGAACTACCACCAGAGTCCATTTAAGCCATAGAATTCTGATAACAAATAATTATAATTGATTATCAATTGTATACCATTTGGTTTTGGGATTTTAAAAAAATATATATTTTATTTATTATTTGAGAGTGAGAACTTGCAGTGGGGAGGGGCAAGGGGAGAGAGAGAGAAGTGGACTCCCTGATGAGCAGGAAGCCAGGCTTGGGGCTTGATCCCGGGACCTGGAGATCATGATCTGAGCTGAAGGCAGGTGTGTTTTTGGTTTTTTTTTGAACCAACAGTATTGTCTTTTTTAATTATCAAAAATGGTCTGACGTAACAAGAAACTTCTCAAATTATTCTGAAGTATATACCACGTACTTTTTCATTTCAAAGTATTCACTGAGAAGACATAATATTTTCCCACCTCTTTTCCAACTACAATTCATGTTGGAATCCTTTATTATATTTTATTAATAGCTCAAACTCCCGTGATTGTTGAATTGGTGAGGGCAAAGATATCAGGCGATTTGCATGTATTTGAGTCTCTGCCAACTCAACTTGGGGAAGACTATGAGCCACAGAGAGGAGAATGCCTGGCATTTAGGAGTCATTCAATAGATAAAATTAGGAAAAAAAAAAAGTCATGTTCATACATACAGACCTATGTATGTGTGTTAACTTGTATGTACGTTAACTTGTCTTATTTCAGTATCAAATTAAAACTTCTGAAATTCCATTTTAAACTGTGATAATTCTGTAGATATCTTGTATCCTAAAATTCTTTTCTCAGAATGGGATTTCTTGGACTTTTCCACATAGTTTTTCTCAGTCCTAGCCAGGATCAAGCACTCTTCCTGTTAACTTATATGTCTGTCTTTCTTTTTTTTTTAAATTTTTAATTTTTTTTATTAACATATAATGTATTATTAGCCCTAGGGGTACAGGTCTGTGAATCGCCAGGTTTACACACTTCACAGCACTCACCATAGCACATACCCTCCCCAGTGTCCATAACCCAACCACCCTCTCCCTACCCACTGACCCTCGGCAACCCTCAGTTTGTTTTGTGACATTAAGAGTCACTTTTGGTTTGTCTCCCTCCCAATCCCATCTTGTTTCATTTATTCTTTTCCTACCCCCAAACCCTCCACATTGCATCTCCCCTTTCTCATATCAGGGAGCTCATATAATAGTTGTCTTTCTCCGATTGACTATTTCTCTAAGCATAATACCCTCTAGTTCCATCTATATCATCGCAAATGGCAAGATTTCACTTCTTTTGATGGCTGCATAGTATTCCATTGTATATATATATACCACCTCTTCTTTATCCATTCATGTGTTGATGGACATCTAGGTTCTTTCCATAGTTTGGCTATTGTGGACTTTGCTGCTATAAAGATTCAGGTGCACATGCCCCTTCAGATCACTACATTTGTATCTTTAGGGTAAATACCCAGTAGTGCAATTGCTGGGTCATAGGGTAGTTCTATTTTCAACTTTTTGAGGAACCTCCATGCTGTTTTCCAGAGTAGTTGCACCAGCTTGCATTCCCACCAATAGTGTAGGAGGGTTCCCTGAAGGCAGATGTTTAACCAGCTGAGCCACCCAGGCACCCCTGGTTTGGGGATTGTTGACAGCAGATTAATCAAAATAAAAAGACCAATGAAATAATAGATATTGTAGTAGAAACTATCTAAACTTAAGTAAACAGAAAAATAAAATAATATCAGTTACCCTTGGGGAAATACTGTTGTAATTGAAGTCCAAGAAAAAAGAAGAAATATTTGAAGAAATAGTGGCCAAACATTATCAGTTTTGTTTCGGATTACACATTTAGAAATTCAAGAAGCTAGACAAAGCTGAAGCAGAAAGGTCATATAATTTAAACTGTAACAAAGCACACTGCAAATTGTTTATAACAGTGATAAATACATTTTATAAGAGTCAGAGAAAAAGAAAACACCATATACAGAGAAATAGAAAAAAATATAGTTAGTATGTTATCAGATGACTTTATATATATAAAGACAGTTTTTATAGCAGTGAAAAACAAAAGAATGCTGATGTAAAATTAAATTGGCACTGAAAATACCTCACAAAAATGAAGAGGAAATGGAAACTTCTATAGACAAGCAGGAGCTGAGAGAATTCATCACGAGCAGGCCTATACTTTTGGAAATTGATTTTTTAATTTTAATTCAAGTGTAGTTAACATACAGTGTTTTGTTAGTTTCAAGTGTAAAACATAGTAATTCAATATTTCTGTGCATTACTCAGTGTTCATGGTAAGTGCATTCTTTAATCTCCACCTATTTCACCCATCCCCCCACCCTCCTCTCCTCTGGTCGCTTAGTTTTTTTAAAGGTAAGAGTGTGGGGTTTTTTTGGTCTTTTTTTTCCTTTGCTCATTTGTTTTCTCTCTTAAATTCCACATACGAGTGAAATCATTTAGTATTTGTCTTTCTCTGACTGACTTTGTTTCGTGTAGTAATCTCTAGCTTCACCCACACCATTGCTATTGGCAAGATTTCACTCTTATTTATGGCTGAATAATATTCCTGTATGTGTACCTCTTTGTTTTATTTGTTTGTTTGTTTATGTGCATGCACGAGTGATGGAAGGACCTGGGAGTGGGGGAGAGGAAGAGGGAGAATCTCTCAAGCAGAGTCTGCACTTAGCATGGAGCCCAGTTTGGGGCTTGCTCTCGTGACCCAGGGAACCTGAGCTAAAACCTAGAGTCGGAAGTTTGAACGACCAAGTCACCCAGGTGCCTCTACCATGTCTTCTTTATCCATTCATCTGTGAGTGGACACGTGGGCTTCTTCTCTAATTTGGCTATTTTAAATAATGCTGCAAAAAACATAGCGATGAATTTGTGTTTTTGTAATTTGTGTGTGTGTGTCTATACCCAGGAGTGTGATTACTGGATTGTAGGATGGTTCTGTTTTTAATGTTTGTGGAGCTCCCATACTGTTTTCTATAGTGGCTGCACCAGTTTGCATTCCCACCAACAACACGGGAAGGTTTCTTTTTCTTCATGTCCTCACCAACACTTGTTTCTTGTGTTGTTGATTTTAGCCATTCTGATGAATGTGAGGTGATCTCTTGTAGTTTTGATCTGCATTTCTCTGGTGATGAGTGATGCTGAGCATCTTTTCATGTGTCTGTTGGATGTCTTCTTTGGAGAAATGTCTTTTCATGTCTTCTGCTCATTTTTAACTAGATTATTTTGTTTTGGGTGTTGGGTTATAGAAGTTCTTTGTATATTTTGAATGCTGACCATTTATCGGACATGCCATCTGCAGATATCTTCTCCCATTCAGTAGGTTGTCTTTTAGTTGATTGTTTCCTTCTCTGTGCAGAAGCCTCTTATTTTGATGTAGTCCCAATAGTTTATTTTGCTTTTATTTCCCTTGCCTCAGGAAACATATTAAGAAAAATGTCACTGTGGCTGATATCAGAGACATTATTGCCTCTCCTCTCTTCTAGGATTTTTATTGTTTCAGGTCAAATTCAGGTCAAATTCAAGTCTTTAAACGATTTTGAGTTGATATTTGTGTATGGTAAAAGAATGTGGTCCAGTTTCATGCTTTTGTAACTGGCCAGTTTTCTCAAGACCATTTGTCAAAGATACTGTGATACTGTCTTTTTCCCATTGTGTATTCTTGCCTCTTTTGTGAAAGATTGACTATAGACTATATGACTATAACATGTGGGCTTATTTCTGGGTTTTCTTTTCCTTTCTCATGATCTATATGTCTATTTTTGTGTGTGCCAGTACCATGCTATTTTAGGTACTACAGCTTTGTAATATAACTTGAAACCTAGATACTTGTGATACTTCCAACTTTCCTTTTCTTTTCCAAAATTGCTTTGGCTGTTTGAGGTCTTTTGTAGTTCCATATAAATTTTAGGATTGTTCTAGTTATGTGAAAAATGCTGTTGGTATTTTGATAGGGATTGTATTAAATGTGTAGATTGCTTTGTGTAGTACTGACATTTTGACATTATTTGTTCTTCAAATCCATGAATATGGAAGTGCCTTTCCATTTGTTTGTGTCATCCTCAACTTCTTTCATCAGTATTTTATAGTTTTGAGGGTATGGTTCTTCAACCTTTTTCAGTTTGTTCCTAGGTATTTTTTTGGTACAGTTGTAAATAGGATTGTTTCTTCTCTTTCTGCTGCTTCATTATTAATATATAGAAGTGCAACAGATTTCTGCACATTGATTTTGTACCCTACCATTTTACTGAATTCATTTATCAGTTCTAGTAGTTTTTTGGTGGAGTCTTTCCAGTTTTCTACAGTGTCATGTCATCTGCACAGGGTGAAAGTTTTACTTTTTCTTTAACAATTTGAGTGCCTTTTATTTCTTTTTGCTATCTGATTGCTGTGACTATTATAGAAAGTTTAAGTTCTTCAGAAAAAAGGAAAATGATGGTAGATGGAAATTTGAATATAAGCAAAAGAATAGTGTCAGGATGGTAAATATGTGGAAACAAAAATATGTTATTTTCTTACTTTAAATCTCTTAAAGAGAATTGGCTGCTTAAAGCAAAGATAATGATGCACTGTGTTGTTAATCATATATGTAGAAATGACACATGTGATAGCAAAAGCACAAGATGGTGAGAAGAGAAGAATTCAGTATACTCTTTTAAGATTCTTGGGCAACAGATGATATATCATTATTTGAAGATATATTATGGTAAATTAAAGATTTATTTCATAAGTCACAGAATAACCACTAAATATATACAGCAAGATATATAGTCTTGAAGTTAATGCTCAATTAAGCAACAAGAAAGCAGAAAAGAGAAAGGAAACAAAAATGGGGCAAATAGAAAACAAAGGACAAGAAGGTATATTGGAACCAAACTGTTTCCACAATTCCAGTAAATAGAAATGCTGTAAATACTCAAATTATAAGGAAACAAATACCATCTTGGATAGAGACACGAGAAGTAACTATAGGCAGTTTATGAGAAACTCACTTTATTTTTTAAAAAATGTATTTATTTATTTACTTTTATTGTGTTATGTTAGCCATCATACCATACATCATTAGTTTTTGATGTAATGTTCCAAGATTCATTGTTTACATATAACACCCAGTGCTCCATGCAACACGTGCCTTCCTTAATACCTACCACCAGGCTCACCCATCCCTTCAACCCCCTCCTTTCTAAAACTCTCAGCCTCTTCCTCAGACTCCAGTCTCTTACGGTTTGTCTTCCCCTCTAATTTCCCCCAGTTCGTTTTTCCCTTTCTTCTCCTAATGTCCTCCATGTTATTCCTTATGCTCCATAAGTGAAATCATAATTGACTTTCTCTACACTTTAAATACAAAGATGCTCAATAAAAGTAGAAGAATGGAAAACTACCATGAAAATAATAATTCACGTTTTGGGTAGCTATGTTAGTATAAGGCAAACTAGACTTCAGTTAAGAAATATTACATGGGGGCAGGATACAAAGTCGATGTACAGAAATCAGTTACTTTCTTATACACTAACAATGGAAATACAGAAAGGGAAATTAGAGAATTGATTCCATTTACTATAGCACCAAGAACCATAAGATACCTGGGAATAAACCTAACCCCCGCTTCTTTTCACTACATCTGTAGCTTTGGGGTAAATACCCAGTAGTGCAATTGCAGGATCATAGGGAAGTTCTATTTTTAATTTCTTAAGGAATCTCCACACTGTTCTCCAAAGAGGCTGCACCAACTTGCATTCCCACCAACAGTGTAAGAGGGTTCCCCTTTCTCCACATCCCCTCCAACACATGTTGTTTCCTGTCTTGCTAATTTTGGCCATTCTAACTGGTGTAAGGTGATATCTCAATGTGGTTTTAATTTGAATCTCCCTGATGGCTAGTGATGATGAACATTTTTTCATGTGTCTGAAACCTAACCAAAGAGGTAAAGGATCTGTATTCAAGGAACTACAGAACACTCATGAAACAAATTGAAGAAGACACAAAAAGATGGAAGACCATTCCATGCTGTTGAATCGGAAGAATAAACATTGTTAAAATGTCTATACTGCCTAGAGCAATCTACACCTTTGATGCCATTCTGATCAAAATTCCACCGGTATTTTTCAAAGAGCTGGAGCAAATAATCCTAAAATTTGTATGGAATCAGAAAAGACCCTGAATTGCTAAGGAAATGTTAAAAAAGAAAAAGAAAACTGGGGGCATCACGTTACCTGATTTCAAGCTTTACTACAAAGCTGTGATCACCAAGACAGCATGGTGGTGGCATAAAAACAGACACATAGACCAGTGGAACAGAGTAGAGAGCCCAGATATGGACCCTCAACTCTATGGTCAAATAATCTTCGACAAAGCAGGAAAAAATATACAGTGGAAAAAAGACAGTCTCTTCAATAAATGGTGCTGGGAAAATTGGACAGCTATATGTAGAAGAATGAAACTCGACCATTCTCTTACACTGTACACAAAGATAAACTCGAAATGGATAAAAGATCTCAACATGAGACAGGAATCCATCAGAATCCTAGAGGAGAACATAGGCAGTAGCCTCTTTGATATCAGCCACAGCAACTTCTTTCAAGATATGTCTCCAAAAGCAAAGGAAACAAAAGCGAAAATGAACTTTTAGGACTTCATCCAGATCGAAAGCTTCTGCACAGCAAAGGAAACAGTCAAGAAAACAAAGAGGCAACCCACGGAATGGGAGAAGATATTTGCAAATGACAGTACAGATGAAAGGTTGATATCCAGGATCTATAAAGAACTTCTGAAACTCAACACACACAAAACAGATAATCATGTCAAAAAACGGACAGAAGACCTGAACAGACACTTCTCCAATGAAGACATACAAATAGCTATCAGACACATGAAAAAATGTTCATCATCACTAGCCATCAGGTAGATTCAAATTAAAACCACATTGAGATACCACCTTACACCAGTTAGAATGGCCAAAATTAGCAAGACAGGAAACAACGTGTGTTCGAGAGGATGTGGAGAAAGGGGAACCCTCTTACACTGTTGGTGGGAATGCAAGTTGGTGCAGCCTCTTTGGAGAACAGTGTGGAGATTCCTTAAGAAATTAAAAATAGAACTTCCCTATGACCCTGCAATTGCACTACTGGTATTTACCCCAAAGATACAGATGTAATGAAAAGAAGGGCCATCTGTGCCCCAATGTTTATAGCAGCAATGGTCATGTTCACCAAACTGTGGAAAGAACCAAGATGCCCTTCAATGGATGAATGGATAAGGAAGATGTGGTCCATATACACTATGGTGTATTGTGCCTCCATCAGAAAGGATGAATACCCAATGTAGCAACATGGACGGGACTGGAAGAGATTATGCTGAGTGAAATAAGTCAAGCAGAGAGAGTCAATTATCATATGGTTTCACTTATTTGTGGAGCATAACAAATAACATGGAGGACATGGGGAGATGGAGAGAAGAAGGGAGTTGAGGAAATTGGAAGGGGAGATGAACCATGAGAGACTATGGACTCTGAAAAACAATCTGAGGGTTTTGAAGGGGCAGGGGGGTGGGAGGTTGGGGGAGCCAGGTGGAGGGTGTTATGGAGGGCACATATTGCATGGAGTACTGGGTGTGGTGCATAAACAACGAATTCTGTTATGCTGAAAATAAATAAATAAAAAAAAAAAGAAATATTACAAGGGATAAAAGGGTCAATTTATCAGGAAATAGCACTCCTAAATATGGATTCACCTAATACTGGTTCAAAATACATATAAAGTGATAGATGTAAGAGAAACTTAGAGATTTAAGTGTTAATATTATAAAGTGAGTATTAAATTTAGTGGTCTAAGCATCTACTTTAAGAAACTAGAACAAACAGAAAAGCATATTAAATCCATATAAATAAAATGAAGTAAATAACAAAGATTGAAGAAAAATCCATAAAGTAGAAAGTAATAGAGAAAAATCAATGATATCAAAGCTGGTTCTCAATAAAAAAAAGTAGAACTGATAAACCTATAGTCATATGGATGAATACATACAAAAAGAGAAAAAGAAGAGATACTAATACATATGCTACTAATATTTAAAAACAATGAGATATTTCAACTTTATAACAATAAATTTGATATTTAAGTGCCTTAATAATTTGATAATTAAGTGCCTTAAGGGACACATGTATTACCAAAGCTTACTCATGAAGAAATAGATAATCTAAGTAGCTCTACCTTTAGATGATAATACTGCCACTTTCAAATTTTGCCACAGTATATGTTTCTAAAGATAGACCCTTATGCATTCATAATGGATTGGAAATAACTGAATCTCTTTGTAGTAAAGTTTCTCACATAAATCCCTACTCTCAAATATATGTATATCTTAGTTCGTACTTGTTTTTTCATACTTGAAAGATAAATTTACATTTAATAAGACATTCTTTTTACATATCAATTTATTTTTTACCCTAATGTTTTCTATAGTGATTGAAAATAATTTTATTAGTATGATAAAATATTTCCTTAAATTATAAAATGTCATATGATCTTGAAATTTCAAACTTAAATCCATGTTTTAAGTGGTATATTTTAAATGGTACAGGTCTAATTAGTATATAAGGCAGATGGTTATTTGGCAGTACACCAAAGTTATAATTTAAGACTTTGAAAATCCTGGTTTGATCCTTTTTGGCTTTCTGTGGCATATGCTTCTTCTGATGGAAGATCAGAATATGTGATTAAGAGAATGATAAATAAGGACATATGGTATATTTCTGTCTATTTTTAATGAAGTCCAAGGGTTTAATAATTGTGTTTAGATGCTTCAATGAATCTCAGACTTAGCAGTGTGTTACTGCATTTAATTATTTTTGTCTTTTCATAATTATGGAGTTATTTTAGTAACTAGTCTCCAGTAAATTTTTAATAAAGCTGCTCTGTACATTCTGGGAAAAGATGAAATACACTGCTTAATCTCAAGGACAGTGAAGTTGGATAGTTCGTAGTTCACAGTTCATAGACTGTACCAGCAACCTAGAAGTTTTTAGAATGACATTTAATAATAATTCCTGGGAATACATCAGTGATTAAATAAAATAATGTATGTTAAGGATTTGGTAGACTGCATTTTGAAAATATGAATAATTATTATTATTACTATTCTATCAATTATGCTGTCATTTCATCCACATAATGATGTTAGTTATTTTTCAGGTAGTCGTTAAATATATATGCTGTATGATTTATATAGACAACATGTTTACATTTTGTTCAGCATACTAGAGGATTTTCATCTGGTTAGATTGCTTCCTTAAGTTAAGGTGCTTTGACTTATCAAAAGATCCAGTAGTCCCTGTATAGCAGTGAATACTACAGTTGTTAGGTGGGTATTCTAATCTTCCATATACTCAGCATATAAGGAGACAACATGCCCAACTGGCTTTGTTCATGCTTTTTATTTTCTGAGTATAGTTGACACACAATGTTGCATTAATTTTGGGTGCACGCCAGAGTGATTTAACTTCTCTGTGTTATGTCATGTTTACCATAAGTTTAGCTACCATCTGCCACCATACAAGGCCATTAGTTAATTACTTAACCCAGACAAGATCGGCAAGATCAGCATGGAGTCTGTTGTCTGTGTGATGGAACCAGAGGGACTAGACAATTCGTGTCATGAGCCAGTGGTTTGATCTGCCACCAAAAAGCCAATCTAGACCATATTTAAGTGGTTTTATAAAGGAGTTGAGACTGAAGTTCTCATGCCTCACTAGCTCTGGAGAGGTGGATGAGAAATTGCCTCCAGTAAGAGGGGGAGCCTCCCACAAGATAGAGAGGTAGATGGAAAATGGCCCATGATAGCCTCTACCTATCTTGACACGTTCCTGGGAGAATCAGAGGGCATTCTACCAAGTAGGTCTTGGGTGAGACTGCACTTGAGATCCACCTGTTTTACTTCTATGGAGATGTACAAGGTAACCACGATGCCATGGCAGACAATTCACTTACATATCTATGAACAGATTTCTCTCTTTGTGTATGAAGCTGACAATAATTTTTAGAATATTATTTTTGCTTCAAATCTTGTCTGTGTTTGGGTGATTTTATCTCCACTGATACCACCACCACCCTTGTCATCAACATTGTGTCATCACTACAGAAACTTTTATAGGTTCCAGACCCACATATCAATACCATTTAATCATCACACAGCCCTAAAGGGTTGGTAGTGTTAATATTGCAGTCTACACATGTGATGTAAGTAAGTCATGAAGCCTGAATAAAAATACATGGTCTGTCTTTTCAGAAAAAATATTTTTATCAGATTTCCCAACTTTCATGAAGTATTTAGCCTTATCTCCAGATAAGCTGACCTTATAACATATAGCTTTGTATTCTTTGGGTAAATACCTAAGTAGTGCAATTGCTAGATCATAGACTACCTCTATTATCTTTTTGAGGAACCTCCACCTATTTTCCAGAGTGGCTACACCAGCTTGCATTCCCACCAACAATGCAAGAGGTTTCCATTTCTCTACATCCTCACCAACACCCACGGTTTCTTGTCTTGTTGATTTTAGCCATTCTGACAGATGTGAGGTGATACGTCATTGTAGTTTTGGTTTTTATTTTCCTGATGATGAGTGATGTTGAGCTCTGTTGTGAACTCTCCATATAAACGAGTTGATGGGTGCATAGATCACTTTCATTTATGTTTGTGTTTTAGAAAAATAAAAGTATATAGAGATCAGCCTGATGGGCATTTAGTCCACTCTTTAAACTATGTTTGCCATATAATTTTCTCACTTTGTATAAGACCAACAAAAGCCTTACAAACCTTCATTATTTTGCTTCTCTTAATATTGTTTTAGGTTAATTGTACTAGCCTTTTTAATATTGACCTCTTTTAAAAGCTCTTATTAAAAGAACCCCAAAACTCTTATGTCACTTTTTCTCCAGGTACTGTGTAAAATTTGAATTTCCTAGAGAAGAGTATAATGTATTGAAAATAAGTTTAGTTGATTAAGTATCTTATTTTCTCAATACCTCAAACAGTAATCAATAATGAAACTGATTTCATAACCATATTTTTCTTTACCTTAACTGCTAAAAAGGAGATACCTTAGTTATGGCCCCATATTAGGAAATGGGTAAAACTAGAGAGTAATCCTCGTTTCTTATTTTTATTGTTCTTTGCTCTGAATTTCTCAAATAATATTTTCAACTGCAACTTCCTTTTGTTCTGTATGTAAATACTTTTAATACACTTTTTTTTTCAAATTAAAATAGTTGGTAATACAATAAATGTTGAACTGATAACATTGTTCTAATTATAGAACTATTCCTATCTATTATCATCTCTACTCACCTAAACTCATGGCAGCACAGTAATGGTATATACAGCTTTTTTTTTTTAAGTGCAGTTTTATTATCTGAAATATCATGGAATTTGGTTCAATTTTTAGGCTGTGCAGAAACTATACCATTGAGCCTAGTATAGAGAAAGTATTTCTTTCTAAATTATTTTTTATATTATAAGATTGTGAAACAGGCATGCATTATTAGGCCAATTGAATCTCTTAAACATTTTCAACTCATACTACAAGTTCACAAAATCCGCCTCAGGCACTAAAAAACTTAAAAGCCATTCTGATAGTGTTTCTTACAAATATTCTTTGAATTTTATGACTTGTCTCCCACATGAGGCGTAATAGTTTCAATGTTCTAATTAGTACTTGTGTATATTGCTATTACTTTGTCTCTTTAATCACATTATTAAGACTGTTATGGAGATTCCTTATAGAATCACACTTTATAATAGTGTTTCTAATTTGAATATGTCCTTTTTTATGTTGTCTGATTCTGAAACATCATAACATTATGGGTCCTTTGATAGTAGTCACTTTCCTTCTTTATGCTTGATTAGAACATACAGTACTAAGTAATAAAGAAATTTCCTGAAGCTTTAGAGTTTTAGAAACAAAAAAAAAAAAAAAAAAAAAAAAAGAACTTCCTCTCCCTTGTGTTTTTATGCTGGGACAAGAAAAGGTATTTTTAAGCCAATACCATTTTTGAGTTCTTTATTGGGATATATATGAGGAATTCTGCTGAAGTTATATTTGAATTTTTGTTTTTCTATTTAAACTTAACTGCCTGAGCCCTGATACCCTTAAGATTCTCCTCTGTAAATGAATGTTTTGTGAGCTAACATGTATCATTTTAAAAAGAAATCCCTTAACTTTTTATATTTCGATAAATAATACATTAGGGAGAGTGAAAGCTTGATACCTTTTTAACAGCTCCTGAAATGGGTCTTCACGATCATTGACTAAAATAATCTCTGCCTTTATTCCTTGAACAGAAAAATCAGAGAATTAAAAATGGAAAAATTTTGCAAAAACTATATTAGGTGTTTTGGCCTATATGTATTTAGGAATAATTTCATAAAACCCTTTTCCAGTATAGGGAGTTTTACTCTTAAACTTTCAAATATTTTGCCAATCACTTGGAAAATGCCTCATATACTATGACATAAATTTACTCCAGCTGTAACAGAAACATTTTAAAGATTTATTTATTTATTGAGAGGGGTGAGGGCAGAAGGAGAGAGAGAGTCTTGAAGCAATATCCCCACTGAATGTGGAACCTGATGTAGGGCTTGATCCCTGGACCCTGAGATCATGATCTGAGCTGAAATTGAGTCAGCTGCTTAACTGACTGAGCCCCCCAAGTGCTGCCCATGTAGAAACATGTTAAAGGCTTACATGCATTTTTATGTTAGTTTAATTTTGACTCTCTAGAACAGAATTACAGAGATTCTACTCTACCATTTGCTTAATTCATTTCTCTATTTTAACCATCCAGATCCCTTAAATTAAAATAATTTCAGCCATAGCTGCATGCCTCCCATTAACCCAGACACATCTGCAAATCCCATCACAATTATAGTCAAAATAAATATGTAGATTGACTTTGCTGACCATAAAAATCTTCTAGAAAGAATTTACTTCTGTTTTCTCATTGCTTTCTTGCTTTGCTTTGGATAAGAATTTGATACAGGGGGGAGGAGTCAAGATGGCGGAGAAGTAGCAGGCTGAGACTACTTCAGGTAGCGGGAGATCAGCTAGATAGCTTATCTAAAGATTGCAAACACCTACAAATCCAACGGGAGATCGAAGAGAAGAAGAACAGCAACTCTAGAAACAGAAAATCAACCACTTTCTGAAAGGTAGGACGGGCGGAGAAGTGAATCCAAAGCGACAGGAAGATAGACCGCGGGGGGAGGGGCCGGCTCCCGGCAAGCGGCGGAGCAACGGAGCACAAAATTGGGACTTTTAAAAGTCTGTTCCGCTGAGGGACATCGCTCCAGAGGCTTAACCGGGGTGAAGCCCACGCAGGGTCAGCGTGGCCTCAGGTCCCGCAGGGTCACAGAAGGATGAGGGGTGTCTGAGTGTTGCAGAGCTTACAGATATTAGAACAGGGAAGCCGGCTACAGAGACAGAGCCGAGGAGTGAGCTCTAAGCTCGGGGTTACCTTGAACCGGTCGCAGGCTCGGTCAGCTCGGAGCGCGGCCAGAGGCAGGGTGACGGGAGTAAATCGGCGCTGTTCTCTGAGGGCGCACTGAGGAGTGGGGCCCCGGGCTCTCGGCTCCTCCGGGCCGGAGACCAGGAGGCCGCCATCTTCATTCCCGCCCTCCGGAACTCTACGGAAAGTGCTCAGGGAACAAAAGCTCCCGAAAGCAAACCCGAGAGGATTACTCAGCCAGGCCCCTGGTAAGGGCGATGCAACTCCGCCCGGGGCAAAGACACTTGAGAATCACTACAACAGGCCCCTCCCCGAGAAGATCAACAAGAAGCCCAGCCAGGACCAAGTTCACTTACCAAGGAGTACAGTTTCAATACCAAGGAGAGCAGCGGAATTCCAAAGGAGGAGAAAGCAAAGCACGGAACTCATGGCTTTATCCCCATGATTCTTTAGCCTTGCAGTTAATTTAATTTTTTCTTTTTCTATTTATTTTTCTTCTTCTGCTAAATTTTTTTAACTTTTACCCTTTTCTTTTTTAATGTTTTTTAACTAGTTTATCTAATATATATATACATATATTTTCCTTTTTATATTTTTTCTTAATTGTTTTTCTTTTTTTAATTGTTTCTTTTTTTTTTTTTTTTTTTTGAACCACTTTTTATCCCCTTTCTCCCCCCTCACTATTTGGGATCTCTTCTGATTTGGCTAAAGCATATTTTCCTGGGGTTGTTGCCACCCTTTTAGTATTTTACTTGCTCCTTCATATACTCTTCTCTGGACAAAATGACAAGGTGGAAAAATTCACCACAAAAAAAAGAACAAGAGGCAGTACCAAAGGCTAGGGACCTAATCAATACAGACATTGGTAATATGTCAGATCTAGAGTTCAGAATGACGATTCTCAAGGTTCTAGCCGGGCTCGAAAAAGGCATGGAAGATATTAGAGAAACCCTCTCGGGAGATATAAAAGCCCTTTCTGGAGAAATAAAAGAACTAAAATCTAACCAAGTTGAAATCAAAAAAGCTATTAATGAGGTGCAATCAAAAATGGAGGCTCTCGCTGCTAGGATAAACGAGGCAGAAGAAAGAATTAGCGATATAGAAGACCAAATGACAGAGAATAAAGAAGCTGAGCAAAAGAGGGACAAACAGCTACTGGACCATGAGGGGAGAATTCGAGAGATAAGTGACACCATAAGACAAAACAACATTAGAATAATTGGGATTCCAGAAGAAGAGGAAACAGAGAGGGGAGCAGAAGGTATATTGGAGAGAATTATTGGAGAGAATTTCCCCAATATGGCAAAGGGAACAAGCATCAAAATCCAGGAGGTTCAGAGAACCCCCCTCAAAATCAATAAGAATAGGTCCACACCCCGTCACCTAATAGTAAAATTTACAAGTCTTAGTGACAAAGAGAAGATCCTGAAAGCAGCCCGGGAAAAGAAGTCTGTAACGTACAATGGTAAAAATATTAGACTGGCAGCAGACTTATCCACAGAGACCTGGCAGGCCAGAAAGAGCTGGCATGATATATTCAGAGTACTAAACGAGAAAAACATGCAGCCAAGAATACTATATCCAGCTAGGCTATCATTGAAAATAGAAGGAGAGATTAAAAGCTTCCAGGACAAACAAAAACTGAAAGAATTTGCAAATACCAAACCAGCTCTACAGGAAATATTGAAAGGGGTCCTCTAAGCAAAGAGAGACCCTAAAAGTAGTAGATCAGAAAGAAACAGAGACAATGTACAATAACAGTCACCTTACAGGCAATACAATGGCACTAAATTCATATCTCTCAATACTTACCCTGAATGGTAATGGGCTAAATGCCCCAATCAAAAGACACAGGGTATCAGAATGGATAAAAAAACAAAACCCATCTATATGTTGCCTACAAGAAACTCATCTTAAACCTGAAGACACCTCCAGATTTAAAGTGAGGGGGTGGAAAAGAATTTACCATGCTAATGGACATCAGAAAAAAGCAGGAATGGCAATCCTTATATCAGATCAATTAGATTTTAAGCCGAAGACTATAAGAAGAGATGAGGAAGGACACTATATCATACTCAAAGGAACTGTCCAACAAGAAGATCTAACAATTTTAAATATCTATGCCCCTAACATGGGAGCAGCCAACTATATAAACCAATTAATAACAAAATCAAAGAAACACATCGACAATAATACAATAATCGTAGGGGACTTTAACACTCCCCTCACTGAAATGGACAGATCATCCAAGCAAAAGATCAACAAGGAAATCAAGGCCTTAAATGACACACTGGACCAGATGGACATCACAGATATATTCAGAACATTTCATCCCAAAGCAACAGAATACACATTGTTCTCTAGTGCACATGGAACGTTCTCCAGAATAGATCATATTCTCGGTCCCAAATCAGGTCTCAACCGTTATCAAAAGATTGGAATCATTCCCTGCATATTATCAGACCACAATGCTCTGAAGCTAGAACTCAATCACAAGAGGAAATTTGGAAAGAACCCAAATACATGGAGACTAAACAGCATCCTTCTAAAGAATGAATGGGTCAACCAGGAAATTAAAGAAGARTTGAAAAAATTCATGGAAACAAATGATAATGAAAACACAACGGTTCAAAATCTGTGGGACACAACAAAGGCAGTCCTGAGAGGAAAATATATAGCGGTACAAGCCTTTCTCAAGAAACAAGAAAGGTCTCAGGTACACAACCTAACCCTACACCTAAAAGAGCTAGAGAAAGAACAAGAAAGAAACCCTAAACCCAGCAGGAGAAGAGAAATCATAAAGATCAGAGCAGAAATCAATGAAATAGAAACCAAAAAAACAATAGAACAAATCAACGAAACTAGGAGCTGGTTCTTTGAAAGAATTAATAAGATCGATAAACCCCTGGCCAGACTTATCAAAAAGAAAAGAGAAAGGACCCAAATAAATAAAATCATGAATGAAAGAGGAGAGATCACAACGAACACCAAAGAAATACAGACAATTATAAGAACATACTATGAGCAACTCTATGCCAACAAATTTGACAATCTGGAAGAAATGGATGCATTCCTAGAGACATATAAACTACCACAACTGAACCAGGAAGAAATAGAAAGCCTGAACAGACCCATAACCAGTAAGGAGATTGAAACAGTCATCAAAAATCTCCAAACAAACAAAAGCCCAGGGCCAGATGGCTTCCCGGGGGAATTCTACCAAACATTTATAGAAGAACTAATTCCTATTCTCCTGAAACTGTTCCAAAAAATAGAAATGGAAGGAAAACTTCCAAACTCATTTTATGAGGCCAGCATCACCTTGATCCCAAAACCAGACAAGGATCCCATCAAAAAAGAGAACTACAGACCAATATCCTTGATGAACACAGATGCAAAAATTCTCGCCAAATACTAGCCAATAGAATTCAACAGTACATTAAAAGGATTATTCACCACGACCAAGTGGGATTTATTCCAGGGCTGCAAGGTTGGTTCAACATCCGCAAATCAATCAATGTGATACAACACATTAATAAAAGAAAGAACAAGAACCATATGATACTCTCCATAGATGCTGAAAAAGCATTTGACAAAGTACAGCATCCCTTCCTGATCAAAACTCTTCAAAGTGTAGGGATAGAGGGCACATACCTCAATATTATCAAAGCCATCTATGAAAAACGCACCGCAAATATCATTCTCAATGGAGAAAAACTGAAAGCTTTTCCGCTAAGGTCAGGAACACGGCAGGGATGTCCGTTATCACCACTGCTATTCAACATAGTACTAGAAGTCCTAGCCTCAGCAATCAGACAACAAAAGGAAATTAAAGGCATTCAAATCGGCAAAGAAGAAGTCAAACTATCACTCTTCGCAGATGATATGATACTATATGTGGAAAGCCCAAAAGACTCCACTCCAAAACTGCTAGAACTTGTACAGGATTTCAGTAAAGTGTCAGGATATAAAATCAATGCACAGAAATCAGTTCCATTTCTCTACGCCAACAACAAGACAGAAGAAAGAGAAATTAAGGAGTCAATCCCATTTACAATTGCACCCAAAACTATAAGATACCTAGGAATAAATCTAACCAAAGAGGCTAAGAATCTATGCACAGAAAACTATAAAGTACTCATGAAAGAAATTGAGGAAGACACAAAGAAATGGAAAAATGTTCCATGCTCCTGGATTGGAAGAATAAATATTGTGAAAATGTCTATGCTACCTAAAGCAATCTACACATTTAATGCAATTCCTATCAAAGTACCATCCATTTTTTTCAAAGAAATGGAAAAAATAATCCTAAAATTTATTTGGAACCAGAAAAGACCTCGAATAGCCAAAGCAATATTGAAAAAGAAAGCCAAAGTGGGTGGCATCACAATTCTGGACTTCAAGCTCTATTACAAAGCTGTCATCATCAAGACAGCATGGTACTGGCACAAAAACAGACACATAGATCAATGGAACAGAATAGAGAGCCCAGAAATAGACCCTCAACTCTATGGTCAACTAATCTTCGACAAAGCAGGAAAGAATATCCAATGGAAAAAAGACAGCCTCTTCAACAAATGGTGTTGGGAAAATTGGACAGCCACATGCAGAAAAATGAAATTGGATCATTTCCTTACACCACACACGAAAATAGACTCAAAATGGATGAAGGACCTCAATGTGAGAAAGGAATCCATCAAAATCCTTGAGGAGAACACAGGCAGCAACCTCTTCGACCTCAGCCGCAGCAACATCTTCCTAGGAACATCGCCAAAGGCAAGGGAAGCAAGGGCAAAAATGAACTATTGGGATTTCATCAAGATCAAAAGCTTTTGCACAGCAAAGGAAACAGTCAACAAAACCAAAAGACAACTGACAGAATGGGAGAAGATATTTGCAATGACATATCAGATAAAGGGCTAGTGTCCAAAATCTATAAAGAACTTAGCAAACTCAACACCCAAAGAACAAATAATCCCATCAAGAAATGGGCAGAGGACATGAACAGACATTTCTGTGAAGAAGACATCCAGATGGCCAACAGACACATGAAAAAGTGCTCCACATCACTCGGCATCAGGGAAATACAAATCAAAACCACAACGAGATACCACCTCACACCAGTCAGAATGGCTAAAATTAACAAGTCAGGAAATGACAGATGCTGGCGAGGATGCGGAGAAAGGGGAACCCTCCTACACTGTTGGTGGGAATGCAGGCTGGTTCAACCACTCTGGAAAACAGCATGGAGGTTCCTCAAAATGTTGAAAATAGAACTACCCTATGACCCAGCAATTGCACTGCTGGGTATTTACCCTAAAGATACAAACGTAGTGATCCGAAGGGGCACGTGCACCCGAATGTTTATAGCAGCAATGTCTACAATGGCCAAACTATGGAAAGAACCTAGATGTCCATCAACAGACGAATGGATAAAGAAGAGGTGGTATATATACACAATGGAATACTATGCAGCCATCAAAAGAAATGAAATCTTGCCATTTGCGACGACGTGGATGGAACTAGAGGGTATCATGCTTAGCGAAATAAGTCAATCGGAGAAAGACAACTATCATATGATCTCCCTGATATGAGGGAGAGGAGATGCAACATGGGGGGTTAAGGGGGTAGGAGAAGAGTAAATTGAAGAAGATGGGATTGGGAGGGAGACAAACCATAAGTGACTCTTAATCTCACAAAACAAACTGAGGGTTAATGGGGGGAGGGGGGTTGGGGGGGTGGGATTATGGACATTGGTGTGGGTATGTGCTATGATGAGTGCTGTGAAGTGTGTAAACCTGGCGATTCACAGACCTGTACCCCTGGGGATAAAAATATATGTTTATAAAAAATAAAATTTAATAATAAAAAAAAGAATTTGATACAGGGTTATTATATTTAGCAAGTGAAAATATAGGAGATCCAGTTAAATTCGCATTTCAAATAATCAGCAGTTAATATTTTTGTTGTGTCGCATGGAATATTTTGGACACATGCATACTAAAATGTATATTTGTTGTATATCTGAAATGAAGCTTTAACTGGATGTCTGTTAAATTCTAACTTGGCATAGAGAGGGCACAGAACAACTGTTAACTACTTACGTTCTACAGGTAGAAACGTGTGAGAGTAAAACTGTATAAGTGCTTTCTAGTTTGCCAAGATACTTGGATTATACTTGTCACACTATTTCCACTTAGCATATGTAATTTAGAATATAGTCAAAAGTCTTTTTAACCTTAAAGTTTTAATCTTAAAATAGGACTTTTGAAATCTAAGACACTAGTTTTCACTACATCCACTTACATCAAAGATCAGAGAATGACAGTGCTCGCCAATGTCAAGAGCATTTTTGCATCTTGGGACGCCTGGGTGGCATTTGACCTGTGGCTCAGTTCATGATCCCCGGGTCCTGGAATTGAGCCCTGCCTGGGGCTCCCTGCTCAGTGGAGCATCTGCTTCTCCCTCTTCCTCTCTTTCCTGCTCTCCCTCCTCCTTTCCCTCTGCCTTTCTGCCACCCTCCTCCTATTTTCTCTCTATCTCAAATACATAAATAAAATCTTAAAAAAATTATTTTGCACCTCAACTGAAGATACTCTGAGCTTTAGTTGAGCAAGTAGACTGGGAAGTTATACAAGTGGTTGAAGAATGCGTGAGGTGAAGACCACCAGATAGGACACAGCTGGAGAGCATCAAACACAGTTTGTCACCTAAAGCAACTTGGAAAGGCCAGCCAACCAGTTAGCAACAGTAAGAGCAACAGTAAACAATCTAGAGCTTTGGTTTTTTAAGTGTGGTTTTAACTCCATTTACAGAGGTGGGCAAGTCTGACAAAAGCAGATTGGTGATAAAGTAGAGGAGTTAACATGGCAAATTCCATTAGCCTGGCTCACCCTAAGACATTCAGTCTAGTATATCTAGCAGGGCAGCTGTCATTTTTAAAACCACCAAAAGGAATTCAGTTGTGTAATTGTGGCTGAGATCTCTGGAAAGATCTCCTTTGCTTAAAGTATTTTAATAATAGTACAGTAATTTTTTCTAGTGTATCATTTCTATTTAAGACTCCTTACTTAATGATTAGATTATATATTCCATAGACATGTGGAGTTTAAATTTGTATATACATATGCATGTGTGTCTGTGTGTATGTTTATAGGAAGTAAAATAATATTTATAACTTTCTTCCATTTGTAGTGTTAGGAAAATTTTATTTTGGTTAGGCTAGGATATTTTCCCAAGTATTCTACTTAGATTAGTTGCACAAATGAAATATGCTTTGAGTTCTTATGTGTATTTCAATAGGTTCTTTTCATGATAACACGTAAATATTATCTTGACTACTTAGAGGGTTTTGGAGATTTCTGACCCTTTCTCTCATTAGTTGTTATATGCTACTGTATTCTCATTTAGCTTCCAGTGTTAGAGAAAACATAAAAGTTTAATGCGAATTCCTTTGTTAGTAAGTTTTTGTTTCTGCCTAAGAGGCTTTGGGAAAATCCCATTATATTTAGATTTTAGGAATTGTGAAAAGTTGCATTCTAACAAGTTTTTAAATTTTCTTTGTTGAATTCGGAGTATGTATTACTATAGAAATGGTCTGTGAGGGGTGCTTGGGTGTCTCAGTGGGTTAAAGCCTCTGCCTTTGTCTCAGGTTGTGATCCCAGGGTCCTGGGATGGAGCCCCGCATCTGCCTACTTGTGATCTCTATTTGCCAAATAAATAAATAAAATCTTAAAAAAAAAAAAAAAAAGAAATGGTCTGTGAGTAATGTTTATGTGCCCAAGCAAAGTAAATTATATTTGATCTAGAATATATTATGCCATTCAGAGCAAATGTTCAACAAAAAGCCTGAGTTTCACCTGAGAAGGCCAACCGGCCAACAGGGCACTGAGAATAACCCATACATGGGGGCTGAGGGGGATTCACTGTTGTCATGCCATGAATCTTGTGGCTGAGAAAAGTATTTTTCTTATTGACCCAAAGTTGACCATGCCCCAGATACTACTTCAGTTTGGAAAGTTCATAAAATGTGAAGTATATAAAACATAATATAAAAGTATTAATTTATAATAAGTGGTAGAATAAATGGGAACACAAGATGTTGAAATTAGCCTAGTGATCATATTCTTTTCCCTTTAGCCAGCCTACACTTAAATCCCTAGTGTCTAGAGGTCATATAGTGAGCATTCTTTTATTTAGAAATAAAAAAGTGTTTATTGAATGTCTGTCATGTACTGCGTACTGTGCCAGGTGTTGAAGATAGAGTATTAAACAAGATAGACATGATTGGTGATTCATACCATCAATAAGCTTATATTCTAGTGGGAAGGACAGATATTTTACAAACAACAAAGAGCTAAATGTCAAATTACTAGGACAAAGAGCCTAACAGTTTTTAGAAAGTACAGAGTATGGGACATAATGTAGTTTGGAGTCAAAGGGAAATATGCCCTGGGAAGGTGATATTCTAGCTAAGATCTGAAAATAGTTCATTAGGTGAGGAGGTTAGAAGAAGCACATTAAAGATAGAAGACTGCTTGTATGCTGACTTCAAGGTAGGAAAGAGTTTGATTTTCAAGTCACTGAATGAAGACACCTGTGCCTGGAGGATAGAAAGCAAGAGTGCAAATGATTAGATTGGAGCTAGAAATACAGGAAGGAGGCAGGTCATGTAGGATCTTCTAGGTTTTATTCTGAAGGCAATAGAAAGTTTTTGAGTATTATAAGATAATAAAGTTTCTGAGTATTTTAACCTAAATAAATCTGACTTTTATTAAAGAAAAAAGAAGCCACTCTCAGTGCTGGATAGACGATAGGAACAAAATGTAAATGACAAGACTGGTAGAAGAAGAGAAAGGAGACTGTGCAGGTTAGAGTAGAGTTACATCAGTAGAGAAGAAGAGAAGTTAAAAAAAAAAAACTTTAGATATATTTGGAGATGGAAATCTCAGAATTTGGTAATGGCTTGGATATGAGAACTAAATAAAGAATAAAGAAAATAAAGAAGTTAGTAGTAATGAGTTTGAGTAGGTAGATGGAACAGTTACCTAAAAATACACAGAGTGTAGAAGGTAGAGCAGATGAGAAGGGTAGATGATATGAAGATTTGAATTTTGGAGAAGCTAAAGGACAAATGTAAGTAAGTACAAAAGTAAGTACAAAAGTAAGATATAAATGTAGAAATGTTGACTGTACATTTGAATGTATATGGAGAGAGAGCTCTGACCTGGCACTACAATTTCAGAACCACTGGCATAAAATTATATTTATACCCATGGGGATAGACAAGAGTTCCTCCTAAGACCATGGAAAGTAGGAAGTAAAGAGAAATTTATCCCTGAATCTGAGGACACGCCAGTACTTAAAAGGGGGTAAAGAAGCAGCCAGCCAAAGAAGACTAGGAAGGAACAGCCAGAGACATAGGAGAGAAATAAGAAATAAGAAAAAACTGTTGGTGAAGCATGCTTAAAGGAAATTAAGAAGAAACCTGACAGATTACTTGGGCTTAAGTAAGTTAATGATCTTTCATGATCCTAACATTTGCTAAAGCCAGTAGAGACTGAGTTGATAGGTGAATTGAGTAATAGGTGATGAAATGAAGATTATTTATTTGGACACCTTGTTCAAGAAGCAATGTTAAAAGCAAAAGAGGAAAAAAAAAAAAGCAAATGAAATGAGACTGGAGGTCAAGAGTCTGCTCTTTTTCAGAGTGAGAGAGATTACAGCTGGTTTTATATTAAAATTATCCAGCAAAAAATACAGATTTGAAATCCAGAAAAGAATGAAGATAAGCATGTTGAGAATGCATGAGATTCCAGCATATATGAGGGTGTTGACATTTGAAGGGAGTTGATTCTTCATCCTCTGTAACTGGAGAGAAGAATATTCTAGGAAAAAAGGTACTAATATTGATTGTCTTTGGTGGAGAGAAAATGGGAAGTCTGAATCTCATAGGTATTGTTTTTTTGTTTTGTTTTGTTTTGTTTTGTTTTTTTCTCAGAAGAATATGAAGGTAGCTGAGAGTTTGGAGGTGAGAAGCACAAAATGAGTACTTGATTGAGGAGAAGTTAGAAAACAGAATGAAATATTTGATGTAATAAGTAAGAGAGGAAGCTTACAAGACAATTTCATTACATTTCAGAAATATACTGAATGCCTATCTGATAATGGTGATCACAAACACAGAATAATTCCAAAATTCCCTACTTTCTTCATTTGGTAGAAAGGAGAATCTTTTGGGTTAATCTGAGACTAGAGTATTACAGGCAGATTACAGACGTGTGTACGTAGAAAGAACATGGCATTCAAAGTTACGTGTAAGAGTTACAATTAAAGATCTACTTTATTTTAGGATAAGGATGCCATTTTAGCTGCATTGAATAATGGATAGATGCCAGTGGCTTAATTAACACATAATCTTTCACACACAGTCTAATAACCAGTCCAGAGTTGACATAAGACTTTTGTAATGATAGGGACCAAAATTTTCTTTCCTTCTTTCTTTCTTTTTTTTTTTTTTAATTTCTTTTCAGTGTAACAGTATTCATTGTTTTTGCACCACACCCAGTGCTCCATGCAATACGTGCCCTCCCTAATACCCACCACCTGGTTCCCCCAACCTCCCACCCCCTGCCCCTTCAAAACCCTCAGGTTGTTTTTCAGAGTCCATAGTCTCTCATGGCTCACCTCCCCTTCCAATTTCCCTCAACTTCCTTCTCCTCTCCATCTCCCCATGTCCTCGTGTTATTTGTTATGCTCCACAAATAAGCAAAACCATATGATAATTGAGTCTCTCTGCTTGACTTATTTCACTCAGCATAATCTCTTCCAGTCCCATCCATGTTGCTACAAAAGTTGGGTATTCATCCTTTCTGATGGAGGCATAATACTCCATAGTGTATATGAACCACATCTTCCTTATCCATTTCGTCCAAAATTTTCGATGTCTCTGCTATGCCATCCTCAATGTCAGCTTCCATATTGTGTTTTACTGTTATGCACCATCTCCTGCCATTACATCTACCTTATAGCCAGAAGGAAGAGAAGAAAAACAAGCAGCAGCTTCACTTTCCAACTAATGGCTTAAGTGAGGACTTGAACTCAGCATTTCTATCTTTATCCTGTTGGACAGAATGTATTTATATGGCCACATCTAATGACAAGAGAGCCTAGAATATGTAATCTTTCTGATTGTTCCTATGGCTAACTGTAATTATTATTAGAGAAGAAGAGGAAAGCTAGCAGTGTCTGCCACAGGCACTATGGAGTGTGTGTTGAGAAAACAGAAGGGAGAGGAGGCTACTTAGTTAACAGCTCCTTCATGTGTTTGTCTCCCTTTAGAGAAAGGTAATCAGAACAGCATGATTTCAAGTATAAGTGTTGTGTAGCAAAGGGTTAACTCCTTGGGCTTGGGATGCTTCAAACCCTGCATATTCCAAAGAAAGAAATCACAAATTAGAAATGACATTTGTTTTGGAACCAACAATAGTTTGACAAATTAAAAATAAATGTCAAATTTGATATATGTGATGAGTTTTTTAAATCATGGAAACAGAGTTTTGTTTATTTTCCTGGATGCACATTTATGTACCTTGACCTTATTTTTGTTTACACATTAACAATAAGACTGTGGATTAGTCCATAATAGGACTAAATTATTGGAACATGATCCAGCCTCAAAGGTTAATGAAAATATAATTAGTATTGCTTGTGCTACATGTAGCTGAAAAGAGTCGTAAATCCTATTAATCCTTCTTAGTTCACAAATTATTGACCTGATAGGCAATAATCTCTTAGCTTTATTATGTCAATTTAGCTAAAGTATTTGAAAACTATTTTGAGCTTAAAATTCTTTCCTATTATTTCAGTGATTTAAAGAAACAAAAAATATTTTCAATGAATAGAAAATATAACAAAATACAATTTTATAGAAGTCTCTATATAAACATTTATTTATGTGCATATATATGTATACCATAATAAAAACATTTGGATACAAAACATTTGGATTTAATACTAGGAAGTTTTAAAAACTATTTTAAAAATACTTATGAATTTCTGAATGTAATAGTAAATCAAATTATCTTAGGCATTGATACATACAATGATTATGGGTTTTATTTAGTTACATTGGAAGAATTTATATTAAGATTACTCAGCCTTGAAATTTTCTTCAGCCTACTCCAGTCAGGTAAACAGACCATAGCATGGAGATTACATGTTGCAGTGAAATTAATACAAACTTTGGGTAAAGGTCTTTGGTTTATATTCTAAGGCTTTCCACTAACAGCTGTATAACTTTGGTTGTGTTTTAAAATCTTGGTAATTTTCAATTTCTTATTGTAAAATTGGATTGATAATAAGGACCATTCATTTTTGTTGTGGAGACTGATTTATCATTATATCCAACCAACCCTCAATAAATCCTAAATGAATCCACATCTGTTGAATGAGCACTGACCTATATTTCCAGAATACTCACTTAATCTTTAGAGTAGAGCTCTTGTCTTGCTACCCTGATGCTTCTCAGCATTTATCATGATGTGCTTTTCAATTCCTTGTTAATTTGTGGGGTCTGTTTTAAATGCTGTTCAGCTATTCATAAATGAATATGTATTTAAAATTGTTGCTCTCTTCAGATTCATTTTCATCCTATACCCCTCAAAGTAACATTTACTTAACTTTATTTGTCATTAGGTCTTAGGATGGAAACTTTGCCCTATTATTTAATTAAGAGACATAGCATAACATTCAGTAGTTGAATCTTTCAATAGTAATGAAAACAAATCTTATATTTTAAAAGACATTAAGCTACTCTATAGACTGTGATGTTAACTTACTTAACTTATGATGAAAATTGAAACTAAAAAGATAGATGAACACTAATATAGTCTGTAATTTTATTATGCCATAAGCATAGGCTTTTATTAGCTTTAATTGAGTGATGAATTAATCCAGAATCTTTTAGTTGTAAATAATAGAAATCCAACTTAGTCTTGCTTCAGTTAAGGAATTGTTATTGTTAAATAACTGGCAAGTTCACAAAAATATCATTACTGAAAAATGGCAAGTGTTAGAAGGGTTCTGTTTTTTTGTTTTGTTTGGCGGGTGTAGTCAGTGTCTTACATACAGTCTTTCAAACCTTGCTCAGACATACACACACACACACACACACACCATGAGTCTTGGGCTTGGAGCATATCTGTATTAAGAGATAGGGAGCCAAAAGAGCTTATCATCTTATGTGGACATGTCTTTCCTTGACCCAGGCTCAATGAGTGTCTTTTGTCTTTCCCGAAAGCATGTGTGTCATGTGGCACCTGGTTAGCCCCACTACTATGTGTGTCTTCCGCACACTGAGCAATTGCCCTGTATTGGCCTCAGAGAGAGACCCTCTGGCCATAGGGTCTCCTACTATTGGAGCCAATCATGCTCTGTCCTCTCAGTAAAATGTTGTTCTATTCAGTGCTTGATTCTGTTGTGTTTTTTTTTGGGGGGGTGGGGGGACTCAATACCAAGATGCAGTGGCCAGAATTCGTCTCTTGAGATTCGTAACTAATGCGCAGTGCTCTGCTTGACACATTCTTAGTTTAAAACAGAGGGCATCCGAGAATGCTCCATATGTTTTGTTTGTCTCTTCCAGGACACAGTTTTAAGATTTGCTTGGAAGACTTTCCCTGGAGCTGTAATCCTGATCAGAATAACCCACCTAGCACCAGAGTCCCTCTAAGCCTGGCTTCTGCCCAGATTTAGGCCCATCCTCCTTCTTACAGTCACTGTCTTCTTGCTTCCCATGCACCAAATGCACATGTGCTGACTCTGAAATTCCAAGTTTTCCCTGACAGAAAAGTGCAAATCATTTTTCACATCTTGCCTCATCTACTTGTTAAGATACCTTATTACCTTGAAATAGATCTGTTGGTTCTTTGTCTATTCTCCCTACCTTTTCGCTGTCTGGATGAAATTTTCTGTCTTAGGATGGGCTTTTTTGTAGCTTCTAGCTGGCAAGACTTCTATTGACAAACTGTCAAATCCTTGAACTTTCTTAGAAAAGGTATAAAATCATCCAGTGAATATGGCATACCTGTGGAAAGGTGTATCAAAATTTCTGAAATCCAAAGTACTGCTCATGTATGGAACAGATCAGAAAAAGTTTTTATTCATTCCTCTTGGAGTGATTACAAAACTTCTTTACAAGGAAAAGCCTGTCTTAGTTAAAAATCTTCACAAAGAGTAGAAAACTGCAATAGAAATAGAATAGAAAACCAGATCTCAAGAGGGCCTGGCACTATCAAGGGTAGATTTATTTTGCTGCATTACAGAAAAGGGAGAGAGATGGAAAAATAGGACTTGAAACTACAAGATTGTGGAAGGCTGTAAGTAATAGAAACTCTTTCCTCATAACATCGTAATCTTCAAATAACTCCAAAACTCACTAGATATTTCATGTGAATGGATATTTTTTCTCAAAACCACTGAAGGGGGTATCTGTGAATCCAGGTTAATGTGGAAAAGAACTTATCCAGGAAATGAGAATTTAGAACAAGAAACTAGCAACTCACGAGGAAAGAGGTATCATGAAGTCACAGTATCTGGACCCTCACAAGTTGGGAATTTGGGAACAGATTCATTTTTCACAGTCTACATGTGGCCAGGGAGTCTCAGCTACTCTGAATTACATGTAGGGGAATAGCTAGCTCACTTCTAGATACTAGACACATTTAGAAAGGGTCACCATTCCTCTGGGGAAAAAAAAGTATATATAATGTGTTCAAGTATTTATAAATAATTTGGTACATATTTCAGAGAATAGGTCCTTCAATGTTAGTAATGCCCCTACACAAAGGAAGTATGTCTTTCTGTTTCCACAGAATAGGCAAGTAATTATGTGGTCAGGCATAATTTCAAAAAGGATAGGAATAATCCAGAAAGGCAAAAAAACACTACCCTCTAAATGGGCCACATGAAACTCTTGACTGAATGTGTAATGTTTACTATGTGTCGGGCCCTTTTAAACCATGTTAAAAGTATTAACTCATTTAATCCTAGCAATAGTCCATATCCAGCATTACCTTTCAGATAAGGAAAGTAAAGCAAGAGAGCTGAAGACCTAGTTGAAATTTCATAGCTAGTAAGTGACAAACGCAGAATATAAACCCAAGCCCTCTAACTCCTGAGCTCCTGGTCTTACACATCATGGATAAGCCTTTGGAGAAGAAAATGATGAGTTTTTATGTGTATGAACATGGCCGTTTCGAGCAGAGTGTGGCAGAGTAACAATTATATGGGAAGCAGTTCTTCCCATAAGAGAGAATGAGATTATATCTATATCTATATCATCTATATCTATATCTATATCTGTATAGATAATAGAGAATAGTTCTTTCCCATGAGAGAGAAGTTGGGTGCCCCGGGGGGACATGAAGAACAAAAAGGGTGGGAGAACCTTAAAAATCTGTACTCTTCTCTCTTTGTGAATCCTTCTCTGTGAAGAAAGAAGATCATTGCTAGGAATTGTCCCAAACGGTACTGTACTCTGAAGACCTTGAGTAATTTAGAAAGAAAAGAATGAGCTGGTTGCATAGAAGCACTATAAGGAAAAGGAGTTATTGACAGCAATTTTACTGACAAAATAGGATCACAATATAATATTACTTTTAAATAGTACAAGTTGTTTCTTGAAGTGTTTTGAATTCTTAACACTACATTAAAACATTTTACCATCATTTGCAATTCTGCTCTCTGATTCACTTGGGCAGTAAACATTTTCTCCTTTGTTTATGTTTACTTTTTAAGTTACTCTCTGATAAGCTTTCCTAATTGGAGAACTTATTTTAACAGTTGTTAGTAAAATAAACTCAGCTATTCATGTATAGTAACCAGTGAAACTAATTGACAATCTTTCTGTCACAGTTGATTTCAAACATCTCTGTAATGAATCCTTTGAATAACTAAATGAATAAATTCTTAGTAAAGTAAAAGTAACTGCATTTATAAGACAAATTTTAGATAATTTGGTACAGAAATAACCCGGAAGAGGCAGTGAGAGAATTATTAAGTAAACTGTTAAAATAAGAAGTCTAGAAAAGCAATTAAAAACAACAAAAAATGTAAATATAAAAATATTAGTATTTCAGTTTATTCCTGTAGTGTGCTTAAAATAATAAATATTTAGCAAGAATGTAAAATATATTATGCAAATGAATGAAATTCATGAAAATGGAAGATGAAAATATGAAAGAGCTATTTAATAATATGAAATGAGGAAATATTTAAAATTTTAATGTGTCTGGGTTTTATACGTATGCACAACACAATATTTTGTACTTATATATAAGAAGAACTGAATATTTTACTATTTTAATAACATTTAATAATTTATGTACTTCTTACTAAGAAGGGATAGGAAAACAGTGAAAAGCCACTGAACATCATAATTGATATCTTTATCAATCAGACTATTCTAGTTCAATGACAACACTTCCTGCAACCTGTAGAAAACAGCACTGCCAGTCCCCTTCCACAATAAGACCTCACTAGGCCACATAGGTAATTTCTAAATACCAAGGCTAAGTGCCAATTCAATTGTTCTTCACTTTGACAGAAAATAATTATTTCTTTATATCTTTTTTATAATCACTCACATCCTATTAGTAATCACAATGATTATTAGACCTGTGTCAGGGTGCTAACTTGATGTCTTTAAGACTCTGTTGTTATACTGAAATTAGCCTTCTTTTTCACTTGTGAAATATGATGATAAATTTTTGAAATACACTTTCCTCTAATTTACCTGTTATAATTTTTTTTATTTTAATGAAAAATCTGTCATTTTAAAATGCATTAATAAACTGCTTTCTCTTTTGCACTAATTTTAATTGTATTTCTGCTGTTTGTTACACCAGTACTTCTGACAGTCATATAGCTCTTTCTTTTTATGCTTTTAGTTATCATAGACACCGACTAGTCTTCAACCTAAAAAAAACATTTAAACAGAATAATATAAATCGTGTAATTAAAACAGTATAAAACTAAAATATTACAAAATAAACTATGTTAGGAAAAAATAGACAAATATAGGAGACACATAAAAAATAAATAACATGATATTGAATCTATATTTTACCATTACACTAAATGATACAGACAAAATAATGTAATTAAAAGGAAGAGACTAACAGAATGGATTTAAAGAAAATCAGTACCTAACTGTTTTCTACAGTAGACACATGTTATATAAAAAACTACAAATATTTTGAAAATAAATTGGTGTAAAAAGATACACCATGTTTATAGTATACATAAGAAGCCTGAAGTTGCTATGTTAGTAAAAGTGACGTATGTCTAAAAGAAGATTAATAATAGAGGAAAGGGATACTTTGTGATGATAAGAAAGTCAGCTCATCAGGAAGATGTAGCAGTTGTATATGTACATATGACTAGTCACAAAATTTCACTACACTTGCAAAAATAGAGTTAAAAGGAAAAACAGAAAATACCATAATCATTGTTAGGGATTATAAACCCATCTTTTAGTAAATTGATAGAACAAATGGAAAAAGTCAGAACCCATAGATGATTGAAAAACACTGTCAACCACATTGACCTACAACATAATCAACCATTTCAGAATAATCTCGATATTGAAATGCACATGATTGACCATATGTTGGGACTAAAACAAATCTGGTTACATTCGAAGGATACATATCATTCAGAGTATGGTGAGAGAACAGCCTTAAATTAGAAACACATATTTAGATACTTTAGTAAGTTTTTTTTTTTTAATTTTTTTAAAGATTTTATTTATTTATTTGAGAGAGAGAGCTCACAAGTAGACAGATAGGTGGGCAGAGAGAGGTGTGTGTGTGGGGGAAGCAGGCTCCCTGCTGAGCAGAGAGCCCGATGTAGGGCTCGATCCCAGGACCCTGAGATCATGACCTGAGCTGAAAGCAGAGGCTTTAACACACTGGGCCACCCAGGCGCCCATTGGTAAGTATTTTAAATACAAATATAGGAATAAAAAAATTGGGGGGATTTGAAAACTATAGTTCCAGAACATTCTGTATCTTGGGGCACCTGGGTGGCTCAGTTCGT